>NW_027071848.1:7034530-7689530 GCF_038088225.1 Cyrtonyx montezumae
GGCTAAGAAGGTCTCCAGTTGACAACAGGAAGACAAAAGAGTTAAAACACAACATTTCTAAAGGTTTATTTGTTAGCTTATTGGGAGGGGGGGGGGTTCATTGGAAAACCCAGAGCTCAGAATATGACAGCGTACAATGTCCTCTGAGACACCCAGAAATTAAGTAGAAAGCATATATGCACAGGAGAGTACACACACAGTAAGATCTTAGAAGTGTCCATTTGTTGTGAAATGAGTCAGGAGGAAGAAGAACATGAGAAGACACTAAGTTTGTTTGTCTGCCCCATAAGTGGAGGACCCTGGATGGTAAACTGTAGTTTAGAAGAGCATAGATATCATACACAAGAATGAATAACTCTGTGACTCAGAGAAAACAAACAAAGAAAAAAATACAGCAAACTTGCAGTAAGTGCTCTCTCTTCACTTCAGGAAAAAAAAAAAAGAGAGAGAGAATAAGGAAAAAAAGAACAAGATATTGCAGTGTTTGTCTTTCTCAAGACAGAAATATACATAAGGAGGTGGGGTGTTTTGTTTTCTATATTTAGCTGGAAGCTAAAGGAGCCAAAACCAGATTGTTCTTTCTATAATTGCAGAAAAACATACACACTTGCAATAGCTGACTGCCTTTTCCTCCTTCACTGTGACATTACAGATGTTTTATTAAGTGAATTGTAATATCCTCTTGCCTTGAAGAAGTCAAACATCATTGGGAGTAGTATTCTGGGAATGTGACAAAGCAAAAAGGGACTTGGATTTAGAAAGATGCAGTGAGTCCTAAGACAGAGTAGAAAACTTAGGAACTTAGCTTGAGGTTTGATTCAGCACAGACCGTACCTGAAGTCACTTTAACATGTAATGCAGAGGAGACCTTCCTAGTAATCCTGAAAAGCTGTGTAGTTTCCTTACAGCCATGAAGAACTACAAGAAAGGAAAGACCTACCTTGCAAAGGCAAAATGATAAGTGGAAGGAGAGAGATGTCTGTGAGGCCTTTCATGTGATCTGCACACTCCTCTGTCAGGAGTTACAAGTGGCTGCTTATTTTTTGTGCTCTAATGACATAAAAGCTTTAGAGATAGAGAAATACCTTTGTGCCTCTTGGCATGAATGTCTTAAAAGTTAGAAGTTCTTCCATCTCAAAGGCTTTAGCCAGCCCAAGATCTATTCCAACATCAAACACATAGCATCTTCTTTTCTTTCCATGAGTCATTTAGGGACAAAATTGGCTGGAAGAGACATTCAAATAAATATTTCATTCTAAATGGATATTAAAAGAATTCACAGACCATGAGATAAAGGGACATGCAAATGAGAACATTTATTATGGAAAAAATATATATACTTTTAAGAGCTTATCCACTAATGCAAAAATGATTATTTCAGATAACATTAGTGATTTCTGGATCAAAATACTGTCATGCTATCTACAGTCTATCTGTTCTAGACATCTACCTATTGTAGTCAGCTACTTTAAACCAACATATTTTAGAAAGTGCTTCATTAGATCACTTACACTCAAACAGTGCTATCTGACCAGATGAATCCCACTTCACCTATCTTACACACTGGAGTAAAAAGTTACTGAATGAGGCAAATATGGGATCATTTACCATGAAACGGGTTTGGTTGCTTGGCTGGTTAATTTTGTTTTCCAGTGCCCAATGGCTGAGAAGGATTATTCTCTGAAGACTGAAGTCCTAACAGATAAATCTTCATTCATCCTATTTTGATAAGTTTGTGATAGTTGTATTTTAAAAGCTGTGTTATAATTAGTTCTAGTGAAGAATTTTTCAGAAAAACTGCTTTACATTGGAAACATATTTTGCTCTAACCAGATGTTCTTTTTTATCACTAAACTTCCTGGTGACAATAAAATGTTCATCAAGGGTTCACTGGGTCCAAGATTCCAGGTCAAATAAAAGAGAAATCTCAAAGAAACCAACATCCCCAGTGACCATCTTTAAATTAAAACAAAAACAACAAAGACTATCCTGTTTAGGAATTATACAGTCCACCTGGATACTATTTAGGTACTATGTGGGAGCCAGTTTCTTTGTGAGAAAGTGCTAAATGTCGGGCTTCATGAGCCAATAGTGACTTTATTTTTTTTATTTTTATTTTTTTGTAAACAGAAGCAAAATAATACTAATAGTATTACAGTAAATAATATTGAAAAAGTAAAATAGTAACAAAAGTACAGAGAAGAAGCCTAGCTTTAGTGCCTGGCTCTTACACAAAACAGTGATATAATTTAACAAACATCATTGAAATTTTGAGGGGTACTTGCCATTAATTGTTTATAAAGAATCCATGAAAGAAAACCGTTTATCAAAAGCATTCAAAAATGAATTTAGTTAATTGAGAAGTTCAACTAGGATCACAGACTGCTCATTAACAATTTTTAAACATTAAAAAAGGTGGAATCCATTCTATGAGGGACTTGATGTTAGTCGCTATTATCTCCCTTTTTCCACTAGAAAGCATTCATTCTAGAACAATTCTGGTCAAGCAGTTCATTATAACACCCACAGCTGCAAAACAATCAAAATCAATTTTGGCCTCAACCCAAAAGCCCAACCCAATGTCATTAAAAATGCTACAATTCATTTTATTTTACTCAGATTCTCAGCATTTCACAGAATGCAGATGATCCGTGAAAGTGCTATACAAAACAAAATAAAATGGAAAAATCTGTTTTCTAGACATATTCACATTAAGGTTCCAGGCAAATGATTAGTTATTTTCTAGTTCATAAAAGATCATTCAACTTTTCTGGGGTCTCTCAACTGGTATACAACAGAAGTTTACTTCAGATCGCAATAAGAAATGTCTCCCGTATGTTATTTTATTTATTTATTTATTTTTTAATAAAAGCCACACAACACTGTAGGAGGAACAGTGCAATACAAAGTAGCTTACAACAATGAGTCCAAAGAAGTTTGAGTCCAACAGAATGTTTATATGTCTGTTAAATTTCTTAAGCATATATTTTATTTTAGATTTACAGAGGTCTTATAGTTTGTTCTATTAGGACCCTTGAAAGCTACTTAGGACTAGATTTTGATTCACTGGAGAGACCTGAGGGAACTTATCTCCGTCAGCCACCACCTCAAACTCTCTCAACGCAGTGCAAAGAAGTCCTGGGTTTCGGACCTGCACAGACATTCCTTGAAATCCTCCCTCCAAAACCTCAGATGCCACAAGAAATAACAGTGCTGTGCAGACGTGTGTAATGTGCCCTTCATCCTGCCCACATTTCCTGCTGGGCTTATGGGAATTGGTACATGGGAGAAGCTCCTCTGTGACTCCCATGCTAAAGCTCATAGCTTCACTTCAATTCAAAGTTGAGCAACAATTATTAAATATCCTACAAGCCCAGTCTTTGTTTCAGCACCATCTTTTCCCCCAACATCTCCGTTGTTCCACAGTTGTGCCAGTACAGGACTCATTTTAGTGCATAAGAGTTTTTAATCAAAACCTGACCCTGCAAGATTTACATTCTGCTTCTGCACATCTCAGGTTGGATATAAGGGAAAATTCTTTCTCTGAACAAGTGGTCAGGTGCTGAACAAGCTGCCCAGGCAGGTGGGTTGAGTCACCTTCCCTGGAGGTGTTCAAGAAACATTTATGTGTTGTTCTGAGGGAAATGGTTTAGTGGGAAAATATTGGTGTGGGTGGATGGATGGACTGAATGATCCTGGAGGTCTTTTCCAACCTTGATGATTCTATGAGGTGTTGTTTCTAATTTGATCATTCTGTCCAAGAGTTTATACTGATTATACTATGAACATATACTGATGTTGCAGTGCCTCTACAGAGGAGAGCTGTTACAGCTACTACATCTCAGGTGTTAGAAAGAACTGAAGAAGCTGTTTCACATCAACTAACAATGAGTCTTTGCTGCCATTTGACCTGCCTAGGTACAACACATTGATACAACTTCCCAGGAGATTGTGTCTATCATTCAAGCACAGTGCCTGTGATTTAAGGCAAAATTCTGATTTATCAGCTGTATTACAGTGAGAGAAAAGATATGTATATCTTAGTGTAGTAATTCTTCTTATTTTTATTTTTTCATCTTTCTAGCAAGAAAACCAACTATTTCCTCCCTCCCCCCGCCCCCCCCCCCACACACACGATTTTTGCACAATTTAATTTCACAATTGTGTTCTCAAAAGTCAAGTGTTGTTTGAATAGCTAGAACAGTTAATCAGACCTGCCAAGCTGAGAAAAAGTAAGGCAATTGGATTCAACTACACACAATTCTCTTTCAAGAGGTAATACATATACTGAATAAAAAATGAATCATCAACAAAGTCTGCTGAGGCCAGTCACATAGAACTTACTGGAGACAACAGATACTTTGAGGAATAAGACAAATGGAACAGAAGGGTTCTTCATGGCTGACTCTTGCTTGCTATACAGTATAACAAGATATATCCTACCAATATCTTCCCTTGTATGTGACTTGAAAAGATGCCTGATCATATAGCAAATGTGACCGGAGATCTCTGAATGGTTTCTGAAAATTCCTCCTCATCTTCTGCTTCTACTGATGGTTCAGGGTGACTTGCTACAATCCATATGCACTAAATCTGTGTGTTAAAACAAAACACAACATTTTTTTCATCTGTCACGAGCTTTTTGCTTCCTTAATTTTTTTTTTTTTCAAATTGTTCAGTGCTGGTGAAAATCAGTTCATTTATTATAGATCTTAAGTATTAACACGTGATACTAGTAAGAAATCTTAGCATTCCATTATTAAAACTTGAGCCTGAATTTCTCTCAGACCCTCTGTCTAAAGAATATCTGAAGCCTGACAGTCCTTTCCAGAATACAAAACACAAAGGGAACAACCAAAGTAATTGACTGTACCTAGCAAAAAAAAAAAAAAAGAAAGAAAAAAAGCAGACTACAGTTCCCAGTTAATGCTGGTGTAGATTTTTCCATCAGAAACAAAGATAGCTCATTCTGTGAGTGCTCAAGTTTTAAACTAAACAGAGCACCCTTGGTCATGTTTGCCAATAGTGACATACAAACATGACGACTAGAATTCAGAAGTGAAATTGCAAAACCGCTACGTGAGATCTTCTAAAAGCAAACTGCATGGTAGTATCGTACCTCCTAGAAATCCATGAAGAGCAGCAGTTCACCACTACAAGGAAATGAAGCCACAAGGTCAGGTCTGCAGGAGCCTGGTACCTACAGTAGTTAGGGGACTCTGCATCTGCTTTCACAGCTGCCCTTCTCCAGTTTTCCTGGAAGATGGACTGTTCTGTGCTGGTTAGTATTTGCTCACTATTATCTGTCTCAGTGCATCTTGTTTACTTTTGCTAACTACAGAGAAACGCACAGTAGACAAGACAACCAGAGATCTTCCAAGCAGTTATAGCAGAACACATACAGATCTTCACACCCAAGTACAAGCCACCCGTCTATGCTGAGCTTCCTAATTATCTATTGATGTGGCAATCCTTTAATTCCTTAACCTTTCACTAGCTGTTCCACTCACTTCTTCATATTGGTTTCTTTGAATTCCCTTTGCATCATATAAAAAGAAATTATATTTCCTCAAATGAATTGTGGCTTTTGAAACATATCTTCTAATATATATGCTGATGAGCAGATTCTTTTAAGGGAAAAGTCAATTACTCACATCTTAGATTCGCCCTATGGATGAAAAATGGATTGGACATTAGAAGAAATTTCTTCTCAGAAGTGATACATTGGCACAGGCTGCCCATGTTGGTGGTGGAGTCACTATCCCTGGATATTCAAGAACCATGGAGATGTGGCTCTGAGGGACATGGTCAGTGAACATGGTGGAGGTGGGTTGATGGTTGGGCTAGATGACCTTAGTGGTCTTTTCCAGCCTTAATGATTCAATAATTCTATGATAGGTTGAAGTGTACTGCTAAGATGAGTATACAGAAAAAGTATAAAGAAAAAAGTAAATTTAGTCATTAAAAGGAAAACATTGTAACAGCCATTGCTCATCTGAAATGCATTCTTTACTTTTTTGGGAGTCATGTTATTCCAAGTTTGAATATGCCATCATATCCAAAGCTATTATTGTTTATGAGATGGCATTTTGCAATGTTGTTATCACACAAGATGAAACAAGAGGAATGTGTGGGCCAGTCTGGAAGATAAAGAAAACACCAAATGACATAAATATATATATACACACACACAAATTCACACTATATATAGACAGCATAAATTAAAAAACAAAACAAAACAAAACAAAGGAAAAAAACTAACAAAACGACAACTGCTGTAGAAAAGAAAGTGGAAGTTACTGCTGAAATATTGTCGTACTGCAAAGACCTCTTCACACCTATTTTCTCTGTCTGTCAATTAGCATACGCAATATATATTGTCCTTCCTGCTTGGGGTACATGAAGGCTATATTTTCTTTTTCACTGCTTATTTTTTTCTTTTATAACGATGCTCAGAATTTTCCACAAAGCAAAGTATAGAGCTATGGATTTTGAATTAGGTGAGATGTAGAAAAACAAAAAATGCATGAGAAGCAAAATGGTACACTTGGGTTAACAGTCTAGGCCCACCCTGTATCTTTCTATTAAACAGCACAATAAAACTTCAAAAAATAGAAAGGATCAGAAACTAAAGGCATGAAAATTAATAAGTTCAAGAAAAAAAGTAAATTTTCAGGAAAATATTCTTCCCCAAAGCCTTCTCTAAAAAGAAAGAAAGAAAGAAAGAAAGAAAGAAAGAAAGAAAGAAAGAAAGAAAGAAAGAAAGAAAAGAAGAGAAGAAAGAAAGAAAGAAAGAAAGAAAGAAAGAAAGAAAGAAAGAAAGAAAGAAGAAAGAAAGAAAGAAAAGAAAGAAGAAAGAAAGAAAGAAAGAAAGAAAGAAAGAAAGAAGAAAGAAAGAAAGAAAGAAAGAAAGAAGAAAGAAGAAAGAAAGAAAGAAAGAAAGAAAGAAAGAAAAGAAAGAAAGAAAAAGAAAGAAAGAAAGAAAGAAAGAAAGATACCAACAGTAACAACGTCTGCTCTGTTACTTGAGTGGCTTTGAGGCCCTAGCTGAATTGTAGCCATCCAGACCTCCAACAAGGACCTGCTTTCCTCATTAACTTTTTAAAAGAATGAGTTCCTCATACATAAACCATAAAAGAAAGGATGCAACAGAAAAAAATGAAGCAAGCAAATACAAACACAGACTGAAAGAGTAGTCCAAAAATAAGAAGTCTTTGAGTATCCAAAGACTTCTGAAATGGACTGTGTTAGAAGCCCAGTCAAAATATGTGCTATAATACAAAAAGAAAACGAAACAAAGTTTCTTCACCAAAGGAAAAGTGACAGGAGGTTAAAGAAAAAGCTCTTTTTTGGACAGGAAGCAATTTAAAGACTGGAAAGCAGAAAGTGTTACTCAACTGGCTTTTTGCAGAGTGAAGAAAAAGGTAGTAACGCGTTTTTAAAGGTTCTGCTCTGTGACTGAAAAAACAATAGGCACCAAAAGAAAGAGTTCTGAAAATAAATGAGCTTTTGCAACTGTGTAAAACTTTGTCCTACTCACTTCCTGAGTCCTGTACAAAGTTATTATCACTACACTTACAGAACATTGAAGAGACTGGAAGATATAGAAAACTGTAATAAGTATGGAGCTGTCTTATCTGGACAGATTAGAAATATCTCTGCTATTCAGTTTGGAGAGAAGATTGTGAAGATAGATCTGAAATTTGAAAATCATGGAGTCAGTAGATTATCTGGATGCAGAACTGTTGGTTCAGCAAATCTCACAGCTTTAGGGATAGGAGCTCTGAATAAAATTGTTAGGAGGTCATTCTAAGATGGTTGAAATGCTCCACAAGGAGCCAGTAGGAAGTTTCTTCCACAGGAAGTTTTGGAAGATGGTAGGGTTAGCAGATTCAAAAAGAACATAGATAGAGGTAAGAAATGTATAAGCAGACATTAGGATGTTATTCACTGCAGGCATGCAGACTTGAGGCATACAGAGGAGCAGAAGGCATCCTGTGGCAACTGGGCCAGTGCTTTCTCCTTTAATGGCCTTGCTTTCCTGCCACTGTCAGAGTCAGAAGTCCAGTCTACTTGGACAAGCAGTGTAACCCAACTGAGCATCTCAAATTTTATTAAGAGATTAATTAATGTGACACAAGCCCTGCCATGTGGGCATCTCTATAGCAATGCTTTATTTATTCTTCTCTTCTTTTCTCCTGGCATAATCCATCAGTCTGGTCTGCAGGTTTGGCACTGCCAAGATGTCAAAGCAGTGGCCTTCACCTAGATATATGCTGCATCAGAGTGGACTGTTCCTCATTATTTCCCAGTTTTTAGTCCCCATCTGCTATTCTGAATAAACAGGAAATTTCTGGGAAAAAAGAAAAGTACATACATATATATGTCAGAGAAGAGTATGAAGAGACCAAGAGACCTAGGTCTCATTGCTGGTTTGTTTTTGTTTTGTTTTTCCTATAGACTGCTTGTGGAACTGGTACAGTAAGAAAATTTTCCAATTTTTAGAAAAAGTTTGTCTTGATTCTTGGCATAATTGTAATGCAAATGAAAATAACTGTGTATCTTCAGGAAAATGCAGAATTCTTGCCAGTTAATTTTTTTTCCATTCTCTGCAATTCCTATTGACACTCACCTTCAGTTTTCACAGAGTCCAGAGATCGCTACAATTTTTACTTAATAAATGTGTAGGCAACTCAGGATAGAAAAATATCAGATTTTTCTCAGCTAAGGAAGGACAAAGAAGGCCTCAGCATTAGTCCCAGACAGAAGGGACCTAGGTATGGACACAATTATACCTTTATCAGAATGAAAATTAAAAAGTTCTGGTTTGAAAAAATGAGAATTATGGATAGAAGAATTTATTCACTTTGCTATATTGTTTTGAAAAATGCTTGCATGAATGTCTGAAGTGTAGGCAGGGCACATTGTCATGGGTTAGCCAATTTCAACAACAGTACCAATTTAAAAGAGATTCTGTATTTTTCTTGGTTTGCCTGAGAAGATTGTCCTTACCATGCAGTTTGCATAATTCTTAATAACTTCTATCTCCCTCCTGATTTACATACGTAGCCAGTAGGAGCAAGATGCAACGTGACAACTCAGATACTCCAATTTAGCAAGATTCATTTTGCTAAATCATCCCCATGCATCTGAACCACTGTCTTTCTGTGTCTAGCGACATCTGGCAAACAAGCACTGATGTATTATAATGTTTGTCATGCCAGATGGCAATATGTCTTCAATGTCACCTGCAGGATGAAATAAAACCTTTGTTATGACTATTTCTTACCCACCCACCCACTTTCCCCTTCCCTCCCTTCCTAGTAATCACAGCAGAACTCAAATCTGTGCCTGCAGAGCATGTGTAGTTATATATTAAAATAATGTGGGAAACTGCAACAGGTTACTGCACAAACCTAAGTGCTAGAAATTAAAAAGCTTTTGATTACTATAAATTTTATGATGATTCAATAATATACCATTTTCAGTAGAAACATCTCTATTTCTGCACAGTTGAAAACGACTAGCAAATTATCATTCTGGACAATGTTGATTGTGTACTGCAAAGGACAGAAATATCCAAGGTCACGTGTACTGGAATGCGTGTACATGAAGTCAAAAGGAAGCATTTTCAGCTGCCTTCTATGGAATATTAAGTACTTTATTCTTCCACTTGGGATTCCCCATATGTTTCCTCCTTGAACAAGGGCAGTTTGAAGTCATTTTAATCTTCTGTTAATGGGGTTTACCTATCAGTCTGTTTTCTGGGAGCACTCCTTGTGATGGATGTAACCTGGGGCCGCAGACAGAGAAGGGTAGAAAAAAAAAAGGTTCTTTTGGATTGTTCTTCAGAGAGGTTTTTCTGCTCATTTCCTTTCATTGCCAAGTGAATATTCTATTATATCTTATTGACAAAATCTTGGTTATCTTCAAGCACAGTGTGATTTATTGCATACATTTTAGACCTGTTGGGATTAATGCTTTCATGGATCAACCATATGTTTTAAACCTAAAAGGTATTTATTTTCAAAAGCCAGTATCAGAAACTATCACATCCTGTAATTCTCACAGCTTTTCATATTTTAAGTGTTCACTGTCCAGAAAAATTAATACTTTGTGTTACCCTGGAACAACTCTGTTAGCAAGAAAATTAAGATATCTGCTTCTTATCTAAAAACTCTGCATCTGCACACACGCACACAAAATGAAACAGATGAAGAAGAGGAAAATCAGCAAAGCTGTTATATTTGAATACATTTCCCAAAGCCTGAAATAGAAGCACAAAACTGGTGAAGCACTCATGCTTCCTTGGCATTTTTGAGACCCGTAGTCATCTGTCTACATGACACAAGACCAAAGAATTACTTGGTTGTGTTTTGGTTCCCTAATTATTGTTTAATTTCACTTACATTCTCACAAAATGAATGCTAAAATGAAAATTAAGGAGTAATTAGAGAGGGCAAATGCACAGTTGGGCAGTTCTGGATAGCTAGTGCAGCTACTTACTGTAATGGCAAATTAAGCATGACAGCCAAGCAAATGAGCCCTTCTCATCATCTGGAGAAGGCCTTATGGTTTCTACCTGTGTATTTGGAAATCAGTGCAAGTACTGCCTTTGACTTTATCAACATGTTTTGCAAAAGGAAAACTGAAGTGGCTGTGAAGAGATTCATTCCCTACTTAGTTCAGTGCTTGAACCATACTATCAAAATCCAAAATCAAGGTTTTAAACAAAATAGGGTCAAATTTCACAGGAGTTTTGCACCTAACTTTAAAAATAAAAGGAGGTCCTATGAAATCTCAAATTGCAATTCCACATGTAAGGTGTCTATCTTTACATGTGAGTTGTCCAGTTTTGAACATCTGACCTTGACTTTCTGACTTACTTCCTAAATTAAAGGTTACATCAAATCTAGTTACTGATGATGAAAGTATTCCACAGCTCAGAAAAATGATCAATCTTTCCTTATTATGAATCTGTTTATTATGAATAGATACCTTTTTATTATATCATGACAAATATGCTTCAATAAAATACATTATAGTTTAATCTAAAGACACTATGAGTTACAATGCAAGACTTATCCTATTTTAATTGTTGTGTCCATTTGCACATATTTTATTGAAGCAGTTCCCAGAAGACAAAGTAAAGGATATTAATTTTCTTATAGAAATACAGAGTATAAACTTGGTTCCCACTTCAAATTTTGAAAGCTGTAGATGGCCTTAATAATATTAGCATTCCAAAGTACAGATAAAAAGAAGATATTTTGTCCCAAATACTTCTGACAAAAGGAAGGCTGCTAGAGCTGTTCACCTGCTCTGAGAAGATGCTGAAGATCGGATTCATTTCCTTTAATCACAACACTTCACAAAGTGGGTATCTCAATCTAATGATGATGCAGGCTTAGTTGTTATCGGTAGAAGTACCTTCCTCTGAGCCTTCACAGATGCCACACAGTTGGGTTAATGTTTCCATCACTGATCATTTGGGAAGAATTGTTCCTTCCATCATGGCATTTCTGAGGTCAGAAGTGGAAGCTGCTCTCCTCCTACAAGCAATGGTGACACGTATGCATCCAGATGTACAGAACCTCACTCGAAACCACTCCTTCTGAGACAGCTGGGCAGTAGGCAGCACTGAACTCTTCAACAGTGGTTAAGCTGTGGCCTGCACCCAAGATACATTTCTGTATCCTTCAGGATGCAATGTTGTGAGATACTCTGTACCTCAGACCAGTAAGTCTCTTTGGGATCATTCTTTGCCTTATACAGCATGTCAAAGCTCACAGAAAGCAATTTTTCTTTCAGTGCCTCCTTTTCATCTAGGAAGCATTTGAAGAGAAGCACTTGTCCCTTGAGTGCTCAAGTGTGTACTTTGTGTATTACTAAAGAAAGGGCACTCCAATAGCTCTTCTGGGAAAGCGCACCGTATTTCACTTCACCTCATGCACTTTCAAGGGGCTTTGCAGAAATGGCTTCTTCTGGGACATCTGTGAAATATAATTAGGAAGAAAAATAAAGAAGCTTTTTTCTCTTTCAGATTGAGATAATCCACGGTCAGAAAAATAAGACTTTTTTTCATTGCTCTAAGTTCTCTCCCTGCTGAGAGGTCACCTTTGAGATACAAGTGTTTTAATTTCCAAGGTTATAAAGTAACTCATTATGATATTCAGAGAGACGGTGCTGGTTGTGAACTATTACCTTCTAAGCAAGGAATGGGTCAGTGTATTCAGATATCAGTAGGTGTATTCTTCTAAGAGACAATTGGTCATGGAGTGGAATCTTCAGGAAGATCTGTGACTTCAGCTGGATGCGGAAGTGGTGGGGCTGCTGATTAATGTAGTGGGCAGTGGTGGGTATTAAGGCTAGAAATGGCTGCTGTCATCATTTTCTCATGTGGAGTGAAATGATGGTGGGTGAGATAATGTGAAACTTCAGCTTTTTAGAAAGGAAGGCGGGATGGCAAAGAAGGAATGGAAGGGAAGGGAAGGGAAGGGAAGGGAAGGGAAGGGAAGGGAAGGGAAGGGAAGGGAAGGGAAGGGAAGGGAAGGGAAGGGAAGGGAAGGGAAGGGAAGGGAAGGGAAGGGAAGGGAAGGGAAGGGAAGGGAAGGGAAGGGAAGGGAAGGGAAGGGAAGGGAAGGGAAGGGAAGGGAAGGGAAGGGAAGGGAAGGGAAGGGAAGGGAAGGGAAGGGAAGGGAAGGGAAGGGAAGGGAAGGGAAGGGAAGGGAAGGGAAGGGAAGGAAGGAAAGGGAAAGGAAAGGGAAAGGAAAGGGAAAGGGAAAGGGAAAGGAAAAAGGGATGGAACAGCTCAGGAAGGCAGGAAGAGATGACTGCTATGTTCGTGATGTTCATAAATCCATGTTTGTGTTTGGATGACTGTATCACACACCCAAACAAAAGGAATGGGAGTGACATGGACCAGCAGATGTTAATGAAATTCTCTCTTCTCTGCCTGGAGTGTAACTCAGAAGTACCAGACAGCATTTGCCAAGCAGAATAAAGCAACATATGCTGGCTAAACCTCTGGATATTAAGCTAGCAAAGCACTTAAGTGTGGTTTTTGACTTGCCAAATCTGCTGTTCTGATGATGGGAAAATTAGGAGTGATTTCCCCTGGGTTGAGTATGCACACAGCTCCACGGGGGCCAGGATGTTTGCCCAGGGAACCTCTGCCCAGCTAATAGAAACTCCCAAATGTGTAATTTCTGTTAAACCACCAACCAGGTGCCTTTTATGGCACAAAATTAGACACAAGTGAAAATAATTTTTAAGAGTTTCTATTATGAAAGATTGGATTCTTTGGAAAAAAAAAAGAAAGAAAGAAAGCGAGTCAAAATAATAATAAGAAATTTCATTGCAGCCTCATTTTCATCTCTAATTAATTAAATATACAGCAGCTCCAGATATACAGCTGTTTACTCAGTACTATCAGTAGTGTTTCATACAGCTGTTCTATATATGAATTCACTTAACACAGCTTGATGCCAAACCAATAAAATATAAAGATTTTTTTTTCCAACTGGTAGTAACATAGCTTAGGAAGGCTTTAGAGAAAATTTTGATTGAGAAGTGCAAAGGCAGATGGGTATTTATAGATAAATTTCTTTTTCTTATTATAGATGTATTACAGATTTTTTGGGCAGTGCTGAAAGAAACTGTCTTTCCATGGTACTTTGTTTTATTGTTTTGTTGTTTTTTTTCCCATCACTCTAAGCCATACAGTGGAAAGCATATATGTCTTGATCCACTGTATAGAAAAAGAATTGCAAGTAACAGTACTTAATGCCCTCAATTACTTTTTCTCTGGCTATGAGTATGTAAATATACAGAGATTCATGGGAGGAAAACAGTGAGCTCTTTGGCCACTGCCAGGCTTTATTTTGCATTGAGCAGATCTTAACACAGTAGGTGGGTGGCAGAGGCTGTAGGACCCATTAGAACCATCCTGGTTGATCTCCTGTGCAAGGTTGGCACAAGCCAAGAAGCCCTAATGAGATAAAAACAATACTAAAGTGCTGCAGGAGGGCATAATACCACTGCTCGAATTATAATTCTTGGTGTTTATAGCCAGTTAAGTCTGTCTCCCGTTAGTCTTTCCTCTTATGCAAAGAAGTTTCTTTTCCTTGACCTTCTCTGAGAAAGCAAGAGAAGTTTTCTTTCATAAATATCAGTATTTTTTACCCTTCCTATGAATTCTCCATAATTTTTAAGTGTTATCTTTGCTTGTAATAGACTGGTGTGTTCCAATTATAATCTCAGCAATTCTAGCAAGAGCAAAACAATTATTTTGCTTCTCATATGCACATAATCATCCTCCTTTTTCCTCTTGTCATCAGCATGAAATGCAGAATCTCATGTCTACTGTAACTTTTCTTCCAGTTCAATTCAAAATCTAATGATGTATACATTTGTTAAGTAATTTAAACCCCATGATATTGAAACCTCTGGAATTACTGCAATTGAGAGGCTGTGACCCATGTCTGTCTAAACAGCACTGCTATGGCTCCATGCTGAACATGCTGCTCATCACAGCCTAAGGGAAATCCTGGAGAGAAGAGCATAAGGCAGCAGAGGACAGTTCTCTTGGAGCTAAGAGACTGATACATACAGGACAATCAGGACAACAGTGAAACAATCTCAGTTTCCTCAGCCACTCTCATAACTCTTGTTTTCTTGTCTCTTTACCAGCTTTGTCACCTTTCTTCAAGTGCATTTCACAAACTTCAGATCCTTCTTGTAGTGAGGTGCCCAGAACCAAAATCTGTACAGAAGCTGTGTTCTCACCAGTGCTGCTTACAAGAGAAAAATCTCTTTCCTAGCCCTGCTGGCTTCATTAGAGTATATTATAAATAAAATAAATTTGATTAAAGCAAGGAATATTACAAAAAATATCCAGACCAGCATGAGTTGGTATTACCAACAGTTTTGTTACCAATATCAGAAAGAATAGTTCCTGGATCTTACAGATTACAGTCAGACTAAGAAAACACCATGTTTACATAGTGCTTACACAGGGTTGGATTCTTCTGATCACATTAGTATAAATCAGTAGAAATCCTACTTATATCATTACAGTTATATCAAGCAAATCAAAGGTTATGGACCTGGTTTCACCTCCTCTTGCTATTGTTCTGCCAGGATTATTGATAGTGCTGGTGTATAAGCAAGGAAACTATCAAAAATATTCATTTCAAGCTCCACTGCTGGCTGAGTAAAATGATCAATATTCGCTTATAAATGATAGGAAAAACAAAACTTGCTTTGGAACCAATCCTCTAGAGGCTTACATATAACATGTAGTGTGAAAAATAGGAGGTAAGCAGTGAGTATACAATCAAAATATACAATATAGATAATCAAAATTTATACCTATTTTGTTTCCACTCTTTTTCTTGCTTGTTTGCTTTTATCTTCCACAATTTTTATCTCTATTAAATGAGACTTCTGTCTGTTTTTGTTGTATCTGAAATAAGTTTTGTTCTCTTGTTTTGTTTATTTTTCTATTGAAATACAGCTCCCTGACTTTGTCACAGATATCTTTTTTGATGAACTGAATGAGCCTTTTACACCTTTTCACTCTCTCTTTCAGATTTCTAATCCTGAAAGCTAATCATATGGCACCTGAAAATTTGCCAGTTCATCAATGGAAAGCTATTTGCACTGAAATAAGCATGGACTCCATGCTGATAAAAGGAGAAGGACTTCATGTGATATATTTATTGACGAAAATATTTTTTTAGAAGTTAACATTTTACAGAATATTTCTATTTTTTTGAGAGGTCACTCTGTTTAACCAAGAAAGATTTAAAGCTTTGTAATTTCTTTATTCTGTTGTCCTGTTTTGGTTTGGGTTTTTTAGTATTATCTAAATTAATTCTCATTTTGATTTAAAGTGAAAGTTTTACCAGCAAAAAAAAAATAAATAAAGAAAGAAAAGAACAACCACAAATATGTGAGTTTGCCAAAAATCAGGAAGATTACTTAGTACCAAGTTTTACATCGTTGTCTTTGAACATTGGTCCTGTTTATTTACTTAATACTGTCTTCCAAATTTCTTTAAAATTCAGCCCAGTATCACCCAGCATAGAATAAATTATTGGACTATTTTTTACATTCAGACTAATTATGTGATTGTACACTCAGCTGAAGATATTCATCTATAACAGACATTTCATACCCTCTGGGTACCTGTGAACAATACAAAGGAATTTAAAAATGTTTTTCCTACTCTTTCTTTCCCCCTCCCTCCCTCCCTCCTTCCCTCCCTCCCTCCCTTCCATTCCTTCCTTCCTTTTCCTTCCATTCCTTCCTTCCTTTTCCTTCCATTCCTTCCTTCCTTTTCCTTCCTTCCTTCCTTCCTTCCTTCCTTCCTTCCTTCCTTCCTTCCTTCCTTCCTTCCTTCCTTCCTTCCTTCCTTCCTTCCTTCCTTCCTTCCTTCCTTCCTTCCTTCCTTCCTTCCTTCCTTCCTTCCTTCCTTCCTTCCTTCCTTCCTTCCTTCCTTCCTTCCTTCCTTCCTTCCTTCCTTCCTTCCTTCCTTCCTTCCTTCCTTCCTTCCTTCCTTCCTTCCTTCCTTCCTTCCTTCCTTCCTTCCTTCCTTCCTTCCTTCCTTCCTTCCTTCCTTCCTTCCTTCCTTCCTTCCTTCCTTCCTTCCTTCCTTCCTTCCTTCCTTCCTTCCTTCCTTCCTTCCTTCCTTCCTTCCTTCCTTCCTTCCTTCCTTCCTTCCTTCCTTCCTTCCTTCCTTCCTTCCTTCCTTCCTTCCTTCCTTCCTTCCTTCCTTCCTTCCTTCCTTCCTTCCTTCCTTCCCTCCTTCCTTCCTTCCTTCCTTCCTTCCCTCCTTCCTTCCTTCCCTCCTTCCTTCCCTCCTTCCTTCCCTCCTTCCTTCCCTCCTTCCTTCCAACAAATACTAATGATATTACTGATACAAAGAATGTCTTAATGTGGCGACCTACATTTGGAGCATGTGAATTTGGAACAAATAATTAGAACACTCTTTAATAGCCACATCTTATTCCTCAATGTTTCCTGTTGTCTAACTCCATGAGCTGTAAATATTTGTTTTTCTGCAATTCAAACATACCACTCAGTCACTAATGAGAATGCAATTCTGGCTCCCAGCAGGAGAAAAATACTTAACTGGGAATGGCTGAAAGACATACTGGAAATCAAGAGATCTATGAAGCAATGTTTTTTAGGATCAGGGACAAATAAACAGGTTCCAGTGGATAATCTTGGCTTTGAACTTGTTAAGTAGAGTATTAGTTGGCCTGTGATGTTCTTATGGACTTGCATTTATCCGACTTCATATACGAGATTCTCTAAGCATCAACATAAAAGGAGTCAGGACCTCTCATTTCTTACGTCACAAACATTAATCTCTATGAAGGAGCAAGTCATTGTGATTGCAAACTGCTCAATATGCAGCAAGTTCACATCCCACAGTCCAGGCATTGCTCTTGATCTCTCTCCTCAATTACCACTCCTCATTCCTACTGCAGGAGAAATTAACAGCCCAGAGGCAAAAAGCACGGTCCCGTTAGGCTGCACATCAAGCAGGGAAGTAGCAGTGAGAAGCCTCATCCCTTACAGAAACTGCAGAACAAGGAGTTGGCCAGATTTGGTGGGAAAATGAGACATGTGCAAAGATGAGATAGGAAAGGAAATTAATAGGGAGAACAATCCTGTTTCATGTGTTGGACCGTAGCCTCCAAGCATCGTCCTGCACTGTTTCATTTGGCCTTCAGGCATCCAGCCCTGAATCTGTACCTGATGGTACACTCTCTGAACTCCTGGACAGCCCTGAATACACTCAAATAGTTATGCTGCTTCCATAAAATCTTTGTTTTTCAGGCCTAAGGTTTTTACTGGCTCAACCACTGACCATTTCATGAATACATATCCACCGTGGGAGAACAGATAACCAGAGACAGTGAACTCGGGCAGGGAGTACAAAATATTCACTTAGAAATGAATTAAGTGAAAGCTTTTGTTTAACAATGGGGAAAAGATATGTGAAGCATTGGAGTATAATTTTATCTTATTATTAATTTAGGATAGCTTGAACTACCATGAGCCAGCAATGTGACCTGATGGTCGAGAAATCCAATGGTATCCTGGGCTGCATAAGAAAGAGCATTGCTATCAGAGCAGAGGAGGTTAACTTACCCCTCTACTTTTCCCTTGGTCTCACCTGGAGTCCTGTGTCCAGTGTTGGGCTGCCCACTACAAGAGAGACATGGATTTAATGGAGAGTGCCCTGTGAAAGACTACTAAAGTGATTAATAGGAGCATCTTTCATGTGAGGATATAGGCTGAGGGAACTGGACTTGTTCAGCCTGGAAAATCAAAGGCTCAAGGGATCTGATGAATACATATAAGTATCTGAATGAAACATGTCCTAAAGATAGGGCCAGAATCTTATTAGCACCCAGTTTTGGAAGACAATGGCCACAACCTGAAACACAGGAAGTTCCAATTGAATATGAAGAAAAAATTGTTTATTGTGAGAGTGACTGAACATAGGCTGCACAGAGAGGCTATGGAGTCTTCTTTGGAGATATTCAAAAGACTTCTGGACACAGACCTGGATAACATGCTCTAGGGAATCCCATTTGAGCAAAAAGTTTGGACTAGATGATCTCAAAAGGCTTCTTTCAACTTCAGTCATTTGATTCTGTTCTTCTTAAGCCTACTTTCCAGCAAATAAATTGGATGTAAGTCCTATTGTTTTGTTTTTTACTTGAGTCAGAGATCTCAAGAAGCTCACTAAAACTAGCTCTGCATTACCTTTCTCAAGTTGCAGGTTGCTTTTTATTGATTCCTGGGATTTTCCTTGGCATCTCTCAGCCAACACTGTCCAGAAGCCCTGACCAGGATTGGAGTTCCATTTGTTTTACTCCTGTTTACAGTAAACAATTGACAATGCCAACTCCAAAAGCTTTTAAGTTCAAGGTAAGTCCTGGCCACTCACTATTGATTACAGGGTTGTGCAGAGACAGCAGTTTTCTCCTCCACAATTGCAAAAAATGGAGTTTACTTGAACATGACTTGTTAGATAAAAAGACCAAAATGGAAAGGAAATTAAGAAAGTTAGTTAATTAAGACTATTAGTTTGTGTAAATGAGATGTGCACTGTAACTAAGTCCTGGGCAACTGAACATCAGTGAATAATAAAGCACTGTCAGTGTGTTGAAATATTGCCTACAGGGTAACTTGCTCAGCCCCAGTTCCACTCTTCCACCATAATTCAGCCCATGGTTAAATGACACAGACACACTGTACTGTAGTCATGTTACCACATTCAGAAACACAAGCAGTGCACTATGTTCAGGTCACTCACCATACATAAATACAGCCATATAGCTTCCCATGTCGGTGCATGCACTGCCCAAGTAACATGGCAAAACTCCATACCTCTGTACTGTGCAGTAGCATTTTTTTTTTTGTCATTTGTTTTTATGCATTTATTCAGCATCAGTGGACAAAGGAAGAGCAACTGACACCATCTACCTGGACTGTATGAAGTATTTGACACTGTCCTGCATGATATCTGACACCTGCCATGGTTTTGTGATTTATGTTATCGGTATTCCATGTCATAACATCATGTGAGGCACTGGGAGTAAAAGAGTTAATTATGCAAATCTGTGGACTGATGAATTCATGGGGACCTGGCTTTCAGAAGAGAAGAACTACATGCCCCAGGAGACTTTGCATTCCTGTTTTCCACAAAGAGGGAAAAATAAAACTACATGCAAGTCCCGCAGACTTCCTCTTTTGCTGTTCATCTCAGCAGTGGAAGCTCCCTAGCAATCTGGTCTTCAGCTTTAGCATAAGGCCTTCACTTTCAGACATTCTTTCTCTCATTTTATTCTATTTATTAGCTTAAATTCCAATTATATTGTGTTATTTTGCATTCTGATCTCTTATTTAGTAAATTAGTTTTCCTCCTCAGATCGTTTCTGCTGTTTCATTTTTAGGCCTGTCTTCCTACCCTCTCCCTTTTCCCAATTCCTCTTTTCCAGGGTATGGGTCCATGGGTCCCCCACTCTATTATTCAGAGAACTGGGCAGAATTGGCCCATAAGCTGTTAACAGCATCCTGGGTTGCATCAAACGAAGTGTGACCAGCAGGCCAAAGGAAGTGACTCTGCCCCTCTACTCTGCTCTCACTGAAGTACTGCACCCATTTCTAGAGTCCCCAGCACAAGAAAGGCATGGAGTTGTTCGAGCGGGTCCAGAGGAGGGCCACAAAAATGATCAGAGAGCTGGAGCACCTTCCCTAGAGGGACAGACAAAGAGAGCTGGGGCTTAGCCTGGAGAAGAAAAGGCTGTGAGGAGACCTTATAGGAACCTTCCAGTACCTGAAGGGGGCCTACAGGAAAGCTGGTGAAGAAACTTTTTATAAGGGCAGGTGGCAACGGGATAAGAGGAAATGGTTTTGAACTGGAAGAGGGTACATTTAGACTAGCCATTAGGAAGAAATTCTTTATTGTGGGGGTTGTGAAACACTGGAACAGTTTTCCTGGTGAGGTTGTGATTTCCCCCTCCCTGGAAGCATTCAAGAAAGGCTGGATGGGGCTGTGAGTAACCTGGTCTAGAGGGAGGTGTCTCTTCCTGTAGCAGTGGGCTGGAACTAGATTATCTTAAAGGTCCCTTCCAACTCAAACCATTCTATGATTCTTTGATTTCTTTACAACTCAACTGAGTTTGCAACTGACAGTAGAATTTTTCCCACTAGATACAAATGAACAAGCATTTGCATTTCAGAATTTTTTTTCCAGAACAAGATCAAAAATACCCTTCAGCCAACATTTTTCTCACTTCTTTCATTACCCCCATTTCCTTGAGTGAAATCTCTGTTGAAGTAGTGAAGAATTCCACTCAAGGCAATGAAGATTCAATATACATAGCTTAGAGAGAATTGTTTCCCTATAAATTGATTTCAAAAAAAGATCTTGGCACTTTGACCAAAACCACATATCTTAAATTATCTCATATCCCTCCAAACACAAAGTCCTAAGCCCTTTTTTGTCCATACTAGAAAGTTAGTTGTACTTTGGCACCATTTAAAAGGTTTTGAGAATGATGATGATGTTTTAAAATAAAGTATTTCCCAAGCAGTCTGAGGACTTGAGCAGAAACAGCCACAGAGTCCTGCAGGGACTTCACAAAATAGAATTGACTTAGCAGGGAAGTGTGTAGATTGTGCAGTGATGGATGCTGTAGAAAACTGTGATATAGAAGATAGATGGTCATTTGAAAGAGACCAAGAATAAACAATGAAAACCAGAACCAGCTTTTTGCAAATTATGATCAATATCAGAAAGTGTAAGGATCCAAACAAAAGCTGCATCAATAAAGCCTTGCGTTGCCATTTGATCTCTTCCAAACAACTGCTCCAGTGTGAAAAAAAAAGCTATTGCTATAAAAGACTTCAGTAGTGCTTTCTTTTGGCACAGAAATGTTAGCATCACTAGAGCTAGATGGAGGGAAAATAAACAGCAGATATCCCCCCAGCTTCTGTTAGTAAGGACTCCAGCCTGGGGTTTCCCTCTTTGATGGGGGTCAGTATGGGAGTAAAGAGTTCAAGAGATGGCTGGCTGAGGTTGTCAACTTGGTACTAAGATACAAAGCCTCTCTGCTTGTCCTCGTTGTGCAATGTACTCATTAAATAAATCTCCTGGCTTCTTTATTTTTTTTTCACTGCAAATTAATTGTTTGGTTTTGGAGACTAAAGTTGAAGATTCCCCATCAGTTTTACTCATGTTCTTCAAGTAGAAGATGGAGTGATGAAAATACCTCTTCAGATTCCCTGTCTTCTCATGAAAATACATCCTTGGACAAAGCAATGTAAAAAACAAACAAAAAAAAAATTCCTTGATGAATCCCAGTCAGTTAAATAAAAATCTCACATTATAAACAGAAGAAAATGAAATTTTGTTAAAGACAGTAACAGAAATATATAAGTTTGTGCTTGCAAATTTAAGTTAAATTCAAAGGATTCATTTTGAGACTCACTTTCCACTTTCACTTCTTAATTTTGCAAATGTTGTTGATACTTTCAACAGTTCATTAGCATATCCTTATACTCTTCAAATTAAACAGTAGCTGATTTCAAAATCATTGCTAATGGAGATTCTGGAGAACCCAGACATACAGAGAAAAAGCTTAAAATCTATAATTTTAGTGTTAGTCACAGACTACAGAGATAAAAGATATATTCTGGGACAGTATAAGTCTGTACAAATGAAGAATAAAAACTGAATGAAAGAGCAGGAGACTGAGCATCTGCACTTCTGTAGACTAAAAACACTTATAAAGGAAAACACTAATGAGCTGTACACTACAGCAGTACCAAGGAGACCTGGGACAGAAAACTGGCAACAGAATCCTAAAATTATAGCAATAAAAATTATCAGTTTTTTTTCTCAAAGTTTGTACTGCTTTCCAGCTGGTTGTTCATATTAGCAAAATTCTCCATTTATTGTAATACTGAAATGAAGCAGCATCAAACATAGACAAGGAAAAGACTTTGTAAAAATTCCTATAAGTGCAAAGTCTGTGGCACGAAGCTTTAAGATAAATTTCTGGAAAGCCTTTAGAAGATATTTTGTGAGCAATGCAGGCTTCTTTCTGAACATGAGAGCAAAAATAACGTTAATTTTTGTTAATTTTGTTTTGTTAATTTGGTTTTGTTAATTTGGTTTCAAGTGCTTTCACTCAGATATTCTTTGAATATTTAAACCAAAGAAACAGTGGAAAATGATGCTTATTTAGAAGAGCTCATGAAAAGAAGATGGAATACTTTCTTAAAAAGAGGCATAAAGTAAAGCTTTCAGCAGTGCATCTTCAGGAGTTTAACTCACTGGCCATGTTACCTGGCTCGTTTGCTGACTGCCAATTTTCACAGAATCACAGAATTTTGTTGATTATTTCTTGATGTTAATACCTCCCCTTAGCAAAATAAATAAATAAATAATAAGAGCTAAGAGATTCATTTATCTGCCCTGTAACTACTAAACAACTGACTGATTTCAATCCATTCATTTGAATTTACAAATACCGAAATAATCCTTTCTATGCTCGTATTCCAGAAAACTGCTAAAATTTTTCATTCCCAAGAAGCGCAAAGAGTTTTACAGTTTGTGAACAAAGATCACTTTGCCAGCTCATAAAATAGCTGTATGCAAGGAAATACAGCTGTAATTCTCTTCTATTTCAGAATTAAGGACTGAGAATCTTAATTAGACATAGGGATAATATCAGCTAGTTACATAAAACAGAATAAAACTGCATAAAGGTTATAAAATCTCATGCTTCAGGACATTAGTCAAGCAGTAATGAATGGGTTAGTAGGAAAATACCCCTGGGGAGCAGGCAATTTTTTCATTTCCCCCTTCATTTATCGTCTCTGAAAGTGAACTCATCTGAACAGGTGGAAATGAGTCCAGTGGGTCTAATGAGGCAAATGAAAAAGAGGATAGGAGTTACAGTGAGGATGACTAGTTAGGAAATGAAGCTTCGTGAGAAGAAATTGCTGAATAATGCATGAGCTTGCATGATGGCCACCTCTGCCCATTCGCCCCATTCTGTGCCCTGTGTTTTGTCGCCAATTACCCAGGTGAAGCAATTAGGCATGTCGATTCTCAGCTACCCATAACCTACCACTAGCTCCCAGCATGGACGGGACAATTATATACATACTATTACAGCTTTCCCACTCGTACAAACAAGTACATTTTTTGGATCAATTTAGCTGGGGATTATAATGCACAAAAAAGATGTAGCGTGTCTTCTCAGTAAACCAAACAGTATTTATCAGGGGATTTATTGTCTTTATCTCAGCATGTGCTCTTTCTGTGGGGAAGACACAACGTTACAGCAGTTTTGGTGTCAGCGGTGGCTTGTCTTCACTCTGGAGGTGGCTCCTTCTGCACAGAGATCACTCTTGCTGCAAAACCCTAATGACAAGGCAGCTTGTAACCTCAGTTAAACTACATTAACTCAGCCCAACAATCCTCACCTGCAATCACTTCTGGAGACTTATTTGCAGCAAACTACCAACATCCTATTTCTGCTGGTACATCACACTCCAACCTCAATGGCTTGCATTAAGATATCAAAGTGCAGCTTGTGCCACACTGAGCTCAGCATCTTCACCAACCTTCAACCCACCTGGAAGGAGGAGGATTTTGATGCTGAGGTCACATGTCTTGGCAGACTGGGCAGCAGAAGCACTACAGGGTACCGCACAGAGCTTAGCTGCCCTACTGGCTGATGCAGCACATCTGAGGACAGCAGTGCAACAGTGCCATGCAGCCCCAGGTGGTGCTAGCCCAGCAGAGGAAGCCAAAACATCCTTCATCTTCAGAGACATAGTGGCTCAGCCCACTGACTTGATACTTCAGGAGGGAACTGGGGCCCTGAAGCTGCATCTAGGGGCAGCAGCTGGCCCAGGGTTGTGGACCAGGCTCCTGGGGTTGGGGCTCACCAGGAAGTTCTCATGGATGCAAAGCCTGTCCCACAGACACATCCCTCCAAAGATCTCAGAGTTGTGGTCTTCTGGCTGGCCACACATTGCCCTGGGGATGATGGCATTGTCACCCTAAGCGTCACAGTGGGGTGACAGCAGCACACAGCATCCCCTCTGGGGATGTGGGAACGCTCTGCACTCACCTTGTGACAAACTGCTTCTTTTTTTGGGCTGCGGATGACTGTAATTTAATCTTGCAAGGGATATAAGGGACAACAGAAGAGTGTCTGAGTCTCATCACAGCCACAACTGTCCCATCACATGGGATGATTTCATGTTCCATCACACAGGGTGATGTAGTGTCCCATCACATGGGATGATGTGGTGAGCAACTTTCAACTTCTCTTGTGGACATTACTCCCAGTGTGGAGATTGTGGGGGTACATTTAACAAAACAGAAAAAGCTCAGAAAAGGGGTGTGAACAGCCCTGCAACCTGCCTGTTGCAGAGATGCTGCAAACACTAGCACAAACACATTATGAGAACACAGCAATTATTAATCAGTGCACACATACAGAAGGCAGCCAGGGTTGCCACCAGGCTCAGCATAGCACACTCACACCCCTGGGGCCAGGCAGTTGTCAGTCAGATGGGGAAGCATCGACTTCATGCTGGAGCTGACTGAACCCTGGCCTTGCTGAGCTGCTCTCATTTAATTTCTTGGAGTTTTGTACCATTTTTTTTACAAAGCTTTGCCTACTTTTTTCTCAGCACTCAGCACCAGTGTTTTTCAGTAAAGATGAGATCAGATCACTCCACTTCACAAACCTGGGTCTTGGCCCACAGACAGCTGAAACCTGGGGCTTCATCCCTCATCTCCGACTCCAACAGTGCAGCCACACTTCCCTTTGCCCTGACACCAGCCCTTGGGCAGCTGAGCAGTGAGACTGGAGGCAGAGTTGGGTCTGGTTGAATGTAATTATTTTTCTTCTCCATATGGATTTAGATTGCAGCCAGGCCATATTCCTGGCCAAAGAAGCATCACTACTATGGAGGCAGCCATCTCAGGATGTGGTGGAGCTTTCAACAGTGAGGTGATCCTCCACCTGATTCTATACAGCTGGAGAACGATAAAATCAAAAAGTCCATCAGCGGGTTAACTAGGGAAACATTCATAGGAGGTGCAAGCACTCCTTGTCCTAAACAAAGAAAGGGACTGAGCTCCCATGTTTCAGTCCTGGAGAAGTTGCCTTGACATTAAGCTGTTGATTAAAAGGGAAACATATCCCTTTCGTCCTCTATTTTATGAAAGGGCTTTGAACAAACTCCTCCAGAGCTGTAGATTAAATTTTCTGCAAAAGTTGTCCAAATGAGAATCCTTATTTCATACAGTTCCCTTCCCTTCCTTTCTTCATTTAGACATGTTAAAAAATAAAGCTACTGTTTGAAATAAAACATTCTCTCCCATTTAGCAGGCAAACTAGAAAATCAATTATTCATAGAATCCTATGCGTAGTGCTGCCCTACTATGTATTTTATAGAAAACATTTCCTACAGTTTACACTGTTCTCTGTTTTATCAGTGATGCGTCCCGAAGGACTACCTTAAGGAATTACTTGACCTCTAGTGTCCCCGAGACTTTCAGAAGGAATCTGCTGATGTTGCTTACTGAAACAGAAGATGCACAAAGAAACAGATTGAAGACAACTTCTAAGGTCTGAGGTTATTTCAGAGCATGAGTTGAAGACCTTGTTTCTGTGAATAAATGCAGGGACAGTCTGATTTTCCATATCAATACATTCTTCTGGGGTTAAAAAAGTAGGAAAATGGCATTCTGATCCTTCCTTCATCTATATGGATGCTTCTGAAGAAAAGGTTGCATGTAGACTTCCTTACTGGTTAACACCACTGCTTTTTAAAACTTCTGTTTTTCTTTGATATTAATGATGTTTTACCAAAATAAAAGATTACAATTTCCAAACCAGATCTTGAGAAAAAATGGACAGAAAACTGAGCTGACCAATGAACTGATCTACTTTTGTTTGGTGACACTGAAATTTCTGTTGGTTATACTGTAATTACAAATTCTGTGCATAAGGGGTATATTTTTCAAAATTTCCATGTTTTATAATCTACTTTAAAGGAGCCAGGTCTGGGCTCCATAGCTCAGCAGGTGCAGTCACACAATCTAACCAGACTGAGTTATGACAGGTGGACAAACTGCCACCATGAAGCTGAGGCACCGCAGCTGGCCAGTTGTGCCTCCTGGCTTATTCCAGTAATGAATCAGAACATTCAGTGACGTACAATGTGTTTCCACAGTGGTGGG
The DNA here is from genome assembly GCF_038088225.1 of Cyrtonyx montezumae. Classification (NCBI taxonomy): domain Eukaryota; kingdom Metazoa; phylum Chordata; class Aves; order Galliformes; family Odontophoridae; genus Cyrtonyx; species Cyrtonyx montezumae. The sequence continues at coordinate 7,061,334 of NW_027071848.1, forward strand.
GAAAGACGTGAAAAGTCAGTTATTAGCACCCAGCTGCTGGGCAATACTTCCTTACACCATGGTGACTCAATCATTCCTGATTGCATGCCAGAAAGGTTCAAATAATCAGCGATAGGGGCTCAGATGATGAGTGATAGATTTTGTTACCATGGCTTGATTGAGTTTCATCATGTGTAACTTAGATTCATTTGCAGGAATAACCTTGTAATTTCTGCCCATGTTTTGTAAAGAGGCTCAAGTGGGCTTTCCAAAAGCATTATAGAACATTAGAAACTTAAATTCTATAGAAATCAGTGAAGTATTTACATTCAATATAATACTAGTCCTAATACATACCTGCCAAATTGCTTCATCTTGTAACTTGACACATGAATATGCCTCAAGATGTAAGACAAGAGGTTTTACAACCTGAAATATGTTTCTGTTTGTGAATTATTTTACACTGAAAGTATCTTCAGTGAGTGCTTGCTCTATCATCTGTTTATTTTTACTTATAGAAACTCTTAAATACCTCTTTCTACACTCTTTTGTGGAAAAAATCTTTCTGCAGCAGATTACTGAGCATAATATTGCAGTAATTTTTGTCACAGTATTCATTTCATCTCTTTCTTTCTCTCCTATCATTCTTATTTCAAAATCTCTCAGTAAAGCTGAAAGCATGCATAAAAAAAGTGTAATAGCCATTTTGACTGGAAAGCAAGTGTTTTACTTGTTGATCTTTATTATAAGGTGATTTGTTTAATCCTTGCTTATAATCTTTGTAGCTATAAAGAGCTTTATGGTATTTGTTTTGGCTTATTATTAAGCAGGATTTCACTGACTAGATTTCTTTAGTACAGACTTCAGGATACAAGGTACTTTGCTACTTTGCTAGCGTAGATTTTGGAGAGAAATTGGTACTGAAATAGATTGTTATTTTATCCTAAAGTGCACACCTAAAATCATAGAGCTAATTTGTGCCCTTAAATGTCTAATTATTTCTACTGACTACACAGAGCTGATGGTGACTAGCTCAGACACAGATTTATTGGAAGCAAGCATTCATAATGTATATGAAGTGATCCAAAATCTTAGGTTCAGGGGTAGGATTCTCAGTAGCTCGTATAGTTGTGCAAAGCAATGGCTTCAGGATTGAGCTTAATGATGAACACCATAATCTTGCTAATTTTTCCCAAGCTCTCATAGATGCGAGGAAAACTGTACACAATTCTTACCTGACATCACATCTCTTTTATCCCGAGCTTGATCCCACCTGCATTTAGCAAACAAACACAGTTGGTCATCAGGATGATAATGAATTAAATACATGTGTAGTTCCACTGTCTTGAAGTCCACAGTTACAGAAATATCTTTTCTGTGAGCACTAGTGATAAGTATCCAGTTGAAATGAGTTACCACTAGAATGTTAAATAAAGGTTATTGAATGCTTTATTTCGGGGGTGGGGGATGGATTTCTGACTTCAATCACGTAATAATATTGAGCGAGCAGCATTTCAATCTTGTTGGCCAATAAAACATTGATTACACAGCTGATGCCACACTACAAAAATTATCTCTCTGAAAATGCTTGTGACTAGTTCACACAACAAAGAAATGTGTGCTACACAGAGACACATTATGCTATGCGTTGCATAAAGCCAGCATAGTGTGGAGCATATTATTTCCTAATAATCATTTTATGGCACTTCTAAGAGGTCTGTAAGTCATCTGTTTAGCTTGAAAAAATACCTCTTGAGTGTTACAAAGCTTGGAAAAATCTACAGTTCAGAATTCATGGGCTTTTTACTAACACCCCTCATCATTTTAGAGGCCAGATAAATTTCAGTCCTGATGGAGCTTGTAGTAGTCACCACAGACTCAAATTCTGCCTTCTTATCCTTGACATGCTCCTGCTAGCCTGGTCTGTTAGTCCTCAATCTGTGGACATTTCATAGTGCTCCTGCTGCACTACATTGCCACTTCAGAAATTCTTCTCTGAGTGGAAGGCAGTACTTCTATGTGTTGTTACGAGTCTTCTTACTTGATCCATATTTGGAACCAAATATTTTTTCTGAGAAATATTTTTTCCTTCCTCCTTCCCTTCCCTTCCCTTCCCTTCCCTTCCCTTCCCTTCCCTTCCCTTCCCTTCCCTTCCCTTCCCTTCCCTTCCCTTCCCTTCCCTTCCCTTCCCTTCCCTTCCCTTCCCTTCCCTTCCCTTCCCTTCCCTTCCCTTCCCTTCCCTTCCCTTCCCTTCCCTTCCCTTCCCTTCCCTTCCCTTCCCTTCCCTTCCCTTCCCTTCCCTTCCCTTCCCTTCCCTTCCCTTCCCTTCCCTTCCCTTCCCTTCCCTTCCCTTCCCTTCCCTTCCCTTCCCTTCCCTTCCTTCTTCCTTTATGTCTTTTTTTTTCCCCCAAGGATCCAAACATACAAAAATACCCCCTGAGGTCTCAAGCTGTTTTTGCAAAGGAACTCAATGAACTTTGGTTTTGGCCAAGACCTTCAAAACACATCCCACCTTGCTTCCCTTCAGTGACATTCAAATGCTGTTTAATCAGTCAACAAGAAAAAGGGAACAGAGCTAAACAGAATGAAAGGAGCAAAAGAGGAAATGAGAGATCAAATTCTCTGTTTCTTTTCATGTTTTGATCCAGAAATCATCAGCAAGAGATTGTCTGATTGGTTCCAATCTCATTTAATAGCCAGCTAAAGAAGTTCCTTAAAGAAGCAAGTAATGTTCTGTGACTCTGAGCACAAAAGAGTATTCAGAGATTTTGTTTCTCAGTCCAAGGACACTGTTCAGAATCCTTTTTGATAAGATCATTCAGTAGCTTTAATTTCTCATTAGAGAGGTTTTCAGTGAGTCTAAAGTCAGCTTTCCATTCAGTTGCATCTCGTGAATACAAGTTATTGTGCTGTCAAAGTGTCTGTTAATTTAAGAGAACAAGTAGTATAGATGTGTGTGTTCCCCTGATCCACTTTAGATAAGTGTGCTTTCCAACTCTGGAGCATTATGGGATGTGTTTTACTGTGCTCTTTCTCAGATGGCCATTGGGTGAGCAGGTGCCAAGCAGCTCTCCAAAATTATGGGCATCTTTCCAACTTGATATCAAACTGTAGTAAATTCATATATTGTTAAAGGAAGAGGCAAAGGAATGGAGAAATGCAGTGTGTTTTAGGAATTAAAACCATAGGGAGCAGTGGGTCTGAACTCATGCATGAAGATAACAATGACTGCTGCTTGCTGTATTTATGAAAACTGTATTGTGGTGTTATTTGTGGACTGGGAAGAGACAAACTGCAGACGGGATGTTTTTTGTGTTCCAACCCTGGTCCTGTGTTGCTGCAGTGAGGGAGTGGGAACAGTATGGGATCTTGGATTGCATCTCCAGCACCTTGTGCCATATGAGTAGATCTTTGCAAAGCAAGATCCTTTACAGTGATGTATATGGTGCAGATCAGCAGGTAGCTGAGTACCCCAAGGTACCCATGTGGATTTAAGTTTCTAAAAGTTTTCTTCGTAGCAAGCTACAGCTCTCAACCAAGTAACATCTACAGGATTACCCAGGCACATTATTTTAAACCTGATTCTCATAAAATATCCAGGCAAAATTTTGAAACAATACACTTCACCTACAATAATAAACTGAAATGTGTGCAAGAACGATCCTGCATCCTAGAGCAAGGTAATCTCTGATAACAAACCATTAGACTTCTTCCTGGCACGTATATGTTTTTCACACCATCTCTTTCAGTGAAATCCCAGACTTGTGTGGGCAGTTAAAATGCCTTGGGGCCATTTCCAACAGGTAATTTGCATTTAGTGTTTCCCTCTGAGTCTGAAGAAGCTGACTGATACATAAGCAAGTTGTGCCAGGGCAAAAGGCCTCCATGCTCAGCAACTTTCCCTGTCGTGTTTAACTTGTTATACCATCAACTGAGCATCTACATTAAGGTTCTAGGTTCCTGTCTAGGCAGCTAAAAAGAAGTAGTATCATTTTCCAAGTTGTACAGTGCTCCAGACTTCCATTAAGGTCAGTGACAGTGGTGGGTTTGTAGTGTTTTCGAACATTAATCTCATCTTGCTTGTGGAGAGGTTTAGAAGTCAGAAGTTAGGTTTGGAATTTTTGAACAAGCCCTGTATGACAGTTTTTAATATTGTATGGATTATTCCCATAATCCCTCTGGAAAATGCAAACATCCATTTGCAAACAAAACACTGGGCTGATGTGCTTGTACAAGCAGAAGTTGAACGTTGCTGAAACTTTGTCCATGTGTGGCATATGAAGCATATTTAAACCTTAGCTGATACAGGCAGTGTCTACGCAGTCTCAAGCAGCGAACTAATATGTTCTGAAATTAATTACAACAGAGCTTTTGTAATTTGTTGTTTGCTTCTTTTTCTTGAAAAAAAAAGAAGCAGATCGTGGCTATTCTGTGTCACATCAGGTGGTACCTGAAACATGAAAAGAATTTTTGGATTTCAGTGCATGACTTCTGTTAATTCCTTTTAAAATCCTCTGTTTATGCCTCATTTCCAAGTTGAAAGTGGTTTCTACAGGAACAGCACAAGGAATTAAAGTATGGTCATTTGCTGCTGATACACTTAAGTCTTCAATATAGCCCCAGATTGACAAAAATGGAAATCTTGCACATTCTTAATACAGTACCTCAATTTTTCCTTATGATTTAGATATATAACTGTATAGTGATTTGTTATCATGTTTGGGTAACAATGCATTCTTCAATGCATGCCTCACTAGATTGACAGTATTTTCTATATTGCGATTTAATTTGATGCCTCTCTCTTTAAAATATAAGTTATATGCTTGTCATCTGGATATTAATTCCCACTTTTTTCATCAGCATATTTTTCTGAATTATCCTTATTAATCACTGTTGTCACAGCCAAGTAACTGCAAGCAAAACAGTGAGTCAGTACTGATTAAAATAAATGATGAGAAAAATGGAGCCATTGCATGGACAAACTGCTTTTAATGTATGAAGAAGACTGATGCTTACATCATAAACAAAATTATCTTTAGTGGTCTTCATCTACTCTTCAATCAATATCCCATCTGCATCTTAAAAAGCAAAATTGTCTGTTTGCAGGGAGGCTTGGGTTGTTTATGACCAAGGCTGTAAGCTGGCTTTGAGTGGAGTCATTTTGTTGGCTGTCATGGAGCTATATTGTGTTAGGACAGCTAAGCATCTCAATAGACATACCAGAGTTGTCAAAGGGCAGTGTGAAGGTATGTGAAACACGTGTCTGCAGCAGTCCTGGAGAGAGCCCACCTCATGTCCCACTAGCCCTTGGCGGAGTGACTTGGCTGCAAGAAATTGCACATTCTGACACAGTTATTATTTTTTAAAGAGGAAAGATAGATAAATAGAAACAAAAAATGGGTTTTGCCTCTTTACTGTTTGTGGAACAAGCTTGGCTGAAACACACAGCTCATTCCTGGACCACTTCTGCAGAGGTGCTTGTTTTGGCACTTTGTCTCCCTCCATCTCAATACTGCTGTTCTTCAGCCTCATGCCAGTGAAATGAGATATCACAGGGCTGGTGTTCTATAAATACTTGATTTAATGCTGCTTTGCACTGGTCTAATGCTGGTATAACTCCACTGAATTCCAACCCTCATTTTAGGACTGCCTGAAATGGCCGAAACCACCATTATGTCATGTTTTACTACTTGTAAAGCAGGGTTAGGGTTACCTACCTTCTTTGTTCTGCACCGTGGAATCTCTGTAGGCAAAGTGTTACATAAATGCTCTGTATTTATTATTTCGAATAGTAAATCAAGGACAGGACAAGTACAGCATGCTGGAACACGTATTAAATTTGCAGACATAAGCAGAGCTCTGTGTGAGAAATGTTTCAAAAATAATATAAAAATGTGAGACTAATTCTCTGTAGTGAAGGAACAAGAATAATTGCAGAAGTGTAGGGGTGAGATGGGAATCATGGGAATTATCACTCACATGAAATTAACTGCAGCGGTGCTTTGCAAGCACACAGGACACAAGTATGAATGATCAGTAAAAGGGACTGGAAAAGTTATCCAACACAGCCATACCAAAATCTAGTCTTGGTGGCTACTGTTAGAAAGTGAGGTCTTTATGGTTTTGCTCCATATGGACTAAATGAATGTTACTGACAGGACTCTGCTTTTATTGGCATAATTCATTTCCCTACAAAACATTCCTCCACCAGCTAAGTCCATAGGAAAATTTCTATTAACTGTAGAAGTAGGTCACTTGAATATTTCTTCAGACAGCTGTCATATCAGTGACATCTGGGAATACAGTGGTGCAGGACTACCTGGAAGTCAGGCATTTTGATATCCTTAATTTGTCTAAAGTGAGAGACGTAGACCTATTGGAGCATGTTCAGAGAAAAGCCAAAAATATGCTCCAGGGGAGGGAATACCTCTCCCACAAGGACAGGCTGAGACAGCTGGGGTTGTTCTATCTGGAGAAGAGAAGGCTGCAAGATGACCTGAGAGCGGCCTTTCAGTATCTACAGGGGAGCTACAGGTAAGAACGGGACAGACTCTTTAGCAGGGTCTGTGCTGATAGAACAAGGGGAAATGGCTTCAAGCTTAAAGAGGGTAGATTTAGGTTGGATATAAGGAAAAAAATTCTATGATAAAGGTGGTAAAACACTAGCACAGATTTCCCAGATAGGTGGAAGATGCTCTGTCCTTGGAGACACAAAGTCAGACTGGACAGCACTCTGAACAGCTTGATCTAGCTGTAGGTGTTCCTCTTCACTGCAGGGGGTAGGATTAGATGACCCCTATAGGTCCCTTCCAACTCAAATGATTCTATGAACTTCATTCCCTTCTGAAGTTCAGGTAAATGTGCCTTACTTCAAAAGACACAGAGCAAGACTTGTTCATGCGAAGGAGGATATTTCTATGTAAGAAAGATTTTATGCTGAAGGAAAGTTTTCTCTCTGTTGGTACACCTGCATCTTTCCCTAATAGCTCATATTGGAGCTATTCAGTGAGTGATATAGCTCCACTTCTAGCTTTAGTTCTTCATGTTTTTACAAAAAAAAATTCTGTTGACTGATCTTTATTGTCCAGCCTTTTATGACTGTCTTGATAGAAGAAAAAGAAAAAACACATCCTTCCACTAGAGAAGAAGACAAAAACAATATCTTCAGTGTTGTTTCTGACAGTGTACATAGGATCATTTTGATACAGAATCTTCTTGTAAGGGAGAAAAGACCAGAAGGGATTATTCTTTGAGTGCTAACTTTTTTTTAACAACGTCTGTGCAGAACAGCAACTAGCTTTAACAGGCGCCTTTCATTTTATTTGTTTTCCAAAGCATTTCCAAAAGGAAACAGACAGTCATGTATCAACCTGTAAGCAAATATTTGCAAATCTTTGCTGCTCATAAAACCATCTTTAAGTGTTTCAGGGGTCTCAGGTAGCTTGTCTTACTGGCTTTAAAAATCACAGATTAATAGAATCATAGAATGGTTTGGGTTGGAAAGGACCTTTAAGATCAACTAGTTCTACCCCCTGCTATAGGCAGGGGCACTTCCCCCTAGACCAGGTTGCTCACAACCCCAAACAGCCTGGCCTTGAATGCTTTCAGGGAGGGGGCATTCACAACCTTTCTGGTTGCATTTCATCCCAGTACAGAGGTCATCTACTCTTCATGGAAAAAATTGTGTTCCTTGAGTGAAAGGGATATCAGTCTTGGACACAGGAGAACCAATATAGATACACTCTGGATTTGGACAGAGTGTATCAAGATATCCAACTCCTAGGTGCTGTTTTGTATAGCTCTATCAAGGACCCTCTAATCACAGATTGAAAGTATCTCTTGATCAAAAACTTCACCAAAAGAGAAAGTTAGTAGGGATATCTGCTTTGCATTGTGTTTTATATTACCTAAGATTTATGGGCCTTCCATGTGGTTTAAGAAGAGAAGCCCAAAATTCTTAGCTAACTTATGTTAAACTGTTAAAAAATGTTAAAAAAGAAATTAATAAATGTTAAAAAAGAAGCTACTTAAGTTAACTAAAGATAGTCCCTCTTTCCTGAAGTGATCATCCTGACTGTAATCGCATTAGGAAACATCTTCCTCTTTGTGACAAAGAAGGAGGCTGCCTATAAAGACCACAGATACTGTCACTGGTGACTTTGTGCCAGAGCAGTCTGTAGCACCTCCAAAAGCAACGCACCTCCTGGGTTTCCTCCAGGATGAGAAATCCCACCAGTGGGAAGTGCTGTTGCAGGCACTTCTGGAAATTGCCGAGGCTCTCAATGTCCACTAAAATAAATGTGAACCCAGAGCATGCTCAGATGTTGAAACTAATGTTCAGCATTTTGTAAAAGGGACTCTAAGGGTCTATAATGTGAGAACATGATACGTATGACTGATGTTTGAAAAGTGAGAACTCAAAGATAGGTCCACTCTTTGAATAAATATTTGCAAGACAAGAACCTCACAAAAGTATCAAGTTGTTCCTTGTGCAGATTTCAGCTATAATTTGGAAGGAAAATATCTTCACATCTTGTCATAGAAGTCCAAATTATGCCCAGCACAGTAATTCAGGCTGTACACTTGGGGAGAAGTTTCTTGTTCTTGTGAAAATACTCAGACTCACCGTGATGTATAATACTCCCCAGAAGCCCAAAGCTATTTGCAGCTTCTAGCAATAATTTCTGCAACTGTTCTCCTAAAACTCAGACCTCTGAAAATCAGGAAGGATCTTAGATAAACCATTCACATGTGCTATTTTGTGAAACAGCTTTAATTCTTCTGACCATTAGCTGCATTTAAGATGGAGAGAGCGAGCACCTGCCAATAGTTTAGCTGTTTCTAGTTTATTAACTGTGAGACTCCTGAAGGGCTGAGGATTACGTGGAGAAATCAGGAGAGCTGTGATTGTGATGTGAAGCGTTTCAGGCATTCTCTGCATTCATGAAGGAAGGAAGAGATGTGTATGTACCTCAGCAGAGACTGTGGTGCCTCATTTCAGCACTGTGCTGAGCAGACTGTGCCAGAGGCTTAGCATAATTTCTCTTTTTGTCTTGGGGATTATCGTCTGTTAAATGTGAGATGAGTGAAATCTGTGTGTTTGATCCTCAGTAAATGAAAGAACAGTGTTAGATGGCATTGTGTGCAGAGAGTGAAGGGGCTGCAGAAAGAAATGGTAGAACCATAAATGTTAGCAGATGTGTTGCCTTTTCAGAGGAGCATGAAAACTATTTTACAGCAGGCATTTCCTGCTCCATTCATTTGAAAGACAGGGAGCACGTATGTGTAGTAAAGACATAGAATATCACCTGGAGATAACAGAATTGTGGATGTGCTTCCCCTCTATGTGCTTCTACAGATTTGAGATGAGTGGGCTCAACACTGCAGGAAGACACCAGCCACCCCAGGTAGCTCAAGTCTGCTGAACAAGTTCTTCCTCTCTGTTTCCAATGGATTGTTTTGATTCTATACTGTCTATGTGCTTCTATTGGAGTAAGAATGGAAGGGTAGGAGTGTATTCATATTGGGATCTACTTCAAGAAGATGAAATGTTTCTCGGATAAGATAGCAATCAACACACAGTTTCTCACAGCTAGCTTTGCAGGAAACACTATTGCTTTTGGATAAAATAAGGATCCGGTTTTATTCCATAATGTTCTGCTGTCTGTTGTATATATTGCAGACACGTTTTGGAAGCTATGTTTGGAAATGTTTTCAAGACCATCACTAGACCACTGAAAAAGATCACAAGTGTAGACTATGTTCTCATTTGTTAGCACTTCTGTTCCAAGGTGGTAACAATGAGTAATAATTACAGGTATGGAAATCAACTATTTAAGTATGGTTCTCTCAACGGAGTGAAAATATCAGTGATATAAATACAGATTTGGTTTGGAAGGGAAAGCTGAAAAGCTGTGAGCTGCTGTCTTTGCTGTCACAGCCACACAGCACCATTAACACACTAGAGCCTGTGATGTACATCAGAGGTACCTGTTCTCAGCACGTCTATCCAAGTGCAGTCTTTAAAGCAAATTTCCAACAGCTTTTTTTTTTTTTTTGCCTGTATTCCCTATACAAAGAGGCAAGATACAATCTGCAAAAGAACAGAACTCCTCAGATTAATAGATATTCACAAAAGACAGAAAAAGGGAACGCAGACCCTCTGCTGGATTAACAGTTACCAGTCATTCACTCACTCCCACAACCAGAGCACATGGGAACACACAGAAAGCCTCATGCAGTCCCTAGCTTATCAGCTATTGTTCGATCCCATGAGAATGCAAAAAACAGAGTCCCCTCATCCCATTATCCTCTCTTCTCCACATTTTGGGCATAGAACCTTAGCTCAGGACCAATACACCTTTTCTCCTTTACTTCCAGACACTTCCTGCATTAACTCTGTTTACCTCCTACCACGCATTTCTATTTGTATGCCATTTTATTTTGCAAGTACCTCCTTAATTTCCTGCTGAGCTCAGATGAGCTCACTCCCCACTATCTCCCCTTCAAGAATATCCAAGGTTGACAGATACACAGATTATAACAATATGAATAGCTTACAGCAATAAAAAGATTTAATTTTCCTTTTGATTTAACATGATGGAACTACATTAAGAAGAAAAATTCAACTATGATAACAAAAAAGAGCATGCTCACTTTCAGACATTGCACATATAAAAGCAATTATCTGATTTGCATGTGCTTTTGGTAAAGCAAACTCTGCTTCTTAAAATTATAGCCCAGTGTTATCAATAAGCTAATCTGTAGAAAAACAGAAGCTACCAATGATATTCTTCACTTAAAACTTTGACTTGAAGTCTGATACAGAGCCTATTAATATTAGCTGAAGACTTTCCACTGATGACTGAAGGAATTTGCATCAGACTATTACAGATGTAACATTTGTGGCTCTGGAAGAAATAGAAGCCAGACATGAAAATTAAACCACTTAACTGTGGATTGTGGACAGAGGAGACGCACATTCAGCATATTAAGATGAAACATACCTCTTCCTCTAATATGCAGAGGAACATAAACACAGAGAGCAATACTCTGTCTTTCTAATAAATTACCTATTCAAGTACTGGTGTATGCTTTAGTGGCAAACATTGTGATATTTTCAGATAAAAGACACCATTCTGTCATTTGGCACATGGCTGCCACAGCTGTCTTCTACTTAATTCCAGTCACACCTCTCCTCCTCTGATAGAGCTCTTATTGTAAAGTCACCTTGTGGGTCTGCCCAACCTGATTCATTTCTGAATTTACAGCTAGGCTGATCTGCTTTCCATGGGACCACAGAATAAGTCCACTGGAAGTACTTCCTCCGTGGCAGTGGATAAACTTGTGGGGTATTTGCAAGGTAATCTTCATAATGGTAAGAAACAACAGGGCAAAATTAACTGCTGGAAGATGCAAAGTAATGGCCACCCAGCCACAGTTTTTCAACATATTATCAATTCAAGTTGCTGAGAGACAATGTTATGAGGAATGAAAGGTAGTACCTCTACATCTGTTTTCTATTCAAATTGAAGGCACACGGATGAAAAATACCATCAGATTTCTCTGTGTTCTGAGAATGATACCAAAGTTCTCCTGGAGGTAATGAATTTCTCAGAAGCACTGCAGTTTGTCATCTAGTACAGTAGCCATTTCTGCACTGACTGTAGGTGCTGGGAAGCTTTCACAGCTGTTGCATGGTCTGCTGGCCAACACAATGTTAGCAAGCCTCCTTTCATGTGAATTTCTAAAATAAGCAAAAGAAATGCTTTTGCTGATCTGCTCTTTTAAAGAGAGAAAAAATATTTTAAACAGTTCAAGAAAGAAAAGAAGAATGCACATGCTGGCCCTGGCCATACTCTTTTTTTCTTGTTTCTCTCTGAAAAGTTGTTCTAAGAAAAGTTGGATTTCAAATAAGTCCATGACTCTGGGAGACTTGACTTTAAGGAAAACAGAAAACGTAACGAGATTTTGATGAAAAGATCAGAAGGGAAAGACATAATGTTCATTACAAATATGCTGCAAAGCTGGTGGATGTAGATGACAGCTACATAATTAAGACTTCTGTACATAGGTATTCAATTCATAGGTATTGAATACATCTTTACATTCCTTACTTGAAAAAAATAAATCATCTTCATCTTATGGAAGATGGAAAGATCACATACAAACCTCTAAACGTGTGAAAAGAAAGCACTGAATTGCTTTTTATGTTTTCTGGAAATGAACAGATGAGATTATAGAATTCAATCAGCACAGAAGAGAATTATTTGAAATTCACAGCATCTCCCAGCCATTTTATTTCCCAACTGTTTCACATAAACATGCAGACTTCCTGGAGAGACTGCTGAATTCCTGAATGAGCATGGAGAAGAGGAAAGGTATTTTAGGCAAACAGGGATAATGTTTGGGGCAGCAGGATGGGCTAAGTGACTGAACAGTGCCATTCCATGATTCATCAAACATTGTTATTCATTAGCTATGAATTAGAATCAATCATAGAAACACAGGGTTTGGAAGGGACCTCTCGAGACCATCGAGTCCAACCCCCCTGCCAAAGCAGTTCCCTACACCAGGTCGCACAGGTAGGCGTCCAGGCGGGTCCTGAATATCTCCAGAGAAGGAGACTCCACCACCCCCCTGGGCAGCCTGTGCCAGTGCTCCCTCACCCTCACCATAAAGAAGTTCTTGCACACATTCGTGCAGAACCTCCTGTGCTGCAGTTTCTGGCTGTTCCCCTTTGTCCTGTCTCCACACACTGCTGAAAAGAGTCTGGCCTCACCACTTTGTCCCCCACACCTCAGATATTTATAAACCTGGATCAGGTCCCCTCTCAGTCCTTTTTTCTCAAGGCTAAACATTCCCAGTTCACTCAGCCTTTCTTCATAGGAGAGATTCTCCAGGCCCTTCACCATCTTTGTGGCCCTGTGCTGGACTCTTTCCAAGAGATCCCTGTCTTTCTTGTACTGGCAGTATCAAATGCCTTGCTGAAATCAAAGTAGACTACATCCACCACCCTCCCCCCATCCACCCAGCCAGTGACAACATCATAGAAGGCCTCCAGGTTGGTCGAGCATGATCTCCCCTTGGTGAACCCATGCTGGTTACTCCTGATAACCTCCTTTTTTTCCAATTGTCTGGGGATGGCATCCAGAACAAGCTGTTCCATCACCTTTCCAGGGACAGAGGTGAGGCTGACTGGCCTATAATTACCTGGATCTTCTTTTACTTGCAGTTCAAATCTTTTTGAATGCCCATTACCTTCTTAATGCTTATTCAGATAAGAATTATTTCCATGAGACAAGAAGTATTTATTACACATAGGTTACTCTGTACATCTCAACCTTTACCACTGCTACCCCAACTAACCCACTGTCATATTTAGCAAGAAAGGGCTCAGAGCAATGAGTACAGTCCTGAATAAATGACCAGACAAAACATCTAAGGACACAGTAGATTCTCACTTCTGATAGTTTTCAAATTGGAGGACTATCAAATGCAAACAAATCTATGGAAATTTGTAATTATAGTTATTGTCCTGTCTACAGTGGAGGTCAAACCAATGAATAGTACTTGCAATTTTCAGCAAATTGTGCCAACACCAACACTTGATGGCTGGAATAAGAGCAAAAATGGAAATTTCTGAAGAGCAGAAAGGTTTATCTGTCTTTTACAGAGCTGGATTGTAACCCTAGTTGGCCTTTTTCCTGTCCATTTCCCTAGTCTTGACCAATAAATAAGAAAACCTGAGCAATAAAACCATGAGAAGGAAAACTTGCTGACTAATGAACTAGATTTTTTCCTGATCTCTGACCTTGCTGAGCCATTCTACCAGTTTAGAGGAACATTAATCAAGAAATCTCTTACATTTAATGTTTGCCTGGAAAATGAAAAGCTTCACACTTAGTATTAACATCACACACACATCGTTTATATATTCAGTGAATAAGTATGCACTTTAATAAGCGATATACCAGTTGGTACAAAAATCACCTTGATCAATAAACTGCCAAGAAGGATGGCTTCACAGCTTCATCACCATTTCTGCTTTTGTATTCTGTTCCATTGCTTTTATACCATGTTTACTGTTAACAGCCAATTTAACACTTCAAAATAGTCCTTCATAAGTAATATGACTGAGAAGACTGAAAATGTTTTATTTTAAGACTCCTTCTGATAGCTAGGAACAAAGATCTTATTTTTTTCTCACTCTTGCTTAAGAAAAACAATAGAAACCAATGTTACCACTAGCAAACATATATTAGCCTCTTGGCTTTATTTCTGAAACTTCTCTATTAGAGACCATTTAATTAGATGCATAAATCCTGTAAATGATGTCAATGTTCATAATTAAATGAGACAATTGCAAAATCAGCTGCAGCACAAAATGTAGATAAATGTGGGAATGAACAATAAGGGATTGCTTTATTATAAATCTGCATGACTAACACTGCCATAGTGATGCAGCAGAGAACTTATAACATCTGCTTCATACATATGAAAATTCAATTAAATTATCAGCCATGAATTACTGTAGCACAAATATCCACAAAGAAAACTTTGACCTAATTATTTTAAGATTTTTTAAGCAGTAAAAGGTCATATTTCACTATGATTATGTTAGTAGATTCATTTTGTGATGCTTCAACATCATGATAGTCTTTTAGAACTACATCTTTCACTAATTGAAAAAAAAGGCTGTTTTAGAATTGTTTGCTGTTTAAAATAAGATAAAATATCATAAGAATAAAAGGCAGTAGATCACCTATAAATTGTTGTAAGAATCAAAACTCTATTAATTAAGGTACTATATACTAATGCATGACCCATATCTGAGGCCAAGTTCTACTCTTTCTGTTTCTTTAAAAGAAATATCTATTATTATGAAATTATGTGGTCACTTCTGTCTTTATGAACATTCTAAGGAAGAGAAAAATAAAGGCCAGTGGAGAGCAACTTGAAACATTTTCACCTCTCATGCATTCAGATCATATAAGACTAATAGTAAGCTGATTTTGGTTCTATATTCGTATGTACTTCCAAGTATATAAAAATAAATTTCAATGCATTTACCTGTGAAAATATATACATATATACAGATGTATATATATTTATGTGTGCATATGTCCGTCTCCTTTTGCTCTTTCTTTGAAATGGGTCTTCTTGACCACACTGACATCTATACAGATTGCCTTCCTTGGGGAATATACACCAGACAGATAGTAGCCTTTCAGATGAGAATTTTAATATTTATCCCCAAATAAATCTTGATGACAGATGGACTGTTCTTCCCATGAATAATAATTAGGAGCTAGGTCCTCAGCAAAATGTGGCAGCCCTCTTGCAAAAGCAAACCTCAAACAAAGTCTTTGGGTAGACACTCAAATTCCTCATCATGAAGGCCCAGCTGACAGACTGATTTTGTCATGGGTAACAACTTAAAATGCTCTGGAATTCAGTGAGTCAGAAATAGAGTGCTCCTGACATAGCTCCTGCAGTAACAATTAGTGATGTGAGAAACATGCAGAACTGAGTCCAGTGACACAGCTAGGCGGTACCAGATAATAGTATCTTCTGCCATGTCTTACAGACTGCCAAGACCATTGTAAGTGGATAATAATAATACTAACAGGGTACACTAAAACCATTGACTTGGTATTATCAAATGGCAAACAGGTAGATTGGAGAGTCACTTCACGAATTTATCACTGCAAGCCTTCAAGTAAGGTCTCTAATCGAAGACCTTCCCTTTGTGCCACAGGTAAAGCTTTGCCTGTCCGTCAGCCTTCCATGGAGAAATAGATCAAAAAACAGAATAACAGAATCAATCAGAAGAAACATCAAGATTGGAAGAGACCATTAAGATCATCCAACTCAACTCCAACCCATCCCTTCCATGCTCACTAATCATGTCCACATCTCTGTGTTTCTTGAACACCTCTAGGGACAGTGACTCCACTATCTCCCCAGGCAGCTTCTGCTAATGCATTACTATTTCTTCAGAGAAGAATTTTTTCCTGATATCCAACCTGAACCTCTCCTGGTTCAACTGAAGGCCATTGCCACTCATTCTATTATTGTTACCTGGGAGAAGAGGCCAATCCCCACCTCGCTACAACCTCCTTCCTTGTTGAGGTATAGAGAGAGATAAGGTCTCCCTTGAACCTCCTCCCAACTTAACAATCCCAGCTCCCTCAGCCGCTCCCCATTAAGCTTGTGCTTCAGACACTTCACTGCTTCACTGCCTTTCTCTGGACATGCTCCAATTCCTCAATGTCTTTCTTGTGGTGACAGGCTCAAGTTAATCTCCTCCTCCTCCAGATACCATGTTAGAGATAATGGATAAGGAGAAGAGAGGCAACACATATCTTTAGCGCTGCAAATTTTTGCAGAGCCTTAGGAAAGCATGATTATCAACATATCCAGTGAATCAGGCTGCTATTAGCTTTTGGAGGAGGCAGCTCACTGCTCTGGCTTTTACTCTAGGATTATCATAGTGTTTTTAGCTCATCCAACCTCACTGTAAACACATCACAGTTTCTATTCAATTATACTTGTAAATTGAGTCCTTCAAAGAGAAACCCTTTTAGGTGCATATGGCTCAAGTCCAAGGTAACCCTTTGCTCTTTAGTTGCATGACTTCTGTGTCAAAGTTGACTTGAGACCAGAAGCACAGATGGAAAAGATACAGGCATAGCTCTCTGCAGCCCTCCAGACAGATGTGAACTCAGGCCTAATCAGTGTTGCACTAAGCTAGCAACCAGTGTTTGCTCCCATACAGTTCCCCTACTGTACCCTGCAGAACAGCTGATAGCACACTGGATTGACAACCACAAGATTGCTGTGTTGGCTGCATAAATTACTCAAGCAGTGGAGAAGCTATGGTGTTGCAGAGCAGCAGGGGCCAAATGCCTCTTGCCCTAAGAAATCACATTTACATTCTGAAGCTTAGCTACTCTATTGCCACGTGGTTCACCACAGTCTCCTTTTCCTCAAATAATCTTAGAATCACACCATGTATTGCACTTGTATAAGCTAGGCTGAGTTTTGCATTGTGCACATATTCATATCATAGAATCATAGAATCACCAAGGTTGGAAAAGACCTACAAGATCATCCAGTCCAACCATTCACGTATCACCTGTAATTCTCACAAAATCATGCCTCTCAACACAACATCTAAATGTTCCTTGAATACATCCAGGGTTGGTGATTCCACCATCTCCCTGGGCAGCCCATTCCAGTCTGACCACTCTTTTGGAGAAAGTCTGAATTTTCCCTGGCACCATTTGAAGCCATTCCCTCTAGTACCATCACTATTTAGAAGAGTGAAGAAAGCAACCCCAGCTCAATACAGCCTCCCTTCACGTACTTAGAGAGCAATAAGATCTCTTTGGATAAGACTCCCTCTAGACTGAACAATCCCAGCTCTCTCAGTCATTCCTCATTAGCCCTGTGCTCCATACCCCTCACCAGCTTCTTTGCCCTTCTCTGGACATGCTCCAGGGCCTTGATGTCTTTCTTGCAGTGAGGGGCCCAAAACTGAACACAGTACCTGAGGTGTGGTATCACTAGTGTTGAGTACAGGGGTACAATTACTTCCCTGCTCCTGCTGACAACACAAAATGCTCACTGGTATGCTAAAATCTGGCACATATTCTGATAGGCAGATCTTCTATGGCACAGTGACAGCATATCTGGAGTACTGGATTTAAATGCCTAACTTGTACAGAAAACAATAACAAAAACAAAAAAAATATATATATATATTTCACACATTTCTTCCCAATAAGAAGGCAGACAAAGTGCTCTTTGCTTAAGGTAGGCTATATTATCAATCAAGATAGAGGTTCTGTCCTTGTTGATGTCTAAATACGGTGTCTTGGCTTCAATTATTGACAGAGATCTATAGGAGGAGATGGAGTCAATACAGTGAGCAGAGCTTAGAATGGTGACCTTGATCAAAAATAGATATCTACTGTGTGATGAGATGCTGATGAGAATCATTCCCCAGACTCCAGTATGCTGCTATCTGAGCTGTGCTGAAAGCATTGAAAGTTGGCTGAGGCAAACCCACAACTCCTGCATTTCAGGACAGCTTTCATGGTCTGTACACATCCCTTCCCTTAACCACACTGATATTTAATCCAGGTATACTACAGCATATTTCAGCTGCAATAGCAGATTATACATGTCATGTTTTAGAAGAAGTCCTCTCTGTCACACACCTGGAACCTGCAATCACAACTGACGTGAGCACACTAGCCTGTTTGCCTGCTCTTGCTGTACCTGAAATTATGAGTGAAGCTAATTGTTAACACATGTAGCAGCATGCTTCTGTCAGTCTCCCCTCACTGCCTCTCACAGCCCAGCTAAGGCATGAATCCGCATTTTTCATTTTCAATACACCAGCGCCGCAGGAAATCCCTAAAGCTGTTCAGTAACTGCCCTCCAGTCTCCCTGACATCTCAGGGAGACCTCTGGCTGAGGGCAGACCCCTATGCGTGGCTCCTGCTGCTGAACTGGTTGCCCTTTCCTGATGGAGCAGAAAGCGTGCACTCTCATCATATAGCATTCCTTTACAGTTTCCAGTATTTTAGTGTGGCATTTATTTAAATAAGGCTTAGATAAAGATTTCTTCAAGGAAAGCAGGAAGAGAAAATAACAGAAAACCAGTATATTCAAAGCTTAACTCATTAGTAGTTTAGCAAGACCAGACAAGAGAACTGTGATATTTCTATTTCAGGCAGACTCCAAATTCACACCTACTATGATCCAAAATTATATTTTTAATTAATGTATGCTCTCTCCCAATAAATATTCAGAGAGACTCACAGTAAAGCACTAGAGGTGCTGAGATACAGAGCTAGTCAGAGCCCTCTATCCCTTCGTCTTGCTGTAGTCTGGATTCTCAGTTTAGTTGCAGTGCTGTAAATCACAGTCTGGTCATACAGTCACACAGGAGCAGTGCAGACCAAAAACATACCAGAGAAGATATATGAGCTCTAGTTCCAAAACTGGAGGCCTCATGCACCCTAAATTTTCTCAAACCTTTTTTTTTCCTTTTCCTTTTCCTTTTCCTTTTCCTTTTCCTTTTCCTTTTCCTTTTCCTTTTCCTTTTCCTTTTCCTTTTCCTTTTCCTTTTCCTTTTCCTTTTCCTTTTCCTTTTCCTTTTCCTTTTCCTTTTCCTTTTCCTTTTCCTTTTCCTTTTTTTTTCCTTTTCCTTTTCCTTTTCCTTTTCCTTTTCCTTTTCCTTTTCCTTTTCCTTTTCCTTTTCCTTTTCCTTTTCCTTTTCCTTTTCCTTTTCCTTTTTTCCTTTTCCTTTTTCTTTCTTTTTCTTCTTCTTTTTCTTCTTCTTTTTCTTCTTTTTTTTCTCCTTCTCTTTCTCCTTTTTCTTTCCCCCCCCCCCCTTTTTTTTTGCAAGGATTTTTATGCTTTCAGTGTCTCTGAGTCACATTTGTATGCTTTTTGACAATAAAATAATCCTATATTTTGACAGAACAGTATAAAGCAGACTTGAGATAACAGATTAAGAATGAGCCCCCAGTCAGGATAAGAGAGAAGATAAGATACATACTGCCAAGATACCATGTTGTTAGTGCATTGTAGAGATAGATTTCAGGATGAATTTGACACTTTTCAGTAATTCTTTTATGCTCATTCTTTGGCAATGGAGTTGATACAGGAAAGAGTAACTTAGACAGCTCACAGTCCAAAACTCTCTCTCCATAGATCAGTAGCATTTTCTGCAGTCAGGAGCTACCAGGTTGTTACTGTCCATCTGAAAGGCAGATGGAAGTGAGAAGAGCACCACGCTCCTTGGATGATCTTAAAATAGCAACCAGCATGGCAGGAATGTGGTTGAAGAGTTTCCATAATTTCCCATGCTATGATTATCCAGAAAACAACATTATTTTTACACTCTAGCCTCAGCTTTTAAGTTTTTCCTGAAAGATCAGAAGCACCTTTCTTCCTAAAGATAAAAAACGTGTGCAAGATCAAGTGCAGACGCTGAGTTCAGTACCCAAGGAGTACAGGGTTGGGTCCACTTCAACCATTTGTCTCTCCAAAAGTACGTGACATTGGTATTGCACACTCCAAGACCTTCCTTTGACTGGTTTTCCACTGCAGAAGATCTGATTTGCTGCTTAGTGTGCCTTTAATGTGTTGCACTGTCACAAAGGGAAGCTACCCTGCAACTTTATAAATATATATATATGCAGTTGTATGTTCAAGAGACCTAGTCTGATAAAGATGGAAAAGAAAGAGGAGAAAAATGAGCCTTGCTTTTCATAGTTCATCATCCAAAAGTGAGAGACAAATAGATTCTCTTAGGAAAGCACAAGGATACCATGAGATTCTGTTTCTTTACATTGAGTTTAATTTCAACAAGCAGGCTGAGGGTGAAGAATGAAATAGTTAAACATTCTGGATTAAATTTATCTTAGAGCATCTGCCTTTTCACACATAAATTAAATTTTCTTGTTTAATCTCTGCTTTTCTTCTAATTATCTCTCTCTACACACACTAATGGCTCACAGCTAGCATCTCTCTTCAAGCAAAATGATTAAGAAATGCCTGTTGTTGTTAGGTTTCCTTTTTTTCCTCTATTTTTATTTCTCCTGGAGATGATAATACTGTTCAATTCCTATGCAAAAGGCAGTTCCAATGACATATATGAAAGACAAGCATAGACTAACAATTCAGGTGTCTTCTAGAAGAGGACACGTCTTATATTTCAGATTTTACATTTCTACAGATGAAAAGCACAAATTCCTGTATTTCCTCTTGTGCCTCACCACATATGCTTTCTTGTTGAGATAAAACAGTCATCTGTGTCTATTCATGTGTGATGCTTTGGAAATGAGTATCTGGTAGGAATTTAGATTGAAACAACACAACTTTACTTCTTGTTCATTTTAAAGGTATGGTTAAAAAGTTCAGACCAAGAAGTGGTAATAACATCATTCTAGAAGCTACATGGCAAAGATAAATGAACCACAGGACTGGATCCTAGAACTTGTAAGCTCACTTTACCTGCATATAAGGCAAACACACTTCTTTGTTCCCTAATGAGAGTCAGCCTCCATCCCTAGATTGGATTGCTTCAGAAGACCACCCGCTGCACTTCATTTTATTCACACACAGATATATATATATTTGATATATACTTAACAACAGTAACTATAGATAGCAATACAAAGCTTGTGTTTTGCTGCTTTCCAGGAAGAATTAGATCTACTTGCACACAGATGGATTAAGCTCTCCCTTTACTATTGATGTGAAGTTATAAATGCTTATAGCCTTTAGGGAAAGTGACAGCCTTAAAATGATCAAGTAGACCAAGGTGTAGATTGCTAGACAGCTCCATCCATCCATCCAAACAAAAATGTATGCCCTTTCTGCAAGGACATACAGCTTTAGACAGCCAGTGAAACTCCTGGATTTACCTTCAGTCTAAATATACAATATAAACACTAGGATCCATGGAAAGAAGTTAAAAAGTATGAAGGTCAGTCCTAATATGTTTTTTTTTGTTGTTTGCAATGACAGCTTCCAATTAACTTGCTCTCAGACATATCACAGCACAACCAAGTAGTGCTCAGTTGCATTTGTGTTCTCTGTCCCAGCCCATCAGAGCATTTGGCTATCATTTGGCTCAGTGTACCGTCAGCCTTGCCAATTAATTGATGAAGAACCATTAGGAGACAAATATATCATCTGCGTTTTAACTGCTTGAATAGAAGGTTATTGAAGTAATAACTGGCAACATCAAAACCATTAATAAAATATGGGGTGAGAGCAGCAAATTACAAATTTCTGTACCCAGTCCCCGAAATAAATTTGCTCTTGAACATAGATTTAGCATTCACAGTGACATAGATGAATGATGTTGATTAAAAATGAGAGAAGAAAAGATTATCACTTTTGCATCAAAGCCACTGGCATCATTATCAATCTCATCCAAATAAAAAGTGTTAAATTTTTCAGTGGCTTCATAGTCATTCTCTGAAATTGCAGGTGCCACTATGTACTGATAGTTAAGCACAAAATAAGGCAAAACTGGAGATGATGTAAGTTAGAGCAAGAACAAGCCTCCAAAACTTGGGAAGGAGTGGTAGTTTCTCACCTCCACAAATAGGCAATTTGTGTTTTCAGGGAATGAAATGTTTGTATTGCTTGTGTCAGTGATAAGATGTACTTAAGAATACAGAAACACATTTCACTTTGAAGGAGCTAGTAACTAGTTAATGAGTAAAGATGTAAATTATCCCAAGTGCTTAATACTGTTATTGCAACCTAAAGGTGATTGAAGCTTCCTAGAGAGGGAGCAGGACACAGGGCCCAGAAACACTGTTTCTGCTCCAGTTTCATGGGAAGTCTGTAGGTGTACCTCTTTCCTTCCCCACTTTTATTTCCTCTCCCACTCTTCTTGTCTTCTTGTCAATTTTAAACTCTTTGCAGCAAGACTGGCTCTCACTATATGGCTTGTACAGTTCCCTACACAATGAGGTACCAATGTAATGCAGATCACGGTATTAAATATTCATACAAAAGCTTCATAGTGAGACTGCATGAAATCAGAACAATCAGGGAACGGGCATAAACTGAGTGCCAAGGTAAGATGAAGCACAGAGATTTCTATTACAATTGCAGCCTCATTAGAGGAAGTGTGCTGACATAAGCTGTGTTTTCATTGTCGTAAGCCCAATTTCATAACCATGTATTAGAGTTATGAATTCTCCTAGCAAGCCATAATGTTTTCACTTTTGGCTGTGCAATCACATATTGTTAGCTTAAGACATTTAAACTTTATAAATGATTCTGTAATATGTGGTTTTTTCAGCTATAAAATTGTTTCTTAAAAAATACTCTTAGGCATTGGTCACCAGAGTCAATGTCACCTAACAGCAAATAAATTCTGGCTATAAATTAGAAGTTAACTACATAACTGCGAGCAATTCCTTCAAGTAAGAATTAGCTATATATTTTCTTTCCGTCCAATAAAAATGTCACTGTAATGCCCTGTGTTGTTTCTGGACCCATCTGATGCTTTATTTTAGAAATGGTAAAAGATGTGTTCTGTATAATTTTTTGCAGCCATTTGCAGGACTTTGCACTGAGAATTTTGGTTGGAATGTCTAGATGGATGCAGCCCATTTAGGAAACCTTGCCATGCTGTATAATCCGGATAAGTAGAAAAAAAGCACATGTGGAAGGCTTGGTAACCTTAAGATATACTAAGTAAAATCAAATCCACACTCAATAAAGAGCTTTTAGTGGTCCTTTATTGAATGACTGAGACTGTCTCTGGATACACTGTCTGTCTATTTAGACTATAAGCTGTTCGAGGCATTTTTTTCTCCTGTTCATTAGAAAGCATGCTTTCCTCATAAATTCTCACTGTGAAAGCTCATTCTTACTGGATCCTTCCTAACTGAAACAGTTTCTCTATAGAGGAAGAAAACAAGGCTGGCATCCATCATAATGAGTCTATACACAGTAGAATTCATATAAATGTATACTTTCATCACAGTGGATGTGAACTGATATCTCAGGGATTTCATTTAGGTTTAGTATTTTGCACTTTAAAGCTTTAGATAGCAGGAGTTCAGTGCCTCTCTAAAGGCAATAGACCAATAATGTTCACAACAAAAAAGTCAAGAGGGCAACAGCCTTAACCCAAAATCTAGCATTTACCAACAAGTATCATTTTAAGAGATGGCAACAAGATGCTCCATTTTAAGCAAACTTACCTTTTTTTACTGTTTTAAATGAAAACAAATCAGCCTGTGGAGCCCTGAGCATGTGAAAGCAAGAGGCAAATGGAAGCACAGCAGGGCCAGAGGCTGTGTTCCATGGTGCTGGTGTGTACTTGGGCTCATGCAGCTTCTCCAGGGTTGTCCCTGCTTATATTATTTTTTAAATGAAAGCCATGCTCCTGATTTTTTTCACACTTGCAGCATTAGTGAAATATATGGAGAAACCTTCTATCTTGTTTCTTTAAAGAACGTGCATATGCTTATTTGGTGGAAATACTTCTGATCGGTAGCAGCACACAATAATAACTATTGTTAGAACTGTGACTGTGGTCTCTAAATAAATCCATGAGCTTTGCTTAGGCTGAGCACAGCTCTGCCATAAAGGACTTGGGGGTGGATGACAGGCAGGACAGGAACCAGCAATGTGCCCTCGCAGCCCAGAATGCCAACTGTATCCTGGACAGAAGCCAGAGCAGCATGGCCAGCAGGGTGAGGGAGTGATCCTGCCCCTCTGCTCTGTGCTGGTATGGCCTCACCTGAAGCACTGCATCCAGATATGGAGCGCTCAGAATAGGAGAGACATGGAGCTGCTGGAGCATTTCCAGAAGAAGGCCAACAAAAATGATCCAAGGGATGGAACACGTCTCCTACAAGGACAGGCTGAGTGAGCTGAGGCTGTTCAGCATGGAGAAGAGAAGGGAGAGACATGAGAGAAGACATTCAGTATCTAAAAGGGGGCTGTAAGAAAGAAGAGAACAGATACTTTAGCAGGGTCTGTTGTAAAACTGAAAGAGGGGAGATTTAGACTGGATGTAAGGAGGATATTTTTTACTATAGTGGTAGTGAAGCACAAAAACAGGTTGCCCAGAGATCTAGTAGATGTCCCATCCCTGGAGACACTCAAGGTCAGGCTGGATGGGGCTCTGAGCACCCTGATCTAGCTGCAGGTGCCCCTGTTCATAGCAGGGGAGTTGGACTAGATGATCTTTAAAAGTTCTTTGCAACTCAAAAGATTCTGTGATTCTATGATGCCAAGGCCTTCAGATTTCAATTGTTTTCCACCAAAATCCAAAGTCCACACACAATCTGATTTTCTTCAAGCCGTACCTACATTGATACAACTTTATGTGAGGTCCTTAGCAAGGGGAGAGACAAGAGTTAGTTCTTTATTTCTATATTAAAGAAAAAGTGACCAGATGAGCAGGTCGAGGGTGCCTCTGTAGGAAACCCTCATAAACAAAGTGTCACAGTGGTCAGACTAGGGAGAAAGCAGAGTTTCAGTGGCAGAGGTCAGCATCTTCCAGCTTTGATGTGGGGGCTGCATACTGGCATTATACAGCTTTGTGCATCTCATTTCTCTCCTTCCCATTGCTCCACTGTCCCCTGAAAGAAAATCTGGGCATTCAGACCCACAATGAGTCCAGAAAAGCCCTGATCTGGATTCAGGTATGTCAACAATCCTTGACACAGCCAGAAATAAGCATTGGCTGAAAACCTGAGCCTGTGGGCCAAAACCACATACTGTCAGTGTATAGAGTGTTTTTGAACTGGTATCTTTTGTATTTTGAGTTGACTGCACAAAAAAAATATATTATTTTTTAATACTGTCAGCAACTGTTGCTTCTACTGCTGGCTTCTGATTCAACAGCAACATGAGCATATTTCTTAAATAACAGAGGTTGTTTTTTTCTCCAAGAACTTCATGTTCTGAGTGAGTTTATTCATGAACCGTGGAAGCATCATTAACATTCACTCAGAGCAAAAGAACAGCTTTTACTGCATCCACATTCATTGGATGTCTCACTCAATCCCATATGTTGCCCATCACATTGAGCACTCATTCCCCTGGACCGTTTGCTCCCAGCAAACAGAGAGCATGTTCTGGTAAGTACAACAATGTATCTTGAGAAAGCAAACAGTTTTTAGCTGCAAGAGAAACACAACACAAACGTTTTGAGTGATGAAATGCAGACAGAGGATATTTTCAGCAAGTTTCAGAGGAGTTCCTGTAAAACTGCTGCTGACTTATTAATACTTACAGTAGTGTTTTAATTAATCGTGTGGGGAAGTGTTTGTGGTGAAACTCAGCTTTTGTTTTTTAACCTTTTTTTCTTGATGCAAGCATGAATTTCACAGTTGAAATACTAAATACAAAGAAAAGCTTTTTGTGCTTGTTTTTTTTTTCCTCCCATGAAATCCGCTCTTCGGGGCTATGTTTGAGTGCTGCCATTATATATATGCTTTTGATATTTCATCTACAAGACATTTCTTTCCATTGTATTTGTACAAGAAGACTCAATTAAATGCACTTTAAAGGAAATTAGATGCCATTGCAACTATTCTGCTTATTAAAAACAGTTACCATCAACCTGTTTCGTTGCACCAGTTTCTTACACTGACTCAGCAGTCACAAGACAACAGCAGAGGAACTTAAGGGAAGACTTCTCCTTCAGAATCAGAGCAATGAGGAACACTTCCTTACCTTCTTCACCCTTTTTCCAGGTCATTTATGACACTCAGTCAAAGATGACTTCCTGAATTCCCATCTTTTCCTTGTTCTGATGGAGCAAATGCATTTTTATTTTATCTCCAGTGCTCTGAAAATTGTGCTAGCTGACTGCCTAAAACATTTCCAGCCTTACAGCAACCTTGAATAAACTGTCTATACACAAATTCTAGAACAGAAGAGAAAGTTGCAAGGTGTTCAGATACATATTTTCTCTTTTTGACTACAGCATTGTCCAAGTGTTTCTCTGCTGACTAAGTGCATTCTATTTAGAGACATTCACCATGAAAAAAAAAAAAATTATACTAAAAACAGACACATAAAATACAACACCCTGTACATGGCCCTCAGATAAGTTGCAGTAGGCCAAATCTTAAACAAACAAGCAAACAAATAAACAGCTTTCTAATGATTCTGATTCTGCAGCAACATACATCTGCACAGTCCTTCAGATCCCATTTTCTCTTTGAATTTACTGTGATAGCTTGCCAATCCTGATTTTATGACATGAAGGTCATTAAAACTGAAAAGGACAGACAAGAAGTAAGAATGATGTCTGTAAGGTGGCTGGGTGAAATAAACCACAACATTTTGTATGACTATCTAAAGTAAGAGTCATTTTTGAGATTTCTTTTCACAATGAATAATAAATCTGTCATAGGTTATCATTTTTAACTAGGAAGGGAGGAATTTTCTTCAAAAATAACACTTAATCCATGGTTTCCTATCTGCTATTTTGAAGTAAACCAGCTGTATCAGTAGAAGGAGTCAGCTGAAGACATAAGAAAGTATGAAGAATACAACCTGATAAGCACCTTCAGGGTCCATGGATAGTAGCCAAAGTGAAGCCAAGAAACAAAACATTTGGTGATTAATTCCAGCAAAAGAAACTGAGCTACTCAGTGACATTCCCCATATTCCACAGCTTTATGTACTTTTCCTATTGCACACACAAAACTGTCTGCTTCTGGAGCCAGCCATTGGCTTCATGTTGGCCTTACACCACAGGAGGCAGAGTACCCAACACAATGTGGCCCATCCCTACTTTCAGCTCACAGCCTGAATTCCAGGTTTTGCCAAAAGAAAATCTCATCCTGGGTCCTAATCATATGCTTCACTGCAGCATTCCATTTATAACTTCCCTCGTTTCCCCAGAACAGTGCAAGGCAGCTCTGTGCAAAGCTCATGCTGATTGTTTTCTTTTTTGATAGATAACTGACAGCCTGTTACTTACAGGTGTTACTTACTGACAGTGAATAATGGCTCTCCAAAAGGGGGAACTGCTGGCTTCCCAAACATTTATTTCTCAAGCATGAAGATCAGTCACCTTAACAAAAGTATTTGTCTCTTGTTGTTGCAGCTGGAAAAAAAGGTATTTTTCTTTTTCTCCTGAAGACTCCATCCACCTCAAAGGCCTTAGGATGGCCTACGCAAATTATATTTTCAGAAGCTCTTTTTACTCACAGACCTATCAATCTTCAAAAAGAAGAAATAGCATAAGAGAAATAAGAGCACTGAGTTTGGTGCACAGCTTTCTGCATCACACAGTAGAGCACCACAAAGTGGTGCTCAAGGCAGAGCTGAATAATGCCCTGAGCAACCTGATGTAGTGCTTGATTGAACAGTTGCCACGCATGCCCATGGTAGGGGGTTGGAACTGGATGAGTTTTGACTTCCCTTCCATCCTAAGCCAATCTACGATTCTATGAAAGTTTGCCTGTGGAAATACCCGTGGGGCTGAACGAAGTGTGGAGAAAGTGTGGGGCCTTATGCAGGAGTCCATCTCCAGTGCAAGAGGGCAGATGGGGAGGGGGATCATGAGGAGAATTTTGGCAGGCATGCAGGACAAAGAGCTGATATTTCCCTTTTGGCAACAGTGTGAATGATCCCTGGCTCACCAACTCTGACACCAAAGGGACACATGAGCACAGTGTCCAGAAGAGATGGATGGCTGGTTTTCCTTTAGATTTGCTAACTGTCTGACTGTCCTTTGTGCTTCCTAATAGCTTTGGGTTTGAGTCATTGCTGCCAGCCCTTTGGATGAGGTTTCTGTCTGTTTTATGACTCCATTTAGCTTTACTTGATATGTCTTTTATATCTGTAATGCTAAAATAACATGTTACAAATTTACCCAACAGATGACAAATACCTTTCTCGGACATTCCTCCCATTGCAGAGAAACTGCCTGTGATTGTAACTGCTGGTGCAGAATTCCTTGCTAACTGCAGATTATTCCTTTCATATATATAAAATCCTCCAGTTTATTTACTTTTGCAGAACACTATGAAGCTGATGAAAGTGCTGAAGTGGAGATGTCCTCTAATTCTTGGTAGCTGGAATATCCACTACCATTCCTGTGAGCCACCTTCCACCTTTGGCAGGCACAGCAGGAGCAGGATCAGCCCTGCAGCTGCTTCTCCACTCTTCAACAGAGGTATGTCACGGCTGCCATATTTCCTCTGCCTCTTAAAAACATCCTTCAATATTATATCTGGTTAGATAATATAAATACTATATATCCCATATATATAAACAATATTTATGCTGTTATTAGACCTCAGTGTTTGAATTGTCTCAGATTTGAAACTCAAATCAGGTC
Source organism: Cyrtonyx montezumae (assembly GCF_038088225.1). Lineage (NCBI taxonomy): Eukaryota > Metazoa > Chordata > Aves > Galliformes > Odontophoridae > Cyrtonyx > Cyrtonyx montezumae. The sequence continues at coordinate 7,090,180 of NW_027071848.1, forward strand.
AGTACTCAAAAAGGTCAGTAAGCTCTATTCACACACCTGAAAGTCAGACTAGTTGTCAATAAAAGCATTTATTTTTAATGTTTCTTTATATGTTAAAACTGACTCTTGAAAAATGTTTCCACAACTTCCTCCTTCTCTCTTCCACAGCAAGTTTAGTGGCATGAAATCTATTAGCTTTTCCAGCCTAGCAGCACCTGTCAGCTTCACTTTGGTTTTCACTGGGGAAACAAAGCTAGAAGCAATGCCTTTGGCTGTATATCTGAGAAGCAGGTAAATGATGTCCAGCTCCTGGACAGGCATGAGCAAAGGGTTGGCCATTTTGTGGAGCTGCACAAAGCAGATAGCTGGAGCTCAAATCCCCACAGACATTCACATTTCTCGACACCATTTGTGAGGTGGTCAGAGCCTCAGCGGTGCTCTTGGAGTGACTCCAACTGCTCCATTTTGTACTGTGTGTTTGGCTGGACCTATGTGTCCTGAGGAGCCATATTGCTACTACAATAGCTCTTTCAATTTTTTCTTATTTTGCTTTCTGTTCAGTTCACATAATATCAGATAGAATCAAACTGACATAGAATGGATTGTAGGTGTGATAAATACAACCCATGGAGAAGAGGAGCACAAGTGTTGTGAAGGCTTCATGCTGGCAGCAAGTTTAGTCAGGCTGATGTGAGATAAAATGACAGGAAAACATCAGAATAGAAATGTGAAGAATGAGAAATAAGCTTACATCTTCCAATACTGAGATGAGGAGAAAAAACTTACACACAAATAACTAGTTAAAGTTAACTGCTTGATATAGCATTCTGCTTTAAATCAATGCAGAAAATCCCATCTATACATGCCCCAAGATCTTTTCTGAAACACAGTTCCTGAAATCATTTTTTCTTCAACTAATAAACCAGCCAACTTACCTGAGGAATTATCTTCTGTCCTTTTCATACTAAATGTTTGTTTTCTCACTCCTGTTTGCTGCCAGTAGATTGCATATTTATTTCTACAGCAGATTTTCTTACATTTTGTATTGCATTATTTTGGCACCACTTATTATACTGATGTTTGCAATTTTGAATAAAGTTCTGTTTAACATTTTCTCTGACTGTCTGGCGTTCTCAGTGGCAAGCTCTATGAATTGTTTAACTTCTCAGCTCACATCTGGGGTGATGTTAAATATTTGAACTGTGATGGAGCCAGGAGGCCTCATCTACCTGGTGCTAGGCCAGCAGTGCCTGAATTCCTTGTCGTGGCACACAGTTCATCCTGATCTCCTGCCACGATGAGTCATCTGAGTGCACACATGCAGACTGTTCTCCATGTGCACAATTACTCATTTTCCTCTGCAAAATCTTCGAATACACAAGCACCAAATTATGGACCTTCCCGTTTTTTGAGAAGTCTTCACAAGATACTCAGTACAGGCCACAGACTAGATGAACCTTCTTGGTGGGTGGGAAATGAAATACAAATTACAGATGAGATACTTGGTGTGTGTAATGGTTGCATGATTTGAACTTACATGATCAAACACAAACCCTGGATATGATAGGACTATGCAGACATAGAATCATAGAATCATTGAACGACTTGGGTTGAAAGGGACCTCAGACACGGTTGGAAAACACTAGATCAAGAACTAGATCCAGTTGCCCAGGGCCCCATTCAACCTGGCATTAAACTCCTCAAGGGATGAGGTATTCACAACCCCTCTGAACAGCCTGTCCCAGCACCTCACAACTCTCTCAGTAAAAAACTTCCCCCTGATATGCAATCTAAATCTCCCTTCCTTTAGTTTAAAACAATTCCCTATCACTACCAACCTGTATAAAGTTGATTTCCCCAATGTTAATGATCTCCCTTTAAATACTGGAAGGCCTCAGTGAGGTGTCCCTGCAGCCTTCTTTGTTCTAGGCTGAACAAGCCTAGTTCCTTCAATCTGTTTACATAGGAGAGTTGCTCCAGCCCATGGATCATCTTCATGTCGCTCCTCTGGACCATCTCCAAACACTCCACATCTTTTCTGTGTTGGAGCTCCCAGATATAAGACTTAGAAGTCTGTAATAAAACAAGACCGCTCATCAAGATAGGCAGGAAATTCAATATACCATCTCAATATCTTCTCACAGCCAGATCCCATGGAGTACAGATCTCAACCTTTTACTGCCAGAACTGAAGAGGAGAGGTTGTTACGTTCTGCTTTCCTCCTAGATTGTACTGTGCAGCTTCAACAGACAGACTAATTTTCACTGCTCCTTCCGAAGTAAATCCCCTGCTGTCCTGCCTGTCAATAAAGTGTAACTTCCTATAGAAAGCAACAGCAGCCAGGAGCAAAGTCTGATCACACTGCTTACAGCTCAGATCTCTGCCATGGGCAAAAGTAATCGGTACAACATGAGTTCACCTCACTACCTCTGACATTTGTCATCACAGTCAAAGTCCAGAGTGGTGTCTATCATCATATTTTCAGAACTTCAGGTCTTTCGCCTTTCTTGACTTCAGCTGCATTCAGAAAAGAATAGAATTTCCAAAAGTGATTGTTTCAGGATTGAAGGCAATTGAGAAGCAGTGCCAAGAAAGCCACAGAGTAGTTTAGCCCTTCTCCAGCCTCCTCTGAGTCTGAGATACAATCAGTCTTTGTCTATAAAGAACTATATTGAACTATAAACTCAGCAGAAGGGTTCTGAAAAGCTAAGTCATGTAAATTTACTTGGATTTCATTTCAGTAGCTGTGATGAATTGTTTAACTGTATAGTAATTGATATTCTAAACTCGATGGGCAACAATCATATGAAGAAGAGCTCTAAGACTGAAATTAAAATAGCTGCTTCTTTATGAGATAAATGATGACTAGTACTGAAAACATTGGCTTAGTGCATAACTTTTCTGCTATCCATTAGCTGCTCCATGAACATGAGGGGAAGATTTTTTTTCTATACTTTTTTCCTCTCTCATGGTTTTTATAGAATCTCAAAGCAGGAAGACTTAAAACGGGAAATATTTACTGCATTCTGAAGGCTATATTCTGTCATTTTTTTTGATGCTGAACAACAGTGTTCTCTGAATACTCTCATTAAAACCATTAGAATCATTTCTGAAGTAAAGAGATGTTGTTTAAAGAAGAATATCAAACTGTGACTCATGAAAATAGATAGAAAATATGTATATAATTTTTATGATTTCCTGTTGGTTGAGGTTTATTATTATATTCCTAATATAATGCTTGCAGAAGGTGCTTAGGTTTTAAGACAACTATGGAGACCATCAAAATGACAAACACTCCCAAAAGCTAAGAAAGTAGTTATTAAAATATGAGAATATTGAAATTCATATTGATTAACAAGCTAATCAGAGCAGAGAATGCATGAATCATTACATATTTCAATTCAAATTCCAAGGTTGAGATACTTCATTTTTATCTAATAGGCTCAATGAGGTAACAGATCCTGAATCAAAAAAGACCTCAATATTGTGCATTATAGTATAATAACATTTGGCTTTAAAAATTAACTTCCAAATAAATTAATGAAATGTAGACACATTAAAACAAGTTTAGGCAGACATCCTTTGGAGAGACCTTTATTTCCATACATATGCAGACCTTGTTCTGCAACCAAAGGCCTTTGAAATGAACAAATTCACCTCATGAAAATCAACAATATATCACTGATATGGCAGAACACTATAACAAAATTGGAATGCTGATGTATCTGAAGTAATGACAGAATTTTGTGTATATTCAGAAGATCAGATTAGTCTTCCAATCTTATTAAAACAATGGTAACTATGTCTCTACAAATATACTATATTATGGAAAAATCTGATTTAAAATGTTGCTGTGATTATCTGCAGAATTATACTCACATTCATGGACACAATGCATAAGAATTACAAAAAATGTCTATAAAATGTAGTACTATAACACATTGTGTCTCAGTGTCTGATGATAAGTGGTCTTATTCCTGTTTTAGGAACATAAGATCAAAATCCTAAACTCATCAGATCTAAATCTACCCTTATTGATACTGGTTATCAGTATCAGCCTTCTGTTGTTACACAGAATGTGCTTTTTCAAGTTAGAAGAAGCTTGCCTCTTCGTGGAAAGTGGTCTGAACCTCCAGGGTCTCTTTGTGCCAGATCCACCCCCAAAAATCTCTCTCACTATTACCGTAACCTCAATGTGCTCCTCTTTGGAAACCTACCTAACAGGTACCTGCTGCCCATTTATCAAATGGGGAATCTTCCTCACAGACTCAAATAGAGCTTCCTGTTTTGCAAAACACCATTACAAGATGATTTCTTCAGAAAATCAAGAAAATTCAGAATCACTGTACACATTCAGTCACTTCAACAAAGCTGATTAAGAAAATAAAATATGTTCAAGTAGCTAGATTTTTCCAAATTTTATTAGAAAAACCTAGCCTGACTGGCTCTTTCTAAACAAGTAGTCAAGGCAAAAATCTCCACCTAACCCTTTGCAGAGCAGAAATGAGATCTTCAACCAGCTGAAATAGAAATTTAATCAAATGCAATCTATTAGCATCATTTACAAAAACACTGGCTCCTGGCTACTATCTATTTCAGCATTAGCTCCAGAACAGCTGTTTTTTCATAAGAAGGCTGTGAAACAATAAGTAACTTCAGAACCTTCTTTGTTTTCAGTAAAGATGGCACTAAAGCTCTCCATGCCTTCTGAGAAAAAAACAGAAAGAATAATTAGAATTTACAAAAAGTCCTCAGTATCATCTAAATTTAGATTATCACACTGCTATCTCACTCTCATACTTTATTTCTCACCTGTTAAATTATACTTGCTGGGAACACAGCCAAGGAACAACTGCTGGCATTGTCACTCCTTGTAAGGAGCAGCATTACAGATAGAAAAGACGGTGGGTTTTTTTGACTTGGAATGGAAAAATATCTTAGATGCTATTAAAGAGAAGACAAATTAACTGGGAACTTAATCCACTGTTTTGTTCTTTAGAAATGGCTAAATCTAATAACCATGAAGCATTGCTATGGATGTTCAATAACTTGCTCAAGAAAATATCTATCAAATAGATTGCATCTGGAGTCTCTCCATCACAAGCGAGTGTTACGAACTAATCTTGAGGAGATGTGGCAGGCACTAAAGGAAATGCAAAACATTTTTTTAATACAGTATTTGTTCTCTAAACATGGTGCGAACAACTAAGTTAATTAAAAACTTTCTAAATATGGCATGTCTGGAAGTGGAACAAAAGGAGTCTGGTTTCGCTTGTTATTCAGCCTCTTATTGTTCCTGTAATGACAGAAAAGGCGACAAGAGATGAAATGCCTTGTCTGCTGTACTCAGGCTAGAGGAGCTCTCAGAACAAGAGAGCTGACTACCCTTGCACTGAGGGACACATGATACATACCAGATGCTCTAAATGGTACAGTTGATATCACTGGGCTGAAGCAAGCAACAAATATTGTCATAAGACCTGTGCTCGTTCTGAGCTACACTTTTTACCTAGTTCAAAGTGAAACAGAGCTTGAAGACTTATTTTAATGTATAAAATTATTGAAGATTCCCCAATAATTTTTTTTGTATTAAACTAAAAAAAATGGAAAAAATTTAAAATAAAATTAACCCTATTACTCTATGAATAAGAATCCACTTTCTGAAGTTATCTACAAAACAATTCACACTAATTTTCACTGTAGAGTATGGCTGGGTTACACTTGGGTTACGAGTTTCCAGTAGGACTGAGATAGAATAGATATTCAGCTCTCAACATGTACAAAGCATCTCATCTTTAAGACCTGAAAGTCTGCAATTGTGGATGCTCACAATCAAGACAAGATCTTGCACGGTATTGATGATTATATGCCTGTAAAATCTGCACCTCTAAACCTTCAGTTTCAAAACTCAGCTAATTGCACCAGTGATGATGCACTGATACATTACATAGCATTTTTCTAAGAAATGCATATTGCAGACACTGGCATCAGAGTCCTGGGTATGAATTTAGAAAAAATAAAATAAAATAAAATAAAACCAAAGAATAAACTTTTCAAAGCAGTTTTTTTTAAATATATCTATCTACATATTTACTATCATTTAACATAAACAACTTGCTGTCATTATTGTATTTGGATTGTCTTTCAGATTTCCTAAGCTACCTATGTAAAGTTATGTGGGGACAGAAATGTTTGTAATTTCTGAATATCTTGTGCATTTCTTATCTCTGCAAAGAGAGTGTCTTTTGCATATAGTCCCATAGTTTCTTTTTCAAATATAGTCCTCAATGTCCATTTGCAAATGGCTGTGCTTCAAGGCAGTTAGGCACTCAGATGCTCTATAAAGATTATTTGTCAGAGATAAGTACTCCAGAAGGCTGTAAACAAGCTTCAGATACAACATAAATGCATTGCTGTTACAAATAACTTGTCTTCGTGAATTCTTGGCTCCAGTAAAGTCACTGGGAATTTTGCCATTAAGCTGTCTGGGCCCTGCATTTCATCTGTTTATTCTGTTTTATTGCAGGACCACTGGGAACATTAGCACATCCCCTGGTGGGGAAAAAGAAAAAAAGAAGATCTAATATTTAAGGCACAGGTCTCCACCTTAGAAGCCTCTTGCAACCAATGGCACTACATACTCAGTATCGTGACTGAATGGCTGTGAAGGCTGAAAATCACCTCCCACATCAAAAAGTCGCCTTCCTCAGCATCCCTGCAGGGTAAGTCTATGCAGCAAATCCAGGAGGTCCTTAAATCCTGTGGAAATATGGGGTCTGTGACTCTACAGCAGCCCATCTGGAGGACTTCCATTTGGTAAGGACTCAAAACACCCTTTCTCTAGTTCTGCAGCAGTCCTGCTTCATAAACGTTAGAAAACACAGATCTACTGCATGGCTTCTTTACCTCAAATGTAATAACTTACTCAAAAGCCACAAAGAAATAAATTTCCCCTAAGATACTTATTTAAATTAAAGCGTTTTCTACAGAACAGACCCTTAAATTAGAAAACAAAATTGCATGCAGGCATAAAGTTGACATTTCAGTTTAATTAGGAAGACTACTGTACAAATACTTGTTGTTGATATCAAAACAAATCTGACTCCAAACTGCTGGTAATAATGAAATTAAAACTAAATGCACAGATGAGGCACTGTGTTAAAACTTGGACTACTCTTCAGTAATTTCAATAAGCAAAATTTGTCCCTGTACAGAGGATCAATAAATGATTTATATATCAACATGCACCACCTGAGGTCCTGCTTAATATAGTGGACAGGATTCTTGTATTAAAATTCAGAATGAGAGCACTTGAATTGATATTACTGAGATGTTAAAACCCTGTACTGGTGCTTTACACTTCTACAAGGGAAAATTATATTTTCACTCACAAATTATTCTGTGACCTATATATGATAAGCTTCAAAAATAAGTAAAAAAGAAAAAGTTACCATAAAAATGGAAAGAAAGAAAGAAGTGAATTGGTCTTGTGTTGAATGCCTGTAGAGGGATGGATTTCCTTCACATAGAACAATTTAATTTACACTTACTTCAGACAGGAACTCTTCATGTCAAATTAACTTGCTGAAAATATATAGATGTGTCCAGAAGAGTGATACTGTGTCACATCTGAAGGAATTCATTGAGCACAATTCAATTAAAAATTAAAGTTGTAACAGCAAATAGGATAGTGGCATTCATCCAGATCATCGTGTGTTGCTTTCTGAACAAAGATATTTAGAGGATCACGGTGTAAAAGCCCCTGATTACCTGTTTAGCAGGTTCTCTAGAATTCAAGACCCTTTTCTAACCCATGCATTCACAAATGTATTGTTTAGCTACATAGCCTATACTCCTCATTTAGCTCCTGTGGAGGGACAGACTCCTCTGAATAGTGCTTCCCTCTCCTCCCTTCAACCACCAACCTTAAGTGGTACTTTGTGCTTAGATTTCCCCATGGGGAAGAGAGCAGCTGGGGCTGGCAGGAAAGCAGGTCCTATCTCATATATCATTACCCTGGTCATGGACTTGAGTCACCACACAGTGGGAAAAACCATTTGCCTGGCTAATAAATGATCAAAGACACACAGAGAACACCAGGGAGTAGGTCATGACTACTGTCCCCAAATTTTTCCAGGTCGATGTTCATGGTACTTTGTTTCTAATTTGCAATCAACAGCTGAGCTCTGGATAAGACTCCAAAACAAAAAGCAGCAGCATTAGCACCAGAGACAGATGTGTGAAAAGGAAATTCTCCAAGAGCATTTGTTGTTTTGGTTCATAGATTAAAATAACTATCTCAACCTAAGTACAGATGTTCCACGGAATACAATACAGATCTACTTTATTAAAATTCCCTTTTACTGTTCATTTCTGGTGGCTGTTGGTAAAACACTGACCTTCTAGATCAACCAACACTTATAATCAGTCAGAGTATTATATTTAATTATTTGGAAGTCATTGGATTTTCTACAGTAATTTCATATGGAACATGCTTTTCATTAGGCATCTTCACACACTGTTCGGGGCTAAGTTCCTTTGAATTCAGAACTGAATTTTATTTAATGAAGATTTTGGGAGGGAGGTGAATTGTCCAAATTGTATAAAATCCAGTGGTCCCTCAAGAAATAAAGCAGTAAAACTTACTTTGAGTACCATTCCAGAGTAATTTCCCCATACAAGACATATTTTAGAACAACTTGCAGGGGAAATGAAGTGCAAGAAATCCCTTCCTCAAGGTGTCTCTTATTGTCTGGCTGCTGATATTGTTGTGATTCGCCTGGTAAAATGTACATATTGAGGTATGGACCTTTTTAAAAGTTCTTACAAGGCATATGTTTCTTGGAAGCACTTGTATGCTTCTAGAACCACATGACACATTGCATTTTCCCCATGTAATTTGGGAAATGCAGTCTCAGTATAACAGCATGTATTGCTAATAATCTGCAGTTTATCATGGAAGGTGTCTGCCACTGAGACTTACATTGAATACATACTCTAATCCTTGTGTTCCTTGGCAATAATGCATATTATCACTGCTTTGGATGAGTCAACAAGTTAAGGAAAGGAGGAGACTAAGATACAGACAGTATGGTGGTGTGTTCAGTGTATTTATACCATCATCCTCATTAACCACCAAATGATCCATTCTTTTTGCCTCTGAGAAATTCAAGGTTATTGAGAAGAGCAAGGAAAAGTGTCACACAATTGAACTCACTGGAGTTTTGCCACCTACTTGGTTTCTATGCCAAATGACCAAAGGCTCCTGTTCTGAGACCCACTCGTGAAAGTTCATCAGACAGACTGATGTGGAAACTCCCAGCGACTGGTTTACCATCCAAAAACACCATTATGGGAGTAATCATAGAACCCAGATTTTGAACACCTTATTTACATATTTTCCTGTATAACTTGAACTAGAATTTGTAAAAAGGCAAATTCCCCTAATCTCTGACTCATCTGCTCTATCCTATGAACTATGTTCAGCAGGAAGGCAGCTACTTATCTCACACTCCTAAATACTTAATTTCACTGTTCTCTACATTTAAATCTAAATGTTTCATGTTGATTTCAGTGAGATAAAACTTTGAAAAAGCAGCAGAATACTTAGACCTGCAGTGACATTTTTTCCATATTTGTCTTTTACATAAAACATTTGAAATAAAGAAAGATTTTTTTTAATGAAATATTTTATGTATTGTTATCAAAGTAGTCTTTTGGTTTTCTTTGTTTGAAATGTTTTCCTTGAATTTTGGGATTGTTTCTTAAAAACAGTTTATAGATATTGTTTTAACAAGCACATTGTATTCATTCCATTTTGGAGTGGAAGAAAATATGTCAGCATCACATAGTTATTCACAAAACAGAAAATGCTTATCCCATACAGTTTTACTCCCCTGTCATTTACCTCCAGGTCAGAAATAACTCCTTTAGCCTAAGCCAAGTTACTGGGACTGTGAGATGGAAACCAGAATAAGTGCACTGGCCTGAGATAAATGCAGAGGAGGTCAGGTAGCTGATGAACAGCCTGTTTCTGATCCTAAACTCCAGGAAACAAAGCCCACATAAATGAATTTGTCAAGCTGCAGAAGACATGAATCAAACTAAGCCTCTAACAGTTTTTTAATACACTCACCCATTGTTTTAGGCTGAAATAGGAAAAATGAAGGAAAGAAAAAACTCAAGATGTTTTCAGGCTTGTTGGGTAGCTAGTTCTTGGATAAAGGTCTTACCTCAAACTACTGAAGAAGTTTTTTTTCCCTAAATCTGAAGTACCAATGAATATCAGTGGCTATTTATTTCATACAGTAGAAGTTGGATTGTGTGAAAGAAGTTAGTCTGAGGATTCTATCACAGGGCTGTGGGTCTCATTTGGTTACAGTGAACACATATCATGTGTTAGTATTTACTAAAGGTAGCATATTTTGATGTGTTCGATCTTTTTTTTCTTTGTAATCATGTGATAAAAAACATCTGTCTCCAATTCCAGTCATATGGAAACAGCTCCATCATACTCTAAGATATAATGGTATCAATGGAATTTATGCACAGTACTTTCCTTACACAGTATTTGGTACCACAAGGCTAAGGTAACTTTACCTATTGGAGCACATACTGACAGACAAGAACAATCATAGACTGGATCAGGGGAAACAGAAGTCTACAAAGACCTGGAAACCAAGGAGGAGTCTTACTCTATCTAAAAGGAAGATTGTCAGTGGGTTTCCCATGCCATGATCTATCCAAGTGTGCAGGTCAATGGTCTTTTCCTTAAATAAATCAACTGGCAGAGACTCATTCTGCTTTTCTTTCTCAAGATACCTGGACATCTGAGGAGCCTAAGTGAGCCCTGGGAGTTGTAGCTGGGCATCAGGGACTGCTGATCTCTATCAGCAACAAGGCAGAAGCAGGAGTATCCAGCAGAACCATGAAGTTTGGTCATTTGGGTGTTTAGATCTCATCCAATGGGATGCACTAGCAATGTTCCTTATCTTGCCAGTGAAAGCCCTGCATTCAGTACTGGTGTTCATTTGAAACCGTGGGGATCTCTCCGATTTGGCTGTGGTCTATTTCTGAATTCCTCCTATTCTCTCCTCTTCAAGTGACTTTGAAATACAAAGATTTAGGATCCTATTCCCTACTCTCTTTTTGGTGTCTTTAGATGAATATTCTCCTGCTTTCTAAGTCGTAGGCAACATCGGTAATTTAAAGTCTTCAATGTACTCTCAGCATGGAGAGAACATAAATGATTTTCTACTCCAGCAGCACCAGGGAACAGAACAAGGTCAGGTACTGTCATTAATTAATTTTATTTTATTTATTTATTTTTAAATTAATTCAAGGAAAAAAATATAGTTATAAAATATTTTTGAAAGAAAAAGCCAACTTCAGCTCTGTCTCCATCATGATTCACTAGAATTGCACCTACTAGAAATAAGGTTTAAGATAGCTGCTTTATTTAAAAGCATATAAATACAATTTGTCTCCCTTTCTCAGCCTCTGCTGTTCAGATTCCCACTTCCAGGCTAGACCTGGAAGGTCCCTGCTGTAGTTTTTGGTCTCATTATGTTCTTCTGACATCTGACTCATAGGCTCTCGCGTTATGCTGAAGTGAGACAGTTGCATGTTGAAGGATATGCTGGATGGATGAGTGAATCGGTGGCCACATGTCTAAAGCCCTTTGGAAACTGAAGAGAAATTGCCTCTGCCAAGGCATGTTTCATTTCATCTATTTTAGACATACACCTGAGAAAGAGATGAATCACTCCCTGGAGGTTCCTGCTCAACTCCTTTTATTAGGCAGGATTCAAGATTGTTTCTCACACAAACATCTCCATTGGAGAGGACTAAATCCAAACAGAGGGATTTTTTGCCACCTTCCCTTGACCCTCCCACAAATAACTGGTGCAACTCAGTTTACACAGTGCATCACTGTAAAAAAAAGGGAATCTTTTTATGCACACTCATCTCCTGACCTGTACCTCAAAGGATGAAAAATAAAGGATTATACCTTGCCCCTTTTGTTTGTTATAGTGAAAAAGCAAACAACTTGTGCCACAGGTGTGATTTACACTGAATTATGAGCAGTATTTTCCTTCCTTTATTGGGGTGCCAACATTTTTAGGATTAAATCTAGAAAATGTTCAAATTCTAATATCTGCGAATGTGAGTTTAGTGCCTTTATATAGACAAGTTAACTTGGTTTGCATCAGCCAATTTATTTCTTGGCAGTTTCTCAGTTATGAGGTGGAAAAAATGTTGTTTGTGAAACTGTCTACTCTTACATATCTTTGCATGCATTATTTCCTATCTCTGTTTCTCTCTGTAGCCAGTAATTGTTTCTGAGTTGCAGAGGACTGTACTCATGCTTTAGGTATACTTTTTCATTTTCCAAATGGTGATGAACAAGTGGTAATTGTCTCAGACAACAGAGCTGTTTTTAACAAAGTTAAACAACAATCAAGGCAGATTTTTTTTAATCTCAAAATTCTGTTTTGCATCAGAACTAATTTTTTCATCTTAGATTCTGGCACAACTCACTATTATAATGGAAAAGAAGCTCCAATAAAAAACACCCACCTTTATAAAGAAAGTTGGCTTTAATTCATCTCCCACTGAAACATCAGAAGATCAATAATGCCTAGTGCCCAAGTGTACTGGATTATTGTGAACATCCTGCTGGATAGGATTCAGCTTTCCATTTAATTGTGCTCATATTTAAAATTCTGCTGCACCCACAGAAGAGCAAGAGGAGCCTGATTTTGTAAGGTTATGAACAATGAAAATTGTAGATAACCGTCAGAGAAAAGATAGTAGGCCATAAATCACCAGCCGATGGTATCAGGTGAAATAACATTCTATCCCCCACCTCTCCAGAGCAAGCAACCCTCAATATGTAAAATGCTGAATTTATCAGGGGTGCAACATCCCAACTGACACTTCAATGTGGGGCCATTTCTGCAGTGATGAACATTTTTTTTTCATCTTGCATTAATTCTTTTGACTTTCTCTGGGGATGAGATGTCTCAAGAGACAGAGAAAAATAAGGCAAAGTGGCAGTGAAACTTAAAAATCCAGCCTCACAATTGATTGCCTCGTATCTGCCTTCAAAAAAGTTGTGAAATAGATATATTCACATGACAAGAGTAGGACAATTTCTTTTTCCACTGTCTCTTTGATAATCATGAATACTAATGGTATCTATGGAAAATTGTCTTGTCGAATTATGGTGACCTAGACATCTAGGCTGCTCGATATGCTTTCTCTATACCTAGGTAAATGCAAAGCAGTGAAAGACTGGAACCAATGGGGGAATCATTAACAAATGCTCTCAGATCAAAACAATTTTTTCTTTTGTCTTCACATTTTCTGCTTCATTTCATCCCACGATTGCAGGAGGGAATGTTGTTGTCTGGCGTTGGTAGCAGCATCATATAAAATGCAGCACCCAAAGGGAAAAAAAAATATTTTGCTTCAAAATTAGACTCAGATTTTCATTGGAAGGAGATAAATTCTGTCTGTCAAACAGTAAATCCTTGCAGATGCATGCAGCCACAACCGTGCAGCATAGACACAGAAAGTCCTGCCAAAGCTGGGCTGAAGAACAGACTTGCTGTCTATTTCCCCCTTTATTTCTCTTCTTTACTCATTTTTTTTTCTCTTACTTTATTCCTCTTTATGGAGCAGAAGTACATTTCTGGGGCCTTATTCCCACTCTGTGACCTGTAGATACTGGTCTGTATGTAATGAAAGATTTCTGCAGCACAGCTAGCTGGTTGAGGGAAGGAGTTGTCCTGCTCTGTCCTGGTGTGGCATCAACTCCAGAACTGTATGCAGTATTGGGCGGCACCACAATGTAAGAGAGATATGAAAGTATTGACAGAGTCCAAAGAAGAGCAATAGAGATATTGAAGATATCCAGATGTCCAACCTTTAAGCTTGCATGGGCCACTTTGGGAGAAAAGGAATTGTTTTGGGATGATGTTTTGGTTCTTGCTCAGTGGTTCTGCAACCAGGCCAAGCCACAGCCTTGGTGCAGAAGAATCATCATCATGATGGCACAAGGCAGAAGGCAGGGCTAATTGCTAGCTATCTCAGCACACACACATAAAGACTCCACAATTATCCAATAGTATATTTCATTTATTTGTGCAAACCAATAAGAAAAATAAGGAAAAGTTTTCAAAAAAAAAAAAGACATTGTATAGCAAAGGAACTAGCTAATGCATTTATGAAGCAAAATATTTTGCAGTGAGCTGATTTTCACATGGAGAGGGAGAGTAGTTCAAATCTTCCCGCAACTACAACTGAAGGGAGTTTCCAGCAGACTGTGAGGCTGCAGTACAGTCTGGTGCTGCGCTTCATTTTCATTAGGTCCATGCCTTCACAGATGACTGTAGAAACCTCTGGCAAAGAAGCTCAGGAGGATATGGACATGCCCACAGAATCACAAATACAGTTGCCAGCAAGTGATGACCACAAGTACAGCCAGGCTAGTGTTATGATTTCTTATCTTTGTACTGATGTCCTCGTAGAAGGTGGAACATCTCCCCAGCTGAGCAGCAGAGGACTGGAGGTTTCCATGGTCTGGGCATGTTCTTCTCTGGGCTTCAGGCTTTCAAAAACGAAACAGGAGGATATAGTTTAATCCATCAGAGCTACTCCTGCCTTCCTTCCCAGGGCTCAGCTCTTCATTATGTGCTCACTATCCTGCCCTCTCACCTCAGCCTCTGTCTGCCCTCCATATCTCCTCCAGTCTTGGCAGGCAGAGGGATGCACCTCTTTTATACCCTCCCATTGCAAACATCCCTGTGACACTGCCAACATTTTGCCTGCTTTGACATGGCCACTGCACCACCAGGGTGGATGCCAGGAGATGATGGAAGGCCCAGTCTACACGTGTCTGGGCACAAAGACCTGTAACTCTCCAGATTTAGTCAAAAGCAATGGGGGCAGATGAACCAAATACCTCAGGCCCATAAGTAAATGGAAGGCCTTCTTTCACTCCTGATTCTGTAAGGACCTTTTGCCCAGAGCTGTGGTCCCCCTGCAGCCCCTCATCTTCACATCCTGCCCTACTCAACCTCATGCTGTCATGGCCAGGGTAGAGGGAGGTGGGGAACAGCATGTAAGCTGATAAATAAATAAATGCTAAAACACCAGAGTGCAATTCAGGAGTTTAACATACTTCATGCACTATCACCTCAAGTGTCTGAATATCCCATGTCCCAGAAATGTACATGAAAAAGACAGATTATTAGAACATGGAAATGGCCAGTTCCTTTCAATGTTTCCATCAAAGATCTGCATGAAGGAGTTGAGTCCACACCAAGTAGATTTGCTGGTGATATGAAGTTGACAGGAGCCATTGGTTCCCATGAGAACAGAGAGGCCCTACAGAGAAGTCTCGATAGATCTGAGTGCTGAACAATCACCAACCATACAAAATGTAATAAGAGCAAATGACAGATCATGCACCTCTGACAGTGTGATCCCGGATGTTTGAATGGACTGGGATACAAGAGGTTGAAGGGCAGCCCTGCAGAAATGAATGTTGGGGGACAATTGATGGCAAACTCAAATATATGGTTTGAATGTGTGGAGTCAGGAACTGGATTTAATGATCCATGTGATTCCTTCTAACTTGAGTTATTCTATGATTCTATGGAAACAGAATAATGGTCTCCAAGTTCTGCTGTTGATGATCATGTTGCATGGAAGCTGGGCAGAAAACGCCTTCCAGAGAAGATCTCCATCTTCATAGCAGCCCTTGTAGAAAGGATACCACCATTTCATCCATACATGTACAGCTCAGTCACTTGATTCAAGTGAAGTTCTTCACATACTGAGAGGCAATAAAGGTCACTTCACTTGAGAGCTCAGCATGTCCTGCAAATAACATTCTTGTTTGACGCCATCTGTGATGAAGGGGAAAAGAAAAACATCTTCTCATTGAAATTAAGAGATCCAAGTGAAAATAGCAGCTGTTCTGCACTTCTTACAAGTAGAGCACTGTGCATGCTGGGATGCATGACTTAGAGGGAGACCAAAGAGAGCACTGAGCAGTGGGCACCCTGGCAGCAGATGCAGCATACTTTGAAAAAGCATAATGTGCACAAACTCTTCTTCTGTGTAGGCATCATTAGCTAGCTGCAAAAGCTCAACCAGATAGATAAAGGTGCTGGCATTGCTGTACTTCTCCTGTTCGGGGGTGATGGTGACCCACAAGGCTGAAACTCTGGAGATGATTTGCTCAGATTGGGGCAGGGCCAATCCCACAGCTACTTGAAACTTTCATTTCTGTAGGGTTTGAATAGCATCCAAATAAGTTAAAACCACAGATGGGATGAAGTGAACTTGGATTTAAATTTGGATTTCACACTGCACATATGCATAGCCATGCGTGCATGCAGCACAGTGGCTTCACTGATCTGAGAGATGAGTTTGAGCTGCTCTTGAGACAGAGACCAGTTGTGAGACGGGATCCCTAAATCACACACCACCCTATGAGTTATATCCACAGATATTTTGAAAGGAAAAGAGGGAAGGAAATCTCTCTTCTACTTGAAAAATAAGTTTCATTCAAGCCACAACAAAAAAACTCTTCATTCCCATCTGTCTCCTCATTACCTATGGCAAATAGAAACTAACACCTTCTCTGAGCTCTGGGTTTCCTCTGCTGATTTTCTGTGTGGCTGTCTTTCATGTATGAACAGACAAGGACCGAAGCATTACTTCTCACTGCAGCTCTCTGCAGCTCTGGGAGGCACACAGCTTCTTTCCCTCTCCCCAGAAGGGAAATATCTAAATGCTCAGGGACTCCTGAATTTTTTATCAGATTAACTTTCTCCTTTACTCCTTTGCACTTACATATCTGCATGGAGGACTGGGAAATCACATTAAGTCTCTGATTTGCACTTATGCTACATATCTCCTGAGGTTATCTGGGACTTTGAAGGAGAATCTCAAATTGGAAGAATGGTTTGTTCTTTCTTACTTATTTATATTAGCTGCCAGGTTACATCAGCTGAAATTGCCACTTGCCCCAGATAAGACTGTGTAGGTTTTTAGGCATATGGATCTCCTAGAAGAATGGGAAGATACAGGGCAACTGATTTCACAGACTAGAGAAATGGACTGCTCGAGCTCTAAATTATCTTCTCCAGAGATCTGGGTGCTCTTGGAAAAGAAAAGCTCTGTTTCTTCTGCCATGCAACAAAAAACTGCCTCACTTCAAACTTCAAATCAGAGCAGTGGGGTTAGGTGCATTTCTCCTGCACAAGTGTAAATGAAGCTATGAGATAAATGGACATAAAGCAGGACAAGCTTTGTGGCTTTGCTTTATCACCTGTGAAGTTTTGCGTAATTTGATTTTCTCTGCATTTGTAAGGTGAACTTGAAATCACCAGGAGAGGACAAAGAAAGACATTGGTGTGAAACACCCAATTCTTCATATATGAAATAAAATCATATCTCTGCCAAATGTCACTGAAAATGCCCATATAGTTTACATAAAATTGAAACCTCCATCTTAATGTTCTATCATATTCTCACTTAACCAATTGTGTTCCATATTTAAAACATCATTCAGTGGATGCTTTAAACACTGTTAATAAATATTTAAGAAGGTCCCCCTCAGAGACAGACTCATTTCAGTGCTAGAAAAAGAGATCATATGTGCAATATAAATATCCATGTTAGAAAGCAGGGGGTCACTTAAGATGCAGAATATTGCATACTATAGGGGAGTGTTTCATTTATTTTGTCTGATAGTTAATGTTTTCATTTTCAACTCTGTATTATACATAAAATGTGCATTTTACCTGAGTTCAAAAATGGAAACTTTGTGTTAAATGGAATATGCCTTCTGTTCTTCCTGTCCCTGGGAAAAAAAAATTAAAAAAAGATAAAAATAAGAAAAAAATAATTTCACTGAAACAGGTGTGGTATATTTCATCATTAGCCTCCTTCAACATCAAGGTATAATATCTGCATGCAAACAGCATAGATCAAACAATATAAGACTGTTTATACAGAAAAAACTAACACAACTCCAATCCAGAAAACATGTACGAAATGTGTGTAAGCATATACTTCTAACTTTCTTTTGCAAAGACCTTAAAAATAATAAATAAACAATGCACATCAAGTTAGATCCAGTTGTACACTGATGTTTTTTCTTCCAGTGATTGGCTTTCATTGAGAAGATTGGAACTACCATTCTAAAAACCAACTCAAGAAATCTCCTGATCTCTGCAAACATAACAGAAACACAGCAAGAAATGCCATTAGGAAAGAAATCTATCACTCCTCCAAGGCAAACAAGAGAGTATATTTCCCACCCCAGTTCAATATAGAAACACATTAACTGTCACTGCCCCAGTTAAAAACAAACAGAAGGGTTGCAGTAGCTGTTGCAGCCTTTCAGCTTCAAGTATGTACTCAAAGAAGTTCTTCTGAGGTTGATGTCTAACAAATATTTCAGTGGAACTTTCTGGTTCTTGCTGTATCAGAAACGGACTGCACAAAGCACTAAACACACAGAAAAGAGCCACAAGTGGTCTTGCCTCTTCTAGCTAAAAAAGGTTAGGCAGGAAAATCTTTCAGAGGTCGAGTTTGATTCCAAAGCGCTTATTAAAAAAAATATTTTCTTATTTGTTTACCATACTTTCTTTTAGTAAGGGGGAGAAAAAAATCTCAACTTCTGTTTTGTAGTTGAATGGGAAGTGATATGAGACATGACACAAACTGGAATTGCAGAATGCAGAATGCAACAAGGGAATTAATGAGCCAAAGGGAAGCGTGAGAGTAACAGATGACGCAGAGTTCAATCCAAAGCCATTCAAAACCAGAGTCATGCTACAAGGGGAAAGGTGCCCAAAAGAGAGAAAATCAATGTTTTACTACAAACCAGATGTTAGACTTGGAGGAGACATATGCAATCACAGGATGAAGGAAAGCTCATACTGGAATGAGAAGCAGAAAATGTATATGTCATGCATAGAAAATCCTATATTTAATACATGTAATATACCATCACTGCTTCTCCTGACTGGCTTTGGGTTTAACCTCCAGTTGACTACTGTATTCAGATGCATGAGTAGTCATGCTGTCTTCAAGAGGTTGGTCACAGTTAGGTAGGTGCTTAATTGCCAGGATGAATCAGACCTCAGTTGTCCTTTCATGCCACCCTCCAATACCTTCCCCTTGTTTTTAAACTGGGTGTTCTCCACTGCTGCCTGCAAGTACATTTCCCACACAACTATGCCTTGGGCATGGGATTCCACTTAAATGCATTTAACAATTTAACAATTACCTGTACTGAAGTGTGCACCTCTGCTGTTCTCTTCCCATTCTAGTGATTGAAATGATCATTATAGTTTTGCAACACTGATTTTCTCCACTCCCCTAAGAAACCTGTTTCCCTTAGTAATGTCCCCTACATGGCTCCAACTTTCCAAAGAACTCACTACAGTTTCTCCATCTCATCTGAATACCAGTGAGTGATCAAGCTGCACTATCTGGATTATCTTCTGGAGCTTCTAATTTCTGCAGCTCATTCATGTAACATCTCCTGGGAACAGACTTGGCACAATTGCCTGTTTTGTGGCTGAAAACTTTCTTCCATGGTGCTAGAAGTGGCTGGGTCCCCAGAGCTGCTTCCAAATGGGTAAGGAGAGAAATGACATTTAAGAACAGATCTTAATGAAATATAGCCTAGGCAGCAGATACCTAGTCCCACAAACTGGCCATCGCTGAGTGAAAACTGAACAATGATTAATTCAAGTTAAAATCAAGATGTAATTTTTCATGGATGAAGGAAGTAACTGGATGGGGCTTTGAGCAACCTGCTCTAGAAAGAGATGTCCCTGCCTATAGCAGGGGCATTGGAACTAAGTGATCTTGAAGGTCCTTTCCAACTCAAACCATTCTATGATTCTGTGATATGATTTTATGAGACAGTTCACAAGGGGTGGAGTGAGTTCCTCACATCAGTAGCTTTGAAGCCAAGTCTAGATTTTTGGTCATCTGCTTGTTTACTCCAGTTCAAATAAACATCAGCTGAGAGATTATCCTGTTGGACTAGGGAGAAAATGAAGTAAGCCATTAGTTGATTTGTAAAACAAAGTAGGAAGACAGGAGTATCAAGGAGAGTTGGTCACACCCTGTTGACCTCATGTTGCATGTGGGTGTAAAGCAGTGCTTTGATAATCGAACCCTGGAGGTACTTTTCATGGCTTTGTCCACCTCCCTCACCTCCCCATGCTCCTTTGAGCTGCTCAGAAAATCTCTCTCACCTCACAATATCATTATCTTTTTTAAAGGGAAGAAATAGTGTATTACAGAGAACAAAAGGACCCTTTTGGATACTGGAAAATGAAGTCCAGCCGAGGAGCATGGAACACATAATAGGAGATCAGAAGATGTCCGAACTGCAGAGGTAATCAGATCCTCAGTGTTTCAGAGCTTATCTTCAAGTGCTCCATGTTGGTATAAATGCACGATTTTTATGGAAAGCAGATAACACCTATAAATACATCTGCTTAGTTGAAAATTGATTTCCTACTGTTTTTCCTAATACAAAACTTTCAATCAATTCCTGACATAACCCACTGCAAATTTCATCCAAACTGTTGAATTTATTAAAAAATAAATAAAAATAAAAACTTACTGAATTGTAAGATTGTTCTTAGTTTCGTAGGTTCAGTATCATATGGTTAAGAAATACTACAATAAATATTAGTGAAAAAACCTGACTGAAGCAGAAGAAAAGTGACTCAAATATGTCAAGTGTTCAGATCAATAATTTTGTATGATCTGAAAACTGTTTTTACAAGTGTCAGAAGAGGATTCTAATGAAAGGAAACTTTGACTTTCTCTAACCACTGTAATGTGACAGAAGATCAAGGAGTTGGTCACAGTTATATATGCACAACACACTGTAACCATGCCCTCAATCCCATAGACAGTGATGCAATGAACACTGGTAGCAGAAAATTTAAGGTAAACAAATTCAAACACAGGAGTGTGTCTTCGTGCTATTGAGGATAACTGTTGATACAGCTTAGCTGGGACCCTCTCCCACTAGTGATTTTCTGATCTTTGAAATATCTCCTCTAGTTTCAACATGAATTATGTCAGAGAAAGTCTGTGATCTGTCTTGTAACGATGTCAGAAAAGATTATTACACAGGCTCCTTTTCATATCAGATTACATGAATGTGTGAGATATGCTGAAGGATTTAGGTGCTACTGTGTCTTCCTGCATATGGGTGGAAAAAAAAACGGTCTTACTGAGGTCAGAGCATGGCTTCAGTTGGGTTCAGTAGGATCATCACGACTTATTTTTCCAAAGTAAAACTTCCTCTCCATAGAAGTGGTTGGGCACTGGAACAGGCTGCCCAGGGAAGTGGTGGAGTCACCATTTCCAGTGGTGTTCAAGAAATGTGAAGATATGCTACTTAGGGACATGGTTTAGTGGGCAATATGATGGCAAGTGAATGGTTGGTTTAGATGATTTTGGAGGTCTTTTCTAACCTTAATGATGCTACGATTCTAAGTTTCTGCCTGACAGGTGTTGTGTACTGTGAGGATGGAGAACAAAAGAGGTAATTCATAGCAATAAATTCACCCAAGCCCTTTGAACATTTCTGCTGATGCCCAGAAGAGACATCAGGCCTGTGGTAGAAGCTGGAAGAAGCTGCTGGCACCTGATGTGGAGAAGGAAGAGAAAGAGAGGACATAAGATTAGCTACAGAAGGGTAAGGAGGGAATTCCCAGAAACATTTCACCTGGAGTCTGCTTTCAAGGGATAGAAGTACTGTCACACCAGCCACTTCTAAGACACTTTTTGCATGTCAACCCTGCTGCTATATTCCTCTCCTGAATAGATCAAATTTGGTTCTGCAACATTTTTACTCTGCATTTACACTGAAGATTTGTTACTTGGGCTTAATTTGGCAGAAATTTAGAAACTTAGAAAAGGAAATGTCCATATCCTTTTTCCTTCATGACATCATTTCCTTCTGCATAGGCTTACTTTAGAGAAACATATCAAAATAAACTCAGTAATAGCAGTACCCATTTGCACAGCTACAGCACTTGACATAAGCAGTTTAAATAGTTATTGCTCTTCAAACATTTTCACCACCATCTTGGATTTCAGATATTACAGACTGGTGAGAGATATTAAGTAACATGTCTCAAACCATTCTTGACATCTGTTGTTGAAGCAAGAATAGACAGCAAGTCTCCAGAGAATTTACCCATTCATTTCACCACAAAATGATCGTTCCTGTCTATGATACGAGTTCTTCACTCAAGAGGTTTCAATTACACAGCCCACACATGCAATTCACATTTACCCTGGGATTAAAACTAACATAAAATTCAAAGGAGGTCCAACTTTTTTTCTCATCTTGGACTTTAAACTAATGATAGTAGAATAACTTAACAGTGCAAAACAAAGCTTACATCTGGGTATTCTCTACACAGTTGAAATTTTCTCCAGTTCTACAGACACCAGGAAGATACAGTGAGGGCATTAGAAAGAAAAAAAAAAAGGTACCAAATTATCTGCAATCACAAGGAGAGTTCTTACAGCATAAAATACCTATGATATCTCTTTGTTACTCATATACATCAAGTTTATTATATATTTTATTCAGCCCATGGCAATTCCTGTTCACTCAATGCAGTCCAGCCAAACCAAAATGTGGGACAACCACACTCCAGTCCTATTGTTGTTATTTGGGAGGAGAGGTCAACTCCCACCTAGCCACAACCTCCTTCCAGGGACTTGTAAAGATCTCTAAGGCCTCCCCTGAGCCTCCCTTCTTTCAGACTGAACAATCTCAGCTCCCTCAGCCACTCCTCATGAGCCTCATTCTACAAGAACAAAGAACAGACTCGTGCCAAGCTCTTAATTGAAAATTATGCTTTATTTGTTGATGACATCTGAGGTCACATGTTAGATAATAAGGTGAGACCCTGGACCATATTCTCACTATTGAATCTTTCATATTTTGCTACTGTCCTCAACAGCAGTAGGATTGTTCCCTCAGATTTCAGTGCTGAGAGATGAGGGCTTTATAGCTCCATTGAAAATGGGGATTAAACACATATTTATAGAGACATGGTTTTCACGTGCTGTGCTGGATCAGGGCCAGCGTGCTCCATGCTTTACAGAGCAACACCATCTGGGGCATATTCTCAACCCCACAAAACCCAGTAACATTATCAGAAACAGATTTTCCACTATGAATCAGTGCCTACTGCCCAAGATGCAGAAAGGCTAGTATGGCTGCCAAGACCATCCTACTACTTTCAGAACTGCCAAAGTTAACACATCCTTCAGAAGACATTGGGAAATAGATGTTTTACCTGGTACAATTTCCCCAAACTTCTCAAAATGACATAAATATTTTACAACAAACCATTTTAGAGCAAGTCTCTTTTTTCCATCATTTTATTTTTCCTTGCAGAGGCATGCATTAGAGGTTGGAGGTCAGGGACTTACCTGGATGATTTGTGGAAACTAAAGGAAATAAAATGAATCCCTTGGGAATAAACCTATACAGTTTAACTCAGGATCAGAGTCATCAGTTTACATGATCATATCTGGGTACCCCAGGGAAGGAAACTGCAGCAAGATTTCATACAGATAATTAGGAATTGTATTTTTTATTACTTCTATCTATTCCATTGAAATTTGTCAGTTTACACAAATAAACTGGTATCTTTTCCCCAGAAGAAAACCAGGCTGGATCCTTATCCTTTAAATATGGTACAGCACATTCTAGCTGTCCCTGTTTAGCAAGTAATTTCCCCCTTTTTTAGTTGCTTTTTTTTTTCTGCCACAAAAAATATCTCTCTCTATCTGCTCTCTTTACCTCCAAAATCTTTCTACTTTAATATATTTTGGGGGAAAGAGCAGGAAGACCATCCCATTCCACGTTGTATGAGACTTCTATATTTAACAGCATTCAGATCTGACTTCCATTTTATCACTAGGAAATACGGGGCTGCTGTGCCAGCCTCCTTCTTAACCTCTGCCCTCAATTTTCATTCTCCCTGAAATGAGTTCAGTGGCCATCCGTATTTCCACATCTAGCAAGTTGAATGTCAGAATACCTGGGGTTTTTCCAACATTAGACAGCCCAAGGGAAACTACCATTAGCTTATTCAAATGTCAAGGGATGCGACATTTTCTAACATCGATACATCACCTCTTGGCATGTGCAACTTTGAAAATCCTCATGTCTCCAAAGCAGAGAGAGTATTAGAGTAGCTTCTGATATTTTCCCTCCGCCAGAGGAATTGAATGCTTTTGCACAAGTTAGGGAAAGGACTATGAATACAAGACTGTTTTCAACTCTATCTGTACAAGAAAAAAGAAAAAGAAAAAAGAAAAAAAAGCCTATGCTTTGAAATCTGACATCCAACATTGTGTGAAAGCATTGTGGAGACAAAGTCAAGAAGAGGTACATCTGTACTTTGCTGGTCCAAATGAATGCTTTGACACTATCTATATGAAAATAATTCACACTATCATTTCATCTTAAAGATCATTAAGAAGCTGATGTCGTAATTTCTCCATGTACTTATATCACACTTAGAATACGAAGAAAGCCTGTCAATCTGTAGATCCTGCAGAGTGATTTGAGCCCCAGATGGGCATCCTGAGAAATGAAAGAGGGAATGTTGCATGTAAAAACTATCTAAACAAGGCAGCAAATATCCTCTGTTTAAAAGCAATATCTCTGTACAAGAAACAGGAAAATCAAAGTTCCAGCCTTCGAAATGTAAGATCTGAAACACTTCCGAGAAATGGTTCTACCTCCCTGCTGATGGCAGCAGAAGCTTAATATGGCTGTGTTTCTAACTCAGGCACCCCAACTGCCAAGCTTTTGACCCAGTCAGTGACATGGTTCTCTCTACATACACATATTAAGAAAATGGGATTACAGTGGGTCACACTAAGAGTGGTGGGGAGCCAAGAATTTTTCACTGCTTATAGTATGCTGCACTGCTTTCTGGAGACACGCATAGAAAAGAAATAACACAAAATAAATAAAGTTGCATGGTTAGTGCTCCAGGGCTGCCAACTTTTGCTGTTTTATTGAGGCTTGTGATATTTACTGATTTCCTTAAAGTCACAGTTGCCTGAGTCTGGTGACTATACGTCAGTTTTATTTTCATTTTTCAAGAATGTTTCCATCTTTTTACGGTTGGAGAAGAAAGCTTGAAGCTTGAAAAATATGGAGACAAATAAAAAAGGAAGCCAAGAATACTATGGGAGGTAGGAGGATGAATTAACTGGGTTTTCAGTTTTCTGACAGTCTTATGCTTTTTATCTCATTCATTTGGAGGAGCTCTATGAATGCCAGATTTTGTATTTGCAGAATGGTGCTAACAGGCAGAGGAGTGCTTCATGGCCTTTTCCTAGCTGGGTCAAAAAACGAGCATTGACAAATCAAAAGCTTTGTTCTTTTAAAGGAAGGAAATAATGATGCCATCTTTCTGCAGCACTGACCAAGGTATACATACTCCAAACAGACTGGCGGTGTTTAGGAAGAAACAATCCTCCCACTTTTGTTTCACTCCCTCACCATGAGGTGATTCCTTTGTCTGTGTAGTGGCAAACTTAAAGCGGACAGGAATATATTAAATGCCAGGGTGTGATCCACAGATCTGACAAGTGACCATTCTGGAATGACAGTCCCACCTGCAGTCTCCATTGCCTTGGCCATAGCAGATGCTGCAATGAGTTTGTTCCGGGCTTCCTGCTTTAGAGGTAAGGAGAAGCTTTGTCAGTGATGCTTACTGCTCTAAGAAACTGTCAGGGGAAAAAGTTGAAGGAGATCCACCAGTTCAAAACAACCAACAGGATCCCTGAACACTGCACAGCTGGCTGTCCCTAATCAAATACACAGCTTCCAACAGAGCTCAAGGGTAAAACAAGAAAACATGGTGGCAGCTATGAAATATAGTATGTATTGGGCCAAAATGTAGTAAACTTAGGCTGGGTGGAAATTTCATTTATTAATATTTTTTTTTTCAGAGAAGGAGGACAGAGTTATGGCTATGGAATGGGTGAGATTCCACCATGTTTCTAAAATCAAATGTTTCCCAACCAAATGGTGATACTGAGCTACCCCTTATAGGGCAGGAGAGCAATGCACAGGTGCTATGCAAGTTGGAGAGCTAGGATCAATGTTATGGTTACCACTTAAGACGTCTAATTCCAGCATTTTGTATGCTTTCTTGTGTGACAGTGAGCAAAATAATCAGTCTGGACTTAATTTATTCCATGTCTAAGAAAAGGTTACCCCTTTTTATAGTCCCATCTTTGGAACGGAGGCTATTCTTCCTCACTAGAAAACTAGGACCATATTTTCATTGCATGATACATCACTGTTGCAGTAAAAAGAATGTAAAGACAAAGCAACATTTTGCAGGCACACACAGTAAGCACTTTTTTGATGGCATGTTGTCTCTCACAGACAACTTGCTGTTGACTTGTTCTACTGTTTTCCATCCTCATCAGCTGAAGATACAGAGTCTTGTTTGCAAATTTCAACTTTCACTGCTCAGACAAAAACACTGAAGACGTAACTTTGGGTTATGAACTAGTCAGTTTGAAGAAAATGTGCTGGCTGGCTCTTTCTGTCACAGTATCCATGATAGGCACATCACACATTTCCAGACAAAAAAATTTTTAAAAATTAAAAAAAGAAAAATTTCTGCTGCCCATTAAAACAAAGTAAAAGCTTTTGCCATGATATAATTAGACTCTGGAAATGTTTCAAATTAGAATTCAATTTCTGGTTTGTTTTCTATTAATTTGTGTATGTGAAATATATGGTCAACAACATAAGGGATACGTCATTAAAAGATCTCTGGGCACAGGGTACTTGGAGGCTTTAGGCAACTGAAAATTGTACCTTTGAAAAATACACTCTGTGTACAGAAAAAGAAAGTCAGGGATTACGGTTGTGGTTCAGTTCAGAAAGCACTGTGCTTGAACCCAAAGTGAGTGTTAGAGCTGAGGCCTTCAGTCCAATTAAATATTTGGTCAGCAGAGATTAAGCAGCGAGGTTTCTGAGAAGAATGAATCAGAAAGTATGGCATCTCCTGATATTGCTCTGCAAAAACTGCTGAAGGAGCAATGATCATACAACCAATCCCCTCTGAAAGTCTGCTGTCTTCAGCAGTCGGTCAGTGCTTGAGTATTGATGAGAGCCTTCTGAGATATTCCCTTACCCACATTAAAGAAAACAGCATTACCCTGTGTTAGACTGTGGTTGTCAGATTGCAGTGGGACTGTGTACTGGATGTGCAGGTACTTGGTGGTATAGCCTCACTGATGTTGTACCTCGAGACTGTCTACATGGCTGTGTGGACAGGACTGCAGTGCTAGAAAGTTTAGGAGGTAGCACTGCTTTTGACCACGTGTGCTGCATTTAGAGTAAAAGTTTATGCCTATTGCATTCACAAATATCTGAGTGGACATGTATGATCACTTGTCATATATACATTGCTTTTGAAAATGTGTATTTATAAACACTGGTGGTGGTTCTAAAACTTTCTAGGCCAACTGTGCTTCAAAGGCCTTAGAGGTAATCATATCCCACTACATTCAGCTTCCAGCTGAAGACATGTTGGAAAACCCTACTGAAAACGATGGCCAAAACTATGAGTGGATCTTTTCCCTTGGTTCACCAAACCACAAGTTTGCAATGCTTAAATCACCACAAAATCCTGCAGCATCTATGCCAGGCACAGATTCTAGCAGCAAGAATAGAAGTCAAAATAGCAACATGAAGGGAACGTACCCGTGTTGCTCCATCTGCAATTCATCAGTAGGGCTTCAAAACTGCTAAGCATTACTTTGATACCAGCAAAACATGATTAGATGTGCCTTCACACTAATGATAAGCCCTTCACCACGATGATATATGGTGAATGAAGAGATTAGCTAAGCAGCTAGCCTTTGTACTGACAAGGATGATGAATGCATTATTTCAAAATTAAACATCTATCGAGCAGAGCAGCAGAAAAGAAAGAGCTGGAACCATTGACTGGGGCATGGCACAGAGGGAAAGAGTACGTTTTGGGTATGCCATAAGCACAGTCCCAGGGTGCCACTCAAACAAGTATGTGAGTGCTTCACGGCATAGTTTTCTCCTCTCCCCGTCCCTTCAGGTCCCTGCTTCTGAATCCCTTCATCTCTGCTTACCTCTTCAGGATGAGAGTGAATGTCTTTACATTGCCCTAGGGGAGGTTCAAGTTGGATATTAGGCAACATTTGTTCTCATAAAGAGTGGTGAGACATTGGCACAGGCTGCCTGGGGAGGTGGTGGAGTCACCATCCCCGGAGGTGTTCAAGAGAAGGTCATGAGGGACTTGGAAAGTAGGCATGGTGAGGGCGGGTCAGCAGTTGGTCTAGATGATCTTACTAGTCTTTTTTGACCTTAGCAAGTCTGTGCTTCTGTAGTATCTACCTAGGGAAATTTCAAGGCACGATTTCACTGAGCATGAGATTATTTTGTCCCCACAAGTGAAGCGCACATATGGCTGGGCTGCATCTTCCCTCAGAGGGGTGGAATCAGACACATCTCTTTGTTAGTACAGGGATATGAAACCTTGTGCTTGCACAAGAGGTCAGTCTGGAGCATCCATGGGGCTCCACCAGCCTAGAAGCCTTCAAATATTCAGGCAAAATCTGATGAGTGGCTGCAAACTGGTGGGGTTCATTTTTTGTTTAGTTTTGTGTGTATATTTTAGTGTGTTGTTTTGTGGTTAGGGTTTTTTTCTGTTTTGTTTTGTTTTGCTGGGTTTAATCCAGCAAGTTCAAAAAGCATAAGAATTCACCAAAGGACAGGACTAAACAAGGTCTCAGAAGCTGGAATAAGCACAATATTTTATAAGTCATAATGACCACACCAATTACAGCCATCTAGTGGGCATATGTATTAAGCAAAGAGCCATCAACAAAGTGGTGTCCCCTGTAATGCTGTAAAGCATGCCTCTTCCAAGGTCTGAGCTATGTTCCTAATTAAAGCAGCCACCACAGGAACCCAAGAACATGACACTATGCAGAACAAGGGCTGAAGCACAAAATACAGTTTCTTTTGCCAAGCCTTCTTAGGTCTGAAGGTGTTTGCATCAAGGGTTTAGCCATGTCTCTGCTAATAGTGTAAACATGAGCTGTAATTGCAATAATCTTTCAACATTTTAAGTGCAGGAACAAGAAAAAGAAAAGCTTTCGTTCTTCACGAACACTTTGCCTTGAATTTCATCAGCAGGGGATGCATGTATTATTCAATCATACACCTACCACTATTATGAAGTTGCTCTTAATTATACTACAAGTGGAACCTCTCAGGTAATCAGAATTCAAGGCTAATGCATAGCTATTCCCCCATCAATTTATAATAGACACAATTAATCCAATTTAGAATTTCAAGTTTTCAGTGATTATTAAATGCAAACAAGTGCTCATTTTTTGCTTGGAGGTGGGCATTTCTAAAAGTATGTCTCTTTTTCTAGCTCAGTAATGTATAAAGTAACAATGCCACCAAAGCACTAAGAGAATTAACATTAAGGGATGATGACAGAACAGGAACATCAGTGTGCTTGGACAAAGCACTGTGGGGATACACTTATCTCCCTCTGCCTGCATGGCAGTGCCTTTTGCTGACGTGGTGCCTCTATTTCCCTTCTGCTTTTCCCTCAGGAGCAATTTACATTGTAAAACTGGTTATGAACTAAGAGCAACGACCCAGCAACAGCTTCTGTTACAAACCAGCATCTTTGGCATCTCTTTTGTTTCCAGAGTTCCTACAAAACGTGAAAGATCAAGTGATATGCTCATGACATTCCTTGAAGGAAGGAACCATATGCTGTTCTCAAGAAGCAAACCAAAGCTCACAGCTTATGGTAATGCAGTTCCCAGGAAAAAAAAAAAAAAAAAGAAGAAAAAATAAAAAAAAAAGGTGTGTACAGAATTGGAAGAAAAATCTTTGCATGCCTGGGAAGCCATTACAGCTCTGGAAACAGGGATTGCTCAGAAGAAAAACTGCCTCTTTTCTCTCCTAAGTGGAAAACATATCGGACCTGTAAAATTTTAGCATGCAGTCTCTGATATACTGCTGTGCAGTTATGTATTATGTGTCACACCAACACAACATATTAATGCAATGATTTTGCAGCTCTTTAGAAGTGTGGATTAAATCTCCAAAATTGTTCATGCATTGTGTTTGCTTTATGTTTATAGACAGTGCACTCGTCAATACCTTGATTTCATTCACTTTGTGCTTTAACTTGAAAGCACCCCTTACACTGCTCCCCACCTCAACAAACAAACAAACAAACAAAAACAAAACACAAATTTGAAAAGAAGTTAACCCCTTCCTTGTCTCAAAATAAATAAATAAATAATCACGACTTTTTTTTTTCTCAGAGAAACAGAAGGAATAGGTGGGAAGAAAGCAGAGATGGAAGTCACAACTGCTTGGAGGAATCTCAGCTCTTTGTATTTTTAGATGTCTCTGGCTGTCACAACTGTGAAGAAATCCCAAGCTGAGTTTCTCTAAAGCAGCAGTGTGGGCTTGTAGCAGCAGAGGAGCCTGAAACAATTGCTCCAAGAAATATAAACTGCTTCACTCCTCACAGCAAAGATGCTAACTGAGATGCTTGAATGCTAACATTGTTAACTGTTCATGGTCCATCAGAATGTATCAGGAAGCAAAATGCATCACTCAGCTTGGTGCTGTGTGCCTTTCCCTTTTGGATAGTCCCAAAGAAACAGCCAGTTTGATTTTTAGTGCATACAGTGGTGATAATCCAGATGCTTCATCATGGGATGAAGCTAAATTGGATGGAAACACCTGAGTTGCTTCCAGAAGCGGCTCAGGTACATCAGTACAGCACCTCCACCAGAAGAGCTGATCTGTAAGTGCAAAGCAGCACTAGAAACTTCATCCCAAATCTTCATGCTGGTGGTTAAACTGCCTCCAGCTTCCAGAGTACAGATAGAGATGATGATTTTGCAGCTGTGTGGTCAGTGATCTCCACGAAGTCCCTGTTTGATGGCCCTGGTACAAGCTCTGGGTCCTCATGATGTCAATTTCCCATTCATTACAGGGAATCAGAGTCCACCACACCCAAAGATATAGAGGCATTTGGACAAAGAGTGAGTGGTCTCTGCTTTGTTTTTCATGCCATTCATTCATTTTCTTTCCTTTATTTGTGAGGATCTCTGTCAAATATCCCTACTATTGTCACTGGTATTGGTCTTCCTAACAGACTGAAAGAATGGGAAAATTGGGCTACAACTCTTCCCAGAAAGCAACAATAGAAAGATAGCCCACTCCCTTGCATTAGCAGCTATTGCGATCTGATATTGCAATGGCAGAAGCTTAAAGAAAAGTTAACTTTTAAGACAGAGAAGGCAGCAGCTGAAAAGATTAATACTCGTGATGAGATGCCTCTAGGCAAGATGGAACTAAGCTAGTACTGGCGAGACCAAAATCTATATAAAAGCCACAAAGATACCATACTTTTAATTTTACAAAAATTAGAACTTCAGGGCAAATGCTTTTTTTTTTATCACTTTGACTTTTCTTGCAGCAGAGCTTAATATTTTTTATATCTTATTTTATAAGTTCCTGATAATCAGATACGGGTGATCTAATCTGACTTTAAAGCAAGTTTGCTCCACCACTGTTTCTTTTTTAAATACTTCCTACCTCTTTAAAATAAAGGTGTTAAATCTTTTTATTTTTTAATTCCATTTCTCTGCAATGTAGTCAGGGGAATAACAGAAAAAAAAAAAAGTCAAGAGTGAAGACCAAGCACTACACAGAATAATGTGGCCTCTCTAGATGGCGTAACCCTGAATTGAGTATACACACATCACTCTATACCTCATGCTTCTAGACCACAGGGTATCCTTCTAACAGTCTTTATATATGTAAGCACAGCAGATGTGATGAGAAAATACATTTTTCTTCTCATCCATTGCATTAGCAAGGCAATGTTGGCAGCTTGGTCAGGTGCTCAGAGATCAAAATGATGCTGTGAACTGGAAAAGGGCACACAAACCTATGTGAGGTACAGAGAAAGTGTCTGGTGGTAAAAGAATGTCAGAGTTCAATCCATTAATCAAAAAGAACTGGAAAGTGACTCAAAGGCAGTCCATCTCTGCAAGGGTACCCAGTGTGAGCCTGAAACAACTCCTCACCCTCATGGAAACAGGCAGGACGTGAACCTATGGAAGCTAAAGAGAAGAAATACAAATTAAAAATGCAGTAAGACAAACATTTTTAATACTCTGAGAGTGCTTAACCTCCTGAATAAACTACCAAAGGAAGTGGTGAATTACCCATCATTCAGTGCCTTTGGAGCCACACTCTGCACCTTTCTGGAAACTGCCTCAGACAAATACAGAGTTTGGGCTCAGTGCAGGGTAAATGAATGAAATGCAATATGCTGTTATGTGCAGGAAGTTTGGTGATTTACAGGTCCTTAGCATTTAGCTGCTCATAACTAAGGGCCAACACCATGTTGAAATGTATGCTTTCTTGCCTTTGTGCATGCACATGTGGATGTACAGTCTACAGAAATATGTCTTCCATGTTGTATTGTGTTACTTCTTTTCAGCATAAAATAGAGCAGGACAAAATGTGAAATCCTTCCCCTAATTTTTTTTTTTCTTGGTTGACTGCACAAGCTCTGGGACCGTTCTTGCTTTCAGCAAGGCACAACATCACCCTCAACCATCAAATTCTTTTTGGAAGCACAAGATTCCCTTAGATGTAGATTCCTCCACACACCAGATGCTCTCATTGAATTTCTGCCCTGGAGACACTCAAGGTCAGGCTGAGCTGCTTGAGCTGTAGGTGTCCGTTCATTGCAAGGGAGTTGGATGAAATGGCTTTTAGTGGCCCCTCCCAACTCACATAATTCTATGATTCTAAGATTTTTAATCCTCTCTGCTCATAGAATGGCTTGGATTGAAAGAGACCTCAAAGATCATGTTGTTCCAATCCCCTGCCATAGGCAGGGCTGCTAACTGCTAGATCAAGCACCAGATCAGGCCCCATCCAACCTGGCCTTGAAAACCTCCTGGGATGGGACATCCACCACCTCGCTGTGGAGCCTGTGCCTGCACTTTACCAATCTCTCTGTGAAAGGCAGACTTCCCTGATTTAGGATACTGATGTTATAACTCAGTTATAGCTCATCATCAAAGTGTCAAAGCTTTCCTCAGAGTGCTGAGATGATGAAATGAGCCTGCTGGGCTTCATCCTGACATAAGTATCTTTCACCCATACACAGATGTCTTTAGACATTTTTCTGTGGTCTCCAGACTTTCTCATCAGTCCCTTCAGATGCACTGCTTTGTTGCACTCAGGTCTTCTTCTTTTCTGGTGCTGCTACATAGATTTTCTCATTTTCACACCTGTGTTCAGGTTTGTGTCCTTTCCCAGTTGTCTGGAAAATCTTTGTCCTTGCTTGCTGTCAGAATTGCTTCGCTACAACCTACCTCAGGGCTCAGCAGGCATTCTGGTTGCATCTTACTTAATCAGTTTACCTTTTACCTGCTCAGTACCCAACAGCTTAACCAAATGAACCCAACTCTCCCCCAAACAGATAGTTTAGGGCCAAACCTAGCTCATACTGATGAAACTCAGCACCTGAATGTAAGCCGACACAAAAGCATATCTGGCATGAGAGATCTGCAATCTGGGCTTCAGAGATATTTTTAGGGGATTCGTAGTTAAAACCAGTGCCAATTCTTTTTGTCTAGTTTGAAGGATGTAGCTTTGATGGCAGGACCTCAAACCTGACAGAAGGTGCTTGTCAGAGAAGGGAGGTAACTTAGAAATCAAACTACTCAAAATACTTCATCTGCCATCTATATTATTAATACAGTACATATCTTGTCAAGGAAAAAACAAGGGTAAAGTGGGAAATTATTTAACAAGATCATAGAAATTGTAGGAAACAGAGCTAGAAAGGATCTCAAGTGCTTTATGAAAACTCTTACAGCCTCAGATTGTGAGAAACAGAACAGTGGTCATTGTCAAGTCTCTTAAAGAATAAAATATAATTCAGTGCAGTTCTCTGCAGTGCTTTGATTTTCGTGTATGCTTTCCCTATGGAGTTGAGTAAAAAAAATAACCACACATACAAAAAACTGAAAAAACAACAATAGGAATAGGTGGAGAAATGCTGCAAGTAACAGAAGTAATTAAGAATCCCTCCCTAAGAAATCCAATGGAGCTTCAGATCTTCTAAGCCAAGCCATACTAATAGTGGGCACAACTCAGTGCTATCACAGCTTTGTTCAGAAGTTGAGGCACTATAAGAGCTAAAGGGGAGTGTGGATTTAAGTATAATCAAGGACCTCTTTCCACTGGCTTCTTTTTCTTGCTTCCAATTTCATAATTAAGCAGTTAATCCTGCTAACACATTGCTTGTTGCTTTAATTTCAAGCTTGTCTAGCTCTTAAAAAAATACTTCAGTAAATCTGACAGGCAGAAAAAAACCATGCTTTTTTCAAAATTAAAAAAACAACAACAACAAAAAAAAAAAACAATTTCCCTGAAAAGCACTGGCATAGACAAAACCTGCTGGAGTGGCTGTGTCCCAGATTAGGAGTGTGAATCCCAGAAAGTGGGATGTGCTTCCTACCATGCTCCAAAGGTCAGAGTGCAACCATGGCCAAGGGTCAGACAGTGAACATACAACAAATAGGAGTAGGCAAAATTGGTACTAAAACACAAAAATCTGAAACAGAATTTTTTCTTTGATTTACAACATGTACTCTACCAGCCAAGATGACTTTCTTTTTCTCAAATTTGTTGATTGCTTTTGGGTTATAATGATTTTTTAATTGGTGTTTAGACATATTTA
This sequence comes from Cyrtonyx montezumae, assembly GCF_038088225.1. Classification (NCBI taxonomy): domain Eukaryota; kingdom Metazoa; phylum Chordata; class Aves; order Galliformes; family Odontophoridae; genus Cyrtonyx; species Cyrtonyx montezumae. The sequence continues at coordinate 7,125,084 of NW_027071848.1, forward strand.
TACTCTTAAAGGATCACGATTTTTCAGGATAATTAGCTAGTGATTTCCAGACAGTGAGAATCTATTTACAGAAAAACTGCAGTGATATCAAAGGGAGAGCTATTTCTTTCACTCTCTGCTCACTTCAGTGTATCAGCAGTCCTCATCAGGACTTGTTTCTGGTGCCTGGAATAGGTTTTGTTGATGCCGTGTGCTCCAAAATATGAACTTAATTTTCTCAGCATTTATTCTGCATGGAGAATCTTGTTATACTTGAACTCTACAGCAACCAGGGTTGCATACAAGCAGCATAAACATTCCTTACAAGCAGCACAGACAGAACATTTTAACTAGCCATGATGCCTTTAAAAAAAGTAACATCTTCCTAAGTAAACGCTCCACCAGTCTTAGTACCCTCACACAAAACAGTTCCAAATAGTGGCGATACAACCCCCCTCTTCTGACTGCCAGATAAGTGCTGCTTGTCCCAGCCTGAGCTGACCCACTGAATGCTTATCCAAGGCTCCCATAGTTGGCATTTGAGTCCAAGTTAGTGTTCTTGATTTTAACTAAGTAATGCTGATCCCAGCACTGGCCAGATGATGAATCACAGATTGGCTGATGTTGGCAAGAGCACTGTGGGTCCATCTTCTCCAACCTGCACCCAGCAGGAGCTCCCAGAGCAGGGTGCCCAGGGCAGTGTCTAGGCAGCTTTGGAAGACCTCCAAAAAGTTCCCACAGCCTCTCTGGGCAAACTGTGCCAGTGTTCCAACAATGGCACAACAGAGGAATGCTTCCCAGTGTTCAGAAGGAAGCTCCTCTGTTCCAGTCTTTGCCCACTGCGTCTTGTCTCAGGTATTTATGGACATGGATGTGATCCCCCTGAGCCTCCTCTACTCGAGGCTGAACAGACCCAGCTATCTGAGCCTCTCCTCAAATGAGAGGTGCTCTAGTCCCTTCATCATCTTGGTGACACTCTGTTGGACTCCCTCCAGTATGTCCATGTCCCTCTTGTACTGGCGTCCCAGCACTGGACCCAGCACTCCAGGTGTGACCTCCCCTGTACAGAGCAGAGGGGAAGAATCACCTCTCTTGACCTACTGGTGATGCTTCACCTCAGGCAGCTTTGGTTTGGGCACAGAGTTTTCCACCTTCTTGGTGAAGATGGTTTAGGTACCATCACCCATAATTAATAAAGCAGCCCTATGGCAGGGGAACCCACCCAATCTGCTCCTATCGGATGAGCCCTTTTCTTTTTCTCATCCACAAAAGGGGTGAAATAGCACTCAGAAGTCCACAAGTGCAACTGAGTGCCAACAATGCAACTTTTGGCTTCAGCTGGAAGTGAATCACTACCTGGATGAATTTGCATAGTGTCTGTCTGGGGAAGAAGGCTTTCTTGTATGCTGGGGCTCTTTTGCCTAGAATAATCTCAAGCCATCACTCAGACATTTCTGTGCTGGGCTAGGAATGTGACAGCATCCCTTGGCCAAAGCATGCAGATATCAGGCTGGCCTTTGGAAAGCAGATTACCTTAATGAAGTGGTGTGATTTTCCCTCATCTTGGCACTCAGAAAGCATGCTGGGCAAGCTGAAAGCCTGTGGAAATGAATCACTAGTGTTTGCATGAGGCTTTTTTCAAATTTCTTCTTTTTTTTGCTACATTTTATTCCTGCCTTCTTTTTTTCTACACTACCAGCTGCTGCGTGTTCTACCACTTGCTACAGAAGACTGTTCAGTGCAGAGATGCTGTAGAATGGGAGCCCAACCAGCTTCATTTTTTCCAGCTTTCAGTCTTAGCTCAAAATCCCAGCAGCAAATCCTGAGTCACCAGAGACCATCAGTGATACAGAGGTGATATCTTTTCCATTTCTAATTCATCTCCAAAAATAATTTTATGCTCCCCCCTTTTCCCACTGCTGTGATCCATAAGCAGAATACATTTTCAAGTTGAAAAATACCAGAAGATTCTTGTTCATTTTCATGATAAACCAAGTGTTGAGCTTTCTTGGCTTATATTCTGGTGGTAGTCATTTCTCAAAGCAAAGGGCCTCCTGAGACCTAATCCAGGAATATCTTCACAGGATGAAAAGGAAAAATCTCAATTTGCACCAGGGGAGGCTCAGGTTGGATGTTAGAAAATACTTCTCAGAAAGAGTGGTGAGATATTGGCACAGGCTGCTCAGGGATGTGATGGAGTCACTGTCCCTGGAGATGTTTAAGAAATATGGAGATGTAGTATCTAGGGACATGGTTCAGTGCTTATTACTGGCAGCAGGTGGACAGTTGGACATCTTTTCTAACCCCAGTGATTCTAAGATTCAGATTTGCTCAAGAGCTGGAAAAGCAGGAATCCCACTGATCCAGGACTTCCACTGGGAACCAATTTGAAGGTGAAACTGGAGAAAATCTCCAATCTATGCCTAAACTGGTCAGTATGGACACAGTACAACATAGACATAAGCAAACAGTGTAACTGAGGGAGACTGGTCTTCTACATATCCACAGCTTGCAGTGTGCTCTATGTTGTGCCCTTATCCTAGGGATAAGTATCTGTCTCATCAATCTACCCTCTGTTATATTGGAATTTGTCAGAAAATAATCTCCATAGGGCCATTGCTAGATGTGACTGAAGCTGCTCAAGTCAAAAAACCCTGGGGGAGAGAGTGACAGATAGATAGATGCACATAGAGTATGAGCCTAGAAGCCTTGTTTCAAACTGAAAGCAGGCTGAAAGCTGGTGTAGTTGCATTCAGAGTGGTATTCTGCTAATTTAAATCTACCAGTGTGCATTTCCAAGTGCACCAATCAGCGCCAAAAGAACAGGTTGTTTGCTCATGAAGGGAACGCCTTAACCATTTAGCTCTCAGTTTTGTCGACTGATGGGGAAATGCAGTGTTACGTGGGCAATCAGACTGGGAGATCACAAACACTCTTTCCAGATTTAAAATATGCAGAAGCATGAAAGGGTGTAAAAAATGTAAATTGAAGGAACCAGCTTCTATCTGGATCGAATAAATGAAGGATCATTGAAAGATGACAAGGTTTGTGGGGAAACAGTAGTTAGAGAGTATGCTTACACATATGCTTATAAACTTATATACACTTCTGCTTACAAACAGCGCCAGGAATATTCCCAAGTGCTGGAACTAAGTCATCTACATTCCTGACTGGCTGGAAGTCCCTGATATCACTCGTCCCACGCCAAATCCCCTCTCTCAGCTGTGGAGCAGAAGTTAGCAAGGACTAAAGGCCAAGAGGCAGCTTGGCAGCAGCCTCTCAGTTTTATAAGGATAAAAAAAAATTAAGATTTAACAGCATGGAGTCATCTCAAGCTGACAGAATACCCACATGGAGATGGAGAAGTATTCCTGCAGCACCCATCAGTGCCAGCTGCACAGCAAAAGGAGCACAACTGTCTTGGAGAGAATCTGTGCAGCACGGGGCAGCAAGAACTTGGGAGGAGGAATGGGAAGAGGTGTCCACATACATCTCCTTGTTCTGTTTCATTGTTCTTTAGAACCCCCCCAAGGAGAAGACCAGAGGTCCTTCTGGGCATCCCAGACCATGTTGAACAGTACCCTGGAAGGAGTACTAGCTATGTGCTGAGCACTCTTCAGGTGTCCCATAGCCCGAGGTCATTTATAGCATTAGCAATCCACAATCTCATATTCTGGGACAAGCCAATAGGCTGATAACACCATCAACACTGGACGACATCACCAGGGCTCTATTAGAAAGAGAAATCAAACTTGTATACATATTTTATTTCAAAAGAGGTAGAATTTTATAAGAGAGAACAGCACAAACTCTTCCAGCTATGACACAACATCTTCTTCCTGGTCTATTTCCCCACCCCTCAGCTCACCTGTAGTTAGACTCCAAACTCCAGGCCTCTTCCCAGTTGCCAAAAGCATCTTCCCAACCACAACAAATTGCTCCAGCCATAGCATGGAGACAGTTTGGTCACTCCCTGTGTATCTCAGACTGCGCAAGGTTCAGGGATATGCATTTGCCTCAACACTGAGAACCACCAGTTTAGGCCATGCACAAATGAAACTTCACTTTCCAGGAGAGAGGAGATCTTCCCTCTTCATCTAACAGCACTGTGCTTCTGCTCTGAGCTCAGGAGCGTCAAATTCAGTTTAAAAATCAGAAAACCAAATGTCAGTAAATACCCATAGGTGTAGATGATATCCAGTTCAAACAGGTGATGAGGCTCCTTCTCATGAATATGACTGTCCAAGCTAAACCTTTTTTTTTCTCCTATATGGTCACTTTCTGCCCGAGGTAGGCATCAGACTTCCTGCAGCCATTCACTGTCTACATCCCTTCCTGCCATGATGCCTCTATCTCATCTCTTCTGACATGTAAAACTGTTCTTCTGACTACATCATCCCCATTATTTGTCCTAATTTGGTCTCTAGCTATCCCTGATATACTTGCCATCTCCATGTACTTACTCTATACATTCATACCACCTATAGTAATCTAATCTAAAGGGCTCCCTGGAGAAAGAAACACAAAGAGGCTCTTGATTTCCTCTCCTAGACCAGGTTTTTGTGTGTCCTCTGAATCCCTCTAAATCATAGAAACATAGAATGGCTTAGGTAGGGAAGAAGCTTAAAGGTCATCAATCTCCAACCTCCTATCATGGACAGGGTTGCCAACCACTAGATCAGGCTGCCCAGGGTTCCCTGTGAACAAAGAGGGCTCTTGACTTCCAGCCCAGGGCACCCTTCCTTCTGCTGCTCATTTCATTTTCACTTCCTCCCATCAGCAAGGGATGCATCTTCCTTTCGCATCATAAACTCACCACAAAGCAGTGTTGCTTAAAAAAATAGATCTAGCAGTGGGATATTGAAATGGGTCCAGGCAAACTATATCAGTATATCACAGAAAAGGTCACCTGCAAATATTTTAAAACTGCATATTCTGGTATCTAATGGGGCATGGATGCATGTATCAAGCTTGTGTTGATTGCCACTCTGGTTGAAAAGTGCTGATGGGTATGTTTGAAATTTACCTCCACCTACTTCATCTCTTGTAATCTGCTGGTAGAAAAGTTTCCTTTCCCTTGTTACACTGCAAGAGGAGAGGGAGTTATTTGCTACAAGCAAAACTGTCCTCAACCTTTAGAGCCCTATCACTTTTACCAGCAGGAAAATGTTTGCTTTATCCTATTTCATTGCTAATCCACAGCGTCGATATGCAAAGCTTTCTCATCAGGTTTGATTGGGATGTGTTAATGAATGTTGCCTTTCCCATCCAATAATCCTTCTCGTATCAGCATTTATTTTCAGTCTTTGCCCTGAGGAAGAGAAGCTTCACAAATGTGAAGGCATTGGGATGTTATGGGTAATATCTATAGGAAAGCATAAGTCATGCATTGATAAGAACACTGGCGCATTCTTTTTTTTATTGAATGATGAAACCATCAGGAACTGAAGGACAGATTCCTGCCGTGCATTTATGTTAAAAATCCCAATAGGAAGGGGAAATGATAAGCAGGGTGCATGTAAGGCAGTGCTTGAGTGGTGACAGGAAAACCTTAATCCTTTGCTGAAGGCATTTAAACCTGAGGACTATGTTTCTTCCAAGTTAAATTTGATGTTCCTCCATAATATCTGTGAGTGCACTTTTGTGAAGCTGTAATACCTCTGCAAAAGTTAGTGCTTTTTATCCGATTAACTCGAGTGGGTAAGAGATGTGATAATGATGGTGTGTATTTAAGAAAGACAGGGAAATGAATGCAGTGGGTACCACCTCCCTCTGCATTTGTAGGAGGAAAATCTGGGAAACAAGGGCTCCACTGTTGTAATTCAGGCTCAGGTACATGAAACCATCTGCAATCCACTTAAGATCTGTTCTCAGTTTCCCCAAATGCCAGATGAAGGGAATATTTATCCTTGGGAGATTATGGAGATTAATACATTAATGCTTTTAACTATTTCTCATCTTTTGAAGATAGAAATCTTTATATGAGTGCTGGATATCATTAAGTATACAAAAGCAAAAAAGAGTGGAAAAGAAAAACATTTATTTTTGAAACAGATTATTGCATCAAATATTATATATTCTGTAAAACAAACAGAAATTACAAATCATTATTCTCTCTCGGTCTTGAAGTGCTGTGTAGACTCTTACCAAATATTGCTTATACTTAAAAAAAAAAAAATTAAACATTTCCATCTCATTTAGGCAGTCCTTTCCCTTGACCAAGGACTTCTTCATAACTCCAGGAGTCATTTTTCACTCTGTCTTATGAACAATGCTGCTGTGAAAGGAAATGGCAATCAGTTATCACTTCTAGTTTCAGTGACAACTTTTCTTCATTCCCAATGGATAATTTCTTGCCATCTTGCAGAAACAGAATTAAAAGGAAAACAAAGAATATGATTTCAGGAGATAAAGAGCACAAAGCAATAAGTGACAAAAAAGGAAATGTGCTCAAGTAGAAAACTTTTTCTCCATCCAGTCTCACCCAAGAAACCTATTTGGAGCAATTCACTGGAATCCCTTGCCCCTCCTGGACAGCAGCAGATGGCCCTCAGAGAGGAGCTCCTCCAAACTGAAACTGGGTCTGAAGAGCCAGGAGGCTGTTTCCTAAATCAACCCTTTACCCATGATGTGGTGCACTGAAGTGCCATGATTTTCCCTCTTTCTAAAGGCGATATGCAAGTGAAACCTGAACTGCCGGGAGTCGGTGAATTCCAGCAAGCGCAGAAAGGGATCATTTCTTCTGTGAGATGGAAAATCTGTTTTTTTTTTCCAAATTTCTCATTCAATCTCCACTTGATGTGGAGTCGTGTTTCCTCTCCAGTATTACTGGGGTTTATTAATAAAGCCTGGCTATTAAGCAGCTGTTGCATTTTACTTCAGAGGTGGTTCCATGTGTGTGGAGAAGAGGATGATCTCCATCTACAGCTCATAAAGAGTTTTATATAAATGTCCATTACCCATGTAATGGCAACAGCCAACAGTTTTATTAGGCAATATAAAAAGATAATGGGGATATAAACTGTAATGCCTCAGGGCAGAAGCCAATCAATGACTGTCTGGAATTATCCAGAAGAAACTTTCTGTTCACAAGTTATTCCCTTATCATGTATTAGGGTATTTCTTGCATTTCTCTGCAAAATATGAGAAGGCACATTCTCCAGGCCAGGCTGATGCATCCCACTGGTATCTGGTTGAGGCAGTCTAACAATCCCTCAGTTCTTACTGCAGTGCATAAATGAAGTGTGGCACTTTGCTCGATCAAATAATTGATCTCCAATGAAGATCAATCCAGGGATTTTTCCACAAAATTTATGCTTACCAAAACAACTCTACAGATTTTTTTCTCCAATGTTGCATGAATTTAGCTCAAGTTATTTTCCTGCTGTACCCAAACCCTTCAAGTAGCAAAATGAGATAGCAATAAGCTCCTGTTTTTCAGATGGTGAGGATGACCCTGACACTGTGACAAATCACAGAATCTTAAATGTTTTTGTTGGAGAGGACCTTAAAATCATTCTTGTACAACCCCCTGCCATGAGCAGGGACACGTCTCTCTAGATCAGGTTGCCTAAAGCGCTGTTCCAACACAACTTTGAAAGCTTCCAATGATGGGGCATCCATAATAACTCTGGGCAACCTGTTCCACTGTCTCATCACCCACACTATACAAAATTTATTCCCTATATGATCCTGTGAGTTACAATCTCATCTTTTGCCTTGGAAATCTAATAAAACCTGTTGGGTCTGTCTCAAGAGCTTCTACCACTCTTCTGAGGTTTAACTTTCTTAAAATCTCTCACAGAAGCATCATTCCCCTAACCTGGGATCCTCATGCTCTTTCTCACTTTCTCCAGCTCTCTCCTAAGTGTGCCTCTTAAGTCTTCTGTCGTCCTAAGCTTGCTCTTAGTTGGTTCCTTCTGTTTGCCCTCGCCACTTCTCCCCAGTGAATTTATCTCCATAGCTAACCGATGTACATGAAATAAGCATAGTTTGAGTTTATTGCATGCATATCACACACCCTAATGTCTCCAGAAACCATGTGGGATATGCAGAGCAACAGTGGAGTGTAACAAAAGCCTTAAAAAGGCTTGAAATTTTGCTAGGTTGAAAATAATCGCATTTTGCCTTAGAATGCAGTCTTTCACTAAGATTACTGGGGTACTTTGTGAAGTCGCCTCTTGGACATAACACAGAAACCACTGCTTCAGAGAATGTCTTTCCCATGGGTTGCTGCCTCTTCCACCAGTCAGCTATAGCCATGATCTCTTCACAGTCTGCTCAAACCAAATAATAGAATCATAGAAACATTTGAGTTGGAAGGATCCCTTAAAGGCCATCTAGTACAATCCCCTTGCAATGAACATGGACACCTACAACTAGATCAGGTTGTTCAGTGCCCCATCCAACCTAACCTTGAATGTCCCCAGGGATGGGGCATCCACCACCTCTCTGAGCAACCTGTGCCAGTGCCTCACCACCCTAGGTGTAATTTTTTTTCCTTATATCCAATCTAAATCTTCCCTCTTTTAGTTTGAAACCATTTCCCTTTGTCCTGTCACAACAGACTCTGCTAAAGAGTCTGTCCCCTTCCTTCTTACACACCCCCTTTAGATCCTGAAACACCTTTCTTTCTGAGAAGGGGCTGGTGAGGGAAGAGGGGTGATCTCTTCTGGATGGGATGAAAGAACCTTGATTTGAGATGTCTCTAGAGGGATGAGTTATGTGTGGGAGGTTGTGTGGGTAAGGTATATTCGGGTGTGGAAAAAGAAGAGCTTCTGCTTTGAGTGGTTTTGATGCAGATCCTTATGCAACATTGCTTTTGGTGTAGGTTCAGATGTAGATTCTTTTCCATGGAAATTCAGAGACAAAAGACTGACTCCACTGAAGACCACTAGGGTAAGACTGAAAGCACTATCTCTTTGTCCAAGCTTTCATTAGATTTAAATCACACACATCAGTCTACTGAGGGTCTCCACCGTTCAGGTTTCAGTTCAGTGCTCCCTCTGAGTTTGCAGCTTGGTTTGCTAAGGAAATGACTTATTTAGTCACACTGTATGTGTCTGTCTCTGTTATGCAGTTTGCTCCCAAAACTTTTGAATCTCTTTTCAGAAGTACAGGTATCCCAAAGACATTAAATTCCTATAAAACTTAAAAATATATGGTGAATGCCCTGTCCCTGAGGACATTCAAGGTCAGATTGGACAGGGCTCTGAGCACCTGATGGAGCTGTAGGTGTCCCTGTTCATTGCAGGGGATTAGGATTAGACAGTTTTTAATAGTCCCTTTCAACTCAAACAATTATATGATAATTCTGTGATACTATGAAACAGACTTGCTAGTTACCAATGAAATTCAGTCTACAAAGTGATACTGTCACTTCTTTAAAGTGGAAAACATCTCAATTTGCATCTTAATAGAAACTAGAGAACCCATTTCTGCTCTTGTGGCCCCAGGATAAGTGTTGTAACTATGGCTTGGTTGCACAGATGGAAGGAAATGATACAGCTTCTTGATTTTCAGTTGGTTTAGAACAGCCAAAAAATAAACACATCTTTTCCTAGCTGTTGCAAATTGCCCCACAAAACTTGCATCATCTGTAAATGTTCATTTTTCATCAGCCTCTACCCTTGTTGTTCCTTGTATCTCCCCTTAGCCCCTACACAGAGACTAACTTTCTGCATATATAACTGGTAGTGATGGTAACATCTGTAGCTATCTCCAGGACAATGCAGAAAGGGTAGATATAAATAAAAAAAATAAAATTAAAAAATGACCTTTTGATTTCTCAGGTCCAGATGGTGCACTGAGGAGCTGTGAGGCAGCAGGCATACAACACAGACCGCACTCAGAGCGCAGTGATACTCTAGTCTGACAGGTCTAGAAGTATCTTGATTGACTTTCATCATTTTTTGTCCTGATGGTCTTCCATATTCCTGTTTCTATCCTGCTAGATAGTTGATCATTCTTATCTGTCTTTACTGAACCCATCACTCTCACATTGGAGATTGTTATTTGACCGGCTGCTAGCTGTGGGTGGACAGCAGGACTGCATGATCATGGAGGTCTTTTCCAACCTTGAGGATTACATGATTTTGTGATTCTCACTTTTCAACATTTCTATATGTTACTTCATCTCACTGAGTGGAAGTATGAGGGATTGTGGTTTGGGAATGTTTCAGCTGGAAGCAGAGGACACAGCATGCAAAGCCAACAGCAGAAGCAAGAACTGCACCTGCCAGTCTGTAATTAATGTGGCCACCATTAAAAAGGGAGAATAACAATACTATCAAATCAGACCCAACTTTGTGTCTCAAACTGCTTATTCCCAAGAAGTCTTTCAGGAATGACAAGCTTTTAATCCTGCAACAAAATTCAGAATTGATGCCAACAGCAGAAAGCGGAGCTGTGATGAAAGTTGAGCTAGGATGCCTTGGCATGGCAACTGAAAATCATCTTACCTAGTGTGAGATGACAGCTATGGCATGAAACCACCGACATGCAAGCATTCACAAATATATATATATATTTTTTTTTTTTTGAAAACTAGGTACCATGAAAGCATACAACAGCAGAAGAACCTGTGAGCTCAAATAAACATGATCGTTCCTTCCTGCTGCACTGTTACATGCAGCCAAGCAATGCCTTCCACTCAGTTAAAACTCGGGGGTTGCTAAGAGTATTATGCTTTCCCCTTATTTTTCAGTGGCTTATAGTACAGCTGGTAAAATTTTTCTCTGGATAGAAACTTGATTTATAAAGTCTCTCATCCTAAAACAGGAAATTAGTATTTCATCCCCATAAATGTAAGAGGATTTTTTTTTGGCTTTCATGTTCCACAAGATCTGTTTTTGTTTCCTATAAAGGGTCCGATCCAACTGCCATCAAATCTGTAGAGATTCCCTCTGACTTTAGCAAGGCTTGGCTCATACCCTGCGGCAGTGCTACAGAAACAGAAAACACCTAATGAAATCATGTGGTGTAAAGGAGCAGGGAATCCCAGACTAAATCCCCATCCCGCAAACAGCCATGCGTAAGCTTAGACATGCATTAAATAAAAAGCTCCTCATGTCTATCAAGTTAAGCACGTGTTTAAATGTTTGTTGGAGCCAGTGCTTGGTACAACAAAGCTATGTAAAACTATTGTTAGTAAGATCAGTCCTTTCGTTATGGTGCACAATATCCTGAATCCTTAGAGATTTCCATTGTATGTTTGAAGGAACATTCTTGATTTTTATACCTTCAAGTTTGCCCTCATTTTATTCTTCCTTGTGTATAGAGCAAGAGCACTTCAGGTGCTGTGTTCAATTTTGGGCCCCTTACTACACTGTTGAGGCACTGGAGTGTGTCCAGAGAAGGGCAACAAGGCTGTGAGGGACCTGAAGCACAAACCTCATGGGTAGCAGCCAAAGGAACTGGGATTGCTTAGTCTGGAGAAGAGGATGCTCAGAGGAGACCTTACGAATCTCTACAATTCCCTGGGAGGAGGTTGTGAGGCGAGGATCAGCCTCTTCTCCCAGAAAACAGCGATAGCACAAGAGGAAATGACCTCAAGTTGCACCAGGGAAGGTTCAGGTTGGATATTAGGAAAAATTTCTTCTCAGAAATAGTGGAGAGGCACTGACACAGGCTGCCCAGGGAAGTGGTGGAGTCACCGTCCCTGGAGGTGTTCAAGAGCCATGGAGATGTAGCACTAGGGATATGGTTAGTGGGCATGGTGGGGATGGGCTGATGGCTGGACTAGATGATCTTAGTGATCTTTTCCAATCTTAATGACTAAGTTTCTATAATATGTTTCTGCTGCATCTTCCCACTTACCTCAGAGGGTTCCAAGGAGGACTCTCACAACTATTTATCTCACCTTGTTATTAAAAATACAGGATCTCAGTCAAACTCAAACATCTACAATGTAATTCACTGTAAAATACATAACAATATGTATTTTTATTTGTCTAAAAGAAGGAGACAGGCCAGAAGCATTTCCGTTTTTTTTTTTTTTTTTTTTTTTTTTTTTTGTATCACAGAAACAGCGAGGTACAGGGATTACTCATGATTTCAATAGTCTCACAAGATACAGATGGCAGAATAAGGAATTAAACTACAGTTCAGCCAATAACTTGACAAAAAAAATCATTTCTTGTCTTATGTTCCCCAGCAGCTCTCTGAATTTAGTTTTTCAAAATGGAAAATCAAACTCCGGGGGTTAAGGAGCAGGTCATAGGCTACCTGGAAGCTCAGAGGCAGAGCTGTGAAAGGAACACGAAACTTCTGGCTGATGTTAAGGCAGTATCCTAGAGGAAAAAAAAAAAAGCCACAAAACCCTGCTCTTCACAATAAAAGTTACTACTGTAAGCTGACCACATCCTCCACAAATTCATTGCATCCTTGGGATGGAAGGGACTGTAGGCACTCCATCTCAACTGCTTCCCACTGTGCAGAATGACCTCACTTGCGTGGGCTTGAGTCAAAACTCATAACATGTGTCTGCTGGAAGTGCTAATAGTGTGATGCTGTAAGGCATCATCTGGCATAATAGGAGAGAAATGCTTCAGCACAACCTGTCAACATGGATTTGGTGATGTGTGATCTCACTGCAGCTTCTGAACGAGATGGAGAGACCCTGTAACAGTTAACTGTGATGCTTTCCACAAAAACAGGAGGTCTTGTTGAGTGGCATTGCCAGCTAGAGCTTAGCTATGTGCTATACCCATCCTCCTTGCTCAGGACTACAGATCTTCCTGCAGAGCTGGGCCACAGAGTGCCCTTGAATAACATTTTGTGTAGGAATTGCTTCTAGAAGAAAAATGAAGAATGGCCTCAAAGCAAATTTCTGGCTTCATCACCACCAAGCTTTCCTGCGCTGCCACATCACGTTTCTGCGGAAGTGCATGAGCACTGTCACTAGCTGTTATCTTCCTTAGGTCTGTGCAAGTGTTATCCACCACCACGGGACATGAGAGGAGAAAAAAAGATGCAAGGAATTTATACAGAAGCCCTTGGTATGACCATGAGAATCAGATAACCAGATAGAAACCTGTCTGCAGGACACGAGATGGGTTCCTGACTGTGTTTGTGTTCACGTCAGTCCTGAGGCACTTCTGATTTGGGAGATTCCTTCTCCGAGATAAACAGAAGGCTCTGAGCAGGGGACACCACAGTATCTTGTTCCTAATGACAGACCTGCAAACCACAGAGTTTGCTAAAAGTGACTGGTTATTTTTATGCCGTTGGGATGACATTTCAAATGATTATTTTAATTATGGTAAAATACAGTTCAGTGAAGCAGTTAAGCACATTTGTAAGTCTAACATTCAGTACTTAAGTCCTTTCTTCACCCGTGTTTTGCTGAAATAATACGTAAAACATTGGTCCATGAAAAGTAGTTTCACAAAAAGCCACTTGGGAATGTTTTCTTTTTCCCCTCCTTTTCATTATTTCAATGCATAGCCACATCCAAAGCTCAAATTTCAGTTCAGAGCAGTGAATATTTCCATGACATGCTCATGTCTTATTCTTTCACTCCCATGAGGCCTTCTTTTGCTATGCAGAACTTTTGCTGGTAGCAGGACCAGAACAGCAATTGCAGTCCACAGAATGGTTTTTCTTTATTGATAGTCGTTGCCCGACGAGAAGAAAGCAATTCCCAGATAATCAGCAACCTCACATGTGGTATTTTGAATCAAGTTTTGGATCAAGGACTTGGTGAGTTATAGCTGAGTACCTTTTCAAATAACTCATACAACAGCCCTGGGGAAATGCTTGTACTAAGACAACATTTTCAATATGCAAATAGTTTGATACCTTGAAAAATAGCAGTGTTGCTAACATTTGGCCCGGTGAAGGAAAAAGTGCATTAATTTGCCCAGGCAACTGACTCTAAAACAGTGTATAAATAGCCCTTTGCATTAATTCAAAGTGAAATGTCAGTGTTTCATAATTTATGATAGTATGCTGAGATTCAGCTTCAATAGCTCACTATGGGTTCAGTTAGCATCAGGTCTAAAGCCTGCCCTCCCATCTCCCGAACCTTGAATCTTTGGGGGAAATTCTTCTTACTGCTTGGATTTATTTTTATTTACATTAGCTGAATTATTTATGACCATTTCAACGTAAATTACTGAGTTAAGAAAAAGTGAAACACTGTTGTCATAGTGGTTTACTCACATCCTTTAGAATCTGATCATCTTGGCATGGAAATGAGGAGAGATTCTTCTTGCGACTCAGGATGTGGGAACCTAAAAGCTGCTTCCTGGTCTTGTTCTGAAGAGCATGATGGCATTATTAATCAGACATGATAGTGATATGCTTCCAACAGTCATTTAGAGCTACTTACCTTTTTAAAAAATAAAGTAGTTTTTAAAGGTTGACCTCAACTTGTTACCTGATTTGGGGCATCTCAGCCATCCTACATCCCATTCTCCCCCACTGAACCTTACAGATAAAGGACTACAAAATGGTGGCATAGGAGCCAATGTAATTCCTTCTGCCCCCATTATTCTCAAGCATGAGTTGGGAACCACTCACTCCTTGAGAAAAAAATATGGTAAAGGGATTGATCCAGAGGAGCACGTGTGAAATGGTCTTGCTAATCAACAGAGCTCTCTCCCTACTGGAAGAAGCTTAAGCAGAACAACAGATATAATTACCACACTGGTAAGATTGATTAATAAGGAAAACTGCATTAACTACTTCTACTAATACCCATTAGCAATTACACATCGTAACATTCACTAAATGTATGTGTAAATAGCACTCCTAAGTGACAGGGAAGGTTGCCTGAAGGGTGCAACATGATGTTAGTGTTGTTTTCTGCTTGCATAGGTTTTGTATTGCAAGAAAAATCTCTAAATTGGGTAAAAGAGTGGGAGGGAGCCAGGACAGGAGGAGGACCTTGGGAAGGCACAGTTAGTGCTATCTTAGAGTGCCTTTCACCCCATAAGGATTGCTGCTATGGGGTTTTCCAAGTAACATGGTTTACATTTTGGATGTGACCATTCAGCTATGAGTGCAGTATAAAATTTTAATGCAATAATACCCAGCACCTCCAAAATACTTCTCCAAAGATGATTCTCTGTGTAATCTGTGTTTTCTGGACTCTATGTGCAATTATCAAGTATTATTTTTAGATCGGGATTCAGGAGAGTTGTGTTCAGCTCTTGGCTCTGCCACAGACTTCCTACATGACCTTGGGCAAATCAGTTTCTTTCTCAGCACCATCTGCAGCATAATACATTTTCCTCCCACTCTGAATTTGTCTCGCCAATGTGGATTGGGAGCTTTTTGGAGCAGGACATTCCCTCACTGTGTTCCGTTAGCAACCGACATGATGAAACCCTGATGTTTTCTTAGGACTTCCAGGTAGTCTGTAAACGCAACTGGGAGGAACCCAACAAAAAGGTGACTTCCATGAGCAATAAAGCTGGGTGGTGGGTATAAAATAGAATCACAGAATCATAGAATCAAGGTTGGAAAAGACCACTAAGTTCATCTAGTCCAACTCCAGCCCACCCCCACCATACTCAACTAACCACATCATTCATGCTACATCTCCATGGCTCTTGAAAACCTCCAGGGGCAGTGACCCCACCATCTCCCTGGGCACCCCATTCTAATATCTCACCACTCTATCTGAGAAGACATTTTTTCCTAATATCCAACCTGCTCAACTCTTGGTGCAACTTGAGATCATTCCCACTCATCTTATAGGTGTTACCTGGGAGAAGAGGCTGACCCCCACTCTGCCACAACCTCCTTTCAAGGAATAGTAAAGAGCAATAATGTCAAATCATTAACTCTTCTGTGTGTTTTGGACAAAGCTGGAATTCGACACAAGCTTCCATGACAGAACATCAGCGCTTTTAATTTCAGCTGGTAAATCTTAGACATGGTTTTCACATTATTATTTTTTTTATCCTTCTCATTTTCCTGGTGCAGACCATGCCCTCCTGCTTTGATATTATTATCTATATGCTGCAATCAGCACAGAGGGACTGGTTGGTTGGCTTTGCTTGGTTATTTTGTAACCTACACGGTAAATCACAGCAAGGGGCATGCTAAGGGATAGGGGCATGCTAAGGGATAGGGGCATGCTAAGGGATGAGGTGCTGCTCAAGGGGACTGCCCACCTGTGTGTGGGTTAGGTGCGTGTGACCTGTCGGGAGGCATGGACACAAGAGGAGAGCAGCAGATTGGAAAGGCAAGGCAATTAGCAGCAATTCAGCGCTCTTGCAGAGGAGGGGAGAGTTGAGCCTACTGAGGAAGAGGAAAAAGAGGAGGAGGAAGGGAAAGGAAAAGGGGGAAGTGAAAAGGGAAGGGAAAAGGGAGAGAAAAAGGGGAAGTGAAAAGGAAAAGGAAGAAAAGGAAAATAGGAAAAGGGAAAGGACGTAGCCGTGCTGCCTGCCTTTCTCTCCTGAGTGAGGTTCCTGTAAACCGGGATCTGGAGTTCAGAAGGAAAGAGCTGTTGATAACACAGGCGCTTATCACAACATCCTAATAAACGAGGCAGAGCTGTAACTTCGACACAAGAAGACGGTCGCTGTGTCGCGAAGCGAGCAGCCCTTAGGACAGGTGCACCTCCAGCAGCACACGCACCGGGACTCGCGGGCAAGTTGCAGCCGTTCCCGGGGAGGGGAGAGAAAGGGGCGGTGGGGACACCGAGCTCCGCTGCTTTGGGGAACTGAGGAGACCCGTCGGCTCCTCGGGTGGGTGAGTGGGTGGGTGGGTGAGTGAGTGGATGGGCGGGCGGGGGTGGGCACGGTCCCTCCCCGCGGGCCGTGCTGCTCTCCCGGCAGGCAGCGCTGCGCTGTGTTCCACGCCGCTCCCGGCCGGGCTCGGCCCCCTCCTCCTCCTCCTCCTCCTCCTCCTCCTCCTCCTGCACGGGCAGCCGGGGGCTCCCGCATGGATCCCGGCAGCGGCACGGCGCGGGGCAGCTGAGCCGCACGGTGCGTACCGCGGGGCTGCGGGAGCGGCGGGCGGAGCGCGGCCAAACTTTCTGCGTGGGGGCAGCGGGCGCGGGGCCGCGGCGTGGGGGAGGTCCGGCCGCGGGGAGGGGCGGCTGTGCTCCCATCCGCTCGCAAGGTGCGGCCAGAAGTTCTCTTTTATTATTATTATTCTTTCCGTTTTTTGTTCGTACGTATTGCCGTTCGTTGATATGGTTTTATTACTCTTTCCCCGTCGCTTTTTAATTATTATTTTTTTTCAGCTTTTTTAATTGATACAGATAGGTATATATTTATGCGTGTGTGTGGCTGTCGCTGTTCTTCAGCTGCAGTTGCTCCGAGGGGACTGCGGCCGCAGCTGCTGGGGCTGGGGAGGAGAGGGATGTTCCCATGCTCGCTGTTTTGCTCTCCGTTCCCCCTCGAGGGCTCTCCGCAATCCGTGCCCTCCGCGCTCCGTGGCTTTGGGGCAGAGCCGGGAGCGTCCCCGTCCCGAGAACAGCTCGGGGACACTCCGCGTGGGTATATGGAGACAGCTGGGGAGGGGGGGGGGAATCTCTGCTGCTGCAGGGGGTATGTTGAACGCATCTTTCCCAGCGCTTGAGTTGTGCTGTGGAAGGAACTCCACTCCTCGGCCGTTTTGGGAACCCCAGCGAATTATTTGCGGGAGGAAAAAAGCTGCGCTGCCCTGAGAAATGTGTCAGTGAGCGTCTTATTCCCTTTTTTTTTCTTGGTGTTGTGTTATTGTTCGTGCCCTTGTGTTGTGGTTGAGAGGATTAAGCGTTGCCGAGTGTCTGTAGTCCCAGATCCACTTTAAAATAAACGCCGGTAAACGGGACATAAAGGGAAGTCGGTGCTGGCATCCCGGCAGATGCTCCACAGCATTGGGGTTGGTTAAAAAGGAAAGGGCTGGTGGGGATGGATGCTGTCCTCTGACTGGTGGCCGTGCTGTCAGACGGGCTGTGTGGTTCCGATCGTGTGTCCATAACCAATCTCCGTCCAGCAGACAGAAAGGAAAAACCCATCCTTTCCCCACTCTGAAGCATTTTAACTTCCCACTTGTGTAGCAGATGCAGTTCTTAAGGAAAACTGCTATGAGTTCTCAGCAAAGGAAGCAAGAGAGGGCGATGTGAGCGATGCAGAGTGCCACACTGCTTCCTAACCACTGAGTCTGGCTCCTGTGCTGGGAGCTCGCTCCTGGTCTGGAACTGTTGTGCAGAGGGTTATCTGGGAGAGCAGAGCCTGGCAAACAGCCTGGCCAGGTCCCAGCTGCTTTTTCCTTCCCTTCCTGCTGATGCACGGAGAGCTCATCCAGCATCTGAACAAAAAGTTACTTCTGTTGCCTGGAAAGGACTTGGTGGCAAACACGGGGAGAGAAGAAACAATCCCTCTGGAGCCAGCCTGGCTGGGAAAGGGCTCACAGCTGTGAGCTCTGCACCCAGAAAGCACCGGAATCCCACTGAGATCCAGGTAGGAGCAGGCACTGCGGGGCTGGGAGCAAGGACATCCTCTGCCTGGTCCTTGGGTGGTGCTCGTGCTGTAGGAAATGCAGGTTGGCAGTGCAGCACTCATACTCGTTCTTTGCTTCTTCACTTCTGCTCTTTTGATTTTTTTCCCCTCTTTTTAAGCTTGATTCTTAATGCAGCATCTGCATTGCTTTTAATGTTTGTGCACTACACCGCTGTGTTGGTGGTACATGGGATGCTCTGTGAACTGCATGCTATGTTACTGGGTGGTTATCGTGCATACAGAGGCATGGTGTAACCCCCATTCTCCCCACTTCCCTCAGTGCCTGACATGAAGACATTGGGTTGTGCTGTTGCCATGAAGTTGTTCTTTGCTGACCTGATGCACCCTGCCTGGTGGATTCTGTCCAACGCAATGAAGTGAGCAATTAGGAGTGAGTCGGGGTGTTCAGCCACTGCTTGTTAGGAGCAGTTTGTAGCTGCTGTTCCCCTACAGATTTATTTCTGTGCTGAATTCTCGAATGCCTTCTGACACATGCCAGCTGCACTCATAATGCATATGTAAACAGTCAGGTTCTTCGGAAGGACAGAAGGATTGTAAGGAGGTTTATTTGAGTATCATAGGAAGTCATTGAATTGTTAAGGTTAGAAAAGACCACTAAGATCATCTAGTCATCAGCCCATCCACACCATGCCCACTAACCGTATCCTCAGTGCCACAGCTCCGTGGTTCTTGAACATTTCCAGGGAGAGTGGCTCCACCTGGGCAGCCCTCCCACTAAAACCATACCGTCCATTCTACCTCCAGAAAAAACACAACCAGTAATTGCTGTACGTGTCTGATAGATCAAATCAACCCATTCCAATGTCTGCCAGCCCTCCACTACCCAATTCACCCAGCCTCCAGAGCACCAGGACCTGCCTCTTTTAGCAAGGTATGCATAACAATCCTACTTCTGACTGCAGGTTGGAATCTTGAATTGTTTGGGAGTGATTTCAGATTCCCACTGCCTGGTGAAGCCTTTGGTTGCTTCTGTGAAGTGTTCCATGACTTCTGCTTGCACCTCCCAATGCAAAAGCTGCTGGCACTGATGCCACTGTGATGGTGCTGGCTGGGAGTTCCTGGGCAGGGAATCAGCATTGCTATGGCAAGGTGAAATCCTGCCTATACTGACTTCTTTGGAAGTTTTGCCGTAGATGACAATGATCAGAACTTCCATCCCAAAGTAGTCCTCCCTTCTTGCTAATTCTGAAGTGCTCTAGGGAAGCTTTTGCTTTTTGTCTGCTACTCAGCCTGTCTCTGTTGGTGCAGAGGTGTCAGTCTCTTAGTGTGTCACTCTATGCCTTTCACAAACATGGTGTTTTTGGGTGAACAGGAGTGGAAATAAATGTGGACACACTCACTGTCTCCTTGCCCATGACCCAGGTTGCAGTCAGAACCCAACAAGATCCACTTGGTAGGTGGTGTTTGCAGTTGGGGCAACCTCACTGTTACATCTGCAAATTATCAGCTTAGTGATGGGCATTCAATGTGTGCAGCAGACGTGCATTCATTAATTCAACCTTTCTTAGCCCATGCACGTGGAGCTTTTTCTATTCTGGTGGAGAGCTATTCTGAGACAGTTCGTATATCCTGCATCCAGATCGATGTTTTGTGTTAAATGACAGTGACAAATGATACTTCTTTTACTACGTGGAAGATGCGTGGTGCAGCATATCAGAATTTGTGCTTAATCAGTACTGGTTGAGATCTGGTCCAGGTTGGGGCTGTACAGTAGAAGTGGTCTTTTCAATAGGAGCAGAAAGACCAAATCAAACAGAAGGCATTCTTTCAGTTTATTATATTCAGTGTCATACAAAAATATTTGCTGGTGTACAACAAAGATATTGACTAGGATGGAGGTATTTAAATCTGTTGTTAATTTTTATTTATTTGTCCATTTTTTAAATAAAGTAGTTTACTGTGGGAACACTTTGATGTCTGTAGTTCCAGTACAGTTGGTTCTGGGGGGCTTAGCAATCTTCAACCATCCATTCACCTCCAGACTTGCAGGTGTTTTCTTCATGTAGGATGACAACATAAAATAAAGTATAAACAAACATGACAGCAAGTAGTTTATGTCCCATGTGCATCTTTGTGCTTAGTGAAAGGGACTTACATAAAGAGTATATGAAACAGTTATAAAGTACAGCTTGTTAGCGTCTCTCAGCTTGCTTTCTATGAGGATTTATAGATCTAATCTAAAACAGTCCCAATTCTCATTTCATAGGCACATATAGAGACATGAAGGTTGGAAAAGACCACTAAGATCATCTAGATCAACCATCAGCCCACCCCCATCATGTCCAAAAACCATGTCCCACAGTGCCATATCTCCGTGGTTCATGAACACCTCCATGGATGGTGACTCCACACATCCCCAAGCAGACTGTACCAATGTCTCACCACTCTTTCTGAGAAGAAATTTTTCCTCATATCCAACCTGAACCTCCCCTGATGCAACTTGAGGCTGATCCCTCTCATTCTAACACTGTTACCTGGAGAAGAGGCTGACCCCCCCCCCCTCCCCACCCCATCGTGCTACAACCTTCTTTCAGATAGTTGTATTGATACTGCAACTGACATCAAATCAGACCCTGAAATCACCCCAGTGGTGCTGAAATGTGGATAAACAATTTGATGCGGGCACAGTTAGGTCTGCTGGGATGCGAAAGAGGACAGTGCTGTAAAAAGGGAGCAGAGGAGCTTTGCTTTGTGATTTTTTTTAAGTGCAGATCAAAGACTTGAATGTAACCATTAATATCCTTCCCTCTCCACCTTGTCTGAGTTCTAAGGACTGTATTTTGTGCAGTGCTCGGCCTGTAGGGACTGAGCTGGGAGCTGGAGGCAAAGCTGGCTGTGTCCTAGGCTAGCAGGTGCACTGTGTGGTGGTTTGAGAGCCATAGTATCCTTAGCTTGACTTTTGCTTCACTTCACACTGAAATGGTTAAATAAAGAGTCACTTTGATTGAAAAGGTGTTTGTAGCAGCACTGCTCTTTAAAAACTCCTGATTTCACTCTTTCCCTGCACCAAGAACAGACCTTGGTGTGAGTGGAATAGGGGTTTGTGTTGGAAAATTCTCTGTTGTCTTATTGAGCTGTTGTTGATTTTTCTGTCATTCTTGGTGTATGAGTCTGGTTACTACAATAATTCTACCTAAACATGTCTGTGCCCGTGCTGCCAGTCAGCCACAGTTAATCAAAGTCCAGACCCTGCAGGCACTTACAGCAAGTTAACACAAACAGAAAACACCAGTGGCTTGGCCTGGGAGAACACAGTATTTTCTTTCTTTGTTCTGGATGCCACCTATACTAATTGCTTGGCTGCCAGTCCATGAGCATGACTCCCACATCAAGGAGTGCTGCCTTGGTCATCTCAGCATCCCTTGAACTGAAGAGCTGCTTGGAGAGGAGTGAAATCATATGGCATATCTCAGAGAGTCATAGAATCATGAAGGTTGGGAAAGGTCATCTGGTCCAACCATCCACCTACCACCAGTATTGCCCACTAGACTGTATCCCTAAGTAAACTATGTCCCCATCTCCTGTGGGCTGAAGTGCTCTTCTCAATCTTCCTGAGTGTCTGAAGGAATTTCCCTCTTCTTGAAAGTGCATCTGTGAGATCTTATTTATTAAAGGGTTTAGTGACTTATCTAGATACATGTTGGGCTTTCAGTCTGTTGGATTTCAACAGATGGAGCCGGATAATTTCTGTCTGCAGAGGAGCCAGTGGTCGAGTTTAATGCTGATGATGAGATTTGGTTTTGGGACATTCTGGACACTTCTTAGGATTCAGCCTTGCAGCATTTCCACCTTTTTAGACTGTGGAGCTTCTGAGGAGGGGAGAATAGTTTCAGTGACTTCCTGTCAAGCTGGTGAGAAATGGTCTGTCACCAGCCTTGGAAGTGCACAACACGACTTGTCTCTGCTTGTACTGTGCAAATGGGCTGTAAATAACATTTCTCTTGTGTCTCTGCAGACTTCAAAGCTTATTCCAGCTGTTGGAGAAAGCCTAGTGAGAGAAGGTAGCTGCAAGTTTAATTGTGGCTTCAGGACTTGAGCTAAATCTAAATCCAAGCAGTCTGATAAAAATTACAACCACTTGAGTGTTGTTGAAGGTTAAAAGTGAGCCCTCTTCAGAACAACTATTAATGTTTCCCATTTTAAAATAAAGGAGCTTATTAGTATTCCTAAATAACATTGATCATACATCACTCTTCTGCCTTCAAACCATCTGAGCACTTCACATGATAATGCAATTTAAATTTAGTGACAAGTGCATATAATGACAGTATAAATGTCAGTTTTGCTATCAGACATGTTACGTTCTTTTTAGTATTAAAAGTGATTATTTCCCGTACTGCTTAAACAAATCATGGCATCCGGGAGTCTTAAGAGGATGTCTCTATGTTCTGGCACAGGCTGAAGTAATTTGTTGACTTAGTTCTTAAGTAATTTGTTAATAATCTGGACATCTACATGTCTGGTATGTTGCTTTTTGTTGTTGTTTATAGTGGTCCAAGTGGCATTAAGTAACAGCAGCGTGTGCAGTGGTCGGGTGAGTTAAGTGACCACTTTAATGGATGCATTGTTGTAGTGTGATAGCATGCAATGTGGAGTTGCCAGCTTGTGTTTCATTGGGATGACCTATCTTTATGGATTTTCACTGCAGTGCAATGCATATGATGGATATGCTGGCAGTCAATAAATCCGGAGCTGAGGTTTTACGTGGGCTTGTTATATTTCTTCTTCCCTTGAGGCTTGCTATGATATTTTTTAGCCAAAATTCAAGCATCACTTCTCACACTTAGCATCTTCAAGGGAGCCTAATTGCTGGTTTCTTTTGGAAAAGTCCAGCCTTTTTCTTTGTTCCTTGAATAAAATGACATTTTCTGTTCTTGCTTTGCCCTTGTTTGTGGGTGTCCATAGTATTGTAGTCATCTGGGTCTAGATAAAGTGCGTGTGCCACCCAGAAGGAAACGTTCCTCTGGCAGAGAAGCTGGGACAGAACAACAAGATGGGGAAGAACAACAGTAATTATTACTATTATTATGTTAAGCTGGAGATTTTCAGGGGCTGGATGCAAACAGAGTGAAAAAGCAGCTGCTACTTTGCAGTGGCCAAGAGGCTTCAGCGTGATGGACATAGAGTGGAGATGTGGGGCAGCTTACTGAGGCATCAAGGAGCCTGGAGGCTGGGGATTCTGGGACACTGGTGTCATTCTTGTGAGTTTTCATGGAGCAGGGCGGTTCTAAAACCTTGCTCTTGACCCACGGTGTGGAGACAAAGCTCCCTCTAAATGATGTGTGAGCTTTGGATCACCTCTGGTGATTGGGACGGTGCTGCCTCACGGCCGTCTGCCAGCCCACAACCACAGTCACGTCTGGCTGGGAGGCTGTTACCTCACATGAGAGGTGCAGGGAATGTTTAAAGATGCCCACAAGGCTCCTTTGGTGTGGTTTATTGTGTTACTAAGAAGCATTATGATACAGATTGTTAGCAGTATAACCAAATACCCTGTGTGCTTTTTGCAGCCGTATTGTGAGATTGAGGACATATGCTGCTGAAGGGGTTGGCGATGTGTACTTTTGGCTCTGGTTCGTCTTTGGGCCAATTTACACCAGGAAAGGCCTGCAGTCTGTCTTAAAACACCAGGATTTGCACTTTTGTCAGGTCTTCTCTTTCTGTCTTATTCCTCAGATATTCTTGCAGTCTCCGTCTACACACATCTTTTCCAGTGCTGCTCCCCTCAGTTTGGAGCTGTCTGCTGACAGCTAAAATGATTCTTGAAGGTCACCAAGTATCGATGGTCCCACTGCTGACTTTTTCAAGTGTAGGATGTGAGTGTAAGAAGGCAAGGGAGAAAGTGGAAGGGGGGAGGGAAAATTTTAAGTTGAATAATGACTGTGTAGATGGTACTGCTTTGTCTGGGAACGGGTTAAAAGCTTCAAGGAACGAAGGCTCAGCAGAGGGGTGGTGGGAAGATGCTGGTTTCTGGTTACTGAGGAAAGGAACCTGGACTTTTAGGGATCCTGGACTATGCTAGGTATAGAATCATAGACTTGTTTGAGTTGGAAGGGACCCTTAAAGGCCATCTAGTCCAACCCCCCTGCAGTGAACCGGACAGCTTGTAGCCCTGTCCAGCCTGACCTTGAATGTTTCCAAAGATGGGGCACCTGCCAGCTCTTTGGGCAACCTGTGCCATAGACTCACCAGATAATTGGATTGTGAATGGTGAGAGCGAGGAGGGTGGAGAGTTTTGGCCTTTAAGTCTTGTTTGTTGTTGTTGTTGTTTTAAGCTCTCTTAATTGACATTTTTAGCATGGCTAAAATGACATAGTTAAATGGTTTTGTGTGTGCTTCGGGGTGCAATCCTTAGTGTGCTTTCATACTTAGCTCTTTATCAACTGACTGCATATGCAAGCAGAAAGTGTGTCTGCACAGTGATTCTGGGGAACAGCGATGTGCAGAGGACCTTGCTGAAAGCAAACTGGGTTTTAGTTTCTCACTTTTACAAAAGTGTCAGTAACTTTGTGTGTACCTCTTCCTTTGTGTTATTGTTTTATTGTTGTTGTTTTTTTCTTTTTACCTGCAGAAGAGAGTAATTATATCAATAAAAGAAATTTTACTGCCAATTCCCAGAAGCTTTTAATAAGTATTATTGTGATAGGCAGGCAGAGGCCAGAGGGGCATGTTTAATGCAGAAATTCACATCTCTTCTCACGGCAACTCTTTTAAGATACATCCTTTTGGCTTCATAATTTCTCAGCTGTCTAAGTATTTTTTAGCCATACTGTTTATAGAGTGAATGTGGCATTCCTTCGTGCTGCAGATGTAACAGATCTATCACAGTCAGCTCACAGTACAGACCCTGCAAGGCATTAGGCTGCCCAGTGTGCAGGACTGGGTCACACCTGCATGAAGAGGGTCACTGGCAGGAGAGGGGGAATCTGAAGAATCCTGGGATGTTCACCTCTTGTGCATCTGATCCACCTTTTTCACTTTTGTTGCTTTTCATCTCCTGGTGCTCAGCTTAGTAGGGCATTTCCCATCTACATGCCAGTGTAGAAAAGCCTTTTACATTAGAAGTCTTCTGTCACCTGACTGTTGCATTGCTTGGAGCTTTAGGAGCGTTACTCATTTGAGTAGTTCTGCTGTGTATATCAAGCTTGCATCTTGAGGATTGCTCTGACACTGCCATAAGGACAAAAATTGCTGTCTATCAGGAAGAGGTCAGCCCTCCACTGAATCAGGAACTTGTGAACCCTAGTACATGTGGTGGGTGTTGGTCCCCTGGGGCAGCTGGGGGCTTGCACAGCCACTGTGTGCAGAAGATGGGACATTGCATGGTGCTTGTCATGGCCATGAAGCATGCAATGCTCACAACCACTCTTGCACATGCCTTTGAGGGGCTGTATGGAGACATGTACTGGCTTCAACAGGAATCATTAAACAGAAATTATGTAGATCATTATTACTTTGTGCGGAGTGGGAGTTCATTTGCAGCGTGTGTGTGCTGAGGATTGTGTCTGCCATCGTGGTGTATCCTTGCAGAGTTCAAATAATGCAGCTCTGACGTGATTGTGAAGTTATCCGTAGCAGAATTGGCCACCTTCAGGGTGCATTTTGTGCGTGGGCTTTTTTTATTGTACTGACACGTGTTGCTGGAGGTTAGTAGAAGTCTTGGTTTGTACTGTCCTCTCAGCTAAGTTGTTCTTGGCATTCGTGGAGTCATTTTCAATCCACCGCAGTGTAGCTGAGATTAGAATTCCTTGGCTTTTGGACGAAAGAAATAGTGACTTCCTCTTATGAGTGTCCGTTTCTCTGCCAGTAGAGACTGGATGACTTAATCTCTGCATATATCAGCACACTGATCAAGTTTCACAGCAAAGTATCCAGGGGTAACTATAACAAATATATAAAAATGTAAGCCTGGGCTGCAGTGTAAGGCCTTGCTTGGTTACACACTTCTGATTGTAACAGGAGTGTCAGTTGAGTGCTGACTTTTAGGGTAACTTTTATCTGCAGTAATATTCAGGTATAAACAGCCTTCTAGAACCAGAGCTGCCTATGGCATAGCATTTGTTCAAATATGTGTTAATAAAATCAGTGCATGGCTTCACATTCAAAGACAAAAATGAAGTCTTTGACAACATCTTCTTGTCAGATGTCTGTCATAGGGCTGAAATTCTGTGAAAATGGCAAAGATGGACTCACATTGGGCACGTTTCTTAATGGAGATTGGGCTGGTTGGTTTTATCTTTCCATCCTTCTCTTTGTCTGCTGCTGTGAGTGTTAAGGCTTTCTCTAATGAGTTCTCAGAAAGGATTTCATGTGACATGGCATTCAGCATGTGAGTGATTCAGTAGATACTTTCTTTAGAAAGAGGGAATTTATGGTGCAGTCTGATCTGAATGGTAACGAGTTGAGGTGCTGCTGCTGTCTGTATGGGTGGACAGGGCTCCACAGCCTTCAGGAGGCTCAGTTTCAGTCCAAAAACAATTCTCTTTTCTCTCTAACAACCAAAGCTTTGTGATTTTAGACTTTAAGGCTCTACTTCCTCTTGCCTTTTTTTTAATGTATTTCATAGAACCATAGAATCATTTGAGATGGAAGGGACCACTGACGGTCATCTAGACCAACTCCCCTGCACTGAACAGGGACACCTACAGCTCCATCAGGTGCTCAGAGCCTCATCGTGACTGACCTTGAGTGACTCCAGGGACAGGGCATCCACCTGGGAAACCTATTCCAGTGCTATTTGTTTAACTCTGTCTTGGTCATTTCATTGTGCAGAGTATGTATGTATGTGTATAGCAGGGAAAAAGAAACATGTAAGGGAAGATGGAGAGGAGAAATCTCACTTAATTGCCTTGTAGCTCCCAGGTCCCTACATGGGACATGCCTTACCTGTCCTCAGCTGTGCTTTGTGCAATCCTGGCCCAGCTCCGTAGTGAAATGAAGATCATGCTGGTTAGCAAAGTGTGAGTGCTGATTTAACACAAGATTTCCCTCCTGCTCTTTCCTTTCCTAAAAGACACTTAATAACAACATAGAAAAACTTCTGCAGAGAAAATAGAAACTTCAAAAAGACTTTGAGGTAGTCTGGAGTCCCCTGTGAATTTCAGTCCTGGTCTGTAGAGGTATAATTCATAGGTGATCAGCAGCTGCTAATGCGCCTTGCTGAAGATGTCTGCTATTGGGAGTTTTCTGGGAAAGTAGTTTTTGAACCAGAGATCTGGACAATGCTGAGCACGTTTAACTTCCAGGTTGTCTGTATTTAGGAAGCAGTGGTCAGAAAGGAAGAATTATCAAAAGTTAAAAGAGCAGTCCATTAATGTCTGTGTTTGTAGTAGTAAGTAGGTCAGTGAGCTGAGAGAGACCACAGACGGACTTGTAGTTCTCACTCAGTGAGGTTGCAAGGAAGATGCTGAAGCAGAGACAGTGATTCAGTCAGAAGTTGCTCATGTGGATACGTGGTCAAAACTGCAGAAAGCATCATACACTCTGATTTTGGAAATAAAGAGCTGGTGTCAGTCCTGCAATCCCATGCAAAGCTTGCCAAACTCGTCTTTGGCTTTCATGGATGGAGGGGCTAGAGCAAATGAATTGAGGCTATACACGGTTGCTCTGCAGTAGTGCATGTGATTGCTGACCTTGGCACGAGACAGCATCTTTGTGTGTGTCCTGTGTAGGGCCAGAGTGCTGCTGTGCGTGTGGTGGGAGCTGTGGTCCCAGGGCAGGCATTGGTCTGCCCTGCTTGGAGGCTCTCAGAAAGCCATCTGTGTGCTGGGTGAGCAAAGCACCCACTGCCTTTCTCCCATGAACGCAAGGGTTGGAGTCCAATTATTTTGTACGTAATGAGGAGGTTGCTGAAAAGGACTGGAGTTTGGCAGGGTAGAATGGGAGCGTTCTCATGCGTCTATTTTGCACGGGGAACCTCATTACTTGGTTACGTGGTTATGAGTGAAGTTCTGGCTCATGAGGTTTTAAGGATTTGAAAGGAATCAGTGATCATCATGGGATGTCTGGGGATCACGCAGGGTAGTGTCAGAAAGATTACTGGGGAATAACTGCATAGCCAAGCTTTTCTGGGAACATCCTGAGATAATGGAAGAGGAAAACAATGCGTGGTTCAGAATATGGGCATGTCAGTATAAAAAAAAGAAGACAAATCTATTAGAGTTAACAGTTCTTTTACAGGAAGAGAATTTTCTACCCTGACTTTACGCAGACTGCTGTTCACTAATGCAAGGATTAAAATAGTGATATTTCAACCTGGGGAAGTACCGAGACACTGGGCTGCTATTGCAAGGGGATAGGATGCTGCAGGAAGAGCAGGTCTGGATGAGATACATGTTGGCTGCGAAGCTGCAGCATCCTGAAGATTCCAAGCAGCATTGCATGAAAAAACCTGAGCCAGCTGTTGTTCTGAAAGTGCTGTGGAACCACTAAGGTTTTACTTATTTTTGTTTGGTTGCTTTGGTGAAAATCCGACACAAATTTTCAGGAACATGTGGAAAATGAAGAGTGCGCTTCTTCCCTTTTCCAACTCTTTTGGGCATTTGTTTTCACTCTTTAGGGCACAGAGTGGAAAAGAAATAACAAGAAGAGAGTAGTCTGCCTGTCAAAACCTTCAGCTGTTCATATAGCTTTAGAACTTTGATAAACTTGAATGGGATACTTTAATAAGGATTGTATGCATGCAGTGAATTAACAAGCATCCTCATCTAATTTTTCACTATTTATTTATAATTAAAGCCTAGAGAGACAGCAAGCTATGTACCTGTTCTGATGCTACATTTAGTAAGATCTAGGTTGAAAGAAGATGAAGTTATAAAAATGAAGTGAGGCATGGCATTGATTTCTTTAGATGCTAACAAAGTGGAAAGTGAATAAGGATGACAACAAAGTAATGTCTCTGTGGGCTCAAATGCCAAATTACAAGAACTCTAACTAAATTAACTGAGACACCTGTTATTTCCTGGGCTAAGTAAGTTAGGCAAACAATTACTAGAGTCTTCTAGAGGAATGTAAAAATAGTAATGCAGTAATGAAGGGACATAGTAAAATATTTTCTTATTGCATTACAGGATTATATTTTGGAGCAGGTAGTTTTGGATAAGAAACCATTTTTCATTTATTATAATTCTGTGGTGGAATCAACTGCAGTAGAAGAAAGGCACGGAGGCACTAGAGTGTGTCCAGAGAAAGACAGAGAAGCTGTGAAGGATCTGGAGCAGAAGTCTTATGGGAAGCAGCTGAGGGAATTGGGATTGTTCAGTCTGGAGAAGAGGAGGCTCAGGGGAGACCTTATCACTATCTACAGTGCCCTTAGAGGAGATTCTGGAGAGGTGAGGGTTGGCCTCTTCTCGCAGGTAACAGCAATAGGCTAAGAGGAAATGGCCTTAAGTTGCACCAGGGGAGATTCAGGATGGATGTTAGGATTTCTTCTCCAAAATAGTTATCAGATACTTGCACAGGATGCCCAGAGAGGTGGTGGAGATGCCAGTCCTGGAGGTGTTTGAGGAATGTGGAGGTGCGGCACTGAGGGCCATTGTTAGTAGGCATGGTGGGGATGACTTGATGGTTGGACTAGGTGATCTTAGTGGTCATTTCCAACCTTGAAGATTCTATGCTTCTGTGTAGGAATACTCAAAGTTAGGCCACCACACGACTAGGACTAGAAGACGATTAGAGGAGTAGATGTGGCTCGTTTACCTCGGTACAAGCATGGCAATCCATTTGCTATGGGTTCTTGTTTCTGCACAACTGATTCTCAAAATAAACTTGATGTTTTTAAGTCTCATTTTTGTGTCTCACTGGCTTTGTTGTTTGCAATGAATTCACAATAAGAAGAACATGCCTTTTTTCTTTTTCCTCCACCTTTTCATTAGTGCTATTTTATCAGCCTGGGGTAGGGCATCCATTCGCTTCAGCGAGTCAGTGTGCAGAGTGAACTCTGAAATATAGTTTGTTTTTTTCTGTCCTAGTTTCTGTACAGTAGAAATGTATGTCTTAAGTTGTGATCTTACTTTGTCATTTTTGAAGTAAGCTTTCAAAAGCTTTATATTTTATTTATTCATTTATTTTAAGAGATAGACAGCTTTTCCCTATGCTTTCCTTATCTTTATAAAAGTAATGAATCAAAACATGACATTACGTGTGCCATTTGAAAAAACTGGATCTTCTGATTTGGTGTCCACTTTCTGACCGTGTGTCCAGTAAATACTGCCTTGGTCTAAGTTCGGAGGAAGGGGAAGTGACTTTTGGAACCCTTTTTTCCTGTTTCTGGCTCAGACTTGGATTAATGCAATTTTTTAATATTACTGTCTGGAAATAGAAATACAGAGAGATAATACACCTATGCTGAAGCAATATCCGTCTGTGAGGAGATGAGTAAGAAAAATATGTATCCTGCAGAAATGGAATATATATTAGTTTACATTTCTTCCTGCGTCTCCAGTTTTAAGATGCTATTGTTGCAAATTTCTAAGTAATCTCATGTTTTTAAGGTGTCCTTTCCATTACAGGCAAGCAGACTTGCTCCACATTCAGGTTGCAAAGTCTTGACACCCAGGATATTTTCCCTCTCATTAAAATGTATTTATTTATTTTGTGACGAGAATAGCTTGCTCAAGATGCTTCTTTTGATCTTTGGTAATGTCACAGACTCAGTAAGACTGCTAGCATAAAGTTGTGTTTATCTCATTTCAGTTTTACAACTTCCGTTAATTGGACCTGAATAATATAGCCTCATTGCAAAATCTGCTTTAGTTTGCTAGGTCTCAGTATGATGTCCAATAAGATACAGGTATTGTTAGTGCTTGGAAATTGCTGCTTGTCTGTAATTGGAAGGCTCTGTCTGTGGTTCTCTTTGCAGTTATTGGGTTTTAAGCTTTTTCAGGAGTTGAGGAAGGGGGAAAGGCGTAGAGAAAGGTGGTAAGTTTTTTGCAAAATGGAATTTATTTTATTTATTTTTTTCCTCAAACTTGAATTTGTAATATCACTTATGTTTCTAGGGAAACAACTTAATGTAATGCAGATCAGCTGCTGAAATACTTTTCCTAGCAGCTGCATAGTGAAGTTATCAAGACCCACAGTCTGTTCTGCAGCTGATGCTGGGAGCTTTGTGGCTGGGAGTTGGCACGTGTCCCCCTGCTCCCATTGGCAGCAGTGTGGAGTGATGCAGGGTTATCCTCCAGAGAGGCTGTAACACGGGATGCTGCAGGTTTTGGGGAGCACAGGCTGATTTCCTATATCACCATCTCAGGGAAGGGTTCTGAAAGCGGGGGGAGGAAGTGAGAAAGTGAGCTTTCTCCAGCAACTTGGATTGGAGAGGAATGTGAAACTTCACAGTTTTCTCCCATCTCGCTCTTGAAAGTTAACACAAGAAATAGATAGGCCTTGGAGACAGTTTTCTGACAGAAATCCCAGAACCTTCATTCCCAGGAGCCGAGATGGTGACAAGAAGCTGGGTGCTCAGCCGGGACTTACCCGAGAATTTTGTTGAAGGAATCGAATCCTCCAGCAAGCAGGTGTCGGGTAAATGTTTTGATTCTTTGCTGTGCATATTTGCATATTTTAAGCTTTCTGATACTTATGACTCATTTTAGTTTGCTCAAGTCTGAAAAACAGCAAACAAGCAAGCCCTTTCATTTTTATGGGAACCTTGAGTATAGTGGGTTCAAGACCTTCATGCCCTGAACTGAGCTCCTCGATTACAGAATCATAGAATGGCTTGGGCTGGAAGGGATCTCAGAACCCACCCAGTCCCAACCCCCTGCCACAGGCTGGTTGCCCCCCACCAGTTCAGGCATCCCAGCGCCCATCCAACCTGGCCTAGAGCACCTTCATGGATGGGGCACCACAGCTCTTTGGGCAGCTGTGTCAGGGCCTCACCAGTGTGAAGGTCCAACTTTTCCTCACCACATCTTGGGTTGATGTAACTGTGGGTTCTCACTTGGTGCCCTGTGGATAGTTATGGAGATGTCACATCTAAATTTTGTCAAGGGACTTGATCCACCACTCTCTGATTGTCCCCAGCCCTTCAATCCATTTTGTACCAGCTCCTTTGAGGAGTCCCTTGCTCTCCCTGTCTTGTATCCTGATTTTGGTCACGGTGAGAGCTGTGCGCTTGCGACATTTTGGTCTGGAGCAGCAGATAGTGTCGGCCCTAGCAGAAAGTCCTGCAAATTGTCATGAAGTTTTGATGCCAAGGGAGGTGCTATTTGTAGCAATACTTTGTACAGGTCATTTTTTTTTCCTCATTATTTTTCCTTTTTCTTTATGCACACATATCTGCCTGGGTCATGAGGAGGGGTAGGGGCGGAAAAGCACACTGAGAAAGTAACGCTTAACGCCTTGAAGCATTTTTGTTTTCATGATAAAAAGCCTTTGCTGTAAATTTTTAAGTTTTGTCACTTCTCATTTGCTGGGATCATGAAGGATGATAATGTGCTCTCTAACCTTCTTTGGTGTATTTTTGTCTGCTATGTTAATAGATTCCTTAGTACTCGAGGAAATGCAAGTCTCAACTTACTAGTTGCTAATCTGAATGTGGAAGTGGTATTTTTTTTTCTAAGAACTGTAATTCAAGGTTATGCATGTGCAAAAATAGCTGTAGGCTACAACAAATATTTTCTTCAGCAGGTCTAACTCATTTTATTGACATATTGTTTTGTAAACTACGGGTGACTTGCATTGTTCTCAACCAAAATAACTTTCATCAATCAACATAAGAGAGTAATTAATTTACATATTTTCATTGTGGAAATGTTCCAGACTTTTTTTTTAACTGTATGGTGCTAGACTCGAGAGAGGAAAAGTGCAATAACATTTTGGGTTTGTAATTTGTTTTTAAGTTATTTTTCACTTCTATTTATGCAGGAGAAAGCATTGTGCCCTTCTTAAATTGGAGCTTGGCATAGTGTTGAATGAAAATAAGGCAAGACTTAGGAGTGCCGTTGTTTTGTGCCCGTGTTGTGCATCAGTACGGCCTTAATGAGATGAGGAGAGGTTGGCTGTTGCGTGCAGTGGTAGAATGTACTGCAAAATGCTGGTCAGGAACGCATGCAAGAGAGTTAACTGTTGCTTTCCTGCATGAGAATATGAGGGCAGCAGAGGAGACTGTGGCAGATAGGAATGGGATGAATATTGTCTTTGCCAAAATCAAATGAATTCTTGTGTGGCATATTGCCTTTACGTGCTAAACACTCACTCCTTTTTGTGCGAGGCACACTAAGATCCCAGATCCATCTGAAGTTTGTTGGTCCATGTGTGACATGTAGTTTAAACGTACAGTTCTGGATCTGTTGAGATACAGAGAGCAGCTGGGTTATCAGTGTGCTTGGATTGACAGAAGCTTGGTTTTGAAGGAATGTGAACTCTGAAAGTAGTGCAGTACATTTTCCTCTCCTCCCCTTCATCCTGAACATACTCTCTGTGTGATTTTGCTGACAGTTCTTATTTCAAAAATATTTCTTTATTTTGGGGCATTTTGGAGAGTGGAGCAGTCCCAGCAGGATGCTGGGAGCCCCCATGCAAAGGGATGCCATACACAGGCCGTGGAGACAAATCACTTTGCTCATGAAGTTGTTAAGAATAAAGCCTTAGATTTTTAATCAGAGAAAACGTAATGCAAAAAGAAAGTCTTTTCTTCATTTCATATTACACGTTGTCTCCTGCAGTGCTTGGTCTGTTTCCAAAGCATTATGCACTGGCACTGTGACCCCAATTCCTTGCTTTTAAGCAGGATTCCCACCACCTGAGGGAATATCAGGAGGTGAGAAAGCAGGCTGAGGAGGCAGAGCATCGAGTCAGATTGCCCTGATATCTTACGGAGACTAAAATGAAAGGAAACAAAAAAATGCTTCATGTTGTTTTCATTCTTTAAATGAGATTCCGGGTACTTTACTTGAGCTGCCCATGAACAGACAGCATCCAAGCTGATGGTGGTGGTCTCTTGCTGGTGGCTTTCTGATGGTGAGTGTTGCTGATATGTTACCTGCACTGATTTATTACTCTCCTGCAGGTGGAGGGCTGCTGTGATTAAGCTGTTGCTGCTGCACGGACAGGGACTGGAATTGGATTTTCCAGCTTCAAGGTGGAGTCCTGAGATGCGAGCTCAAACTGTAGCTGTGTGCACAGCACTGTTGCTGGTGCTGACTGAGCCCGATCTGCTTCTCTGTAATTGGTGCTGTGATGCAGCAGGGTTGGCCCAGCTTGTTGTGAACATACTGTGCTGCAGAGTCCATGCTTCCTCCGGCAGAACTAATGAGCAGTCCAGCATTTTTCCTCAGGTAGCTTAAAGGGTGGATTAAGTCCCTGATTTTCTGGCAAGAAAACACAGAGAAGAGCTTGATGCAGCAATGAAGAAGTCCTTCTGATTACTCACCTGGGGGTTTTAAAAAGCAAAGGATGCCAAAGGAGGCTGTATAGACATGGCAATGTGGCTGTTGGGAGGAGTGGCTGACACATCACAAGGTAGTGCTGCCATTCCGTGAGACCACAACAGGATGGAAAGTTGGGCAGGGAAGAACCTGATGACGTTCAACAAGAGCAAGCATAGAGTCTTGCTCCTGGGGAGGAACAACTGCATGAAAAGACTGAGAAGGGGTCTGATAAATGTTTATAAATATCTGAAGGGAGGTGGGAGGCAAAACGGATGAGGCCAGGCTCTTCTTGGTGGTTCACAGCGATTGGACAAGGAGTAGTGGCCTAAAACTGGAACATAGGAAGTTCTGTATTAGCATGAGGAAGAACTTCTTTATGGTAAGGGTGACAGAGCTCTGGAACAGGCTGCCCAGAGAGGTTGTGAAGTCTCCTCTGGAGATAT
Organism: Cyrtonyx montezumae; assembly: GCF_038088225.1. Classification (NCBI taxonomy): domain Eukaryota; kingdom Metazoa; phylum Chordata; class Aves; order Galliformes; family Odontophoridae; genus Cyrtonyx; species Cyrtonyx montezumae. The sequence continues at coordinate 7,160,340 of NW_027071848.1, forward strand.
TCAAGACCTATCTGGATGCCTACTCATGCAACTTGGTCTAGCAGGGGATTGAACTTGATGATCTCTTGAAGTCCCTTCCAACCCCTACAATTCTGTGTTTGGAAATGTTGCATGTATGAGTTAGTCCCACATACTCTTTCCTGAACTGACCACAGAAATGCAGTTGTGCTTTCAGTTACTTGCAAAGGTTGCAATCTGCCTTGGGTGTGGCAGGCTGCACCCCCCCCCCCCCCCCATTCTCCCACCTTTCCATGGCATCACTGTTGGGGTACTGCAGTTACAGTACCTACTTCAGCTCCAGCACATTTTGTCATCCCAATTGCTTTGAATCAAGTCGTGCAGGGGCATGGCCTTGGGCCAGCCACATCCCAGTTTGGTGCATTTCTGGCCCCCTTTGCCCTGTGCTGAACTGATGTGATCTGCAAGCAAAAGAGAAGTTTGTGAGCTAATTTAGTGAAAGCCTCTCCTCTGTGCTTCAGCTTTTAATCTCTTCCTAGAAGTTAACTGAAGGCTGCAGTAGATGATGCCAAAAACAGGGACCCAAACAGTACACCCATGCTGGCATGTACTCCCAACCTTGCTCTTTGAAATGACTTCATGCAGTATGAAAATTCATGAGTGTTTTGTTTTCCTTTGGGTTAAGAAATTTTCTGATCAGCTGTCTGTCATTTTGAGAGATGCAGTCTGTATTCCTCTTCCATCTTGACTTCTTTTTCAAAGCATCTGCCCGGTTCCCATTGTCCTGGCAGTGTTCATAGGTTCCTTTTGGAGAGCACACAAATGATGAAGGCCCAAAGCCAACTGGTGCAATGCTCACTGACCATTGCAATGCTTAAATAGGCATGAAGTCTGTAATTGGGTTGCCGAAATACAGATATCCATGGACATGCTCAGAACTTAAAGGTAAACATTGCAGCAATATCATTGTTGCTGCGGGAGAGCATGGATCTTTGAGTTTCCAGGATGCATTTGAAATGTCAACATGACCCCATCTTTGGGCACTTGAAACTCTTGTTGTGTGTTTGTTAATTAGGTGGTAGCTTTCTATGCAAGGGGGAAAATCAGTCTGTATCTTATTGTGGTGTGGCACTTTGCATTTTTTTATTTCCTGGCAAGACTGAAATGCATTTGATAGTATCTGTTTATTCTAATTTAATACAGCCATTGTTCAGGAAGTTGGAATTTTCTTTTTTGGGGGTGAAGAAAGTGCAATAAAGACAAGTTGAAAGGTAGCAATGTATTAAAACAAGTTCACTGTGATAAATCTGTTGGGGTGAGCTTATACTGAACTGTTCAGTAGAGTATTGCTGCTGCGAGATGGGAGTTTGGCATTACACAGGAGGAGCTAGGTGAACACTGACATTTTCCATTATTTTAATTTGTTTTGCTGTCATGTATTGCAAACGTATCTGTAGTTTCATGCTATCTGGTACATTTAATAACTGGATATTGTTAAAATAAATCTTAGCAAAAGGAAGCCGGGAAAATAAATGAAAAGAGAAGTAGCACTAAATGAAAGAGAATAGGAATCCAAGCTCCCAAGTTTCCTCCCTATCTTAATCCAGCACTGTGTCAGTGGGGTGGTTTAACAGCTGATAGGTGGCTCAGCTCCACCATGCCACTGTCTCATTTCACCCCTTGAAAAGGCAGGGGGGAGAAAATAGGGGAAATAAAAAACCACCAAAAAAACATCTTGGGTTGTGATAGGAACAGTCAGATCACTCAGCACTTATTCTCATGGGCGAAACAGGCTCAGCATAAAGGAGATAAATGCAATTTATTCCCTACTGATAACAGACTAGAGTTCCTCTCACCCCTCTCTCCCAGCTGCAGTTGCACAGCACTGTCTCCCAGGGGCCCAGCATCACTCATGGCTCAGCTCTGCCCAGTAGTGGGTCCCTGCTGCTGTGCTCCAGCATGGACACTGCTGGGCACAGAGGGCTCCCTTCAGCCCCTGCTACCAAGACCTCATCATGTAAACCCAGCACAGGCAGGCAGTTTGCATCTGGCCCTACATGAACAGATCCTTCTGAACAGGTGGAGTAGGGAAATAAAGAAATGACTTGTTTTCACTATTCATCCTGCATACCCAATGCGAGAGAAGAAAGGTCTGATTATTTTTATGAGTATGTTTTTCTGAGTTGCATTGAAGTCTTGCAGCTTGCAGGATCTACACATTTCTTCCTTGAACAGGAAAGCACGTTCTTCCAAATACTGTGTTAAAAACATTTCCAAGCAAGATTATGTTTCTTTTTTAAGATCTGGACTTTCATTTTTTCCACATTTGGTAATTATCTTTACAGACAAAAGATACTGTAGCTTTTTAGATCCATTTTATTGGACAGCTTCTGTGCATATCTGAGTCCTGATGTGTACTGGCGTGCCGTCAGAAACTTACGAAATGTTCTAGTGTGTGTGCAGTGTGGCTGCATGCCTCTGTTCGAGTGAAGGTGAGCAGCATCCCCCGCTTTGAACCCCTCCTTGCCTCACCTCAGAAACGGTTCAAGGATGTGCTCGAAGGAGAGGCAGGGACATGTCTGCCCATCATCTGCCCCACGCCACTCACAGCCAATTGCTGGTGGGCTGGTGTTTGGGGTCCAGTATTTGCCACCAGCCAGCTGACCTACGGTTGTTGAATATTTCTAAAAGATGCCACCCTAGCGTCTCTGTTTTTATCCACAGAACCCAGGGCAGTGAAGCAGTGGCACAGGTTGCCCAGAGGGATGGTGGATGCCCTGTTCCTGGAAGCACTCAAGGTCAGGCTGGATGGGGCTCCAAGCACCTGATCTAGCTGTAGATGTCCCTGTTGATTGCAGGGGAGTTGGACCTGATGGCCTCTGAAGGTCCCTTCCAGCATTAATGTTTCTATGATTGTGTGTTTCTGTCCCAGTTGAAGCTACTTGTCCCTCAGTCTGTATATAATAGCCAGGGTTGCCTGGTGCCAGCTGCTGAATCCAGCACCTGTTCCTGTTAAGCTTCTTGGTGATAATTGCCCAGCCCTCTCATTTGCCAGGTTCTCTCTGCAGGGCCTCTCCTCCCTCTCTAGGGATCCTCTCCTAATTTAGTATTACCCACAAACTCACCTAGCATACTTTCAAGACCTGTGTTGAGATCATTTACAAAAACACTGAAGAAGGCTGCCCCTAAAATGGGGAACCGTGCTAGTTTGATACAGCTCCATTTACCGTAACCCTTTGAACCTGACTGTTCAATCCATGCTCACCTATTATGTTGTGCACTCATCTGGCTGTGTGCTAACTGCAGCACACCAAAACACTGAGAGTGTGGTAAAATCCTTGAGCTTTTCGCAGTGCTGAAGATGGGCATGGCATTCTCTGATAGGGAAGATGGAAGTTTGGCCAACCTAAGGCAGTTTCTGCAGGGAAGATGGGAGAGGTGTATGCTTGGTAGCACACCTTAATGATCCCTTTGGGATCACTGTTATCCCAGACTTACAAGCATATGAAGGTTTCTGTTACATCTCAGATGTTTAGTATTAATCACTGTTACTTACACATGTATCTTAAGAAGGCTTAAGTCAGGGGCCACTAAGTATCACACTTAGCAGATCTGGTCCTTAGAGGAGAATAGGAGTTTTCTTTCCCATTCTTGTTGCAGAAGGTAATGTCCTTCGGGGTCGTTGAGGGTTTAATTATGCCCTTGCAGCATTCTAATGTGCCTGGAGGGATTTTGCTGAAACTTAACAACAAAAGCAGGAGACAAGATGGAGAATGTGAATTGTGTTTGTTTTGTGTGAAGTGCTGGAAATGGAGAGACAAATCTTTGCTTGTTTATGATGTGTGCTACTTTGTATGTGCAATAATAAAATTCATTTATTTATTTTTTTTCTTCTCTATATGAATGATGAGGAAATTCTATTCCAAAGATCTTGTTACTGGCCTGTGTGTGTAGTTGAATTAATTGCACAAGCTCAAGTAATGTTGGGAATTGACAGTGTTACATTCTGAGTGTGTGGGGGTAGGCTCTGAATGTGGTGGCTTGTCATGGAGGCAAGGTACTTAATGTCCACTTCGTCTCGTTCTTTGATGCTTGGTGGAAGCAAAAGGGAATACGAGATGAGCTTTTCCATCTGAAACATTGAGTCTTTTTGTTAAGAGCCCTTTATAAGTGGAATGTCAGATTGTTTTAAAGCTACAAGAACCGTTTGATTTCATTGTGGCATCACCCAGGAGTGGAGAACAGAAGAGTGGTTTTGCACTAACTACCTTTAATAACTGCCTTCAACTGTCCTTTCTTAATGAAGTTTGCAAAATGAACACAAATGCATTCTCTGTCTGTGTTCTCTTGGCTTATTTTTTTATTTTAACTGCTTGACAGTAAGTTTTAAAGCTTTGCAGCAGGGCTTCATCTTCAGCGCTGCTTTCATAGAATGACAGAATATCCTGAAGGAACCCACAAGGATCATGGAGTTTAACTCCCTGCTCAGATCTCAGAATCAGACCTGATGTCTCTGGGAGTGTTGTCCAGACACTTCTTGAACGCTGGCAGCTCAGTGCCATGACCAGTCTTTCAGTGGAGGTAACAGGTTTCTCCTCTGTGAAGACACACAAGAAAACAGCATAGATTCATAGATTCGTAGATAATGAATCTATGCAGTTTATTAAAAAGCTGAGAAGCAGGCATTGCTCACTTGTTTCTGCGTTGTACCATCTTTTGGATCACTGCATGTGTTCCTGTTGTCTGTATTGCAGGGAAAATGGGAGGAGGGTCATGGCACCTCATATCTTTTACCCCATTTATGAGCAATTGATTTAAAAAACAAAAGCTTTGGAGGAGGCAACGTGAATAAAAAATGGGAGCTTAAGGAAATTCTACCTGATGACCAAACCCTGTAATTTTAACAAGCCAGAAAGTAGGCGTTGTTTTTCAGAGAAACAAAACAAAATAAATAAATAAATAAAAAAGCCCTGCAGCCCACTCTCAGGTGAAAGTAATAATGAAAGAGGCATTTGCTCATTATCTGTTTGTGCCTGCATAAGGAGAAGATTGCTGAGATGAGCTGATACTTCAGTCTATCAAGTGGAGCTGTAATGGGCCCCAGTGTTCTGGAAAGCAGGACTACACGAAGGAAGGCATGCTGGAGCTTTCCTTTTCACAGTGGGGTCAATTAGCTGTAGGAAAGAACTCAGCCAGAAGCATAGTGCATGGCTGTCGCCTCCCTTCACACTTCAGTGCTTCTCTGGAAGATGTGCTGAGGCTCCTGAAATGGTGGGCTCCATCCAGCAGTTGTCTGGGGAAATGTGTGGCTGTAGGGGAGAACTGGACTGTTGAGTCAAGCATTGGCCCGAAATGCTGTGAGACTCTTGTGTGTGGTCGATCAATATAGTCCTTTAAAGTTCTTTTGCAGTTAAGAAAATTGTAATTGTCTCATTCAGATATTTGTAAAGGGATGAGTTTTATATGTTTTGTTGTCGTGTATTTTTCATTACCTCCTTGTGCCCAGTGTGATCAGCATTTTTTGCTTTGTCTTGACAACCAGTTGGACCACTGATGGTATCCTTTGTATTAATGTGCTAGATAAACACTTGAGTTGCACTTAGTTTCAGGAGAAAGCATTCTGCATCCAGGTGCTTACTTAATGCTAAATGAGGCTGAAAAGATTAATCAGCTAATTAGGTTAATAGCAAAGTGCTTTTTAGGACTGTGCAACTCCAGCCTGGTATTGTGCAACAAGCTCCTTTGCAGCAAAAGGAGGAGTGCTCCAGGGAACTGTGCTAGCCCCAGTAGGTATCCAACTATCAAAATATTAAAACAGCTTTCAGTGCACCTGGACCAGGACTTAGGTGCAGAGTTTGGTAGACGTTAAGGCTGTTTCTTACTGTCTCCTCATAGGAGGGTGGTGAAAAGCAGCTGGGGATCATTCTGTTCTTGTAATAGTACTGGTAGATCTTCTGTTTGCCTGTCATTTGGTATTATATAGTGGCACTTGGTGGAGCTTGCTTTGCAGTTAACATAATAGACCATCATTTGAAGATCACAGTTAAAGTTACTTAATAGGGAAGCTTTGACCTTCCCAATATATATTAAATTACTCAAATAGTCATTTACATCTGAGCTTATGCTTGGCTCTAGGGTTGCTGTTGTCACCAGCACAAACCAATGGCCACCACTGGACTTTGCCTGGCTGTGCATTGGTGTCTGTGCCAGGCTGCTGGAAAGTGGCAATCCAGGCAGTGTAAATGTCTTCAAAGGTAGAGAGGATGTGGAATAAACTTCAGTGCAGTCACTTAGGGATAGCTGTCAAGGCAGATCATGATGGGATGGAGGGGGAGAAGCAATTCTTAGGGTTGCACCATTAGTTGCACAGTGTGTGGCCACTCGCAATCTTCTCATCATTGTTATGAAGCTGAAATTCAGTGGCAGTTTCACAATGGCACCATACTCTGTGAAAAGGGAAGGGAGCAGAAGAATGAAAATAGGTCACGGGCTGGCCTGCTCGCGTTTGTTTGTACGTTTATAAGGGGTGTGTTGAGAGCTGAAGGCACACCAAGGGTCCAGCCAGCCAGAATGTGTTGCTCACCCCTTTGCTTAGTGTTCCTGTTTGTGGCTTGGGAATTGACTGGGAATGAGATGCTGGAAGGCTTTTTTTGACTTCCTTGCTCTCTTTATTATTAAATACTTCAGGCAGATGAGTCAAAGCACAGAGGAGGCAAAGGAGTGCTTAAATTTTTGGCTTCTGAAATGTGTGCTGAATGAGTATCTGCTTGAATTGCAGAAGGCACTTAGGTGCACAGATTTAAGGCCTCCTAGCCCTGCAGCACCTGCATTTCAGTACTGTTTTGCCTGCTGTACAGACATAGATCCCCATTTGCTCCTCCTTTCAAAGCTGCTGTAGCCAGTAATCAATAGGATGTGATGAAAGCAGACACTGGGAACTCAGCCCTGTTTCACAGAGGTTTGAGGTGTTCATTGAAAGAGAGGGTAAAAAGGAATGAAAATGATTAAGAAAGCACATGGCAGGGTTACCTACTAGTACAGCTTGAGGCTTTCACATATCCAAAGTCCCTCAAAGCCTGGGTTCATGCAGCTGTTAACCAGATAAGTTCCCTGAACATGCAGCTGGGTTTGTGGTCTGCATCCATGCATCAGCAGCTGGAGACGAGTAGGGGGAATGATCCCCAGTGAGCTGTCCTCCCACCAGCAGACTCTCAGTATTGCCTTTTGCAAGCTGGAGTTTCGGTGTAACATAAAACATGACCAGGCAGAAATTCAAGTGGCTTTTCTGTGTTTATACAGTTTTTTTTTTTTTTCCGGATTAGTTCCTAGCTTCGTTTGGCTCCAATATGCAAACTACTCGAGAAATAAAAAGAAAATCACCTTAAGTGGCTTCCTGTGGGGGGCTCCGCTGGCTGCTTTGAGGACTGCCCGTCACTTTTTAAAAAGTTAGCTTAAACAAAACAAAACACTGCGGCTTTTTCTGACTGCCACAAGTCTTCAGCTGTTGCTTAGCTACTGCTTGGCAATGACCTTTCCCCACAGAAGTGATGTTTGGAGCCGAAATCACCCAACAAAAGAGAGGAGTGTAAACCCCTGGGTGACGTTCTCCCAAGATCTCTGCTCTGAACGCAGCGCTTTCTGTTCCCACCGGCAGCTCCTGCATTTTATGCATGGCTTGTCAAAGCCAGTAGTAATTTCGTGCTGATAGGGTCTGCAGAATTAGATCTGAAACGTAGACTGTGAGGTATCTAATTTTGGGGCCGTCACTGTTCTCCAGTTGATTCCTCTGTGAAAGTTCAGTGTTAACATGATAAAAGCTTCCCATGTCTGCAGGGAAACAAAACCAGGATTCCAGTCTTCCCTGCCCTTTGCGCAGCAGCACCTTGCAAGCAGCTCAGTTGCCCTACTTTCCTGCCCCAGGCACTGCTTTGGTTGGCTTTCTCTTTCAGAAGGAGCATCACATCCCTTGTGTGCCATGGGCAAGGAGCACCTCAGCCAGATGATCTGTCTGCGCTGGAGCTTGTAGGTGAATAAAAGAAGGGCAGCCTGCTGTGTGGGTGCTCCTTGGGAGTGCTCAAGACCAGGTTGGATGGGGTCCTGGGCAGCCTGGTCTAGTACCAGATCTGGAAGTTGGTGGCCCTGCCTGTGGACAGGGAGTTGGAATTTGATGATCTTTGTGGTCCCTTCCAACCATTCTACTGAAGTTGAATTTCTGTATTTTGGAAAATTAGGGTTATGAGTATAAACTGCTTCTTGGTTAAACACCATCCCAAAGCAAACCTAGTGTTGTCAGGTGATAAACCAAAATTATCACAGAATCATGGAATCCTTAGAGTTGGAAGAGACCTCTGAAGGCCATCTGGTCCAACTCCCCTGTAGTGAACAGGGCCACCACAGCCACATCAGATTGCCCAGGGCCTTATCAAGCCTCACCTTGAAAATCTCGAGGGACGAGGGACATCAACCACATCACTGTTCAATCAACCACTACACTAAGCACTATCCTCCCACTTACTCGTAGTGCTCTTTGCTTCACTTCAATTTCACCTCTTTGCGGGACCCAACTAGTAGAATCACAGAACGGTTTAGGTTGGAAGGGGCCTTAAAGATCATCTGTTTCCAACCCCCTACTGTGGGCTGGTTGCCCCCCACCAGCTCAGGCTGTCCAAGGCCCCATCCAACCTGGCCTTGAGCACCTCCAGGGATAGGGCATCACAGTTCTCTGGGCAGTTGTGCCAGGGCCTCACCACTCTGAGTAAAGAATTTCCTCCTAACATCTAACTAAATCTCCGCTCTTTTAGTTTAGAACTTCCCCCTTGTCCTATCACTATTACCTGTATAAAAAGTTGATTTCTCTCCTGCTTAGTAGCAACCTTGCTGCTTTAGAAATTGACTTTAGTGAGTGCTGTGACTGGACCCTATCTTACAAGAAAAGTTACTAAGTAATGATCATAACCACACGTACAGCACCTTGAATGGTGAAACCTAAATCTCAGTAAAATGCTTTGAAATTAATTGGGTTTTATGATTTTATTCTGGTGTGAAAGATCTCAAGCAACAATAGCAAAAAGAGGTACGTTGTTCAGGTTTTGGTTTTTTTTTTTAGTGGATACTAAACAGTTACAGTAGCAGGAGAAAAATTGTCCTATTATCCTTGCCTGTGCAGTAGTAGTTTATTACAGGAAAGGGAGAGTCAGTGGAACAGAAGTTGTATCATTTTTCATATCCCCAAACTCTGGCACTGTACTTTTGCACTACAATATTATTCCAATAAATCAAAAGATGGGATCCCTGGAGGTTTTTGTAAAGGATCATATTTCTGAAGGGAGGTAGAGTTGGGAAGGATGCAAAAATTAAATACATTAAAAGGTTCCCATTTGTTAAGCTGCTTTGGAAAGGGTTTTACGAGAAGAAAGGAGTTGGGTTCAAGTTCAGCCTTTAGCCTCAAGGTGCTTAGGTGCTGCTATGTTTGATTTCTCATCCACTCGTGCAGATCCTTGGGACAGGAGATGAGTCAGAGCTTTGGCTGAAATAGAATATGTAAAATCTCGGTCCTGTGATATCACATATATAAAAAAATCTATAGTATTGAACTGCTGCTTGATAGTTTTCATTTATGGATGATAACAATAATAACACTACTGTGTTGGAGGAGAACAGCAAGGATACATTTCAGATGACACACTGGGACTTGGTGCATGGCTTGCAGGCTTCCAGCTGCAGCAAACTCCCCTTTACTTAAATCACAAACCTGAGAGGAGGGGATCAGGTCTGAAGCATGGTTTGTAGTCCTAACCCAAATGCATCAGAAGCATTTCTGCTTGGCTCTTCATGAGGAGCTGACTCCTGTCCTGCAGTCTTGGGATGCTGTCTCATGTCTCCCCACAGGTCTGGTGTGAAGACGTGCTTTGGGATGCACTTGAATTTTTGTCTCAGGGTTGCATTAGTCCAATTGCTCTCAAAGTGGAAGGATGTGTGCAGCTCTCAGGTGGAGTATGAGTCTGTAGCAGCGAGGGCAGTGAATGAGGGATGCAGAAGGGACTGCCAAATGTGTATTGCAGTTTCTGAGTGTCAGGTAACTTTTCAGGCTGTCAGAGGGTGAACCAAGGTGGTGACCAGTAGTGCATTACATTCCCAGCTGTAACTTGCTCTGTATAAGCATCTTGGTAAATACACATCCCTTTCTCTGAGAGCTGGCAGGGAAGTGATGTGCCCTTTAATCTCAGCGTAGCAAAATGCACAAAAATGATCAGAAACACACTGTAATTTCCCACCTTTGCTTACCTCACATTCTTGTGCAGCCAGTCTCCTAATGACATCCAGTTTTTGGAAAACATTTGGCTGCTAGTCCTCAGTGGTCCAATCTCCAAGAACGGAGTCAACACCCCAGTGACCCAGAGCTTCATTTTTCTAGCATGAGTCAAGAGTAGCCCTATGGGGAGTGCTGCGTTCATGGTGCTGCTGGAGCCAGTGCAGTGTCCACTAGGAGGAATGGTTCCTCAAGCTGAATGTCCATATTTATGAGCTAGGGGTGTTGCAAATGTGGAGAGAGGTGGTTTGGTACCCAGCAGTGAGTACCCATGTTTTGAGGCACCTCTTTTGGGATGGGGCACCTTGCCTTGCTAAGGTGCTGGTTGCTTTGCACTGACAAAAGTAAGCAATTTACCCAGGACTAGTCTTCAGATGGGTCAATTTTAAACAAGAATAATCTCTCCCTCTGATAAAAAACTCTTCAGTTCCTTGGCACTGGTGTGAATGCAGTTCTGTGGGAAATTGTTGTCTGCCATAAAATGAGACAATCTGCTGTAGTTCTTAGGGCTGGCACAATTAATAACTTATTAACCTATAGAACATGTTTTGTTTTCAGTGTTTGAAGGGTTTCTGGATATCTTCTGTTATACTTATTCTGTCCATGCTCTGGCACTTTAATTTCTTTTTTTTTTCTGTCAGGGGAGGTGGAAATGCACAGCATCACTTCATGCTAGGCTTCATGATATGATCTCATCTGTGTATTAAATCTTAAAAAAATGTGTTTTCTTATGTCCCTAGACTGGATGAAGTGGTTTCAAATAGACAAGGACTGGATAGGTTTTTACACGTTTCTGGGATGAGCATAAGCCTGAAAGTTTTGTTTCATTACTGGATGACCTCTTATAGGTATGGCTATAGTACTCCTGAAAATACACAGCAGTATATAGACAGCCCAGTTTGCCTTAAATGATATGTTGGATACCAGCTACAATCTAGTGATGGCAGCATGGAGCTTGACACAGGCTAATTTTCCCTGCTGCTTGTGTGCACTGAACAACTAGGAAAGTGCTCAGAATGCTTCTGAAAGAAGAACGTTAACATTAAAATAGTTAGTTTTGGGAGTGTGGTGGTTCCCCCCTCCCAAGTTTAGACCCAATATGTATTTCAGCATGGAAGAGCCCATTTTAAGAATGAGTTTAAGGATTAATAATTTGAATGTCTGAATTTGTATAGCCATGATATTCAAAGTGCTCAACAGCTTCAGTTGTTTTCTGTTTCCCATTTCTTTTACAGTCGGTTTAACTTGCTTCCTTAAGGGCTTAGTCTCATATCTGTTCTGAAATATAAATATTACTATCTCTTCTTGCTTGTGAGGTTGGCTTAAATAGGTGGGTTGATTTCATACAAAAGGTTTATCTTGAAGGTGAATGGAATGGAGAACTGTGTTCCCTGCTTGGTGCATGCTGGATGGCATTAGGATACTTTGTATTTCTGCAGCTCAAGGACTAGGATCTTATTTGTAATGATTGAGGGAAATACTTAATGATTTATATTTGAATATTTAATGTAGTTGGGGTTGCAGTTATTTGCATTAGCAATTGCTTCAACTTTAATATTAATAAGGCAGGTGCTTTTGTATGAATTATAAAAGAAGAAAGGAAAAAAAAAGAAAGATTAAGAGTAGTGCCACAGGTTAATTTTTATATAGATGTAATGACTTCCAGCCGCCACAGTAACATACAATATTCCCCTAGTGATACCTCTAGTCAGGAAAGAAATTAACTCCTGTATATTAAGTTAGCAGTGGCAAACAAAACTGAAGATGAAAAGAAAATGAAGGGGCAAGGAAAAAGGCTTAGGTCCTCTGCAGTGCCACGAGGGACACCCAACTTTAATTTCAAGATTTGGTTATTTCCTTTAATGCCCCACAGATGGGAGAAATACCATGGCAGCACAGGGCCATATGCAAATCCCTTTGAAACCAATGGGACTTAGATTTGACCTACCTTTTATTAATTCTTTACCCTTTATTTTGTTTCTGAGGTTTTGGGGGTCTTTTTTTTTCCCCACAAAGAAAGATAAATCAGTGTTTTACGAAAAGATTGGGATCTCCGAGGTTATGAAGATCTGTGTTACTTGAAATACCCTTTTGATTTAATTATGTTGAATTGGGTGCTTAGCTGAAGTCTTATAGGAAAGTCTGAGGGGTTTTATTTTCACAGAATCATTGAACGACTTGAGTTGGAAGGGGCACCAAAGCTGGGAGGGACTTTTTATAAAGGCAGGTAGTGACAGAACAAGGAGAATGGTTTAAACTGGAAGAGGGTAGATTTAGACTAGATATTAGGAAGACATTCTTTACTGTGAGGGTGGTGAGACACTGGAACAGGTTTCCCAGTGAGGTTGCGAATGCCCCCTCCCTGGAAGCATTCAAGGCCAGGCTGGATAGGGCTGTGAGCATCCTGGTCCAGAGGGACATGCCCCTGCCTAAGGCAGGGGAGTTGGAACTAGGTGATCTCTGAGGTCTTCTTCAACCCAAACCATTCTATGGTTCTTTGATGATCTGGTTCAGACTCCCCTTCTGCAGGCAGAACTACCAACCACAAAATCAGGCACATGATCAGGTTTCCCAGGACCCCTTTGTGTGCATACTGTGCACTTTGTTTAGCAGCCAGAACAAGGCTGGAGATGTTTCCTTAGCAAAGTCCTGTGGCTTCAGCCTCCATGAAAACAAGCGTTTTCATTCTGTGGTACATCGTGACCTGGAAGAACCAAGGTTCAGTTTGAAATGCAGAATTGGTATTTCTTCCACTTCTCAGTCCCTCTGATTTACCAAGAAGCACTCTAGTCCTGCAGATCTCTGGTTTTCATTTTTTTTTTTTAATTTTTTCTTCTTAAGTTGGGCTTCAGCTTCCAAAACTTTCACTGGTTTGATTTGCAACAACAACCTTCATTTAGTAGCTTCAAGCCCAGGTCCTAGGGGCAATGCAGGATGAAGGTAATCACTGCCCTGTGTAATGCCTCTCAGCATGTTTGTTGCTGAGCTCCGTGTTTGAAGTTTGCTTACAACTTGCCTTTCTTCCATCCTGTGTTTGGAATGCTTCACCCATCCAGCAGGTCCAGCTCTCCTGCAGGCTGTCCTTGAGCATCATCTCCCCTTGTCCCTGATGGGAGGTAGTGGTGTAGGTTGCAATGTCTACTGTTGTTAGAATGACATGGAACCAGAGCTGACTTAGGAAGACTGCCCCATCCCCAGTAAGGCAATGGTAGCTTTCCCTTCTTTGGAAACAGAGCGACTCTGTTAGAGTGTAGGGAGGGTGCCAAAAAGTCAAATTGGCTGAGAACAGATATGAAATTAGCTACTGCTGCTTCCCCAACAAAGCTAATAAATGGGGCAGAAAATCTAACAAAACAAAACAAAAAAACAAACAAAAAAAACCCCACGCAAATGAATATGGGGTTGTCTATATTTTTAAGTGTGTTTATGTGTGTGTATATACATATATATACAATGTCCTCATTTGAAAAACAATAGTGTGCTTTTAGTGTTTCTGGTTCTTGCCACTACTAATTCTTTACTAAATTGTCAAGAGACCTACATAAATGTAAGGAGCTTGGCACTGCTCTTAGAATGGGCAGGATCTTGGAAAGAGTTCATTCCTCTTGTAATGTGTTTAGTTCTATTTCTGTCATGCACAAATCCTGTCTGACCAAGAATATTGAATTAGAGCTGGGTTGTGGGCGTTAAAAATCTTCACAGTTATCTTTACTTGTACTGAACAAATGAAAAGAGGCTCAAGGATGGACGGTCCCACGTGCTTCATTTTTCTTGGGAGGAGCAACCCTGTACCCAGGAAGGTTGAGCAGGGTGCTTGGGCTTGGGTGGAGTATCCCCTTGCTGCACAAAGACCCTGCTGTCCCTTGGGTACAGCTTACTAAAATGGAAAATATAATATACCAGAAGTGTGGCTGTTTCTCACACAGCTAATAACTAAGACTTTGGCAGGGGGGTTGGACTGGATGATCTCTAGAGGTCCCTTCCAACCCAAACAATTCTGTGATTCTGCGAAGAATAAAAATCCTGCTCCGTAATGTGAGGTGGCCTAGAAGTGCTGCCTGCCTTCGGACACGAGGACAGAAGGCTCAAGGTACGCGAGTTATGGGTTTCTTCAGGTCAAACCTTGTAGATCTGTTGCTGCTGAGCGCTGGTGTACTTCATGTGAATTGTGTTAGTATATGCTTGGCCCTTGGGACCGATTGCTATGTAAATGCAAATTATTTAATTAACATTATTGTTTCCGTATGCCATAATATGATTTTTATGAGCAATTCTAGATTAAAGTTCACTTTAGAAACATAGCGATTGCTTCCCAAATTGCTTGGCTGTGCGTTGCATTTTAAACCCCTTTAATGTGGTGAGGAATCCTTATCATTCCTTAAGCATCTGAGCAGCAGCCAGAAAAAATATAGCCACGATGTGTAAATATAACACTTCAGAAAAAGTTAACAAAAGCCCTGTGTGCTTTGACATGGCAGAACCAGTAATTCTTGACTGGTAACGGGGCAAAAAACATTCACAGATTAATCTTGTTTCCTCTAGTCTTTAAATCATAAGCCCACCTTTAGTTAGACTTCTTTTTTTTCTTCATCCCATCTGTAGCTATGGTGTTTTGTCAGTGAAAGTACCATATTTGCCAACCAACACACAGAGGAACTGAAGTGAGATGCCATGCCTGGGATCCAGGTGTGTGGCACTGTCCAGTGGTGTGGTGCTTGTTTGTGTGCAGGATGCTGCCATTTGCCTGGCACTGCTAATCCATGCAGAGCCTGGGGCAGCTCTTGCACACCTGGGGTTTTGCTAAGGGCTTTCTGTGTGAACATACAACTTAGAAAAAGCTCAGTGCTTTTTGTTTCCTTTCTCTGAGTTGGAGCAAAACTCAAAAATATGCTGCAACACCTTTCAGATAGGAATGTATTTTTGGGGGCTGAAGATTTGAAGTTGTTCATGCTGAGAAATTTGAGGGTGATTGCCTTCAATTTAAGCATGAGGCTTGAGAAATGTCGGAGGACGTCACCTTGCTTTGGCTGCTGACAGAATTTTTCCCAGAGTTTACAGCTTTTTCAGAAAGTTGCCATTTACATTTTTGCAGTTTTATGACTAACCTAATTGTGAAACAGGGAGATTTGGACAGCCAAAATAGTCAGTGAGCATCAGGTTTTTGGTTTAAAGCAGTGGAGGGGGAAGATAACTCCTTACTCCCATCCTAGTTTTGTGTTGCTTGTTCTGAGCTGTTCACACCTCCCTGCACACCTCCCTGCTCACACCTCTGATGATACTGCAGCAGCTTACTGATAGTGACAGAAGCTGAAACTTCACTGCAGAGCTTTGGGTCTCATTTCTGATGCCTGGCATCACATGAGCTTTTTCAGGAGTATGCAAACAGGGAAAAAATGAGTGCCTAATAGACTTCCTTTTACATAATCTATGGTATCACTGGATGGTAATGGTTGCAGGTTAGATTTTTCCAATTAGAAATTGTGGTTCTAGCTGACAGTACCTTTAGTTTTTAATTTGCACTTCTACTACTTGACATGAATACAGCTGTAAATTTCCTCATTAGTGGTTTACCTGTGCCTCTGGGGTGCCAACAGAAAAAGCCAGTGAGGAAACCTGGGTGAAATGCAGCATCTTGTATGGGGCACAGTGCTGAGCTGTGACTTGTTTTTGATGTTGGAGTGAGGAACTGGGCTGTTTTAAGCAGGCTCCAGTACAGTAAACAGAAAAAAAATAGATTTGAAGTAATTTTATTTTTTATTTTCAGTTTCTTTTAATCCTCCTTGGGGGAAACCCATGCACAGAGGCACTTGTGGGGAAAAACTGCTGCTCAGCTCCCTCTCCACCTCCTTGGAGAAATTTCATTCACAGTCAGTATATCTGATCCATTGATTTATAGTGTGTGGGGTATTTTTTAGATTTATTTTTATTTTTACTTTTTTTCACTGTCAGATTCTCCTATTAAAAAGCCAGCTGAGTTCAGTTCTCCCAAAGCAAGAGGAACGTTTTCTGTCAATTTGATTGATCTGTGAATAACTTTGATGTTCCAAGACATAACATTAATAGAGTTTGTGGCATAGAGTTGTATGAAGAAAATCTAAAAATAAAGAGCAGTTTGATTAACGTCCACAACCTAAAAAGAGCACAGCTTGTACAGTGGCCAAGGACCAGCGGTATTTGGAAAGGAGTTTTCTAAAACAGGGAGCTGGAAAATTGCGGTGCCTGGAACTGGAACTGAGTTGTCTTCAAAATAGTTTCTCCTAATTGAAACCAAGTTGGAGGTTTTCTGTCTGGGATAGTGCCATCTTCGTGCTCTGTTGCTGGCTGCGTCTGGCTTGGTGAGAGATGGCTGGGAGCAGAGAACAGGAGGACTCTGACCTCTTCACCACCCTTTGGTGCTCACATGATGTCCTGGGTGAGGAAACTCAAATATTGGCATTTACGAGGCCTTCGTGGTCCTGGCTGGGGCTGTGGCAGCTATGTTGGTGGTATGGGCTGAGCCCTGCCTGCTGCCTGAGACCTGTAATCCACTCTGCTCTCCTGGGTGACAGGGGACACAAATTAATGCAGAAAAGTGATGTTTCTCTGAGGTACAGGGCAAGGTTTTGTTGTTTTGCCTGGAACAAGGAAGTTGGCAGAGGGCTCCCTGCAAGCCCTGCCCTGGTTAAGGGTCCAAACATGGCTGTGGTATGAGGTCTCCTCTGGGTGATGGACACCCATCCACCGGGGATGGAAATCTCTCGTTCTCCTTTCCTCTTCCCTAAGCACTGTCTGACCCTGGCAGTAGGATCCCACACAGCCTCCTGGAGAATGAGGGAAGCCTTGAAGCAATTCTTGCATATTTAACAATAAGCATAGCTGTAACACTTCCTCTTGACACACCTGGAAGTGCTGCGGAGATGTGGACACATAAGGAGTTTCATGATTTTTTTTTCTACCTTTAAGAACATAGTGCAGTTCTCCTAGAAATCCTGTAATAAATATGTCTAAACCTAGTGCGGTTTATTTTGTTCTTTTCATTTTTTGGCTATAAACTCTTTATGAGTAGTTGTCCTTTGTTGGCCCTAAGGAAACTAGGAAGGTTTGCTAGAAAAGTGCTAAGATGATATTTTGAGTGGGAATGTCTGTGACCTGGGGTCTTGCCACCTTCAATCATTCTTTGCCAGCCCTACTTTTTGTTTCTACCATTTTGTCAAATGCCAGACAAAAATGAGGAAAAAAATATAAGACCAGGACTGGAATAGCTCTTCTAATGCTGAAATAACTGCGCTTGGAAGCCTAAACGGTTAGCGTTTTTTGTTTGTTTGTTTGTTTGTTTTTGTTTGGTTTCTGTATTTTTAACTCAATTAGCAGCAACAGCAACAAAAAACAGTTTTTCCAGAGGAATTGTTTTTAATGAGTGACAGAGATTAGTTTCTTGTTGACTTGGAAGGCAATCGTACTTCATGCCCACTGTTTTTAATGTTTATGACATTTCTTGTCATGGCATTATAATAGGAAATAGACTCCATTCCTTTCCTCTTTGGAGGAGCTGCATTCTCAAAGCAAGCCATATATAAATGGAGATCCGTGACTTACATGTTTCCCCAGACAGTTCGTGATTTCGTGTTTAATGAAACCATCTGCATAGCGTAGCTCACTCGTTGGCGGCTAGTTCAAATCTGACTGAGGAGAGCACTGGGTCAAGGTTACTATGCCATAGGATGGCTGTTCTGGTCCACATGAAATGTGTGGAGCAGAGAAAGGTTCAAGATCCTTTTCTTACAAAAAGGATACCCATTTTATTCTCTCTGTCCTTGTCACTACAGACTTTGTGATATGTCAGCTGGAACAGAGGATGGTTCCCTGCTGAACACTAGATGTTTGATTGCTCTTGTACCAGAACTAAAGCAGATGGATTTGAAGAAGTTTGCATGATGACTGCTTGCTGTCTCTTTCTTCTGTGTCTGAATTTATTGTTCACTGGAGTTAAATTCATACAAATGCGTAAGTTGCAGATGGAGAACTAATAGAGGAAATGCATCATTAGAATATGTGCAACTGACTTTAAGAAGAAATAAAGTTGTTAAGTGGAAAATAGGGTAATTCAAGAGCTTTTTGTAGGAGAGAAGAACCTTAGACATTTCATTATTTGAATGATAAGGACAGGAAGATTTGTGGCTGGCTGTGTAGCCATTTAATAGTAGGCTGGGATATTGATCTAGTATTGTATCCCGTTTTCTTAAGATATAGGATAATAATGGTACATTATCTTTCACTTCAGGAAATAATGACTTAAAAGGTATGTGAGTGAAGAGGCTGTAGACTGTAGAAATGAAATGAAATGAAATGGAAGTTAGACAAAACTGGCTGGAAGAGATCCTAGAATTTAAAAGGGCTACTGTAAAGCAAGTGTTGGCACTTATTCAGTAAGCATAGACCATCCTGTAACCTTTTTTTCCTAAATTAGAGGTTACGTGTACCAGTAGAAATTGAGTGAAAGTTGAGAGCTGACACCTTTTGCAGAGTCCCTAGGATGCTGCAAAGGTCTGCCTTTGCCATCACTGGGCTGTTTGAGGTTTTGCTGTACACTTCCAGCTTTGGTTGTATAGAAATCTGTGGTGCACAAAACAGGTTGGCTAGGGAACAATTTTCTGTCTCTCCAAGGATTAGCTTCCGTGAACTGCAGGGACCACGTATCATGTCCTTGGTGGTTACTAACATAATTTGAATTTTGCACCAGTCTTATTTCAAATAAGACACCAATATCTAGAGGAGGGCTGTAGGAAAGAAGGGGACAGACTCTGTAGCTGGGTCTGTTGTGGCAGAGTAAGAGAGGGGAGATTTAGACTGGATCTAAGGAAGAGGTTTTTTACTGTAAGGGTTGTGAAGCAGTGTAACAAGTTGCCCAGAGAGGTGATGGATGCCTTCACCTTGGAGACATGTAAGGTCAGGTTGGAAGGGGCTCTGAGCACCTGATCTAGCTGTAGTTGTCCCTGTTTGTTGCAGGGGAGTTGGTCTAGATTGCCATTAAAGGTTTCTTCCAACATTAATGATTTTACGATTACCAAGAAAGACTGTGAAAAATCACAGAATCACAGAATTGTAGGGATTGGAAGGGACCTCTAGAGATCATCGAGTCCAACCCCCCTGCCAAAGCACCAGGTTGCACAGGTAGGCGTCCAGGCAGGTCCTGAACGTCTCCAGAGAAGGAGACTCCACCACCTCTCTGTGCAGCTGTGCCAGTGCTCCGTCACCCTTACTGTGAAGGTTGTGTGTTGATTCAGGTGTACTTTGAATCCTCTTAGGGTAGCATCAGTCATCCACCACAGTGACATTTATCTAAAGGTATTTCTGGTGTGGTAAGCAATGTACAGGAGACCAGTTACTAACATCTTATAAATCCCAAGGACAGATGAACACTGTCTTTTATAGTATATCATAAAATAGTCTTCTGTGAAAAATGTGAAAATTATTGTTATGTATATAGACTTCCTTATTAAATACCAAGTTTCTGGTTTGGAAAATGTCATTGTTATTTTAATCAGATTAAGTTTCTCTTAGAGTTTTTGCAATCTGCTGTTAAGAAAAAGCCACCTTTATTTAAGTTTCCTTCAACATTCTTTCTTAATACTTTCTTAATCTTCATGACCCAGAACACAGCTGGGGAGGGACAAGAGAAGGGAGTTAAAAGTAGACACCTTCTTCTGACTTTTCTTTTTAAAAACTTTTAATGAGAAGCCTTTAGTTTTCAATAGCAAGCCAGGCCTTTCATTTTCCTCCCTTTAGTTCTGTTGGCCTAAGTGTGCCATTAAAGAATAATGTATTTTTAAATGCAAAGAAGTGGTTGGAGTCAGGAATAGTATGATTGTGATGCTTTGTCTCCCTTTGTAGGTGTATATACATTCAAAAGTACAAAGTCTAATAAACTGTACATGCTGCTTTCTTGTTTCAGCTGGCAATGCCTTTCAAGGGGCAGTTATCTTTCTCTTTTACTTTGTTTGCCTCTGCCTTCAGGCATGTATTAAAAATAATAAATACTTCCACTAGTGCATGGTGGAACAGCTTAGTAGTTTAGACACGAGATGTAGAAATATCTGGCATTTTCAAAACTTTGAAGTCCAACACCTCTCAAGGTCTGGCTTCTCTCAGTTCTGGCATTATTATTTTGCTAGGTTGGGATTTCTCCAGCAGGACCTGAGTCCCGATCAGCCCTGAGACATTTCAACACTGGGTTTCAAAGCATTTTTAAGGCTTGGGGAAACGTTGGCCAGGCATTCTTCATTGGAATGAATGCACCATCCCTGCGTTTTGCAGCTTAGGAGACGGTAAGGAAGATGCCTGTGCAGGAGCTCTAGGCTTCTTGCCATTTAATTTTACAGCAGCCTGAAAAGCAAACATCCAGTAGAAACAAATGAATCGAACTCATCCAGCCAGCGAATTGGCTACCAAATAAAAAAATAGGGTGTGTGTGGAGGGTGGAAAGCTCCTCCCTTACACTTTTGTCTTTTTAGAGAGTTGCCAAGGAAAAAACTGGAACTTAGAGACATTTTTAGCAGGATGGGAGGAAGGCCAAGGACTGTCAGGAGAACTTGATGCTTTGTGAAGGACTCTTGAGAGGTGGAAAGCTCTTCCTGGCCACAGGATGGCTACTGGAGGCTCAGGGCCACGGGAATGCCAGGTGCTGCTGGGACACGGGAGTTTTGCTTCCTCTAATGGGTCTGCCACAGGCTGCACCGGCCATATGGCGGGTCTGGTGATGACAGCAAGCATATAACTTCATTTGCAGGTAACTGGCTGCTCTCCCACTACAGTTTTTTTTTTTCTTTTTTTTTCTTTTTGTAATTTTGTGCATTGTATCTGTTCTTCATTCCTTTCTTTCTGTACCTGGCAGTGGTCCTCACCACAGGAGGCCTAAGGATAGGTAAGGGACGTGGCTGCACATTGATAATGGCAGCATCTGTGGGGGAGTGCTGCTAGTCAGCTCCTGCAGATTCATTGCTGTAGTTGTCCTGGGATACTCAGTGGGAGGTATTAGAGGCATTTTTCATCTTACATGATACCTGAAGAAAAACAAAGACAGATTTTGGTATTTTTCATGCATTTATAAGTAACCCTTTATTAGATTTCATATTTTGATTGTTATTTTCTTTGACAGCTCATTGATGTCCATTTGCAGAAGTTGAGACAGGAGAGTAAAACAGCCAAGAATTTTCTTTTCTTTTTTTTTTATCTTTATTTTCCACCACTGAGAAAGCTAATTGAATCTCTTTCTGAACCACTTAATTCACTGCCTGTCATGCTCTTCTCTTTCAGTGTAAACTTCCTTGGGGCTATCGCCATAGTCCCAGCAGTTGAGGAAATTAGGGTCTCTAACAGAAATAACCTACAGCTTACATAGCATAAACAAATCTTGGAAAGCAAACACTGACAGGTTGGGGAAAAATGTTAAAAAAAAAAAAAGTAATAAAAAAGAAAAGATTAAATGCAAACATAGTGCCCTGCAATGTTTAAAACACTTCCTTATAGTCTGTCAAGCAATATGTTCAGGACCTTTGATCAGGATGGAGGTTGTTTATTTCCTGTACAAACCAGCTTGTACATTGATCAATGAATTGTTGATACAGTGAAGGTATTCCCTTTACTGGTCTCTTTGAGAGGCCTAGCACTTGACAACAATATTGTGAGCGTTAACATGAGTATCAAAGTTGTGGAGAAAATTCAAAAAGAAACAAGAAGGCAGAGTTAATAATAACTTCATCCACTGTTTATGGGAAGAGCAGATGGAAGAAGTTTCTATAGAGAGATGCACTACTGGATGAAGGTGGTTCATATTCTGGAAGAGTATTGGCCTAAAAGTAAAGGACTTTAGTTGCTGTTATTGTATTGTGAGGGCATGCTGCAAAACTGAAATGTATTATATTTCTTAATACTTCACTGCATTTTTTGTCCAGGACCTAGTGTTGTCTGCAGGACAGACTGAAGTAATGTACAGCAGCGCAAAGAATAACCTTCTCTGCACGGTAATGGGATCTAAAATAACTGGTACCACTAAGGAAAAGCTGCTTAACTGGAAAGGCAAGGATTAGTTATTCTGCCATATAACCAGGCTAAACAGCTGTTTCAGGTCTGGGACATGGAATCTGCAATGACCTGATGGAATTCTGTAGTGAATCCATACAATTCACTGACACTGGACCCTGTTGATGCCAGAAGTTTGCTCGGTAACAGACAGCATCCGTACTCATTCCTGGAAGATAAATCCATCAAATGCTCTTAAGAAGAAATAAATCCTGTTTCTTGAAATGTGGGAGCTGCAGATCATTAGATGATGGTACAGAGTTGTTATTATAATGTATTTTGCCAGTTTTTCCTTCTCCATATGCATCTGTTGTGGGCCAGTATCGGGCAGGATATTGGGCTAGGGAAACCTTTGGCCTGACCTCTGTCAGTCATTCCTGTGACTCATGGAGCAAAGGTTAACTACAAACCACACTTGAAGAGCCTCTGATCTCCACTCATTTTAAGCAGAGCGCAAATTCAATAATATTATGGTTATTTGAACTGAGACTGGGTGGGATGAATACAGTTTTCCTTTTGAGCCCACGCGTTTCCTTTATCACAGAAAGTTCTGCCTCTGTGAAGCACTGTAAAATGGGAATAGTGCCTCTTTTCTGTGTGTGTGCTTTGTTTGCCTGAGTAAACCAGCCAGCCCCCCACGATGTGTGTCAGCACTGCTGTGGGGCCAGTGGGCATTTAACTATCATTAGTATTACCCAGCCAACAGGAGCAGGAGGAGAAGGCCCATCGTCCATCCTGTTCCTGGAATGAGTGATGCGGAGTAGGAGCCTCCTGTCTGCAAAGAGGGCAAGCTGTTATCTGCTAATATGGCAGCCTTTCGCCGAATGATTAGGCTGTCAGAATTATAGCAATTTGAACGTGCTGAGCAAGCTTTTACGTACTAGGAACAAGATGCCGGCATGAGATTGCTGAAGAGGAATAACACACACTGGAGATTGACAAGTGCTTGGCAAGCCTGTGTTCCTGGGGCTCATCAGGCATTCGCGGCTCCTCTGTGGTGCTGGTGAAGAGCGTACTCGAGCGGCTGTATCATAGCCCGGGTGACATCTGGTGACATGCCGTTAGGCCTGTTGTGTTTCTGTGGGATGAATTCATTTTCACAATATTTGAAAGGAATCCATTTATGCAGAGTGGAAATATTCTGGCATATGCAAGTGACTTACAAGGCAGTAATATTTTTGGTCCATCTTGTATTTGGTGACAAAAGCATAATTAGCTACACTTAGCCATGTGCTGTCTTACGGAGCAGTGTTCTGGATTCCTGTGCTTTCTGCTGGCTGTGCTCCTCTGCTCCCTCCTGCTGCTTGTACCTGCTGACCACTGCGGTGAAGAGGGACCGCAGTTACCTTTGGTAACGTCTGTTGGTCATAGCTGAGGCTCCTGCACAAATGTGTCTGCTGGCAAAGGCTGCCTGCTCTCTCTCCTTGTAGCAGCTGGAGGGTTTACTTTGCACTAAACAGAGGCTTGGACACGAAGTGGTTTTTGATCCTCTGATATGCTCCTGCTTTGGTTTTGGAGTATATTATTGTTTCTCTATCAAGTTAGCTGGTCATTCATCTGCTTTGGTGTTGCTAAATGTAAGCATTGGGAATTGGGTGGCTTAGATTTTTCTGGGTTTTTTCCTTGGCCTCTTGCAAAATGACTGTGGGTCTGATTAAGCACAGCACTGAGCTGAATTCAGGCCTGGTCACTTTTCAGAGTTCATTTTCAGTTTGATTTTCAGCTTACCATGACAGTGGTGAGTAGAAAGTAACGTTTTGGACTAGGAAATGTTTCTGTGTGGAAAAACAGAACTGCAAAGAGCAAATTCTCCTTTTCAGGCCCTGTTCCCTCTGACAGACATCAGAGTTTCTGTGGAGATCAAAAGCAGGGGAAACGTGTTTTTGGGATAAAAATCCAATGAATTTGAAGGGAAATTTTCAGCTAGGTGTATTAAAAGATCAGTTGAATGAACCTTTGCGAAGAGGAAGCCCTACTGATGCACAGCTGTGTGCAGCACAAACTTACAAGGTGCTCTTGTGCTGGGAAATCACTTGATGCCACACGTTTATGCTGGATCAGCAGCAAAAAAAAAAAAAAAAGCCTTTTCTCACTGTATTTCCTCCTCATGTTGAGGAGAACAAGCTTGTACATATGTTAGCATGCTGTCATAGGTGATGGGGCATCAGCATCATGGCTGAATCTCATCTGCTGGCTTTGCACCCCGATGCTCTCATGCAGCAGGACATGAAGGTGCTACTCTAAGTAATAGTGACACAGCCCTCAGCTCCCTTCAAACTGCTGAAAAAACGTGACAAATAATAGTTGTGCCCAAGTGCTTCATGTGGGGCATGGGTAGGTGGATGTGGCCAGGCTGTGCCATGTAGCCTGAGATTGGGCAAACGATCCTCAGCTGTTACTGATGGTAAAGGAGAAACACATGTGCCTCTGAAGAGAACATAATAAGGTGTAAACTAGTGTAAATGTCCTCAGCTCTTTTTATTAATGGGTAAAGTTTAGCACGTGTGCCTCTAATAGTATAAATGGAGAAGATCCTATAGAGCAAACTAATACAAAAAGTCCTCACAGTAGGTAAGATGTGATTTGTACCAAGAACATACAATGGTAAAACCAGTTGAATGCTTTGTCTTCTTTGTAGGAGCAGCCCTAAGCTGCTTTAGTAGTTTGAGTGAGGGCAAATCTGCTTTCTGTGGTCACCGTCACACCCACATGCAAAGGGCTGTTTTGCTGAGAGGGGTCTTTGTGTGTCCAGCTGTTGAGAACAGGATAAACTGGGGATGGGGAGGGGAGGAATTGCTGAAATGTGGTTTCCAAATGTTTTGCGAGCCTTGGTGCATGGGCTTGTTTGAATTTGGCTGAGGAGCTGCTCCTCAGATGCAGCCAGGGTAAATGGTTAGGGGGTGACTTGGGGGTTATCAGGGAGCAAACACTCCAGGTTGGCCAGATTCAGGATGCAGGAAGAGAAGTTCTGGGAAACACTATTTCTCCTCTTTGCATTTGTGTCTTAGGGAGTAAGGCGTTCTTCTGATTCGCTTTGTAAGTGCTGTCTGATTGCAGTCTGGTGATTCTTGGATGTAAAACCTCTTTGGTTTTATTAGCTCATAACAGTCTTGTACTGAAAAGAAAAAAAAATCAACAAAAAAAGCCATCCCCAAAACCCTTTTAAACTTTGGAAGAGCCTATCATAAGGTAGGGCTAAAATAAGTTCCTCATTGTTACAGTGTGCATTTTGAGTGTGCCATCAAGGCATTTTGGAGAATAGAGGTATTTTATTTTTAATGAGAAGAACTAAAGAATAAAAAATGGTAGCCTTGGAGAATTGTGGATCAAAGGTTTCTTCATTGTAAAACAAATGAAAGGTCTCAGTCCTAGAAGTGATGAATAAATTGATAAATTTTTAATAGGAAGAATAGACTATAAATGGTAATTTAATTCTTTAGGGGAGAGGATCATTTAAGCACTGTTTAAAAAGTCCAGATTTTTTTTGTGTGAGGATGATAATAATGATCGCCAAGGGGACAACTGGGAAATCACAGGGTTCAGCCGAGGTTGCTGTGTATGGGACAGGGTGCTTGTGGTGCTCGTGTCCTTCTCGCAGGTGCCCCAGGTGGGCACAGGGTCACGTGCTCTCCTTGGGAGCCCCACGTTTGTGGAGGCTCAGACTTTTGAGACTGTGAATGTTTAAAAAAGATTCTGGACTTCTCAGTATGCAACCACCCCTTGGCTTTGCAAGAAAAATGAAGGGTATCGAGGTGTGTGTGGGGGGGTGGGGACAAGCAAAGGCTGTCTCAGTGTCCTCATCCCATACCGTGCTGGCATGTATGGGGATGCGACACTGCAAATAGACCCTTATGGAAGGGGAAGATGGCCCACAAGGGAACAGCAGGGACTGGGACAGGACAGGCAGCTTGGCAGAGCTCAGAGGGGTTATGGCAGCATGAACGAGTATAGGCTGGGGAAGGGGCATTTAATGAGATTCACCTAGGGCAGCTCCCTGCTGCAGGACTGACAGTGCTGATGGGCACTGCTACATTTGCATAATAGCACCGTTAATAGAGGCCTGAGGGTCCCTGCTGGCCACACACACGCTGCGCTGTGTTGGGTTCGGCCTCCTCTCCGTAGCAGTGACCCACTTTTCACATGCAAAGCCCGATTTTGTTTGTCAGTTGTGGGACAGCATCTGGGCCTGGCCCGTTTCTGCAGGGATCTCCTGTCAGCTCCTGTAAGGCGCTCCTGCCGCCGCGGCCAGGCCTCACCACGCCCTCTCACAAGCCCCATGGATAAAATAAGTTCTCTACAATGTAATGCTTATGACCACTGTTGCATTCCTAAATCAGTTTATGCTGAAGAGGCTTATGAGGCATTATGGGACGTGTTAGTCACGGGCATCGTTTTTTGGTCTGCCTTCTGCGTCCTGGGAGTCAGAAATGTGTGTGTACATTCAGACCTTTGCTGTGTCACTGAATTCCTGATGATATGCCTAAGCTTTTACAGCTGGTCACGGTGGCAGAAAGCTCCAGAGTTGGATTTTAAAATGTTAACCCTGTGGGGACTGCAGATGGACAGTGATAATACTGTGAGAGATCTTAAGAATTCTCTCCATACCTTGAATAGAGGTGCTGTCACTGCGGATAGGGAAAACATGTACCTGTAGGGTCTCATCAATTAGTTTCTTACTGACTCAGCTTCAGGTGGCAAATGGATCATTCGATCGTATTAAGGACGTAGTTAAAGTTGGTCCCACTTCGCAAACGGTTCTGTTATTTTTCAGCCCAGCAGAGGTTTGGTGAAATGTTTGAAGTGGATGCTCCCTTCCCTTTTTGGAACCTGGAAGCTCTCTTGGTTTACTTTGCATGGCTTGATCCGAGTGGCTGTTGTCAGTTAGAAATCAAGCATAAATCCTGAAGAAGGTTAAATGATAATATTTAGAGGTTGCACTGCTACAAAAGGAATTCACCTTGGGAAATGCATATCTATGTCTAGCTCACTGTTCTCTGTAAGAGCTTTCAGGTCCGATTCAGCTTCGTGTTTATTTTGCAACATTGCTTTGGGTAGATTTGCTGCTGGTCTTTCACTGATGTGTGAGATCAGAGCGATGCCTTCTGGTGTTTAACTCTTTGCAGTCTCAGCAGCAAACCTCTTGATGTTTTGTGAGCTTGTTTTCAGCACTATGGCGTTTGCTGGGCATGCTTTCCTCAGTGTCTTTGACAAGGCAGCCCTGTGGTTTTGGACTTCTGTGGATGCTCAAGAGGAGCACAGACTTCTCAGTGTAGAGCATTTCACAAACATGCCTTTATGAATTTCACACTTACTGAAATTTTACTCTCTTTTCACCCAGAGAAAGGTTTGGCTTCAGCACAGAAATAAGCCTTTGCTCCTCTGAAACTTGGATATCACGACAATACTAATGCATGCAAACCTGAGAGTTGCTTTGAGTCTTCGGTAGCCTGGTTGATAAATATGTGAAGTGAATCAGTATAGGCAGTGTGAAAAGCGTGAAAATACATGTGGGTATGTTAGTATTTGGAATATATTGATTCATATACTTGATTCATTTTAAAATTTTCCCTCACTTTTTAAAAACTATTTTTAACATCTGTATGTTAAAGGATAACTACTATTTGTCTTAAAGGTTTCTTTGTTTGGGGTTGTAGAAATAGCTGAATTCAGAGGATTATGCATTGAATTTGTTGGCCCACAAATGCTGCTTGCCTTCTCTAACATTGCGCTCTGGTGACTTGCACCATTGTGCTTGCTGCCTGTGCTCTTATCTTCCAGATTTGTGTGTGCTCAGATACTGCTTGTTCAGCTGTTGTTGTTCAGCATAGTTTGGAGTTTCTCACATTCTGGTTGCCTGTCTGTGCTTCATCCCTGCACTCATGGCAGAAGCTGAGCTTGTGCAGTCTTCCCTGCACCTCTTAGACCTGTCCAAGACACTTACAGATTTGTTCTGAATAGCTGCCACTGATGACAAAGCTGCTAATAATGTTGCTCAGTTCCAACTCCCTTCTTCATTAGCGGTGATGGCTAAGTAAGAGCTGTAGAATTGCACAGTCAGTGCTGGACTGTGTATCACACAGTAATAAGAGGCACTTTCAGACTCAGCTGGAGCTGAAGAGGCTTTCGTAAGCTTGCTCTCCTGCACCTCTAAAGGGCTACATCATTTATCTGCTTCACTGTGTTATTTTTTAGTAACTTTAGATGGGTGGTTTCTCTAGCTTAAGACACAAAGGAAATATATAGGGAAATCTGGGAAGCATGATAGACAATTGCATGACATAGGGGAATGAAGCTTGACTAGAAAAGTAGCCCTAGCCATCAGTGTGATAGCAATGTAGGGACAGAAAACCAGAATCCATGTTGAAGACCCGTTCTGGCTATCTTCAAGGATAGAAACTTCTGAACAAACTCTTCCAGTCTCTGACCACCCTCTTGGTGGAAAAGATTTTTTTTATATATATTTAAAGAGAATTTCCTGTGTTTCAGTTTGTGCCCATTGCCTCATGGCTATAATAACATTCTCATAAGAATAATTATTAGAGTAATTGGTATTCAACCTCTTGTCAAATTACATTAGTTACATAGTGCTTGTAATTTCCTAAAAAATTAAGATTTTTTTCCAAATGGAAAACGGCAGAATCAAGTCAGAAATAATTTGATTTGGAGAAATCACAGTGAGAGGCTGAGGCTTTAAAAAGCAGTATGTAGAATCATAGAGTCATATAATCTTTTGGGTTGGAAGGGACCCTTAAAGGCCATCTGGTCCAACTCCCCTGCAGTGAACAGGGACACCTACAGCTCTGTCAGGTGCTCAGAGCCCAGGCAGCCTGACCTTGAGTGTCTCCAGGGACAGACATCCACCAGATATCTCACCACCATTACTGTAAAAAAACTTCCCCATATATCTGATCTAAATCTCCCCTCTTTTAGTATGAAACCATGTCCCCTTGTCCTGTTTCTGCATAATATGCAAGGGAGTAGTTATTTTTGTGATTTTTTTTTCTCCAGTTAAGCTTTGTATTTATGACCGAAGAATATTTTATCAGATCTTCAGTGAATGTATTATGTCATAAAATTCGGTAGCTACAAGATCAGATCTGTGAGGTTTTAAGACCATCATAAAAAAAAAAAACTGCTATGGAGAAAAATGAAATGCAGTAGCGGCCCTAAGACCTGAGGACTCTTCCCCTATCCTCATCATCTTTAATTAGTTGAAAATCATGCTGGAAAATCCTCAAGTAATGTTCAGAAGTGGCATCTAATAGATGGAAATCACAAAGAAACTTCCAGCTGTCCTCTGGGAATATGCCTCAGCACTTCTGCGTCCGTAAGGCTGCCAGAAGTACCCCCCATCACTCCGACACTCCTCTGGCAGTTGAAGGGAGAATGACTGGGTTTACAACAATCAAGATCAGATGGTGGCAGATCCATCACACACTTTTCTATATTAAGAAGTACGTGCGTTGGGAAATAAGCTGCGATCATATGCTCTTTCTTTTTTTCGTTGATTTGTCGCCAGTGCGAGCGTTAGCATCTAGAGAAGATGGAAGACGGTACGTTCAGATCACTCGCTTGTTCTCTGTGCATTTTTTGTCTCAAATGCTCCTAATGTGCTTTCATTGTTGTTTTGGGGAATAGAAAAAAAGTAGTTTTCTCTTTCACCTGTGTAACACCAAGCAACTGTCAGCTGTGGATACGCTTTGATACTTATGTGCCTTGGAACATCGTTGACCACAGAGAAAAATGCACCTTTTTCTGCTCACTCTTTGGTTTTCTTTTCTATGAGAGATGAGCTAATACAATGCTGGCAAGAGGGACTGCCTTTGTTCTGCTAAGTTGTATCATTTTAGCTGTGGATGAGTCCTGGAAAACAAAAGCTTTTAATTTTCCACCGCAAGAAAGTAATCCGGGTGAGAAACTGGCTAACAGCACAAGCCATTTCTGCTTGGAGGAACTGCCGTTCTGCTTCTGTCTGTAGGAAGTACCTTGGCTTTTTTCTGTTTGCATCTTTCTTTGAGCAATTCCTACACCTTTTTGTTGTTGTTGTTTTCCTGTGGGTTTTGTTCTGAGAAAGTACTGCAGAATTTCCTTGCTTTATAGATATCTTTATCTCCAGGCTGTTTTCCAGTCCACCAGGAGCAGTTGCAGAGTTGTTCCTGCATAAACTTTAAGCAAGCCTTATATATCCCTGTAAAATCACATCTCCATTCATCCTGGAAATGCGGAACCTCCTCTTGTCAGAGCGTGCTCTCTGTCTGGCTGTTTGCTACCATTGTGAGTCATCATCTATTTAGGGACGTAATTTGACCAGAGGAGATAGACGGTTCCATCTACATATAACCTTAATTCATGATGACCCTTGTTTTCCTTCCCTGCCTTGAGCAGACTCAGTCTCCATTCAGGCAGCATTTGGCCCGAGATAAATGAATTGGGTGCATGATCAGATGTGAAAAAGAGTGCGTAGAAGCGATTGTCGTAGTCTCAGTTCCCTTAGAGAGTTTATTCCATCGCTGCAGTTCAAAGCTTGACTTTTTGCATATCTGTCATGTTTATGAAGTCTGCACAGAAGTGACTTGAAAGGATTCAGAAATTCCTTTTGCTTTGGGATGGTGCTGTGTAGTATAAACTATAATTACTTTCCTCTGAGATAAAGAACCCAGGTCTGCATTCAGGAAACAGGGATGCTGCAAGAACCCAGACGGTTGGTGGTTTGTAACAATTATCCAGGAGTCTGTCAGTGGGGATGCCTGTCCTGATGTTCCCTGCGCCTGGCCTCTCTCAGGCTCATTTTTCAGCCCTTCTGTAAACTGAAGGAAATCTCCATCTGAATATTAGGTTTTTTTTGTTTTTTTTTTTTTTTTCATTTCCAAGGAAGTCTTCTGATCTGGAGGACACCAACCTGGCTTGGGGCCCAATCCCAGCGCAGTGCCGCTTTCCCCACGTGGTTTGCAAGCCTTTGCTCTGCTATCTCCTTAGCAACTCGGAGCAACCAGCAGCACAGAGCCACGCGGCCCCCGGGGGCTGCACTTGGCTATTTATAGGCTGGGTGAAAATTTCCAGGAAGCTCTGATAAGGCCTCTGAAGGAAAAAACACCTTGTGGGTCCTGCTGGAGCACCTGGCTTGGTAACTGCGTCTCCAAGCCCTGCCCTTTGCAAGGTGCTCAGCCCTTACAGTAAAATATGTTCTCTCCAGTACACAGCAAGGATTTTCTGTTTACATAGCTGCTAATTAACCTTTCAAGAATCATCTTCTCCTTACCTGAGGTTAGGAAGTGAGATGCAGGTGCAAAAACAACAGCCTGGGGTAATACCATGTTGTAACAGGCGAAGTCTTAAGGATGATGGTGGGTTTTTCTTTTTTCAATTCAGGGATATGGCTTAGTGAGATCTTAGCAAACAGGAGAGGAAAATATTTTTTCAGAGCTTTGTGGTTAGCTTTTCTAAATTATGTTTCTCCAGGTTGAATTCTATGCTGAAAACAAGTTTAATCAGTGGTTATATTGCTTAGTGTTGCTCTGCAAAGGTTTATTGATTCAGCATTTCCCTTAGTCACGTGGCTGAGAAATTGAGTAAAGGATGTGTGGTGCTGAGAGCAAGTCAGAGCATTGAAGAAATAAAGGATAATCCATTAAAATAGGATGGATGTGACCCTGAGCAGGGCACCTGTTTTCATGAACTCTGTATGTCCGCTGAGCAAAAAAGTAGGTGGGACTTAGGACTTGACTTCATAATTACTGGGAGATAATACCTCTTTCAGGTGAATATGAAGAGCTTTTTGGAGAGCTGCCATATCTGCACACTTTTTTCACCTGGCAAAAGCATAATGAATGACTTTGATGGGGCGGTGGATTTTCTTTTCTCTTTAAGCCTTGCATCTGGAACTTTGGTACCAGTGTGGGAGGATTTTGTGTCCTAATCCAAGGGCTTTCCTCCCAGATTTCCTTCATACTCTGCATTCCTTGCCAACGGCTGCTAATGGGAAAAGCCTTGGAGGAAATGTCATTCTCCTTTTAAAATAGGTTTGCTGTATCAGATTCATTGCTGCAGTAGCTCTCCTGGATGCTGTGGTGAGACAGTAATGTCCGCCTTGAACTGGAGAAACAAATCTAAAGCAACATTTAACCTACTCCTGTTCATAGGAATGTGGGGATGACATGCTTTTGTGTGCACTTGTAGTGGGGGAGAGGGAGCCTCTAAGTGCAGTGAGAACATAGGAAGGTGAAGACATGCGATGGATAGGCAGGTTGATTGACAGCCCAGCTGGTGGAGATCTGTAATTGGAAATTCATTGCACATAAATCTTCTGGTGCTTATGGTGAGACATAGGAAGGAGAATATCTGAGCTCTGAAGCACTTAACTCTTTCAGGGCAATCTGTGCAGATGTTCAGCTTTCAAAGCAGCAAGTCTATCAGAGTGTTTCTCTTTAAAGACTTTGGTTTTTGTTGTAGTGAGGATAATGCTGATGGAAGAAAAACCACCGTGTGCTCCAAGTGATAGCATTTAGGTGAACAGCTTTAAATATTTAATGTTTATTTCTCTTACAGAGCAGCTTCAGATTATCTTGGAAAATTCATCTTTGTATTTGGTGGTGAACACATTTTGCCCTTACACGACACATCTTGCACGTGTTGCCTGCCAATTCCATGTCTGACTTACCTGATATGTCTCCACATTGGTGAGCTTATTGTATGTTTGTCCATCTGCCAGCAAACTCTGCAACTGTATTTTAAGAGCTCTGTTCATGTCTAAATATTTATATTCTTTTCCATGAGGCTGAGACTGATTGAATCTCTGCACCCTCCTTCTTCCCCCAGTCCAAGTGTTTTTGGTATATTTTCCTCTTCACTTGATTTCAACACTCTGGTGGTTTCCACTATGCAGTTTTGAATGTATAATTGGTTTCTGGTGACCACATTTTTTCTCATTTATTTTGGTCTGCCTCTGTTCTGTTACGCACATATTTGTCTCTCCATTAATGTCAATGTGAATTACAGACGAAAAGCAAAGTGTAGATAAATTAGCAACCACGCAAAACGGAAGGCAGCATTTAATGTTCTGAATTATTTGTGTGGGCACAGGACAGCTAATGAATACCTGAGGATCTGAACAAACGAGCAGCTACAGGATGCAGGGCAACGCTGTCGAGGCGATTCACAGTGGGATGGCTAGGGAGAATGGTGACTGTATGGGGCCAGTACAACCATAAAGAATTTTAACACCTACTCTCCTGGCAAGTGTAGTGAGTGGATGCAGAGGGAGGTTGTGGTTTTGTAGCCAAAAACTGCGCTTGCCCTAGCATCAGTGCTTTTAAGGGAGCAGTTGTCTATGTACAATAAATAGGAGAATGAGTTGTCTCCACCTCAGTCTATAATGTATTGAGACTTCTCTTGACCCTTAAAACGGTATAAAAATGTCCAGAATGGTGTTACTCGCTGTAAAACTCCAGAGTTCGGATTAGAGCTTTCCTGCTAGATGGGCCATGTTCTCTGCTTCACTGCCTGTGGTAACATTTTATTCATTTATGTCAGGAGAAAACCTTTTGTCTTCAGCTGAACAACTGCTCTGCTTGTGGTGCCCTGCAGAAGCATTACGAGAGGTTCCCTTGAAGGGAAACACTTGGCTGTTTTCTAAGCTCACTTTCAAAGTACTCTGAATTAATTATAAATGAGTAAAGCCGTCTGGCTCTTGATTACACAATTGCCTATCCTGGATTGCCTGTAATGAAATGTAAGCTGGCCCAGTCATAGTAAAACGGGAGGTGCTTTTCCTCCCTTTCTATCTTATGATCTGAGCTATTCTCAGATCTACTGTCCCGATTTCTTTCAGGCAGCAATGCTGTCAGTCTTGAATTTCCTCTTCTCTTTCCCTGCTACCCTATTTTTATTAGGCTTTTTTTTTTCTGTCTGCACTGACTATACCCATACCCTGTTATAATTTCCACTGGAGGTGGTTAAGGTGCATCAGTACAGTGCCTTTTGCACTAAACAACCCTGATGCATTTTATTTATTTAAAGCATTCTAAGTGCATGTAGTGTCTAAGTGTTTGACAAACGCATAAAAATAAGCAGAAGTCAAGCACTTAGCTACCCCGAGAGGATGGCTTCCCCACTGCCTCTTCTAGGAACGTCCATAAAGTGAATTACTCATGTCGCACATAGTGTAGAAACAAACTGAGTTCTGTGCTTTCTGTGAGTCTGCCCGTGTGTTTCTGTAGTGCTAGATACTGTCAGCAGCAGTTCTTCTCGTTGCTGTATTTTCACTGGGTCTTCAGATGAGACGTGAGCTGGCTGCAGGTGCAAGGAGTGACCCGGAGTGCCTTTTGCTCTGTGAAGTTTTTCTTCTGGGAAAAAAGAGCGGAACAGTGCTATGAAGCCATAAGGTCTTGCTTTGCGCTGTAATAGCAGTCCAAACCTGAATTGTGGAGTAGAGCCTATTGAGCCCAGGCATACTCAAACCACGCCACATGTTGGTGGAGATGGAACACCCCCTTGGAGCTGTCTTGTAGTGCCTGTCCCAGCCCTGCTTGTGACCCCCTGCTTGCTGAAGAAGGGTGAGTTCAGAGTGGCTTCCGACAACAGCAGCAGTCTTTTCTAAGGAGCAGCGAGTGTAACATAAATGTATCCTCATCCTTTCTCTTTTCCTCTTTTTCTTTGTGATGGTTTAAGGAGGTAAAGTAGTGCTTTAGGGGAAACGCATTAAGCCTTAGTTTTTCATCTCTATTTAGAAAAATATCATAACAATAACAGCATAAGTGGTATTGTCTAAGGATAACGGATCCTCATGGCATTCAGTTTCACACCTTTGATGGAGATATTTGTCTGCTGTTGTGCCAATCTTGGAGTCATCTCCACTGAAATTAATTCAGAGGAAATCGCTTTATTCTTTGTTTTCTCCTCCTATTACTGGGCAGTTCCTTCCTTCCACAGCTACTGTGCCATGATGAGAACATACCAGTTAGCTTCTAATAACTGGGCGCTGTGTTTTATCTCCTGCTCTTTTCCAGCTCCTTTTGCCGGGACCTCCAGCCTTGATGTCTGTTTGTGGAGCATCTTCAACCTCCAGAACTTAGGTAGAGACATCAGCCCTGCCAGGTTTAGCCTCCAGCAATTGTGGCAACTAAAGGCATAGTCCTAAGCCCAAGTGTTGTCTCTTTAAACACATGTTCAGTTCATTTTGGGAGTGCTCCACAAAGTGGGTGGGAATTGTCTCTTGATACCATTTAGCTATTAGGGCAGAACTTGGAGAACATTTGTTCTGAAGGTGATAGAAACTGTCAAAACTATAAGCATAACTGCCTTATCTGCCTTCTAATAAAAGGTTCCTCAGTCTGGTTATGTTGGAAACCTGCTGGCAAGGGGCAGTCTTTCAAAGCAGTGTCTACATATTTTCTCAGCCTTGCTCTATAAGAGGTAACTGAGGCGTCTATAGGCAAATCGTAGATGAAGTATTAGTCTGGAAAGAAGTAAAAAAAAAGTCAAATGAGAAAAGTGATGCCAGCACAGTGGAAAGCAAGGCTTCAGAAGAGAGATTTATCATTTTGCCTATTCAGTCTTTGACTAATACACTTGAGCTACAGGTTGACCGGTGACCCCCCAGAGATGCCCCGTGAAATTTGGGAGCTAAGCTCAGTGGTATGAGAAGCCCCAGCCATGCGGTGTGCTCAGTGTCCTCCTGCAAGCTGTACCATCCATATGGAGGCTCTCATGGAGTCATCCACGTGTAGCAGGAGTGCTTTCAACTACTGTGATAAAACATACAATTTGAAAATGGGAGCTGATGAGGATTTCAACTGCTTGACCACAGTCACGGGGTTGCGGTGGTGGAATTTGCCAGCACACTTCATGCTGGGCTGAGCTGGCTTGCAAAAGGCACTCAGAAAAGTTGGTGCTAAAATAAAACTGGAGAAGGAATAAAGTATGCAAGCTTGCCGTGAGCAGGAGACAGAAATCCTAGGCATTTGCAGTCTCTTGCCAAATCCATCCATCTCTTTTCCCACATTCTCTCTCCATTTCTGAAGAGCGATGCTTAGCAGTTACTTTCCGTCTTCAGAAGTAATAGATGTGAGCAGCTGTGACGTGGCAAGGTTTTACGTTTAAACTGTTATTAGCATGTGTTGGAGGTATATGTTCAAGCAAAGTGACACTTAAAATACATTCCACAGTACATGTCGGCATCCTGTAGCAGGGCCTGACAGATCAGTAACCAAAATTAGCTGTGGAGCCATATCATCATATATATATTTTTTTTCTGTGGAATAACAGACTACTACATAGTAATTTACTTAGGTACTTATAATGCCTTTATTTATACTTATTTTCCCACTCGAGTATCTGGGCCCATGTTGGTGGTTTTCCATCAGGGAGGTGCTGATGTGTCCTGACCAAGTAAGGGCTCTCCTGCCTGTGTGTTAGGATGCCCTTCTCTCTGCATCTGGGACAACTTCATCTCAAAGTTACCCTATTGCCAGAGCAGTGGGGAAAGGCTTCCTTGCTGCAGAAGAGAAACTGAAGCTCAGTAACTTTGTTCAGGGAGAGGTGTATAGGAAAGCTGTTTAAGGAGAACTCTTATGGCTTCCCATGAACATTACTCTACATCTTTATGGAGGATCACAGTATGTCATGTATATAAACACACAGTGGGATGGACTGCTTCCTGTTGACCATGGAGTTATTCAAGACTGGACATGCAGGAGTGCCTTAGGAGCCTTGCACTGCCTGCCTTGAGAACCACAGCCAGATGCTTTAAGCTAGGAGTAGGAATTTCTTCCAGCAGTTCATCTTTTCTTTCAGTTCATTCTAAAAGGAAGGAACTCCTACCTTCCCTAGATTTGCAGTGAGAGTGTCCCACTGGCTTTAACCAAGCATGCTTGGGTGGTGGTAGGGCCCTGAAGGCATGGTAACAGATAAGTTATCATGGTATGATCAGGGTCAAAGTATCCTGGGACCTGGTTTGATTTATGAGGTCTATGTTCTGATGTTGGAGCTTCACCAGTGAGAACAGCAGTGCTGCTCCATCTGGGTTAAAGTCATTGTAGGTTTGTTGAAGTCAGATGTCAGTGTGTTGCTAGTACAGAATAAGAGCATCTCTGGTAGAAATGGTCTTGCTCTTTAAAATGGGATTTGGTCTGATTTTGCAGTACCTTTCTTAGGAGGTACTGTTCTGTATCCAGTGATGCAAGAGTTAAAAGATTTGAACACTATATCGACCAAGATCATCTGGTGAGCTGAAAGAAAGTGCCTTGGTAGACAGCAGTTCACATCAGACACCCTAAAAAGCACAAAAATTGTACTGAGGTGGAAGAGGTGCTGAGACTGAAAGGAAGCATTGAGCAGGGTTCACCCTGGAGGCCACTGGGATGGTGTTTGGCCTGGGCTCCCTGTTGGGTCCCCTGCAGGAGTGCTGTGGCTCCGTTCAGGAGTGCTGGGCCTCCATGATAGATGCCATTGAGCAGGCACTAACCAGGCCCTTCTTCCTAACAGCTGCAAGTCACTGAAACCCTGTTTTCAGATAGGAAATTGCCCTTTTATCATTGGTATTCACCACATAATAGTGCAGAGCATTAGTCAGCTGAACCTCACCATGGTTTATTGTATAGCTGTAAATCCTAATTATCTGACTAACCTTCTCTGATGTTAAGTGCCTGAAAAGGTTGTTTTTCCTTTATTTTTTTTTTCTGCCTTTTTGTGTTCAATGTTTATTCCTGTAGTAAAATGTAATTAGAAATTAAAAAAGAACAAAGCAAACCTCCAAGCCTACTGGTGTAGATTATAATGAATCATCATCTCTTGAAAGTGTGTGCAATCTGATCTCTGCAACCTGATACACCTCCCAGTCATTTGGTAAATATTTAAAGTATCCACAGACATTTTTTCACATTGTTGGACAAAGAACACATCGTCATGTATTCTCTATTGTTTCTAAGTATCAGTGTTCTGAAGACAGTTTTTTTTTAGTTACATATATTTTTTTCTTTTTCTTAATTTTTAGTGTTTGTCATACTGTATGAAACCAAATATTAAAAGAGAAGCCTAGCGATTTATTTGCTTTTTAATAATCTAAGTGAGTGTGTGAAAAAGAAAACATAAGCAACTTTAAACATTGCCAAGGGCTGTTCTTTGAGATCAGGAGCAGTTGAATTAGAAGGTTTGGATAATGGACAGAGTTGACGGTACTTGTAATAAAGTGGACAAGCTGTTACAAATTGTTTTACACCATGTATCTTTACATAGCTAATCTCTTCTGTTTGCAATTTCTGTCACAGGTTCTTGTGTAGCATCCAGCTAGATTGTACTTCTTCAAAGAGTGTTCTAAGTGCTGACATTTCATACAGATTTTGATAGAGAAAAGAGAAAAATCTTTATTGCTTTTGGTTTGGGTCGTATGGTACAGCCCCATTAACCGTCATTAGTTCCTGCCCTTGAGTGGTAAATACTGACTTCTTTCTCTTCTGATAGTGGCCCTTTTTCTTTGCTAGATCTTTTCAGCTTGGACTTCTGTTGAGTACTCTTTACACCCTCTGTAGCGTTGGCTTTCACATGGATAAAAACAAATTCCAAGGAAAAGACACATTCTTCCTCCAGATTCATTGAAGCTGTCCTGACCATCAAAAAGCTCATCATTTTGATGTCATCGGAGCCCACCTGATGGCAGCTGTGTGCTGGGAGAGGCTTATTGCCTACTCCCAACTCCAGTAACACCAGCAGCACCAGCATGGCCTCCTCTGCTGGGAACAGGGAGCCAGGGCTTGCACCGTGACACTCACAAGTCTTATCTCTACCACACTGATTGGTAATAATGTAATCTGATACTTATTTTGAGAAATGTTTCCTGTTGGGTTTATTTCACACCTATGAGCTATCCTTCTGTGCAATTCTTCACTGGCTTGAAATGTTCTACCAAAACAGGACCGTGATTCTAAACATGGAATAATATCTGACTTACTTTCTAGTAAAGTGGGTTATGTTTTTGGCTTTTTTTTGTTTGTTTGG
Source organism: Cyrtonyx montezumae (assembly GCF_038088225.1). NCBI lineage: Eukaryota > Metazoa > Chordata > Aves > Galliformes > Odontophoridae > Cyrtonyx > Cyrtonyx montezumae. The sequence continues at coordinate 7,199,653 of NW_027071848.1, forward strand.
AATAAAACCTGTCAGCATACACACTTGCATATTTTTAAATAGTACAGGAACTCCTTAAATAACGTAGACTGTGTGTTGGCTTATATCTAAGCGTAGACTGGGATGACAGTGATATTTTTTTTAAGGAACAAATCGTTTGACTTTCAAAATATGTCAAATTTAGTTGCTCGTGTTTGAAACAAGAACTGTCTTTGCAGTTAAGGGACTTGAAAAGCCTGGAATCAGTTCCCTGATATTCTCCAGCACTTCTTGCATCTCCTTGGGGAGGCAGTTTAGGCTTTCAGTGTTCAAATCATCATCTCTAAAATGGGGATAATAAGACTTTCCTGGTGCCTAGGAGTGTTGAGATGACAGATCGACTGATGGATAGCTTGTGGGTTCCAAAAGTACTTATGATCCCCTCTGCAGCTGTAAGCATCAGCCTTTCCCAAAATGCAGTTACCCACTGGACCTCTTCAGCCTGGATATATTCAGTAGATTATATTCTTAATGCACTGCTTTTCTGTGAAAATAATTTGATTGCTGGGATGAGCTTCCCCTGCCTTTGGTCCTGTTGTGAAGAGAAACATTCTACACAAGGTTGAGGTTGCTTTGGGGTTGCTCAGAACCATTTCACACTGTCTTCTAATTTAGGGTAGGGGACTGAAGGGGAGCATAGTTTTGCAGACTCTCTGGACAGTCAGGTTGGTGCTACTGGTGATCATTTCAAATCAGTCATCTTCTGGACCATATTTGCTGTGCTGTAGTGCTGGGGTCAATATCAACTGTGAAGAATGAGGATCTGCAGCATTTTCTGTGATGTCCTATGGATGTTCCTGTGTTTTCCCCTCCTTCAGATTCTGACGCAGCACTGCCCTGCTCAGTGCTGTGTTACTTGGGGTTATTTCCTTCCTCACCCTCCTTGCACCAGAATTCCTACATCAACTAGATTAAACTTGTGAAGTCAATAAATGTGAAATACAGCATCTTCCTCAGGTGTACAGGAGCCTGGAGTTATCGTAGCTCAAAAAGCATTCACTTGGTGTGAATAAGCAATTTACTGGCGCTCTTTGGGGTCTTCTCCATGACTGGTGGAAAAGAATATCCCGAGTTGGAAGGGTCCCACTGGAATCATTGAATCCAACTCCATACAGCACTGCTCAGATCCAAACCCAATGTCTGAGAGCACTGTCCAAACAGTCCTTGAGCTCCATCAGCTCAGAGCTGTGCCCACTGCCCTGTGCATCCTGTTCCATGCCCACTGCCCAGTGGTCCAGACCCTGTCCCTAACCCCCAGCTGCCCCTCCCCTGACACAGCTCCTTGCTGTTCCCTCGGGCCCTGTGGCTGTCACAGAGAGCAGAGCTCGGTGCTCCCTGTGCGGAACATCCTACCAAGAATCATAAAGAATTGGTGACAAATAGCACGGTGTTCGGAGTGGCTACCAGTAGACACCCACTGTCAGAATTTGGTCCTGCTCTTGATTTTTGTTTTTGTTTTTATTTTTTCTTCCTCAGCTAGATTCAATAACCTTAACATTATTTAATTGGAGGCTTTTTGAGTTAATTAATTTAACTCTTGACTGCCTTTAGTAGCATGGTTTTATGAGTATTTTTAATTGATCTTAGTCGTATGGAAATGCAATCTCGCTTTAATTTAACAAGATGGATGCAAGACACTGGTCAGCCCAGCTGCTCACTCAAGGGTGTTGCTCAGTGCTATTTATTAGGCTTGGGTTGAGGATTATGACCACCCTAGAAACAAAAAATACAAAAGCAACTGCTGGTAGAGAAATGCTGTGTTTGCATGCAGGTTCAGTGCTGGGCATTGTTAGCTTGAATTTGTCCTGGCCCCAGAATACATAAATAAACAAAATGGAAAAAAAAAATTAAAGCTTTTCTTTTCCTCTCACAAGCAAGTAGAAATCTGGAAAGGGTCATTTTGACCTGAAAATTTCAGACAGGTTGGATTTAAGCAAACAACCCATTCATTCTTGGATTAATGGCTTGCAGGCAGGCTCTATCAGTTGTGGGCTGTATTGTATTAATTTGCAATGGCAAGAGTTAATGCTAGTAATTGCATTTCCTCTATAGAGAGAGCCTGTAGTAGATTGTTTTTACGTGGCAATCTGTGATTGATAGATCAGGGAAAACATGACCAAAGAAGGTTACTGCCTCCCAACCACTTTCCCCTTTGGATTAAAATAATTTGCAATTTGTAGGGTGCCTGCAGCACGTGCTGTGGGAACGAAGCAGTAAACACACTAGGCTGCATTCCCTTCCAGCAGCAAACCTCTCACTGCATTTCTCTCACCAAACCAAACCAGTCATGTTGTTGGGAGCCCATTTAAAACAAGTGTGCTGGCGAAACAGCCCCCAGACCCCTTCAGCAAACTTCCTGTAGGGCCAGGCGGCCGCTCTGATGAAAGAGCCCGTTTGTGAACCTTTGGATTCCTTCCATTGATTTGTAAATCCACTTTATTAAAGTACTGGCGAAGCTAGTGAAATGAGCAACCGATGTTCTGCTTCTATCAAGTTTCTAACAAATATCTGATGCAGCTTGTGGCACTGGTGCTGGCACATACGCGTTTTATTTCCACCCTCCCAGCGCCGGATCGTTTTGAGATCTGGGGGAGTAGGGAAGTAGGAAAAGAAAAAAACAACCACCCAAATCCCGCTGCCTGCATCAGCCACCAATTACACGGCAGCTTTCTTTCTCGGTGCTGCTAAAACTCAGCTTATTTAATATCGATCATAGCGAGGAGCCTGCGAAGTGCGGTGTTAATTGGGTCCACTGGAATCCCTGCCCATGGGACCAAGAGCTTCCTAGGCAGGAGGCGGAGGGAGGCGTCGGGAGGAGGGGACCCGCTGCGCGCCGCATGAAATGTAAGTGCACAGACACAGGGCTGTGCTGCCTTCGCTGCAAAGCACTCGCAGCATTTCCCACCCGCCCCCCTCTCAGAAATTAGGCAGCTCATTTCATTTTTATGTGTTTTTTTTTTTTTTCCCCCCCGTTGGGCAGTTCATCTTGAATTAACAGCTCTTTGGCATTATTTTTCTTCCTTTTTCTTTCCTTCTTTTTTTTTTTTTTTCCCTACCCCTTTGGAGGGGTTTTTATTTTATTTTATTGTTTTCTTCTCCTTTCTGCAAAGCTGCAAAAGCTCTGCTTTGAAAACTGCTGCCCCAGAGTGCAGTTGCTTAGCTGTCCTGTCAGCATTGTTCTAATGCTCATTCCATATGTATGTCACATAGGAGCAGTACCCTCCTCCTCCTCCTCTCTCCCTTCCCCCAATCCATGCATTTGAATTTTTTTTTTCTTCCTAAAGACTGATTTTTTTTTTTTTTCCCAAGGAGCTTGCAAACAGGGAAATTCAAACTGCACGATCCTGTGCCGTGGTTAGTTCTGTAGCCAGGACCAGATTTCTCTTACAAAAAAAGTGTTTGCTCTGTTCCTTCTTTCCCTTGCTCCCTCTTTTTCTTCCCTGTAAGCACAAAGGCTTTTAAACCCTAAGATCTATAGTTCTTTTTGCTTTTTCTTGTTACCGTGACAGCATGTATCTCTGTTGCTGAAGAATGAAGCAGGCAGGCTGGAGTTTTTTTATGTTCAGTGCTTTTGGGACCACTAAGGAGCAGTCCGCAGAGAAATATGTACAGCAACTGTGCCAACTGAGTTTCTCGCGCCTGTTATCTGTCACTTATTCTGACTAAAAGGTAAGGGATTCTTTAATATTTTGTTTCTTCTCGCTAAGTCTTTGTGCATTGTTTGTGCAGTGTCATTTGACATGTGCAACTAATTGGCTGGTGAGGGAGGCGGGCTAGGAAGATTTCTGCATTAAGGTATTACAGACGGTTTATCTGAAGAGCTGGAAAGCTCTTGACATGCAGAGGAAAATAAAATATTCTTTTCGGGGAGGAATTTATTTTTTCTTTTTCACCTCAACTGCTTCTTCTCACCTGCCCATCCCTAATTGAGCTGTGAGGCTGGGACGTTATCACCCCTGCTCATCTTCTCTGCTCCTTTCCCCACCTAGAAGCACACCCGGCGCTGGTGTGCGCGCGCATGTGTGGGGCAAGGCATGTCCCCTCGTACATGGGAATGCCTGGCAGCGTGCACATTCTTCTCCTTTACTGTAACTAAACGTCTTCAAGCACTCTTTGCAAGGTAAGAATGCCTTAGTTCAGCACGCTGCAGCTTATGCCTGTTTAAAATTATTACTTGGATTACAGTGCACACTGTGGAAAGTTCTTAGTTTCCACAGAGACCGGTTTAATTGGGGGTATGTGTGCTGTGGTTCTGTTCTGTGCTTTACACACAGCCTGTAATAGTATTTTTTTTCCCTTAGTTCTTGTGAGGAGTGAAGTTTACACTTTCTCCTCGGCGTAACAAATGAAGTTATAGCTGAAATGGAGTAAACTGCAGAGGAGCATAGCCTTACAAGGCTCTTCAACTCAGCTCTGAGAGTCAGGAGAGAGTTGGTGGAAATATTTTTTTGCACTGCACTGTAATATGCAGAAATGTTAGAGGGGGGGCATCTTCACTCAGCAGAAGTAGATGCCTAGACTGCATCTTTATGTCTTTTCTGTGTTAGAAACCTTCATCCCTAAGGTTGGCGTGCACTGCTTTACTGCATGTGTGTATGCTGCAGCCTCTTAGTTCAAGAGGGCTTTGTTGTATGAAATGTGTTTTAGCCCGGCAGACAGGGGAAGTGCACTCTGTAACTGTTCCCTCAGCTGTGACACACTGCATTACTGGCCATTTTAGGAGAGGCTCATCTTGAAGACTTTGGTTCTTAGGTGTTTGCCTTCTGTCTGCCTTGCTGGCTGCTTGTTCTCTGCTGAGGAAAAGCATCTGAACGGTGTTTGTTTCTCATACTTTAAAATGAGCAGTGGTGGAAACGGCTGAGCAGCCTCCTTTGCTAACACTGCCTTACCTTGAACGCTGTATGGCTGATCGACTCACCAGGAATGCCACCAGGCATGTAACTAGTTTGGCTTAAAAACAGTCTAAAAATCCAAAGTATGAAGGAGGAGAGAGAAGTCCTGTCTGAAGGCATTAATTTCTGTCTTTACTGGAGCTGTTTATGTCATTTCCAAGTCAGCTATTTCCTAACACATACTCTGGGACTGTATTTTCCCATGGTTGTTGCTTTATATCAGTGCTGAGAAAACACTCATTCAGATATCAGGTTTTCATCGACATCCTTTTTATAATATAGAAAGGAAGAAGCAGTAATAAGTTAAATTGGCATCTGCTAATTATGCTGAATACAGATTGCGAGCTCTGCAAGTCGTCCCTTTGCCTTAATGCTGCTAGCATATTTTAGCACTGGCAACCAAAGGAAGGAAACTTGAGTGCCTGTGAAGAAACGTGAAGTTTTTTTAGTTTTTTTTTTTTTAATCTTCGTGCGCTGTTGGAATGGGAGAGAGCATCACATGCAGTGCAGAGTGTGGTGAAAGTGATTACAGATCGCTGAGACGCTGGCTTGCCTGGTGATGACTAGGTTGATTCTGATCCTCAACCAGAGCTGTCAAATACCTGTAACTCTCGTCTTCGGTCAGGAAAAGTTGGAGCGTTGCCACAAAATACCCCAATCTTTCAGGTCCCTAAGAAGTCAGTAATTCTGTTTCCGAACTGAGCCGCGGTTCCCCGCTCTGAGTGCGGGGTTCTGCTCGCCTCCCGGCCCGGCTGGCAGCTCCTGGGGCACGGGAGGGCCGGGGACCGCTCCGTTGGCAGCGCGCTGCGGATGGGGATCCGCCGCTAGAGGGGAGGAGAGAGCTGCGCTATGGTAACGCGGAGCGGGTCGGCGTCGGGAGGGTGATGCCTATGGGGCGGCCGTGCTAACTTGGATGCTCCGGACGCTGGGAGCAGCCAGAGGTGGCATTGAGGGGCTCGCGGGCTGGTGCAGCTCTTCTTGAGGACCTCCACGCTTCCAGGGTAAACGACGTCTGTTACAAAGCTAGATATCGCAGAAATGTGTCTAGGCTTCGTGCTGGAAGTCCCTTGGTTTTCTGTGTTGGAAGCTGCCTGGGTGCTGCTGCATGCAACCTCCCCCTGCACAGGTTGGGTGGGAGCCCAGATTTACCTTCACAATTTGTGGTGGAACTTCTTGCTGTGAATGTGGCAAAAAGCAGAAGGCTGGAAGTTGTTTCTTTGCTTCTTGCATCTCTAGGTGGTTATGGTATGTTCCTAGCTTGCCTTAATTGGGGTTGACTGTCAGGAATGGTCCACAGGCATTGACTTGAGGTCTCAGAAGTGTCTCTCCTGCCCTTCTTAGCTGTTTGGAAATTCTGTAAGCTCATACTCAGAACTTCTACCAGCTCATGATTTCCTATAAGTTGTTTCATCCTTATCAGCCTTTAACTTAAGGCATTGCTATCAGATTGTATGTCAGAGCAGGTAGTTTCAGAGAATGTCATTTTTTGTTTATTACAGTTGTATGGTGGAATGAGCTATACTACAAGGAAGACACTGAGGCCCTGGAGCGTGTCCGTGGAGGCCAACAAATCTGTGAAGGGTCTGAAGTGTAAGTGTTATGGCAAGCAGCTGAGGGAACTGGGGTTGTCTCAGGGGAGACCTTACTTTTTTCTACAACTGCCTGAAAGGAGGTTGTGGTGAGTGGGGTCGGCATGTTCTCCCTGGTAACAGTGAAAGGTTGAAAGGGAATGGCCTTAAGTTGCACCAAGAGAGGTTCATATTGGATATTAGGAAAAATTTATTCCCAGAAAGAGTGGTGAGATATTGACACAGGCTGCCCAGGGAGCTGGAGGAGTCACCATCATAGAATCATTAAGATTGGAAAAGACCTCAGAGATTATCTAGTCCAACTGTCTCTGGAGGTGTTCAGGAACCATGGAGATGTGGCTCTGAGGGCCGTGGTTAGCGGGCATGGTAGAGATGGGCAGACAGTTGAACTAGATGATTTTAGTGGTCTTTTCCAAACCTTAATGATTCTTTGACTGTATTATCTTATGCTGGGCACAGCAGGATGTATCCTACACTGAGAGCTATAGGGTTGAGTAGGATAGGAGAACTCTGCATCAGTGGGTCCCTCCAGGTCAAGGTGAGCTTTCCTGGGATTGCGAAGTGCGTGCTTTGAATACCAGTATGCAGTGCTACAGCAGAGCTCTCACTGTAATCTTCTTGTAAGCCTAATTTTGCTATAAGTGATGTCAAGAGTCTTTTTAAAAAAGACATCATGATTTTGGCTTCGGTTTTGGGTTTCTTTACTCTCTTCTGTGTATGTGTGAAATGCAAAGCATATTTAATGAACAAATACCTCAGATGTTTCCAAATTAATTAAAAACAGCTCCACATCTGGAAAAAATCCAGTACCTTTCATGGATGGCTTTGACTTCATCTTTTCTTCCTCCTCTGAGAAGCCCTGACAATATCCCCGTGTGGATGCTTGTAAGAGCTGGAGTGGTAGAATCCAAGGTTGTACTATTACAAAGGAGAGAGATCTGAAGCCCACTGAGATCAATGAGATCTCAGCCTTTATTCCAGCAGTCTCTGGATAAGACCTAATAACATGTGGAATTATATAACACTATATACCTATGCCTGGTCAGATATTTTCAGGGTATCCTGACTTGAGGGTATGCAAATCTTAATTAGAATGCGTTGTTTCTCATGGGTTCAACTGCTGTTAATTCATGCAGATTTCAGTGGGACTTGAAGGCACCACAAACAGAAACAGCATTTTTATAATGAACTTTTTTTTTTTTCTTCTCCCTTCTCTTTCCCCAGAAAGAAATAAAACGATCAGATTTTCCTCTATGGGAATGTTGTGATTTAAACTGACACAACTAAGTGACCTAAAGATAGGCTTATTGCATACATAAAAAATGCGAGGCTGGGTTGTTTGAACTGCATTAGCATCAGAATGAGAAACGGCAGGGCGAGCTGGCCGAGGTGGCCATGCAGAACTGGGGAGGGTTGTTCTTTGGAAAGCCTCTGAGCTGGGAATTCTTTTCTGAGCCATAGATAAATAAATCTGTGTCCTGAGCAATTAATGAATACTGAAGCCTGGGCAACTGGAAGCTGTTTGGGATATTTAAAAAAACCCATACGGTGCTTTCGTTAGTGTTGTAGATTTCTTTTTTTTTTTTCTTCTTTTCCAAGTGTGCTTGTTTTGTTTTGTTTTTATTTATTTTACTGAAAGATGCTGATGGGAACGATGTTTTTTTTTCAACAAGTGACATACTGTAAAACCGTTGTGAACTCCCAGCTCAGTTTCAGCACGTGTTGAGGGAAAATGCTGCCCCTGAAACTTTTGATCTTCCAGATACTGATGGGGATTGCAGACAGCTTCATGCTTACAGTGCCTTGTCTTTGGAGCTGTGCTCTAGCTGCTCCTGCTCATTACTCCAGGGGTGCCGAGAAAATGGTTTTGCAGGCATTGTGCTGTGAGTGTATACAGAGCTTTTCCGGGGGATCATGGTGTGTTTTACAGACCAAAACTAATTAAACCTTACAGCATTCACTGTAGGCAGATAAGCGTGAACGACAAGTAAACAAGCTAAGATGCAATGTGGTGAAGAGCTCAACTTTCTCATGGTAGAGACCAGAGATATTCCCATTGAATGAAGAGGAGCTATAGTTGCCTTGTACCACTGGAAGTGAGGTCGCTTGGGAGACAAGCTTAAAGGGATCAGTTAATATTTGTAGTTTTACATCCAGCAGCTGCCTCTCAGAGATGAAAAAAGAGTTCAGATCTCCTCACCTAAACACTTCTTGCTGGTGAGTTCTTGGTGAGTCAGCACAAGTAGCTTTATTTTGGAAAGTTCTTGAGATGTCCCCTTCTAATGCTGTGCTTAGACCCCCAAACTAGAGTTTTCTGAACGTGTCAGCTTTTGTTGGGGTCATAACTTTTAAGTATCATTTAGTATGAAGCAAAAAGTACCTGGGTAATGTGCATCAGCTCCCACCAAAGTACTAGCAAGTTTTTTGTTGCTGGGCTTTGATTTCATTGCTGTAGGGCTCCTGGTAATTCTGGTTCTGATGTGGCCTTTGAGGACTCATCTTCTAAAGATCACTGCGTTGGTCACTCATGGTCTTAAGCAGTAGAAAAAGCAGTGCTGGAGAAGTGGGTGAGATGGAAACACAGCAAAATGGAGCAGGAATGAGAAAGTTCACTTGTGTAACTGCTTCTAGTGAGCACAAGGGGATGATGTTAGGAAATTAAGCTTGAGCTAGACTGAAAATCTATTTATCAAATTACAGGGGGGTTTAATGAAAACAGTCTAAAAATATAGAAGCATCAGATTCTTATGACACTACAAGTCAGATCTGCATGTGATACAATGCAGAAATTGCCATTGGAGAATGCTGAAACCGTTTCCCCTTGTCCTATCACCATGGACCCTGCTGAAGAGTCTGTTCCCTTTTTCTTACAGCCCCCTTTAGATCCTGAAAGTCTGCTCTCAGATCACATCTCAGCTTTCCCTTCTCAGGCTGAACAGCCCCAGCTCTCTCAGCCTGTCCTCAAAGGGGGCATCCCTTGGGTCTAAAATGAGTAGGGAGGGAAGGCTACGGCCCTAATCTCTATAGCCTTTTAAGAAGATATCTTAGGCAATGGAACCAGCTATAAAGGTTAACTGTGCAAGATCACTTTGTGTATGTGTAAGTGAGCTTCAGAGCTTGAGAAGAAACATCAGATTCTGCCATGAGGCAATTCAGGAGATGGGGCTGTTGGTGGAGGTTAGAAATGAGGTTCAGCCCCACTGAGGTCTACAGGAGGGGCGGTGTGAGAAAGGCAGCAGAATTCACTGGGGATATGAACATTACTTGAATGATATGAGACCATCCCCGAAGCAGTGTGGATAGAAGAGAGAGAGGTAAACAAGTTGTCTTCAGGTCTGAGTAGAGAGGCAGTGGGGATTGCGACAGGAAAGGAGAACAGTTTCTGAAAATCAAAGAGACAGGGAGACAGGGCTCCAAGGAAGCAGCAGCACGAGGATGATGGAACCTTTTTTTGGCATACAGCTTAAAGCTTGACAGCATCAAACAGAGCAGCGGGGTTGTGTGAGTGTGTGTGCCTTCCAGTAGCAGCTGGGAGTTGGGTTACTTAGCACTTGGCTTCTCTTCTGAGGGCACGTTGGAAATGCTGTAGATAGGTTAGGTTATGTGCTTGGTTCTTATAGAGGGTGTTACAGTTGTGGAAAAGCGTGAACCAAAGGGAATTCAGTTCTGCCACGGTGAAAAGGTCAGGGAGAAAGGTTACAGGGCCGTGTTAAGGTGTGTGCTTCTGTAAAGCTCTGACATGCACTGGAAGGGAAGAACACCAGAGTTCAGCCACAAAGTGACGGAGTGGTTGAACCTGACCAGAACTGCTTTATATTCAGTTGTTTGTTGGGTGAAGTAAGCTGCCACAGGAATCAGGAGAATAAATGAATGCTTTCTGAAGTGGGTTTCAGGCCAGCGGGCTCCTGAGAAGTGCGGAAGGTTTCAGTATTTCTCTTGTTGCACATTTCAGTTTGCTGAAAAGTGGGAAGGGATGACAGCATCTCTGCTCTGTTTGTTGCTGGCTATGCAGTTTAATTAGTACCCATCATTACAGATTTTTGAACAACTCTCATGAAGATGAATCACTCGGAGTCTTAGAGAAACCTTCCCGCAGAAACTCTGTATGCAGATGCTAAGAAGGGGCTGTCTGTGCACCACAGACAAAAGGGCTCTTTGTGCCAAAGTAGCTTGTTAGCTTTTTGTTTTGAAGCTGCAGCATGTCGAAGCTATCAGGGTGTCACACTAATAAACTGGCCAGTCCCCGAGGAATCTACATTCTTGGGGGTGATTTAGAAGGTGCATTTATACAGTAGTGTCCAACTTCATTATGACGCCGTTTCCCTGGATACTGAGCGTTTTGCATGTCATTAAGGCAGGGGCATTAACAATGCTTGATGGCTGTAATGCTTTTAATAAAGTTTTTCCTATTTCTTGATTAATAGTCCTCCTTCTCCTTTAAGTTTTTATGTTAAGGATTAAAAACAAAAGGAAATGTTTTTGTCAGCTAATTTGCACAACTTCCTTTGAGCCAAGAACAGGTTTTATTTCATAAAGCGTGGAAATCCTACATGTTATTTGTGGAGTTGTGTTGCTGAATGGGCTGCAAATAGGAGTCAGTGTGCTACTATTCACTACAGCATTGAATTCACACTGTTTGGGAACAATCTTACAATAGCCAATAAAAAGCTGTTCAAATACTGGGCAGTAAACAAAATTTGTTTTGAGTGTGAAAGCATTCAAATACTTCATGTGTCTATTTCAGACTCTGGTATTTTGATAGTGTTCAGTATGTTTCCTGAAGGTCCTTTCTGCTCTGTACACAACCATCTTGGGTTGCCTTAGTTCCAGCTGTTGTTGACGAACAGTTCGTGCTGCCGTGAGGAGGATGTGTCCACCTGCCCCAGGACCTGCTCCATCTCCCTTTGTTTGTGGCTGTGTTCGTGATAGGGGAGCTCAGGGAAAACAAAATCCATAAAACAAAACAAAGGAAAACAAACCCAACAACAGGGAAAACAAACTGGAGAAGGGGGAAGAAAGAGGTGAATCTGGAAGCTTCTTCGGTGGTGGTGGTGTTGGCTCATCCTGCCACCATTTCTATGCTTAGCACAAAGTGATGGATGTGGATGCCTAAATACAACGGGTTTCAGGTTCAGCTGTGTTTGCAGTTCTCCCGAAGGAATTAGTAGGCGTCAGGCTGTGGTAGCTGGCATTAGAACATCTCTTGGATACATCAGCAACGATAACAGCAAACAGTTTAGGTGTCTCAGGATAGGTAGTTAACGGATGACAAAGGCAGCTGAGCGTGGTGAACCGGCCTGGATGTGTGTGTGTATGCACACATGGGCTGTATGTGTGCATAGCCCTGCTTATAGTAAGCGTGCACACTTTATGAGAGCCCTTTGAAAGTGTGAACCAGTTATTTTCAGTGTTTAAAAAAAAAAAACAACCTACTTTGTTTATGTTCCACCAATAGTTTTTCTTCAGAGAAACAGTGTATATTATAGTTCATCTTATAAAATTATTTTTTCCCAAATCCAAAGATTATAGAATTTAATACAGTAGCATTTGAACATAAATTAGAATGTACATGAAGTATGTGAGATGGCTCTTTTTCAGTATTCTCAGTTTTATTGTAGTCCTCGTAGTGGCTTTCATATGCCAAGAACTATTGAGAGCCTTCTTTTATTATATCTAAAGACACTTTCTCCTTACTCGTAGTAGTTTCACAAGTGTGACACGCATTCTATTTTTTTCCTTTCTATATGGATTTGTAATATTGCTAGATATGTTTTAGCAAGCAGCTACATTGCTGTTTTTTGACTCTTACTTTTTTGTTCTTTACTTTCATCTTAAAAGTACCGAGGAAACAGATAGTGCAGCCTCAACTCATTCTAAATCATTCCTGATGACTTTGATTTGTGACCTGAAGCTGTCTGACAAAGATATATTTTTTTTAACCTTTCTGGAGATTTTCAGGCATCAGATTGAAATGGCAGCTGACTTCCAATCAGTACATAGTGGAAGATGAGGATGAGCTGTATGCAAGAAGTGCCTTGATAAGCAAAACTTGGTTTTCAGTTGAGGTTTTAAATTTAGAAGCAAAGAGTCTCACTGGACATGAGCTAACAGCTGTAATTTAGGCTGGAATCCTTTAATTTCAGGGACTTTCAGGTGAGTGACACGCTCCAGCAAACTGACAGCATGATGAGGTTAAAGGGGGAGGCACGAGGAATGTGTGGGCAGAGGGACCAAGCCTGACCCCACTGCATGTGTTTGGCTGATTTACCCTAACCAGTGTTTGATGTACATGTGGTATACATGGACTTTCTGTTGAGTACAAGCATTGCATCTTGACTTCAGGTTGCAGGTGATTCTGGCTCTGGAAGAATGAATGAGGTAGGGTAAGGCATTAGGAGATGACCCTCTTCTTTGCGACCCGCTTCTGCGAGAGGTAGTAACCTCAAGTTGCACCAGGGGAGGTTCAGATTGGATATTAAGAGAAATTTCTTTTCAGAAAGAGTGGTGATGTATTGTCACAGGCTGCCCAGGGAGGTGGTGGAGTCACCATCCATGGAGGTGTTCAAGAACCATGGAGATGTGGCACTGAGGGATTTGGTGAGTGGTCGCGGTGGGGGTGAGCTGGAAGTTGGTCTAGGTGATCTTAGTGGTCTTTTCCAGTCCTAAAGGTTCAGTAATTGTATGATTCCTGGTGGCTACCGGTTTCAACAGCATAATGGAGTCACAATATCGTTATTATTTATTTATTATATTATGTTTCTACTTTATGATCAGTGTCTCCAGTTAAGTTTTGAAGATCCAGGTATGATTTGTCAGACCAAAGTCAAACTGCTCAGTTGTGAATAAGTCGTGGATTTTTAGTGCTAGCCACAGCAATAGGATGAGAAGAATAATAGTTTGACCCCTGGTTTTGAAAATGTAGCCATGTAATGGGTACTGCTTTGTAGGGAAACCTTCTTTCCCCGACTCATGCAGGTACAGTGGTCAGTGCAGGCAGGCAGCAAAGGCTGGCAGCAGGAGGATGTTTGGGATTTTCCAATGTGGGTTGGAGCAGGGGCCTTGCAACATCAGTGCTTGTTTCCTGATCTGGAAATGGGATGAATGTATGCACTGATCTGTCTGTCAGGTTTATGTGAAGATCGTGGAGTTCAGCAGCAGCATTTTTGAAATGGATACAGGTACTTGGGAAGTGAGGCTTTGCTGACAGTCACTGGATGTGAGTGCTTTAGGAAAATCCCGGATCTGTAATGATGTCAGGAGGGAGATAGCACTCAGCTTTGAAGCAGTTGCTGCTTCCCTGTGTGCCTACGTGTGGGGCTTCCCACGCACCCCATAGTGCCCCACCTTTCCTGGGGAAGGGATGGACCCTATAGCTCTGTAAGGCTGCTCTCACTGGTTTTCCACACAGGAATCTTATTCCTTTTAGAGGGAACTTCATCCTTCTCCCAGGGAGAGTGTGGACCTCTGTTAGTGAAGAGAACTAAAAATTTAATTTTTTTTGTTGTTCTATTTTCTTTTTGGAATGATTGGGCTCATAAATACTACGATACTCTTTCTGAGGGTCTGCCTGTAATGCTGTTTATTTTAAAGGCACTTTTCTGTGATGATTATTGAAACTCCGAGTTCAGAGGTACCTCATTTAACCAAGCATATGCTGATAGCCATGAAGATACTTTCCAATACTGTACAGAGGTGTCTGTCATTCTTCAGGATGTAAATAACTTCTGGACTGTAGATAACCATGCAGCTAGCTGGCGGCTTATGGGTAACCTCTTTTCTGGCACAGAAATAATGGATTGTTTGTTCCTCATGTGTTTTGATGTTTGAGATTTACATTCTTAGCACTGTGCCTGATATCATTCAGTGTTCTGGGAATGGTCTTTCAACTCGTGTTTATTTTGGAGTGTTAGTTTTCCAGCAAACAAATGCGATTGGCAGTTAATGGTTTTGCTATAAATAAACAAAAGCTTAACAGTTTGGCTTTAAATAGGGATCTCTGCTCTTTGGAGCTTGGAATTGGGACCTTCCCAAACATGTAGCAGGCACTGAATCCCTGCTGTGGTGATTGGACTCAGACAAATTGGGAAGCTGAAGTGGTTTGAGTTAATGTTTTGTTAGCTAAAATGTGGTTATCATCTCAGATATCCATGCATGAGCTGGCCACTGGAGGACCAGAGGTGGGTAGAGGCATGCATGGTTTCAGTATGGGGAACTTGCTTGCGTTTTCACATGCAGAATTACTTCTGGTGCAGTGCCTGTCCTTTGATGGCTGACGGTACCATAGATTCCCCTGTGTGGCGAATGCAGGTCCATCCTGGCACCATCAACATTTCCTTGTGCATCTAAAATAGCATGTTAATATATTCCATTGGAAATAATTGGATTCTGCACCTTCTGTGGATTGAGGTGTTGTTCATTCCAAGGTGAGCTTTGATGGAATGCTGTCTTCCCTGATGTGCTTTGGCCTTAACACATAGCCTGGAAAGGGAATTAGTGGGTTTTTGTGCTAGATTTGTTTAGTGCAGGGCTCACCCATCAACTTTTCTATTTCACATGCAGTGTCTGTAGTGTGGATTCCTCTTACCCGAGTGAAACTGTGATGTGTGTGACCCAGTATATCCGTGCTTTACTTCTTACTTAGGCAGGTTAACCAATTTGCATGGCCAGAGCTGTATGTAATTTTAAAAAGCAATGGCTGCATCCCTTTCAGTAAATTCTGCCTGTTTGACATAACTGATTTTTTTGCACAGGAACGTTCAGAAATTAGTGACTGTTTTCATCAGTGGTTGCTTCTCTTGGTTTTATGTGAACATTTGATGGCTTAGACATGCTCCAGATTGTCAGAGGCTGATTTATGAGAGGCAGTTTTTGGGGAATTGTGTTCCAGACTGATTGCTCAGATTTGCCTGGAAGTGAGATCTGTGTAGGCATCTTCAGTTGGTTGTATACATCTCCATTGGGTTGCTCTAGAAATGGAGGCAGCTCTGGGTCATGTCTGGGGCTCTGTGGCATGAGCCAGCACCCTGAAGATTCCTGTCCTACCAAAAAGAAGTCACATAATTGGTGTGGAACTTCCTATGCTCAAGTTTATGGCTATTTTCCCTTGTCCTGTCCCCACAGACCACTGAAAAGAGGTTGGCCATGTAACTTTGACTCCCACACTTAAGATATTGAAAACTATTAATAAGATCCCCTCTGAGTCTTCTTTTTTTAAGGCTGAATAGACCCAAGTAGCTCAGCCTTTCCTCATAAGAGAGATGTTCCATGATCTTTATCATCTTTGTGGTTCTCTGCTGGTCTCTTTCCAGGAGATCCCTGTCTTTTTTTTGTGCTGGGAAGCCCAGAACTGGACACAGTACTCCAGATGAGGCCTCACCAGGGCAGAGTAGAAGGGGAGGATCACCAACCTTGACCTGCTGGCCACACTCTTTTTAATGGACCCCAGGATTCCATTGGCCCTCTTGGCCACCAGGGCACACTGCTGGCTCATGGCCAGCCTGTTTTCCATCAGAAGAACCTCCAGGTCCTTCTCCTCAGAGCTCCTATCTAGCAGGTCTTCTCCCTGCCTATGCTGATACTTGTGGTTACTCCTTCCCAGGTGCAAGACTCTTCTTGCTTTTGTTAAACCTCAGACTGTCTTGAACAGAAACAGTATTGCAAAAGCAGTAATCAAATTTCTAGCCTTAAGAAAGAAAATTCATTTTTCCTCCTTAGCATTCATAGGTTCATAGGTACATTAGGTTGGAAAGGACCTACAAGATCATCTAGTCCAACCATCCCCCTATCACCATCCCTACCCACTGAACTACTAAATCAAATCCCTTAGCACCTCATCTAAACACTTCTTGAAAAGTTTAACTATTTTTCTATTTTGTGTGTGTGTGTTTAATTATTATATATATATATATATATATATATATATATATATATAATTAAAGAATAATAAGAAAATATATTTATATTTTCTTAACTGCACTTGGATGCATCCCTCTCCTGGCTGCCCCTCTTGTTTTCATGGACTTGTAGAGTCATAGAATCATTTGAGTTGGAAAAGATTTCTAAAGATGATTCGGTCCAACTGCCCTGCATTGAACAGGGACACCTAGAGTTTGATCAGGTTGCTCTGAGCCTCGTTCAGCCTGATGCTGAATGTCTCCAGGGACTGGGCATCTGCCACCTCTCTGGGCACCCTGTACCAGTGCCTCACTGCCCTTAGTGTAAAAGAAATTGTTCTTTATATCAATCTAAATCTCCCTTCTTTTAGTTTGAAACCATTTCTCCTCAGATTATAGAATTAAAGAATGGTAGACTCACCGTGGTAGGGAAGGACCTCCAAGATCATTCAATCTGACTTTCCATCTACCACCAGCATTCCCCTACTAAACCATGTCCTGCAGTACAATGTCTGAACGTTTCTTGAGCTCTTCCAGGGATGGTGACTCCACCACCTCCTTGGACACCCCATTCCAGCGCCTGACCACTCTTTCTAAGAAATTTTTCATAATATCAAACCTAAGAATAGAATAGAATCGTTTGAGTTGAGGGAAGGGACCCTTAAAGATCATCCAATTCTATCCTCCATATTTCACAGCGCTTTTTGTATAACCCTCCCTGGATTCCTGTTATTTTGACTTGCCATGCTGTAATCTTTTCCCCTGCTCTCCATTTTATGTTGTTTCTTTATACATATAGCTGTCAACTGGGAAGAACTTTTGTATATTCATCTCTTTTTCTAGCAGCTGGCACTTGCCCATATATAAAGATTTGGACCATTTGAGCTCCTTGGCCTCAACATGCAGAGAGGCTGAGGAAGATAAATAGTTATTTTTTCCCTTTGAGAGTAACAGCTACCCTAGTCCTTATACCTACATACCTATTATGGCCCTGGAAAACAGTAGTTGTAAATCTCACAGACTTCTTTTGGACTATAAACTGCAGCCAAATAGTGTATACAAGACCATACAAGCTGTCAGGAGGAGCATGTGCAGGATCCCAAACAGAGAGCAGAGCAGCTGCAGTGCCCATCAGGGCAGGAATGGATCTGAAGGAGAATTGCCAGGGAAAAGTGTTCACAGGGTGGGAATGAACCTTATGTGAGAAGGGTAGGGGATGCTTTTTCATCTGCGGAGCTGGCACTTCTGCACCAGCACTGTGCCACAGCACTAGGTATGTTGGAGTTCATGTATTACTTATGGCTTATTTGTTTTATAATAAGGATAACTTTTCCAAGGAGCCCAGTTGAGTCACTCTGCCAGAATCCCACTGAAGCCCCAGTTTTAGCAGTGGATGGAGGTGCTGCACGGTGCAGCATGGTTTTGCTGCCTGTCCCAGCCCTCTGCCTGCAGGGACAGATGCTGAGAGTGCAGCTCTGTAATGAGCCAGCTGCTCCTTACAGAGAAGCAGAACAAGCAAGAAGTAGCATTTCTGAGTATGGGGAAGCACGCAGCCCCAATGAAGATAGCTTGCTCATTTTGAAAGTGCCCTAAAGCTTCCTCGTTTTACAGTGATTAAGAAGCAGGAGCCTGGGGGGATTGGAGATAACGCATAAAAACTGAGCGTTGGTCTTTGTTTCCGCTGGGACAGACCACCAAGGGACAAGCTCAAATCCCTTGTAAGACTGCTCCCTGGAATTCCCTTTTGACAAATCTCACATGGCGGCAAATTATTCCTCCCCTCTCCCCCACTGCCCTTTCCCCAAGCCATGTTTCATCCTTTGGGGGAAGGGAGAGTCCCAAAGATGCTTTGCAGTAGCTCCCCGAGGAGACAGATGACACTGGCTCCTGCTTGCAGGTGGAAGCATTTGCTGATGAACTGATACTGGGCAAATTTGGTGTTGCATGGAAAAATCCCCAGCACCTGTTAGCAAATCAAAGTTATTCACAACATACGGCTGGGTGGCTAAATCTTCACTTCCTAGAGACAGCCTGGAATTGCACTTGCTGCATGCTGAGTGGCCTTTCTCCCATGCAGAATTACATGCTGGCAGTGGGAGGATTTGCAGCTCTAAGGAAGACTGGGATTTATTGTGCTGTCTGTTGCAAGGGGTTACTCTGCAGGAGTGGTTGGTTTCTCTTCATCATCTCTTTTTGGGATAAACACATAGTGATACAATCATCTGTATGGAAAATCATATTTTTGTACTCATCGGAGAGCTGGTAGCCCTGTGAATATATTCCCTGGCATAAATCTTACTATCAGTGTCAGTCAGGCAGTTTTTCCCTCCTGCCTAGAGTTGAACTGCATTTCTAATTCATTTCCATATGGCACTAACTCTCAGTTCTTACTGTAGATTTTAATTTTTTTCCTTGGTCAGCAAATTCAAATCCCATCCTAGCTGGGTAAATTATGGTGGAGTACCTTTGGTTACAGTTCAGTTACCTGACTAGAGAAAGAGACATCTAAATGTGTTTGTTTTCCACATTTATTCTCATTTGATAAAATCCTAATAATAGTATCTTTACATTGACTACAGAGTATAAAATCCATGGCTATCTCTACCCCATGCCTCAAGTATGCTAGCAGAAAGACATCAGTGTCTTAAGTTCCTAGATAAATGTTTTATACATGTCTTAAATATGGATTTCCATGAGCTCTGAAGAGTTTTCCATAGCTCTGTGTTATGGAAGAGAGCCTTTCCAGGAGAGGGCAGTAACATACGTGTGCCCACATCCTGACTGCAAGATGGTTGACTTCGTAAAATCAACTTTTCCTATCAGTGTTGCAGATTGGTGTAGGACTTAAATAGGTAGCAACTGCGAAGCAGAGTTGCCTACATGACTATGTTCTAAGTTTTAAAAGCAGGGTACTGCCTATTTTGCTGTTGTTTGAGTGAAAAAAAGAAGTTACTTGAAAGACCGAGGTTGCTTCCAACAAAACCTGCTGCTGTTCCTGCTGCAGTTGCATTGTTTTGCAACCTACTATTTAGATGTCATAAGCATGTAAAGTTAATGTTTTCCTGCCCTCTAAAAAAAGAGCTTCACATTATAAAACATACCTTCTTGCTGAAAAGCTGCTTATTTAAAAGAATTTAAATAGCTATTGTTAGAATGAGAATTATGACACCTTTCCCAAGAAGGGGTTAGTATTTCCCAATTGTAGTATTTTTCCATACTGTGAACTCACAAAGTCTGTTCTGCCTGATGAGGCATCCCAACGTTGTGTCACAAGTTCTATGGGAAAAATATAAATAGCGCAAATACTTTTAAGTGAGACCAAACCCTATTTTCCTGTTCTTTTCCTTCATGGACAGAGGTTCATAGATACCTTGATTCTCATGAAATTGTCATCTGAAGTTGTAAAGCTATTTTTTTTTTCTTCTTGCAGAGCTTCAGTGAGTGTTTGTGGTGAAGCTGGAAGGTAAAGTATAAAAAAAGACAGGGAGGGGTATGGGAGAACAAGCATGGCTTCACCAAGGGCAAATTTTGCTTGACCAATCTAGTGACCTTTTATGACAGTGTCTCTGCATCAATGGACAAGGAAAGAGAGTTATTCACGTCATCTATCTGGACTTCAGTAAGGCTTTTGACACAGTACCCCACAACATCCTTTTCTCCAAATTGGAAATATATGGATTTGTTGTGTGGGCTGTTTGATGGATGAAGAACTGGGTGCAGGATCAAGTCCAGAGAGTGGTGGTCAGTGGCTCAGTGTCTGGATGGAGATCAGTGACGAGTGGTGTCCCTCAGGGGTCAGTGCTGCAACCAATACTCCTTAATATCTTTATCAGTGACATTGGTGGTGGAGTTGAGTGCACCTTCAGCATGTTTGCTGATGAGATGAAGCTGTGTGGTGTGGTTGACGCACCAAAGGGACAACAAACCATCCAGAGGGACCTAGACAGGCTTAAGGAGTGGGTTCAAGTGAACCTCAGGAGATTCAACAAACCAAAATGCAAGGTCATGTATCAGGATTGAAGCAACATCCACTACCAGAACAGGCTGGGAAGTGAAAGGATTGAGAGCAGTCTTGCCAAAAATGGTCTAGGGGTACTGGTGGATGGCATGCTGGACATGAGTCAGCAATGTGCCCTTGCTGCCCAAGAAAAGCCAACTGTATCCTAGGCTGCATCCAAAGAAGCATGGCTGGCAGGTTGAGGAACATGATCCTGCCCCTCTACTCTGCACTGGTCAGGCCTCACCTGGAGTACCACGTCCAGATGTGGAGTCCTCAGTATGAAAGAGACATGGAGCTGTTGGAGCATGTCCAGAGGAGGGCCACAAAAATGATCCAAGGATTGGAACACTTCTGAAAAAGCTGGGGCTGTTCAGCCTGGAGAGGAGAAGACTCTGAGGTGACCTGATAGTGGCCTTTCAATATCAGAAGGAGAGCTACAGGAAAGAAGCGGACAGATTCTTTAACAGGGTCTGTGTTGAGAGGACAAGGGGAAATGTTTTCAAGCTTAAAGAGGGTAGATTTAGATTAGATATGAGGAAAAAGCCTTTTACAGTGATGGTGTTGAGGCACTGGAACAGGTTGCCAGGAGATGTGATGGATGCCCCATCCCTGAGATTTTAGGGTGAGTGAATCAGGCCCTGGGCAACCTGATCTAGCTGTGCATGTCCCTGTTCATCACAGGGGAGTTGGCCTAGATGACCTTTTAAGGTCCCTTCCAATTCTGAGGATTCTATAATTCTATGAAATTGATTTATTTTCCCTTTTCTTTCAAGGGACCTGTAGAAATTCTTCAAGTATTTGTATGGTATTAGCTGGTGACATTCCCTGAGTTCATTTGCACTTGTAGCCCAGAAGGCCAGCTGTATCCTTCTAGAGACACATGACTAGCAGGTCGAAGGAGGTGATTCTGCCCCTCTACTATGCTCTTGTGACACACCACCTGGAGTACTGCATCCAGTTCTGGAGCCCCCAGCACAAGAACAGCATTGGAGCAAGTTCAGAGGAGGGCCACAAAGATGATCAGAGGGCTGGAGCACCTCCCCTACGAGGACAGGATGAGAGAGTTGGGGTCCTTCAGACCTAGAGAAGAGAAGACTCCAGAGGAACCTTATAGCAGCCTTCCAGTACCCGAGTGGGGCCTATAGGAAAACTGGGAGGGACTTTTTATAAGGACAAGTAGCAACAGGATAAGGGGAAATGCCTTTTAAACTGGAAGCGGGTAGATTTAGACTAGATATTAGGAAGAAATTCTTTACTGTGAGGGTGGTGAGACACTGGAACAGTGTCAACCTAGTGAGGTTGCAGGTGCCCTCTCCCTGGAATCAAGGCCTGGCTGATGGGGCAGTCAGCAGCCTGATCTAGAGAGAGGTGTCCCTGCCTATAACAGAGGGATTGGAACTAGATGATCTTAAGGGTCCCTTCCAACCCAAAGCATTCTATGATTCTATGTTTTACCTAACATTCAGCTGGAAATACTACTACAGGATAAATTTGGACTTGGAGGATAAGTAGGAGGAGAGAAAAAGATTTTTCTTTTCCCTATTGTGTATTGCTAAAATCTTATTCCTTCTGCCTGCTGAATAAGTTTACCTGCTGTATTCCTCATGTTCTCTAAAAGTCCTTTTGGCACTTGTTCACTATTTTCATAGTTGACCCAAGAGTATATATATTGTTTTCTCTTTCATGTATTTTTCAGTATGGAGATCTTTGGGATTGAAGGAATTAGTCTTGGGAGAGGGAATCAAAAGGAAGATCGTGCAGCACTTGTTTCGCATCTGCACATTAGATTAAACCCACAGTTCTGGTGTGTGGGAGTCTTGGCAGTTCTTGGGACTTGAGCTGTTCTTCCCAGTCTGGTACACTGCAGATTGATGAAAAAGATGAAAAAAAAAGGAATGAGACTCATACCTCATGGTTCCTCTAAGGAGCACCATCCGCCCACAGGTCCTGGACCTACTCTGCAAGGTTTGGGTTATGTAGTTATTCCTTGTTCAAGGGGCAAAGCACAGGCAGCTGAATGGAGAACTAAATGCAAAGTCATAGTTCTCCATCACTGTCACATTTGCTTTTAAGAGTGTTAAAAATCAAACCAGACTTTCCTATGGCTCCATTTCTTTCTTTCCACTTCAAGACCAGAGCATTTAATGTGCGCTGGAGCAGGAAGTTTCTGGACTTGTACTCTACGTCATCTTGTTGCATCCTTGGGTTTTTAGAAAGTTTTGTTTTAGTCTCTGTTCTTGTTAGAGAGCTGTTTCTTTTCTTGCAGCTGAGCACTACTGGGGGATTTTTTTCTTGAGCAGCTCCTGCCCAAACGTTTCAAAATCAAGCACAAGTAATCACAGTCTTTCTCTTCACTCCAAACCATAACATTTTTTGACAAGAGGTGCCTTTAAAGAAATGCCTCTTAATTTACGGTGGGTTGCTTTGTACTTTGTTTCTATAACCTATCGCATTACATTTCCTGTGCGTTAAGTATGTATGTATTATGAGCTCTTAAAAACAAATACCCCAGAAGAAAGGAATTCAGTAAATGAATAAAACATTCTTGGGTAGCCCGAGTGGAAGTTTAATAGCTTGTCTGTTGGGACGTTCAAATAATATAATAATGATGACCATGTAAATGTATGGATAGATGAATAAGTTAAGTGAGGAGCTTGTTACAGCACTACATGTCGCATCTGAAGTGAAGTCAGACTCTCAAAGTGCTGCCTGATGGGAAAGACCGATTTTTTCAGCGCCAAACCTGAAATCATACCTAAAAATATACAGACAGTGTTTCTTCATTCATATGTGTACAGAACTGAAACACATTCAAAAACACACATGCTCTGTATACATACACGTATACATGTTGTTTCTGCATGGAACTTACTGTTTCCGGATCTTGATTATACTGAACCACTAAAAGCTTGTAGACTGCTGACATAAGTGGATTTACAGTTGTGCATTTGAGATTAGGTTTTGTCCCTGGCTTTCTTTAAAAAGAGCAGATAAATGCAATGAGCATAAGGTTGTTCCATTATATTGCCTGGAATAGACACAGCTTTTTCATAATGCATAGCTTTGTAAATGTCTGTTCTGGTGCCTGTCTGCCACTGCAGGGTCTGTAACTGAAGGTAGAGTTATTTGTGGTGGTTTTCTTTTGCTTGTAGTGTTTTTCTTGTAGCAGGGGATTTCTCAGGAAAGATAATTTCTGATGACAAAGAACCTGGGAACCTGATGGTGATGACTGTGAGAGAAAAAAAAGAAGCCAGCCTGGGGTGAGCTATGGTGTGGACAGAATAACTATACCACCAAATGAGACACAAATGGAATACCATAGTTTTTTTGTTCCCCAAATGGACCTGTTTCTGAGAAGCTGCTGAGCTGCAGTCAAATACAGTCTGGGTGCTCATATGAAACATGATATCAGTCTCTGTCGTTAGCCAGCAAGAATTCACTCTCTGTTAGGAATGGGCAGAGGCTGGCATTGAAGTATAGAGGGAGAATGCTGGAGTGCTCTTGGTAAAAGGCAGTAGTAACACAGTCTGTTGAGGATTTTGATAGTTTTAATTATTATTTTGTTAAGAGTTGGGTCTTTTCCATTAGTATTTCACATTCCCTTGGCTGTCTTTTCCTCAGCAGCACACAATATATTGGTTATGTTGAGCATTGTCTCCCATGTTAGGTTGAAGCAGTAGCTTTAAGTGACAGTACTCTGTGATTCGCATAAAACCCCATGAAAATAAAGGACTTCTTTGATATTTCCTCACTGGCAGATTTGGTTGATGAATGTTTGCTGTACTGAAAAATAAGGTGGCACACTGCTCTGGTCTTTTAGTTGAGTGAAATGGCAGCAACAGTAAAAATAGCTGAAGTAGTGAAATTCCATCCTAGGTGTCCTGGAGATCAACCTGGGCTTACTGGCTGCTTATGGGCACAGTGTATGCTGGAAGACTGTATAAACTGCACGGGTTAAAATGTTACTTGTGTGACTTGAGTGATACCTGTACAGCAACTGAATGGGCACATTCAGAAAGGAAAGTGCAGCTTGTGCTTCTGTGGGGTTTTGCCTTGTTAGTTTGGAATGCAAGTCCAGGAGGTGATAGAATCTTAGATATTTATTTTCTTTAATGAAGAGTTCTTTATTTGTGGTTGATAAAATAGAAAATAAAAAAAGAAGGAAGGGCAGAGGGAGCTGCATATGCAAGTAAGTGTGTTGAAAGATGTGTGCCTTGACAAACAGTTGGGAAAACTATCAAACTGATCAAAGTGTTAAGCAATGGGATACAGACTGTGGGATCAGGAAGTTAAGTGTTTTGTGTGAACATTATAACAGTAGTGCAATAAAGTGATTGTCATTAGTACTTAAAATGCAATAGTCATTCAGTTCTTTTGGAAGGGATAACTAACACGAATTCTTATTCCAAAACTTGCCTGCAATTTATTAATCTCCTAGGGGATGCTGTAATCATGTTGGAAATTTAAATTAACTCCTGTCATTATCGACAACTTTTCCTATCCTTTTCCACTCTATATTCTAGCTTGAAGAAAACTGCATTTTCAAGCAGCTTTTAAATGACAATGAGAACCAAGCACGTGTGCAGTGGGTCTTTTAACAATTGCCTTTTGCAATTGGTTTCTATGATTTTCGTGAGTGCAGGTACTTCGTAACAAAAGAGCTTATTCACACTGCCTCACTTTAAGCATCCGACAGGTTTCCTCAGGCTCCTTTCCCTTCCTTTCAGTGAAAAGCCATCAGCAGGAGCCTCACCTAGAGCTTCCAAAGCACCTTCCAGATATCTCTGCCAGACTCTGCTTCCCCCGTCTCTGTATAATCTGGAAATATAGATACCCCAAGTGAGGCACTGGGACTAATATGCAGTTGGGTTGTATGAGGATCTCCAAATCCTCTTCAAACATCTGCTTATTGATTGCAGTGCAATAGTAAGGCTTATGATCCACCTTTTGAAACCAGTGGAAGGGCTCTTGCTGCTTCAGGGTGGAGAAATGGGACCATGTGTGGATTAAGGCAGGCTGCTGGTAATGAAGCCACATGTCTGATTTAGCCAAATTAGGCCTGGAGCTTATGGTGTGAAATTGGGTGCAGGAATTCACTCCAAGCAAGGATGTCATCAGGCTCACTTCACAGCAGGGTAGACAGTAGATTGGAGAAGAAAGTTTTTCCTAGGTTGGGATGAGCATGGGACAAATAACTAATGCAGCTTGTGTGGAACATGTTCAGTGTTTATCAGTTGAAAAATGTTCCACTCTCTCCTCGTATACTGCATGTTACCACATGTACTGGGTAGATAGTACTGATGGTAATTACAGATACCTTGAGGAGCATATGCAAGAGTGGACTTAAGTCTGATGTGCTACCTAGCTGTGTCATTTACTAACCTGAGTGTTTACCTGGAAACTCTGCTGAGCAGTTTTATGTTCTTCATTGTGTTTTTTCTGTTCTCAGTATCTAGGTACATGTATGCGTATGCATATGTGTATGCAATTACATTTAAATAGCCATTGTTCTTCCTTAATTTTGATTTTTTTTTGTAGGCATCAGTAATGGTTGGCTCTTATTTTTATGTACTACTTTTTCACGGTTTCTCAGATTTCATTATGTGATCTTTAACTGCCCATATAAATCCTGATAGCTTCAGCTGTCAAGGTGCTACATAGATAATGAGAATTCTATTCTTTCCAGCGTTTGGGTCTAAAATGGACTCTTCCAGTGTGCTATAAAAGCAGTGAGTTTAAATTTAATTGAAACTATTGGTAAATATAAACAATAATTTCAGAATGTGATTATATGAACTTATTCAAGTGTGTGTCTGCTTTTATTTTTTTTCCATTGTGATTATTATTGTGTACTGGCTACATGTATATATGGATGTGGTTAGATCCCATTGGGACTTCTGTCTTAAAAAGGTGTGTAATACGCATATATGTATTTCTATGTATGTGTGCATGACTGTGCATATACATACCCAAAAAATATAATGCAGAAATTATTGCTTTTGCGTGCATACAGCATTCTTCCTTTCTGTTTGGCTAAATATGTGGTAACTAGTTCTTTTTTCAAGACAGTTTTTACCTCTCAATCACTGACCTTTCTTTTTCTCTCCCTCTTACAGGCTGAAAGGATGATGTGATGGAGGTGAACATGGGCCACTGCTCAGGCACACGGCCCCCTCCACCTTGCCTTGCCCTTCTGCTTGCTGAGCTCCTGGCCTCCCTCCTCCAGGTAGCACACGGAGCCGCACCGCCTGGCTTTCACTTCACACATTCCATTTACAATGCGACCGTGTACGAGAATTCAGCAGCCAGGACCTACGTCAACAGTCAAACGAGAATGGGCATCACCTTGTCCGACCTTTCTTGGGATATCAAGTACAGGATAGTGTCTGGCGATGATGAGGGCTTTTTTAAAGCAGAGGAAGTTGTCATTGCTGACTTTTGCTTCCTGAGAATAAGGACTAAAGGTGGGAATTCTGCTATATTAAACAGAGAAATCCAGGACAACTATTTATTGATAGTGAAAGGGTCTGTCAGAGGAGAGGACTTGGAAGCATGGACGAAAGTGAACATCCAGGTTTTGGATATGAATGACCTAAGACCTTTGTTTTCACCAACCACATACTCTGTCACGATAGCAGAAAGCACTCCATTAAGGACTAGCATTGCACAAGTGACTGCAACAGATGCGGATATTGGGTCTAATGGCGAATTTTATTATTATTTCAAAAGCAAAGTTGATCTCTTCTCGGTACATCCTACTAGTGGCGTTATCTCCTTAAGTGGCCGGTTAAACTATGATGAAAAGAACAGGTATGATCTTGAGATATTGGCTGTGGACCGTGGGATGAAGCTTTATGGAAATAATGGTGTAAGCAGTACGGCTAAGCTTTATGTTCACATTGAACGTGTAAATGAACACGCTCCAACAATAAGTGTCGTAACGCATATTCCCTTCCCATCAGACAAGGAGCCTACCTATGCAGTCATTAACATTGACGACCTAGATGAAGGAGCCAATGGAGAAATTGAATCTGTTTCGATTGTGGCTGGAGATCCGCTGGAGCAGTTCTTTCTGATTAAAGAAGGCAAATGGATGAATGAGTATAAAATCAAAGAAAGAAAGCCTATTGACTGGGACAGCTTCCCCTACGGGTACAACCTGACTCTCCAGGCAAAAGACAAAGGATCTCCTCAGAAATTTTCTGCAGTCAAACTGGTCCACATTGCTAGTCCCAAGAAAGAAAGTATCCCCTTGAAGTTTGAAAAGGAAGCGTATGATGTTTCAATCAGTGAATTTTCACCTCCAGGTGTGGTGGTTGCAGTCGTTAAGCTGATGCCTGAGCCCCTGGGTGTAGAATACAGAATATCTCCTAGTGAGGGTGCTGAGAATTTTAAGATCAATCCCATCACAGGCCTCATTACTACTGCTCATTCCTTAAAAATCATTGAGAAGGACCTCTACGAGTTAGAAGTGTATACCAACAAAGGTGATGATTTAAAAGCACATGTTACCATCAGGTTAGAAGATGCCAATGATCACACTCCGGAATTCCAGCAGCCTTCCTACAGCTCATTCGTCAATGAAAGTGTCCCCGTGGGGTTTAGCGTGTTGGCAGTTTCAGCAGTCGATAAAGACAGAGGAGAAAATGGGTACATAACATACAGCATTGCCAGTCTGAACTCACTACCATTTATAATAAATCAGTTTACAGGTGTCATCAGCACATCTGAAGAACTGGATTTTGAGTCCTCACCGGAAAGCTACAGGTTCATTGTGAGGGCTTCCGATTGGGGTTCTCCCTACCGCCATGAAAGCGAGGTGAATGTTACCATATACATAGGCAATGTGAATGATAACAAACCCCTCTTTGAAAAGGTGGCATGCCAGGGAGTGATTTCGTCTGACTTTCCCGTTGGTGGTCACATTACTGCTGTTTCTGCTATAGACATAGATGAGTTAGAGCTTGTAAAGTACAAAATAATCTCTGGAAATGAGCTTGGCATTTTTTATTTAAATCCTGATTCTGGTGTCCTTCAACTTAAAAAATCTCTAATTAATTCTGGCATAAAGAACAGCAACTTTGGCCTTAAAATAACGGCCACTGATGGAGAGAACTTTGCTGATGCTATGTCTGTTAATATCTCAATAGTTCATGGCAAAGTGTCGTCAAAGACATTTAGCTGTAGAGAGACAAGAGTTGCACAGAGGCTAGCAGAAAAATTGCTCAAAAAGGCAAAAGCAAATGTGAAGTTGAATTTGGAAGATGGTTTTCTTGATTACTATTCAGTGAACAGGCAGGCACCACATTTTGACAAAGCCTTCCCAACTGATGTGATGGTTTCGGAGGATCTGCCAGTTGGTGCCACCATCTTGAGGATAAAAGCCTATGATGCAGACTCAGGCTTTAATGGAAAAGTAGTTTATACAATTTCTGATGGTAATACAGATAGTTGTTTCAACATTGACATAGAGACAGGTGTACTACAGGTTCTTATGCCCTTGGACCGTGAAAAAACAGATCTCTATATCCTTAATATTACAATTTATGATTTAGGTAAGCCACCGAAATCTGCGTGGAGACTGTTGACTGTCACTGTAGGGGATGCAAATGATAACAAACCTGTTTTTTTACAGGACAGTTACTCAGTTAACATTTTAGAAAGTACAAGTCTTGGTACAGAAATTATCCAAGTAGAAGCCAGAGACAAAGACCTTGGGTCCAACGGGGAAGTAACTTACTCTGTTCTGACAGACACCCAGCAATTTGCCATCAACAGTTCCACAGGAGTGGTGTATGTGGCTGATCAACTAGATCGGGAAACAAAAGCAAACTACACTCTAAAAATTGAAGCTAGGGACAAAGCAGAGAGTGGCCATCAGCAGTTTTCTGTTGTGCCTCTGAAGGTGTTTTTGGATGATGTCAATGATTGTTCTCCAGCTTTCATCCCATCCAGTTACAACGTGAAGGTGCTTGAGGACCTGCCAGTTGGCACTGTCATAGCTTGGTTGGAAACCCACGATCCAGATCTTGGCCTGGGAGGTCAGGTTCGATACTCACTGGTGAATGATTACAATGGGCGTTTTGAGATAGACAAAGCCAGTGGTGCTATCCGCTTGAGCAAAGAGCTTGATTATGAAAAGCAGCAGTTCTACAACCTGACTGTGCGCGCCAAGGACAAGGGACGCCCAGTTTCTCTCTCTTCTGTTTCTTTTGTGGAAGTAGAAGTGGTGGATGTTAATGAAAATCTCTATACTCCCTATTTTCCTGACTTTGCTGTCGTTGGATCTGTAAAGGAAAACTCCCGCATTGGTACAAGTGTTTTGCAAGTTGTTGCTCGAGATGAGGACTCTGGAAGGGATGGGGAGATCCAGTATTCCATCAGAGATGGCAGTGGACTAGGGAGATTCAGCATCGATGAAGAGACTGGTGAGTTTTGTTTCTTTCATAGAGATGTTCCTTTCGTAGAGATGTTTGCAAAAGGAAAGCTTATGCATAATTATTTTCTACCCTTAACAAGAAATTAATGTCTTCTTAACAGGAAAGATAACGTTATAAATAGGAATGTTCCAGGCACAGCAGTGACGTGATTTTATTACCTACTTACATTCATCATTCTGTGGGTGGGAAATAATGGACATTGCTTTTCAGTAGCTGTGTGATGACTCCATTTAAAAAGCAATGATAGTTCCATAAGGTCTCTTTTTCATCACAGTATTATCTGTTGATTGTTATAAAGTGCTCAGGTTACCTCAACAGAGTCACAACACTCACGACCTTGAATGTAACACTAAATCCAATGAAAGGAAGGAAGAGGCAAGCAATAAGACTTGCTTCATCCTATTTTTTTTTTATTTTTATTATTTGTTATTGATGAGAATGATTTTTTAATGGAACTTAGCAGTGTTGAATGAGATGCCATTCTGCATCATGTGCTTTACTGTAGCATGTGGTCCTCGTCAGTGTAGGCATCCTTGTATAAAGGCAGGAATACAAGGAAAGATATACTCAGCCTTTGGTAGCTTTTCCTTGGAGGCAGTATTATTGACAGAGTGAAGATTTCTTAGCTACTAAACTTCACTTCTACCATATCCTGTTGGAAAATGTAGAAAACACCAAGTATATAAGACCATCCAATAAGAAAACAGCTAACGAGTTGGCTGTTTAAATGTTTGATAGCTGTTGAGAGCAATGGTGCAGCTGTGGTACTAGAAGAAATGAAGAAATTAGACAATATTAATCAACAGTTATACTAAATATGTTGAGTCTGTGGGTTTACTGTGGTTTAAGCAGACTTTGTATGTCTTTTTTTTCCTAAAGCTTTTAATTGTGAATGTGGTATTAAAGCATAAGATTAACATGTATGTTTTGACAAATTCAAACTGTTTAATCAAATGACAACTTTCTAAACTGAACATTATGAAAAACAGACGACATTACAAATGCTGTGGATCTTGTCTGAACATAAGCAGTGAAAAATATTTTAGTTCTATTTGTGCTGTAGCCTCTGTGCTGCAACTGTGTACAGATAATAGTCAAAGTCTTCTGTCCAGAAACATTAAAGCTGAATGTCAGAAGTCAAGAGGACACCTCGTATAATTACCAGAAATTTTAAGAACTCACACAACCTATAAGATGTTAATAGAAGTGGAACATATGTGGGCAACATTATTTAGGCAGTTGAACATGAATTTCAGTCTTGAGCTCCTGCATTTGAAAATATTGGCCTACATTATTGAGTATCATGAAGTTCAGTTAAATGGGTTCTGTTCTAAGCAATGGGAGATTGGTCTGAATGCTCTAGCTTTGTTCTGAAAATCCCAGGATTCAACATTTGTTGAACTGAAAGGAACTGTTAAGAAAATAGGCTAAGAGGAATATAAGTTAGCATGTGTTGTTCATTAAGAAAGTAACTCGTTACTGCCCTGTGTCTATCCTACCAAGGGTGCTACCCAGTACTGAGTTAGGGCCCCTTTTCAGTAAAACATAAAGTATGTGTTGAGATGACAGAAACAGGGTTAGTTTGTTCCTAGAACTGAAATCAGAGCATCATAGAATCACCAAGGTTGGAAAAGACTTCTAAGATCATCCAGTCTAACCTCCATCTAACACAAATATCTCCTACTAAACCGTGTCCCTCCGTACAACGTCTGAACATTTCTTGAACACCTCCAGTGTCAGTGACTCCATGATCTCCCTGTGCAGCCCCTTCCAGTGCCTGACTGCTCTTTTGGAGCAGAAATTTTTCCTAACATCCAGTCTGAATCTCCTCTGGTGCAACTTGAGGCTGTTCCCTCTTGTCCTATTGCTGGTTACTTGGGAGAAGAGGCCAACCCCCACCTCGCTACAACCTCTCTTCAGGTAGAAATCCGGTTTGTGAAAGTAAAAAAACAATAAATAGTAATAACACAAAAGCAAAAAACAAAACAAAACATTGCAACAAAGCAGAACTTTCTAAGTTGCAAATCCTTGTCTTTCAGTAGTTTTTTCATGAAAAGGAGCCAATCCCATCAGCTACGCTGTCTCAGCCATTCCAGAAGATATTCCATACCACATTAGTTCACAATACCCTTTTAGATCCTTTCTGTATCTGTTTTGTCCAATTGTTCAGTACATCTTAAGCCATCTTGAAAGCAACTCAGAGAGCACTTGTATGCATGACTGCAGCTCGGCTTGTGTGGGAGAAGGATTTGGGGATACAGGAGCTACTCCAAGTCATGCTCTTGTAACTTGAGCGCAGAATTCGACCTGCTGTGTCAAACAGGACAAAACATTAACACTCTGCTCTTAAACTAGTGGCAGCTTAAATGCTGCTGAGTGATGAATCAGCTTCCTAGATGTAGAAAAGAGCTCAAGTCACATATTGAATTAATTTGCAAAGAGATAGCTGTTTATTTACTTTCAATGCAGTTAATTTGTCACTTTAAAACTGACCGACTCTTATTGGCTTAGGCACCGTCTCTCCTGAAATCTGTGAAGGTAAGCAGGAGCGTGAAGTACAACAAATCAATATTTTTGGCTACTGCCTTAATGAAAAGAAGACTGCAGTATCCATTATAATCATTGGGATATAAACTGGGCCAAATTCATCCTGAAATGTAAGCAGGCTGGACTCCAAGCAAGTCTGTGCTTTCAGCAGGATTCTGCTCGAGTACATTATTTTCATTATTTTTGTTGTTCTGCAATATTCCAGCATAGTGGTGTCAGCTGTGCTCCCTGGGGTGTGGTGATACCCAGAGAGGCTGTGGAGATTCCTGAAGACAAGCTTTACTGCATGGTGGATCCTTACTGTGCCATGCTGCCATGTGCTTCTTGGCATGATGGCTTTGTTCCTCTCTAGATGGATACAGTATATATAGGTACATTTAACTCCAGTTGAGCTTGACCGGGCTGCTGGGGCAGGTGCTTTTTGCAGCTCTACTTTCAGGTCTGAGCCTGTGGTCCATGGTGAGTAGGCTCAGGATTAGCCCACGTTGCCCTGTATGGGTAATTCTGCAAAGGGTTCATGTGCAAAATCTGAAGTTGTTGCAGTTTGGTAGGGTATGGGCCATTGTGATGGGATGGGGATTTTTGTCACACAGTATGGCTCTTCTTGCGCCATGGAAAACCACTTTTGAGGATTGTTGCTGTTGCATTACAGCATTTGTTGTTAAATACTTCAGTTCATAAGTGACATTTTAGGTATATTTGGTCTCACAGCCTCATAAGTAACTTCCCACTTTGTTTCTATGGATTTATTTTAATATCCTCTGTGAGAAGGCGAAGCCGTAATCTGTAAGTCAACAGAAACTCTTCTGCTGTAGAGGGCAACACTTCCTGACCTCCTCCAACTCTAACCCCAGTTTCACACTAGCTATTTAGCCAGCAGACTGTATGATTCTTGAATTTACAAAACAACTCATGAGTCATAGCAAAAAGAAAAAAAGAGGGGAAAAAAGTGTTGTTTTTTTTTTTCTCTTAGAACTCTCTTTATTGTTTCCTGCCTCAGCAGGCATTCAGTTTGTTGTCAGCCTAGGTGTACAGTTCAAACTCATTGATTTTCTGTCTTCATCGGCCTATTCATCGTCTCTTGGATAAATGTCACAAGCTTGCCATTTTAGGTATCCTCTACACTCAGAGGTGTGCAGTGTGATCTCTCCACTTGTGGATTCCGTTTTTCCCTCTGTTTTCCTTTCAGAACCACTTGTCTTTAATTCTCTTTTCTCTTGGACTTGAGATGTAATGTACATAATGAACTGTGATCATCTACAGACAGAGCTGGACTCTGCCTCTTTTCCATCTGCAGAAAACCAACAAAATCTCGTTCTTTGTTCTTGTTGTCTAGTGTGGGTGGTTAACTTTTTCCCTACACAGCTCATGGCTATGGAGAACCTTGAGGCTTTTCTTCATCCCTGATACCACTCCTCACTGGGTGTACTTCTCCACACTACCCACCAGCCTGTTAATTGCAGTTCCTTAGAAAATAATTGTGTAAAAATCCTCTTCCTTCCAGAGTGTTGTAACGTGAAATGACCAGAGATTATATAATAATAGAACCGTTGGAGTTGGAAGAGACCTTTAAAGGCCACCTCATCCACCCCCCCTGCAATGAACATGGACACCCACAGCTCAGTCAGGTGCTCAGAATCCCATCCAGCCTGACCTTGAGTGTCTCCCGGGATGGGGCATTAACCACATCTCTGGGCAACCTGTGCCAGTGCTTCACTCTTCTTATTGTAAAAAAAAAAATCCTTATATTCAGTCTAAATTATCTGTTAAAAGGTCCGTTAAAGGCTTTTTGAGATGTCAGCATGCTCTGAGCTTTCATCCTAATGGTAACTCTGACAGATACAATTTGTCTTTCAGAAGTGGTTTCTGTCTGAAGTTCTCGGCTGCCATCTTAAAATGCTGGATTTTCTCTACTCTCATACGTACACATTTGCAGTGCTAAAACCACAGCAAAGTGGTACATTATTTCTGTCTCAGGAGTTCACGAGGACTTCAGCAAATGCACATGGGCATTTGATGCCACCTGCCTTGGTGGAAGCCAGCAGTATTTCTGTCCTAGCTTAGCAGGGACATTGGTAACTAGCACTATTGTCTGACTTCTAGAGAAGTTGAGTTAGATGAGGTCACTTCTTGCCCAAATGCTGACATCCTCCTCATTTTTTTCATTATTTGTGGTTCAGCTAAAGAGCGTTTTGTACTCCAGCTACACTTTTTAGTCTGGCATGTGTTTTTACTCCTTACGCAGTTGATGTAACAGCCTGGCACTGGAAGAGTTTCTATATTTACCCCTACTTTACTTGTGGTTGTACTAGTAATAGAAAGGGAATGAGCTGAGCAGAAAGATGAAACACATTCAGCATCTTCTGCTGCTGGGACTTCTGTAGGCTTGGTAGACTTGGTGTGACAATGCCCCAGGATGCAGGTAATGACTAACTCCAGTGCTTGGGCAGGAAAACTGAAGCCACCATCTTCTGCTGCTTCTCAAGGAAGCACTGTGACATCTCAAATTGCATTGAAATGTGATGCGTAGAAAAAAATAGCTGTATTAAATAAATACGGGATATTTGATTGCCTTACAAAGCCAAGCCCATAACCATGGATTTAAATAGCACTTTTCAAACTTTGTAAATCCATTTTCTAAGGTTATTCAGGAACTTGAGTCCACTGATTTTTATTGAGACTTGAAAATTTGGCATTAGATGTCAGTCATTTGCACCCATGCACATCCCCCACTAATAAGAAGGCAAGCTGGAAGATGGCCCTGATAACTTGTTATCATTAGGTGCTTTCAGTCCTGACAAATTCCAATGAGTAAGCCAGGCCTGTCTTTTGCAGTACTGAAATCTTAAAGATGATGTTAAATGGAGGTGAATTTCAAATTATTATAAATTCCGTGGGTTTACATTGCCAAGTGTAGCAGTCTGGTGTATTTTGAGACCTCTTAAGGTGCCTCAGGAGTGATTGAAATTACTGACAAACTGTTACCAGAGTCCAAAAAGAAGCCAGTTGGTGTTGGAAAACCCTAATCATGGCTTCAAACGACTAATAATGGAAACAAGAAACACTAGACTATATAGTTTACAATAAAACAGACCTGCCAGCTCTGTTACATCTGTCTGGCAGAAGGGGATACATGTATTTCTTCAGACTCCTTCCATATTGTTGCTGTCTTCTAAAACAGTTTTCAGTTATTGTGTGTGCAAGTTGAAGGATACTTCCATTTATTACAATCTGAGTGGTCTGATAAATATTTATGTGGGACCATTACTAGTGTTTCCTTGAAACAGAATCAAGTAAAAATGAAAATGGTTTGTGATATGCGCTTTCTTTTTCCCTGACTTGTTTAATTTTAGCAAAGCATGTAAGAGCTGGTGACTAAATCTGTGAAGGCTCACTCATAGGCTTGAACTCACTGTGGAGTTTTGAAGTATTAGTGTTACAGATGTTGTTCATTTTCCTGGTGAGTGTAGGCAAAATTAACCACTGAGGGTAAGCATTGCTGAGCCGTTTAATTAGCAGAGGCTTTAAAAAGCAGTTTTAAGAGTAACTTTAGGCTGAGAAGAGCCAGTGGGTGCTGCTGTGTGCTGGCTCAGGAAGGGAGGATGAGGATGCTTGCAAGATTTCTTGCAGCTGTCCCCTAGGACTGGCGCTGGTTGATGCTGAGCCAGCTCTCCTTCATGGTTCTCTATGGGAAGGAGAGTGCCAGGTTGCAACTCCAGCCAAAATTTCATCTGTCGGCCTCTGTCTGTGTTATGCACAAGCAAAGCATTCCTAGGAGCAGCTATTTTGGAGTCTGCTGTAATGTGTTATCGTTACTCGTGAGTTATCTCTGGCAACTTTTAATAGGGCAATCTTCCCATCATGTATGGTATCCAATTTTAGGAAAGTAATTGTTAACACTTCTCTTTTTCTTTAAAATTAGTCGTGGTGGAGAAGTGTCTGCATTTGTGTATTTATAATTTCTCCATCACTTGTAGCTATAAATTGGTAAAGGAACAAGGCCAGTCGTGGTTTCAGCGGAGTGAATGTTTAAAGTTTTGTTTAACAATACCAACCCTAAAATAATGCCTCAGCTTACAAAAATATTTATTTTAAAGAGTCCTTTATATCACTTTGACATATTTTGAAAGTTTCCTAAGTGAGACCAGCCATGCAGAATTGTTCCATTCAAGCTGTTCAGCCCTCTTGGCTTTCTACCCCCTGAAACAGCTCATGATATACAGCTTTCATAGTTAGCTGTTGCTTGTGTGGTTTTCCTTCTTTGGAAAGTGTTTGGAGAACCTTCTTTGTTAGTAAGGATGCTCCTGATAATAGGATACTTCTCAATATCTGAGTAATTCAGAGTCATAGAATGGTTTGGGTTGGAAGGGACCTTTAAGATCATCTAGCTCCAACTCCCTGCCTGTAGGAAGGGTTACCTCCACCTAGACAATTTATTTATTAATAAAGAAAGACACAGTTTTTATTTCCTCCTAGCTTCTACTTTTATCTTGCTTGAGATTTGTTTCCAAGAGTATTTGTGCCATTCTTTTCTGTTATTCTGTCACTTAGCTTTTTGCTCCGAAGTGACCCCTGCATTATCCTGTGCATCACAATCCCTTGAGTTACACCCAGGTGCAGCTGTGTAAAGCCATGGGACCAAGCCACCCACTCTCAGACAGAATATTTCCTCCCTGTGTCTACCATTCAATCTAAGCATCTGAGCACCAGCCTTATTGTGGCATCACTTCTGACCATGATCTGCCTTCACATGTGAGTGATTCCTTGTAACTGAGAGAAAAAGGTACACTTCGGGGAAGGAAAAAGCATTTTGTATCTTCCAAGGCACCAGTGGAAGTCCATAGCTGCAGAAAGTGATGTTGTTGATGCAAAGGTGCCTGTTCATGAGTTCGTTGAGGGCAATGCAGGCAGTCCAGTCCTCATGTGATGTACTGAGGAGGAGGAAGATGGATGTTATTGCAGTGTCTGAGATTACATGTAACCATTTCACTGTGCTGCCTAATTCTTCACTGACACAAGACCAAGGAAGATGATTCTCTGGTGGCCAGTAGTATTGAGGACACAATTCCCATCAGACCCATGTGGCAGGTTGCGTGGCTTTTTAGGAAGCAATAAAATTGGACAGAGTTGGTGAGGAAATTTTGGGGATTGTTTGGTGGCACAGACAGGTGGTAACACTGGACTGATAAAAAACCTTAAGTGTATATTTCTTTCCTTACTTCAGTACATATGTAGTGTCCAGAATTTACCCTGGAAGCTGTCTTAAAGCATGCTTTGTGCAAAGTTGTTCTCTCTCCAAGGACTGCAAGTAGTGGTGAACCAGGCACTGGCTTGGAAAGCTCTTCCAGTTTTTCATTGCTCTCTCTGATTAAAAACTGTGTCACATTTCGAGACTGAGTTTGGCTATTTCAGCATTCATGACTTGGAACTTGTTAGATCCTTGTCAGTAAGGTAATTTTTTTTTTGAGAAGTCCTTCCTCCCTTGAATATCTCTATGTACATACAGGCCTACCTGAAAATGGATGTGTGGAGATGGGCTCCTACAGCTCACAGAGCAGATTCTTTTAATCTGTAGTCTGCTGTTTAATGTAAACATCTTTATTACGTTTTATACACTTATGGTGTCTTATTAGCATTGAAGTGTTGCCAGTAAGAAATAGCTGAGAGAAAGCCAAACTCTGTGTATGTGGGTGGGGAGCTTTCATTGCAGTTGGTTTTCATTAGGCATTCGCACTAACGAGTCTTTGTGTTTCTCAAACTTGAGTTGTCCATTGACATGAACCTGATGATTCTGTGCTGCTGCCGGTGTTCTGCTGAATACGGGGCAGGAATGTGGGCTGTGCAGCTGCATGCTCTGTTGGATGCAACCCCTAAAATTTCTTCTCATAGATAATGCTTTTCAGTTACATTAATGGCATTTTCTTTTTGTAGTTAAGCAAAATTTTCTCATGTTATGGGTGTGATTGACAGTTCTCTCAAATGACAAACTTGAGACACATTGGCAACCTGGTCTAGTGGGAGGTGTCCCTGCCTATAGCAGGGGGTTAGAACTAGATGACCTTCCTTCCTAAAACATTCAGTGATTCTCTATTCAGCTCTGGAGTAAGAGGTATAGAGATTTGCATCTAGGGACTGAGTGGGTGGCTGCCTATTCCAGTGAAAATACCAGATTTTGGTTATCAACATGAGCTTCCTATACAGAAGATCATCTTGAGAAACACAGGTTTGTAGACACTGGAAGATTCCCAGTCAGCAGCCCAAGCCAAAAAGTGGCAAAAGGAGCTGTGCACAGGGCTTGGGATGGGAGTCCGGATCATCAGCACCACAGGCAGTGATGGCAGATGCAGCCCGATGGGTGGCTGGTGAGAAATTGAGGTGAATTAATGAGATTTTTTTTATTTAGAGACAGAAATTCTATCCAAGGCAAAATGTGGGTGTCTGCATACATGTGGCCATTAACACTGATGAATAATCATCCTAGTGTCTGTAAGGAACAAAATTAAACTCTCCTACTTCTAACTTATGGGAAGACTAATTATTAAGAAGTGTTTACCTTGGCCTGAGAATAATCTGAATGTATGTGGTTTTAAACAGCCATCTGTTTCCACAATGTGAGGGCTAGATTGGTCCTTTTTTCACGATCGAAGCATTTGTGGTTTTTTTTTCAGTTTTATCAAAATATGCACAGCAGATTTGTTTCTGATTTGCAGATCATTGCAACCCCAAATGACTTACATGCCTATTTATTTGGGCATTTTTCCCCTTATTTCATTTGAAAGTTTTGCTGATAATTAGTGTTCTGGAAATGTAACTCAGCACACAGATTGTTAAAAATAGTTTTGCTTCTCACCACTGCTTCAGTTTATAAGGTGAGATTTTGTGAAAAAGAACAAACCAAACCCTCACTACGAATCCGTTAAATTTTTAATAACTTTTTTCCCCAAAAGCTTTATTTTTTTATGAGAGAATAACTATGGAGTTTAATTAAATTTGCCAGGATACTTCACAGTCCCCAAATACCTTTCATCTAAAGTACACAAATTATTTTTCACATTTTAATGAAGGAAGCTCTTTGATGTGCAATGTTTATGTAGTTTCCCATTTTAGTGATAGGGTGTGAGAGGTGCAGATAAGTTAATAGTTTGATTCTTTGAGGGGGGTTGGGAATGACAGTGTAGAAATTCATTACAACAGCAGAAACTTGGGGTGTTCAGCATCTTTGTTATGGAGTGGTACTTTACCACAGCGTACAGTGGGGTGGATTTTTCTGAGTCCCACTGTGTCTTGCCATACAAGACCACCTGTCTGATGCTACACAGGATCCTGGAGCTGGTGTTAAAATGAGTGGATTTTTTTCTTTCTTCTTGAGATGCTCTGCAAGGACAAACTGATCTGCCCTGTGCTACTTCTAATTGCCTCTCTTAGTGTTTGTTTTTTAACCTTGCTTAATTATCATTAGGCAGTAACTCTGAGGTGATGACAGATCGCAGTCCAACTCCATGATTAAGGCAGTTCCCTCTGGGACCATAACCTTACGTATTGCTGTGAGGGAAAGCACTGATAGCTGTGTGCACCAGCAACCAGATGTGGTCAGAGGGTGTCAGGAGCCCTGGGCTCAGCACTGAATGAGACCTATGGCTGGGTTAGCCATTTGCTAATGAGATCTGGAGCTCTTTATGAGAATGCAGATCCTTTGTGTCACAGTGTGTTTGCCTTTATCAAGAGACCTTCTTTTGAGCAGTGTGTGGTTTGGCATGGGCAGCAAGCAACTCCTGAGGTGCAAAGCATCCATCTGGAGAAAGAAAAATGATCAGAGAGGAAGAGAGCACCCACAGGGACATTTGGGTGTGAGGTTGGTCTTAATTATCATTACGGGGCCCTTCCAACTCAGTATGCTTTATGACTGATTAGAGACAAGATCAGGACTGTTCATGAGGAAGGAAGAGAATGGGCATTTAGCTGTGCTGTCCAAGGGGTAAATGACAAAATCTGTTTAATTAGTGAGACCTAATGAGTTTAGGACTGTTAACACTAGAGTTTACCCCTCACCATCTATTAATTGCCAAAAAGCAGTTCTGCTTTGTGCTAAATGTGGAAGGTAATACCTGAACTGCAAGCTATAATGAAGCATTTACTGAAATACTGGCACAGGTTGTCCAGAGAGGTGGTGGATGCTCCATCCCTGGAGACACTCAAGGTCAGGCTGGATGAGGCTCTGAGCACCTGATGGAGCTGTAGATGTCCCTGTTTGTTGCAGGGGGTTTCACTTGATGGCCTTTAAGGGTCCCTTCCAACTCAGATATGATTCTCTGATTCCATGAAGTTTGAATTTGTTGATGCTGAAGTAAAAAAAAAACAAACATTCTGTTGATAGAGGTCACAAACTGCAGCCATTCCTGAATGGCTAAGTACTGAACTTCTATATTGTTAATAGCACAGCTATTTCATGGGGATTTCCTTTAATTGTTTAATCTCTCATAATGAACATTAATCTGTCACTGGCAAAGATAAAATCCATCTAATTCTCAGAAAATCTGCTTCTCTTTGACCATACCCACAAATTAAAACCTCTCTGACACTGGTTGGAAGCTCTGTCTAGACACTGAGTGTGGTCAGAATTATCTGGGTGCTTGCAGGGAGGGGAACTGAGCTGCTGTACTATGCCAGGTGTGATCCAGTCCACTCTGATGAGAAGTTTCAGGCTATCCTGGAGAGTGCCCACAGGGAATGGGAACCTCTGGCATGGGAGCCGTGATTCCCTTTCCCTGCTCAGATGTATCCAGGAATCATAGAATAATAGAATGTCCTGAGTTGGAAGGCTCCCATAAGGATCATTGAGTCCAGTTTCTTCTCCACTGTAGTTCCTAAATCTACACAGAAAAAAACAGCTTTTTCTGGATTAACTTTATTATAGTTGAAGAATCTCATTTTTGCAGTAAAGTGAGGCTGTGATTCCCAGCTCCCTTTAACCTGGCATGTATCTGCTGAGGACCTAGAGAAAACAATCAGAGTACTCATCCTCGTTGGAGAAAAGTGAGAGAAGCAGTTTTCTGGTCAAATTTGTGGGCCATACAAACATTGGGCATTTTTATGGAAGTAGAGAAGGAAGATAAGCTACAGAGTTCAGGGATGGGTTGCCCTTTTGGTGGCTCTGTGGTCTTATGCTGGATTAGCATAACTGAGACCCTGTGGGTTTGAGAGCATCCATGCAAGGAGAATACAGGGCAGTAACTCTCGTCACTGAAATTCAAACCAAGATAAATAATCACGTTTTGTCCATATAGGAAATATATAATTCAATCTGTAGATGTTCAATGGGAAGTTTTTCAGATAAATGAGCATTGAATTTAAGCAGATTGAAGGAATAGTGTGGAAATAATATGGTCAGAGCTGCTGCCTTGTCCAGGCTTTGATGTGGAAGTAGCTGTACTGAATGAGCTAGCAGGATGTGTGCTAAGATGGGATTTGGTGTGTTAGCTGATTAGGATGGCTATTTGCTCCGTTGTAGTTATGGCCCGGACCCCTGAGCCTGGAGCTGATATCACAAGTACGAGCAGATATCAGATGGCTAAAGCTGCTTACTGTATGTTACAGAAGATACAAAATCCCTCTGGCAGCGCAGCTAACCTTTTCATGCCTCACTTTACCTGTCTGTGCAATAAGTCTAATGATCATCACATTGTCAAAGGCATTTTTGTGCTAGTTATGATGCTCGCATGATTAATGGCTTAAAAATGCTACGAGTGATTTTGATGGAAACACAGAGCAAAGTGCACTGCATAAATACAGTCACTTGCTATTTGAAGTTGAAGGGTGTTAAAGGAGAAGTCCCTTCAGGATTCACATCTTTCCCATTTTATTCTCCAAGGAAAACTGTAGCATCTCAGTGACCTACATAAGCTAGTACATTTATTCCAAATAATTAACTGTGGAAACGTTATATTGACTGCACTGGGCATAGTCAACAGCCCCACAGTCAGGCTGCTCAACCTTCTCTTTCAGCCTTCTGGGCTTGAATGATACTCCAAAATGTGGCTCAATTCAATGCACAGTGAAAACAAAAGGGAAGATTAATTTCAGTATCATGGGAAGTGAATCCTTGCTGTTGTTCCCTGACTGCTGTGGCTGCAGTGCTTCATCTGCTTGGGTGTTCCTGAGAGGTCATACCTTCTCTGATGTGATAAATGAGATATGACTTCAGTACTAAGCAGAAAGGGAAGATTTGTGATGACTTCTGTCCCCAGATCGTAGAATGGCCTGGGTTGAAAAGGACTCCAAAGATTGTCTAATTTCAACCCCTCCTGCTGTGGGCAGGGTCGCCAACCACCAGACCAGGCTGCCCAGAGCCTTGCCTTCGATGCCTCCAGGGATGGGGCATCCACAATCCAGTGTGTCACCACACTCTGAGTGAAAAACTTCCTCCTAACATCTAAACTAAATCTCCTGTCTTAGTTTAAAACCATTTGCCCTCGTCCTATCACTACGAACCCATGTAAACAGATGGGAAGGGTACCAGGAGACCTGTGTGGCTGGACACCAGACCCTGAACATCAGCCTAAAGCAACAAAGCTATGAAGGGTCTGGAGTACAAGTGTTAAGGGGAGCAGCTGAGGGAACTGCGATTGTTCAGTCAGGAGAAAGGGAGGCTCAGGGGAGAACTTATCACTCTCTACCATGCCCTGAAAGGTTGTGGTGAGGTGGGGGTCGGCCTCTTTTCGCAGATAACAACAATAGGATGAGAGGGAATGGCCTTAAGTTCTGACAGGGAAGGTTCAGGTTGGATATCAGGAGGTATTTCTTTTCCAAAAG
Source organism: Cyrtonyx montezumae (assembly GCF_038088225.1). Taxonomy (NCBI): domain Eukaryota; kingdom Metazoa; phylum Chordata; class Aves; order Galliformes; family Odontophoridae; genus Cyrtonyx; species Cyrtonyx montezumae. The sequence continues at coordinate 7,242,841 of NW_027071848.1, forward strand.
AGTAGTTAGGCTTTGGCACAGGCTGCCCAGGGAGGTGATGGAGTCACTGTCCCTGGGGATGTTTAAGAACTGTGAAGATGTGGTACTGAGGGTCAAGGTTAGCGGGCATGGTGGAGGTGGGTTGATGGTTGGACTAGAGGATCTCAGAGGTCCTTTCTAAACTTAATGATTCTATGGTTGATTTTATGATTCTGTGGGGCAGCATGTGGATGCCCTAAAATGAGCTGCCTCTTCCCTATGCTTTGGTTTTAAGTGCTCAATATGAGCAGGAAAGCAGTGGTGAGGGTGATGCACACTGGGAGCTCCATTCCTCTCTTTGATTTACTTAAATAAATAGTTTTGGCAGCTACTACCTAACCTTCAGTGCTGTGTTCTCAGAGTGATTACCATGTCAGTGAGAAACCCTTGGTGTCCTTGTTTTAAATACAGCACAAGGCTCACCAGAGGGGTGACAGGAATTAACCTGATCAACTCATTCCTGATGCTGGGCTTCGGGCCAGGCGGTGCGAGGCAGCACGAAAGGGGAGCAGTTCAGCAGTGCCGGCAGCATGGAATGTTTTGGCTCGAGAATGTGCTGAAAGAATGAGTCTAGCATAGTTTCAGGGGCTTGCCAAAACCTTTTCTGTGTTATGTGGCTTAAAAGACAGTAGTACTTTCAAGGAAAGATGCTTCATGTTTCTCTCTCTCTTTTTTTTTTTTTTTTTTGGCTCACTTTTCATCACTATATTGACTTCGGTCACACAGGGAGTGGGGACCAGGGCAGAGATGTCCACATGAGCCCTGCAGACAGAGCTGCAGACCACTCCTTTCTTACACATGTTGCTTGGCTTTCTCTGTTTTAGTTGTTTTTTTTTTTAATTTTTTTTTATTTTTTTCAGCAGTTTTCTTTTTGCTTCACTTCAGTGTAAAGTGAGAGTCTCCTTTCCTTGTCAATCTAAATGTCAAATTATTCCCCGTAAAAAAATCCTGCTGATTTGAAGCAGTGCTTCAATGCAGAGTCATTTTTTGGTTCCCCCTAGTTTTTCAGCAATTTGGAATTGAAGCACAGGGTTGGGGACCTTCTTAAAGATTTCAGCATATTGCTTATCATGGTTGGAAGTTATCCCATGTCCTCATGTCACAGCATGGCCTGGCTGAAGAGCCAGGGCTTGGTAGTGCAGAAGAGAAGCTTTGATTTAATTGAAGTATCCTGGGACAAGGCAAACCCATGGATGAGGAATGCTGCAGCCTTGGTTGAGTTTCTTGATGTCTCCAAAGTTTATTTATTTATTGAATTATGTGTTTCAGAGATGTGGGAGCCTTGAGTTGGAAAACCTTACGAATACTTTAAAGAGTTATGAAACTACATTGCAGTAAAATAGCTTTCCCTGTCCTTAATCATTTAGGCTATGGTGTTTTGTTTTTTTTTTCTGTGAATATGTCTTTGTGTTTCTAATCAGACAGTGGTTATATTGCTAACGATGATAAGCAAAGGCAACAAGGAGAGGGAATATGTTTCTCGGCCCTTGTCACCAGCCTCAGGTTTGACTTTTTCATTTGTGGTGGCAATAAGTGATGCTGGAGTGTATCCTGGGCAATGCACTGCCTGTGTGGTGTGATTTATAGGCCACTGTTTTTGAGAAGCCGCAATATTATGCCTCATTCTGAAGAGAGGTTTAAAAACGTACAGAAGTTGGGAAAATACTATCTGTCTTTTAAAAAACAAGATTCATGAGCAGATGTATACATCCACTGTGTCACCATACAGATGGGCCAAAAATGTTCAGTTGTCATGGCAGCAGTATGTACAGTATCACAGAAGAACTAAAAATAGAAGGAAAAAAAGGACTGCCTTGCCAGTTGTTACACTGCGGCAGCAGCTGCTGAGTTTGAGTTTTCTTGCCTTGAAACTTCAGTTCAGAATACTCCAGACCACGCTTCTTGTCAGCAGCAGTACCTGTGCCTTGTGACGTTCTGAGCAGAGCTGCTCACCCTGGGAAACATCATGTTCATGTTTCGTCCTTTATTTAAATGGTTTCTCTTTTGAATGGGAGCTGGGCAGTAAGTAGCGGGCTGTAGCTTCTCTCAGGAAGCTACCCCAGGGTAAATTACCATTTCTTAAGGACACGGTTTAATGAGCAACGTTGGTGGCAGGGGGATGGTTGGACTAGATGATCTTAGAGGTCTTTTCCAATCTTAATGATTCGGTGATTCTGTGTTGGTGTTCATTTAGATTTGTGTTTTGCTGGGCGTGGTGGGACTCTGATCTCGTTGATAAGGTGGAGCAGGAATTATTTGGGCCGTAAGCAACATTCCTGCTCATTTTATACGCAGACATAGAGACCTATCTACATGTTTAGACCCAAGTGAAATATGCATCACATCCTTGGTATTATATTAAAAAATTTTTGCATGATGATATTGTCCATATTTTTAAATCTAACTCTGGCTATCTTGATGTTTATTTTCCCCGCTTACTAAGACATGGAAAAAGAACTATAAATCTTCTTTGAGTTTCTGTTTCTGCTTTCCTGTGGAGTAGAATTAGATTACTACGCTGCATGGACGTGTTTTAGCTCTGCCTTCAGATGCTTGATCACATATACAAAGAAAAGGAAATGTATCTGTATTTACACTGGGGTATTTGTCTCTGAAGGAGCATTCTGTGGACAAAAACAAGACAGTTCAGAGGGCTGCACTGTGATGGTGGCTGGGAAGTGATGTGGTCTCATGTGTACCAGCATGGGATTGGATTATGCTCTGCATCCTAGCTCTGGACTTTGGCTGTGACATTGCTGGACATGAAGAATGGTCTGGGTTCCTCTGTCCAAAATATGCATCTGATCACACATGGCCCTGCATCCCGCTGTGTGGGTGCTGCTCTTTCACCCAGGGCAAAACTATGAGTATGCCTCAGTAACAGCAGGAATGAAGACGATTTGACAGTGGAAACATGATTGGGTAGTAGCAATTAAGTCATTTTAGTAGTAAAATCAGAGCTGTTGTTGAGATTACTTCCTTTGCTGTGTCCTGCTGCGTGGTTCTGAGCTGATTTTTAAAATGCTCTACAAAAAAAGCAGTGAAAGTTTTATCTTCTACTTCACTCCTAGCTGCTGGTACCTGTTATCTGCTGTGCTGCTTTTCTGTAGTATTGCAAATATTTAGGGTTCATCCTCTCGGTTACTCAAATTGAGGTATAGCCATTTCCATTTAAATGACTATTTTTTTCCTCCTGTTAGCAGCATTTCATTTTTGGAATAAATAAACAGAATGCCATGCTCTATGAAGGTCAAAATTGTTTACAAAGCTCTTCCCTACTTGGCTTCTGTCTTTAAAAAATAAAAAAATAAATTGGGATTTCTGGGATTTTAGGATTAGCTAATGTATTTACCCAGCATTTAGAAGGTAATTTTCATAGGATAGAGAGATCTTGTTTACAATGTGTATAAAAAGATTAAAAGGAATTCATTTTATTATGTAAGAATATTGAGTAATCTCCTGCCTTCTGTTGTGAACCTCTCATACTGTGTTACACTTTCTATTTCTAGTTCTTAATCTTCAATTAGCTAAAAAGCTTTCTCCCACTTCTAATTCTCCTGTTGCCTTCCAAAGCCTTCTCTAGTAAATTCAAACATATTCCCATACGCGTCCCCTCCACCTGCCCATCTGTCCCAGGTTCTCTCTCACTGTCCCTGTCACCAGCCTGGGACCTGATTCAGCTAAGTGCTTTTAGCCCAGTGAAGCCAGTGGGATTTCAGTGTCTCTCTGAATGTTTTGGAATGGTATTAGCGTTACCCTTCTCTGAACTCAGCTCTCTGTGAATTTAATGTTTCAGTCTCCAAATGGAGCAGTGCATAGTTGCCTCTGTTGTGCAGATAGAAAGCTGAGGGCCAGGGAAAAGATACCTCTGGGAAGGAAGATTTGCTTGGAGTCAGCTTGTGATCAATGAGTATTTAAGAACCTTCTTCCACTGTGGTTTAGGCTTTCTAATTCATTGGTACCACTACTGTCAGAGTTAAATACAGTGAACTGATCCTGATGGGTCCAACTACTCCTCTCTTCCCCAGCACCATCTTGGTTCAGTCTGAGGAAGAGGTGACAGAGCAGGTGGGGCAGAAGTAAAGGCTGGCTTTTCCTGAATGTAAAAGCCAAACAAAGGGATCTGGGGGTGTTAGTTGAAAGAGAGCTGAACATGAGCCAGCAGTGTGCCCAGGTGGCAAAGGTGGCAAATTGCATCCTGGCTTGTATCAGAAATAGAGCAGCCAGGAGAAGGGAAGTGATTGTCCCCATTACTCTGCACTGGTGAGGCTGCACCTTGCGTACTGTGTTCAGTTTTGGGCCCTTCTCTACAGGAAAGGCATTGAGGCCCTGGAGCATGTCCAGAGAAGGGCACTCAGGCTGTGAAGAGTCTGGAGCACAAGTCTTACAGGGAGTGGCTGAGAGAACTGGGATTGTTCAGTCTGGAGAAAAGGAGGCTCAGGGGAGACCTTACTGCTCTCTACAGTGCCCTGAAAGGTGGCGATGGCGAGGTGGTGGTTGGCCTTTCCTCCCAGGTAACAGCAATAGGATGAGAAGTAATGGCCTTAAGTTGCTCCAGGACAGGTTCAGGCTGGATATCAGGAGACATTTCTTTTCCAAAAGAGTGATGAGGCATTGAAATGGGCTGCCCAGGGAGTTGGTGGAGTCACAATCCCTGGAGGTGTTTGAGAACCATGTACATGTGTCACTGAAGGACCTGGTTTTTGGGGATGGGTTGATGGTTGGACTAGAGGATCTTGCAGGTCTTTTCCAACCTTAATGATTCTATGATTCCAGTGCTTTAATTTATATCACTTGACAAGAAGATGTCCTCACTGACAATAAGTTCTCTTTCCTACGTCATCTCCTCCTGCTTTCACAGCTGCTGATTGTTCCTTCCCTTTGATTTACACAATCCTTAAGTCTTTACTTGTATATAGGGGCTAGTACTGTGGAATGAGGACATCTTCTGCCTTTATTCACAAAACAAGACCAATAAATCTTCATGTTGAATTACTGCCAGACCCTTGACTTGGCTCTTGTAGTGATCTCTTTCTTGCTTCTTCTAATGACTGCTGGCTTTTCTTTGCAGGAGTGGCAGATGGGGTGGTGGCTTCCCGTGAAAAGGTTTCACCTTGTACATACCCAGAGTATTGTCTTCCTTTTATCACCATCAGCCTCATTGTACTGTTGTTCTCCATGCAACAAAGCAGCACAAATGTCACTGAAAGTCAGATTCCCTAAATTTTTTGGTAGGTTGTAGGCTCAGCCATGTTTCTGTCCAGGTGGTAATCTACAAGAAATCAGTGCCTCATGCTATCCTACACGCCTAATTTTGCACATTGCTGTATGAAGGTTAATGTTCAAATTTTGTAGGGCCTAGTATTTTGGTGAGCTTAGTCCTGGGGTTGCACAGCATTGACTAGGATGGTCTTTACCACTGTAAACTGAGGAGTTCCACCATGATTCATTTTTTTGCAGATTCTGGTCCTGGTTCCTGCACTGTTTGGCATGCCCAGGCTCTGAAGTGCATCACCTAGAAAACCTCCAGTCTTTTGTTTCCTAGTCTGAGTGCACATTATTAGTGTGATCATTGAGTCTGATCTTAAGGATGTGTGCTAGAGATCGCTGCCTTCTTACAAATGTGCATGTGGCATGGAAAGATTCATGGCTGTGAGCCCTCAGTAGTTCACAACCAGTAAATGAGCTAATGATGATACATCTTCCCCTCCCTGCTGCACTCTGAATTTTTATTACAAGGCCAGTGTCATTTGTTTTCATCTCTTGCAAATCCTCCCTACATCCTTTGCCATCCTAATCATTTCCTCTGAAAAACATCTACTGCAGTGACCTCCATTTGACTACGAAATGGAAGCACTGATCAACAGGGCTGCTATCTGTGAGGTTTTGTAAGTGTTACAGGGTGCAGATCCCTTTCTATCTGCATTAGCCCTGAAAAGGCAATGCTGACATTTCTAAGCAGCGAGGAGCAAGGCATTTACTTAAATGTGAACTTCTGTCTCAGCATCAGCCTCACTTTTTAGAAGCACATTTAAGGAGACAATATAAGTGCAACTGTTAGCAAAATGCAAAGTTCACTATTAGTTTAGCCCACCATCCTCCAGGCTAATATACATCTAAGGTTAAAGATGCTAAAATAAAGCATTTCCTGAGTGCAGAAGGCTACTTAGCATTTTCCTTCTGAATGTTTTCTTTAAGAATCCTATGCTCTACAGTTCTGCCTGTACAGTGAGTTCTGCCACAGGGCTCTGCTTTAGGGATGGCATTTCCAGCTGCCACTGGCATGCACAGGAGGAACAAATTGTTGTTTTCATGTCAAATGCATGGATGTGGACAGCTCTTCTTTTCCAGGTAGTAGACAGGACATTAAGATATCCTGCATCAGTGCATGCTTCAGTAGAGAGAGATTTGCTAAATTTTGGAAGGTTGCTTGAACAGGTCATGCTCTTATATAAGGAAATGGATTTCAGTTGAATCTCGAAAAGGACAAATGTGTGTCTGCATTGTATATTTATTGTTTATTGTCAGAAAGTGAATTATTGATTTGGCAGATCTGTGTCATAGATGTCCATAAGAGATTCTGACAGCCTAAGCTGAATGCAAGAGAAGGTTTTCTGACTAACATGTCTGGAAGGAATTAATATTTTGACTTTCTGCAGGATATGTTAAATATATTTTTATTCTGTTTTGGTAGTGGTATATGACTAATACATTGGATAAGTGCATGTGTGGGTGTATAGAAGTCGGTTGAATGTCTTTTCTTTTTTTAAATAGTAATAAATCAGTCTTTGACTTTTTTAAGTACCTGGTAAAGTCATAAAATCAGTGATTGGAATTCTCATGACCTTGCAGGTCATTTTATGCACTTGCTGATCCACTGCATTATTTCATTAGACCTCCATTTTAAAGAACACAAATGTGGGGACTTCTTCCTTTCACTATACAAGGCTTTTACTCAGACAGGAGTACGTGGCTTTGTTTGGGCATGTTATGGAAATCCATGATACATTTAAATTAAAAAAAAAAAGAAAGAAAGAGGTTTAATTTTATACTTTTGAATATGATGAGCCCTGTTATGTCCTTGCTCTAGAGGGGCCTACAAATTTTTCATGCTTACCTCTTTAGACATACAGGTATACAGTCTTTTTTTTTACATGGTCTAATAGTGACAGGACAAGGAGGAACAGTTTTTTAACAAAAAGAGGGGAAATTTAAGTTAGATGCTAGGCAGAAATTCCTCCCTGGCACAACTGCCCAGAGAGCTGTGGTGCCCCATCCCTGCAGGTGCTCAAGGCCAGGCTGGATGGGCCCTGGGCAGCCTGAGCTGGTGGGAGCAACTCTGCCAATGGCAGTGGGTCAGAAATGGATGGTGTTCAGGTCCCTTCCAACCCAAGCCATTCTGTGATTCTATGATATAAATACTTCTAGATGCTCAGTGCAGAGTTGTGCCGCCTTCCCCATCGCAGGCAGCCGCCTCCTTCCCTCTTCTCAGCAGCTGTCTGGGGTGACTTCGTGCCCTGATACCTGTCCCTCCTTCCCACAGCACATGCTGAACCAATTCTGATCTATAATTAATGAGAATTTCCTTTTTGCCCCTCAGGTCTCTCCTTCCTCAGCCTCATCATTACTTCAGTGATGTCCAGGTGTCTGGCATGGTGACAAATAAACTCTTTCACGCATCACTAGTTCAGAGAGCTGAAGCTTAATCCTGACGTGTCCCTGGGCTCTCCCTAAGAGCATGTTTTTAGCTGTAGTTCATGTATTTTCTTAATAATTATATTTTTAGCACATTAGAGCCTCCTCCTGCCTTTTTTTTCCCCCTTGGCTTCATACCTAATTAGTCATTCCCTAAATAAATACCATGGTGCCTCCCAATTTACTTGCGCCATGAGGGAATGCAGTTCTCTGTCTCCTGAATACAATCTGTTCCTTGCTATATGGGAATGATGGATTTGTCTCACGGATAAATTCACTGGGAACATTTTTCATAACCCTTTAGCTTGAGGCATATTTATGTTTTGAATCAAATCTCACATTTTTGGAGGTTTCTCTTTTTTAGAAGCAGTCACTGTCTCGTTCCTTGAGGAGGGACTGGGTGAGGTTTCTTAGATTTACACCTCATGGTCTCCTTGGTCCTCTGAGGGTACCATTCTCCTCACTGGACCTGCTTATTTCTTGTATCTCAGCAATGTGGTGAAATTTGGCAGCTTGTTGGTACTTGCCAGTTGGCTGTCAGCTCCCAAACTGGAAGTATGGTGTATTTCAGGTTTTAACGTCCTTTATATGTCTCATAGTTTGCACATGTGTACTTAATGCTCAGTGTCACTCTCCGGATTTAGCTGGAAGGAGAAGCTAACCATGAGATAAAGGTAATCAAATAATGAAGCTGTAGTCACACTCTGAACTCCTAATTTAATGAAAAAAATCACCCGAACGATAAAGTGTGCAATTATGCTGATTTTCATGACACTTAGGTCACAAATGGATTCTTTCTTGTGTACAGATGACATCAATTAATACCTGTTACAGTTTTCTGTTAAGTCACAGATTTGGCAGTGCTTTTATATTCAGTGGGCATTAATTCTTGCTGAATTGTGAAGACTCTTCTGTATTACTTGTCCCACCCACACAAATACCTGGAGAGATCCTTCTCTGTCCTGATGCTGGAAAAGGCTGTACAACAGGAAGTTCCTTTTACTGGGAATATATATTCATGGGAAATAAGTCTTGATTTTCAACTAACTTAATTTTCCATTTATGTAGCAATACAGATTTATATGGAGTATATATATATATATAAACACTTATTTCTGTTTTGCTGAAAGAAGGCATTTAAAAGGCTGCAGTTTTCTACTTATACCCCAGAAGTGTGGGAAAAAGCAGAGCAATGATGTTCCCAGGGCCCATCGGAGCACTTCAGCAATAACGTACAGCATTAACAGGGCAGTGCTGCCAGTTTCCATATCCACTCCTATCTCCTCTCTACTGAAAAGGTGTGGTAGGTGGCTAACGTGAATGCTGAGACTGAAATGAGGTCAGACAAATATTGTCCAGGTCATTTCTTGTCAATTTCATATTACAGCTAAATGAAACTTAGCACCATGTAGTAAGAGATAAGAACCACGTGACTGAATAAAAAAATACTCCAGGTGAGAGGTGGGGAGAGGAAGGAACTGCTTTTCTGATGTCTTCTCACTTGTAGATGAATGTTTTCCCCTCAAAATCACTTAACACTTTCAAAGGAATTACTATTTCTGTAATATGAAGTGCATATAGAAATGTAATAGTATATAATATACGTTCTCATTTTATAAATTTTTAAGTAAATACATACAGCATACATGATAATGATTTTTCTTTCCTAGTTCTTAGTAAACCTCACTAGGAGATAGTTCTTTTCACATTGGTCTCGCAATTTGAACTTAACTCTTTCGTCTGCTACGTTATTATTCTTTGATATTTCATATATGCCAACTAAATTTTGTTCACTGGATGGTAAGTGTGGTTCTTCTTTCTGCAGGAATGCTAATAAAGGATGGCGTGCCATATTGGGGATTTTTATTGAATTTAATTAATAACAAAGTGAGTTAATCAGGTAACATTCACCTTGAACTTTTTACTTTAAAGGGAGATAATTTCTCATCTCTTGCATTTTTGTATTTGGTGGAAAATTTCAAAGTGCATTCTGGCAGCTACATTTGAATATCTTTGTAGAGCCTTGTTAAATATTCTGTTTATAAAAGCTGCTGCTTAGTGATCTAATGAGCACAATACCAGTCTCTTGCTACTTTCCATCTCTCTGATTTCTTTCAGTCAGCGAATGCGTCTGGATTCATTCAGCATGTCGAGCTGTTGTCAGTTGGTGTTATTTAAAATGATAGGAGATAAAATAATAATAATAAAAAGACCTAAATGCAACTGAATTATCATTTTAAAGTTCCAGTCCTTGCATTTTGTACGCAAAAGAAACCCTTCATTTTAGGGCATTCGGGAGGAAATCAGAGCAGTGCTGTAAAATAATGACAGTATTTCACATCAGTGTGCTAGTTTATACTGTAGGGTAGTACATATGCAAAAGCACTCAGTTTTTTTTGCCTTAATGGAGAAACTGAATGTGGATTTTGTGGAGCTTTTCCAGCTTTAGCCAATTTTCTGTGTGAACTAGTAGGACAAAAGAAACTCCTTAAAATAGATATTCAGAAAATGATGTTACGGATGTAATTCATAAAGCTGCAGGAATTATCTCAAGAAGAAAAAGCAAGGCTGTATAAAATGACATTATAAATCTCAGGCTGGGGAGAGGAGGAGGGGGAGGAAGATGTAAGGAGCATAAAGAAATCACCCTGGTCTTCAGGGAGAGAAATGTTAATCCAACGCTGAGTGTCTCACTTTTTTGTATTCACGTACCTGGCATACTGCATGCTGAAGGTGCACAAGATTGTGATCAAGTCGGCAAAGCTAAAACACTCAGTAGCAGGGGAAATGCCCGCACAAATCTAGTCTGCCCATTGTGAGTCTGCGTTATCCAACGCTCATTAATTATATCATCATTAGTAGTAGTAGGGTTATTTTTGCATCATTTTCCTCATTCAAAGCACAGTTTTTTGGAGACTGTTCATTTTTTCCTTAGCATTTACTTAGTGTATCTCAGTTCTCCATATTTGAATGCTCTTGAGGGTCTTCTCTGACAGGATAAATTCCATTTTACTTACTGGAATTCCTTTGCTGCTTTTCACTCCTCACCGTCTCTTAAACTGTTTTCATCACAACCCTAATTGGATGTGGAAATTATGGTTAGGAATCAGCCCCAGGTTCAGACTTATAAGTGTAGATACGTGGTCTTGCAATCAGGAGTTGCTGGATATGAACTTGTGTTTGATCAACTGAACCCACTTGAACTTTCCTCAGAAGTTCATTTAATATGCCCTAACATAGCCTACCCAGTGTCCTGCTTTAGCTGCACAGGAGTATTGGTCCGTGGATGATTTCTGTCATATCTGTCAGTCCCTTGAGGGCATCTTGAATCGTTAGAAATCTGAGTGTAGAGTTGGTTTCTGTCCTTGATGTTAATGTTATTACCACATTGTAGATGGGGAGCAGGCCAAAAGAGATGAAGGGAGAAAATATGCAACAGTTTTAAGGTTTGATCTTTCAAGGAATACAGCAGTCTGTACTTCAAAACACATTGTAAAATAGCAGAAACTTTCAGTCTGAAAGGTTCTCCAGTCCATTCACTTGCTCCAACCTGATCCAAACTCAGCTTTAGGTCAGCATAGTTGGAATTATTTTGACACTTAGCCAGTCTTATAACTGTGAGCTTTTACCTACATCCAGCAGGAATTTTTCTTTCTTTTTTTCCTGCAGTCTGACTTGTCTACAGTCCCTCCTTAGGTGTGGAAGACTGCAGTGAGATTCCCCACTTCCCTTGGCTTACTTAAATCAGCCCAGTATTTGTTCAGCCAGCATCACTGTGTGGGCAGGTCACTGATTCATGCTCAATTTGCAGCCCACCAGGACTACTGTGACTTTTTCTACTCTGCTGCTCCAACCAGGTCTTAGCATTGCATCCCAGTGCAGGAGTTGGCCTTGGCCTTTGTAGAAGTTTAGGGAGGTTCATGTCAACCATTTCATATCATCCCATCTTACTGTGATACCTCTAGAGAGCTTCCCTGTACTCCACAATCCTTATGTTCTTTATAAATCGGTGTTGTTTGTGGGATTAATAAGGGTGTGTTTTATCCCAACATTCAGGTTTTGGTTGAACAGTGTTAATGCTAATGCTGACCTCTTAGGAACCCTCATCGTGATGATCCCATGGATGTGTGATGAGCTAGAAATGCTTTAAGACATAGATCTCTACTGTTTGAGGCCATCAAACCAGACAGATATTTATCCATCTTGTAGTCTACCCATCCAGTCCAGATTCCACTCAGCTGGGCTACCATGATGAGGAAGAACCAAGCTGGAAGCTTTGTTTTGGCTTTGGTTTGTAGTAAAGTTTTGTAAAGTAAAGTAAAGCTTTGGTTTGGCTGTGGTTAGCCCACCATGGGTATCACAGTCAGTGACTGCAACTTTCTTCCAGTTGACATAGAGCTCCATCCACCTCTTTTTTTCCTTGCCAGTCTATTATAGATGCTCCACATGGTGTCTTCGTGCTGATCCAGCTCCACAGGCTCTCAGTGGTGCTCTTGGTGGAGTGGAAAGTCCTGCTTGAGCATGTTTAGTCATCTCACAGTATTTTCTTCTTGTTTTTTCCTTCCAGAGCCCAGTTTGCTCACTTTCTGAGTACAGGGTACACAACATTAACCTGATTCCTGCAGTGGGCTCCAGACTGTGCACCTGCAGGTTGGAGCAAAACTTTCATGGTCTCCAAAGACATGGGTTGCCTCTGTACCTGCAGAAACAGTTACGAAGTTGAACTGAAAAGGTGACTTGTGGTGCCTATAATAATAGTTTTAATGTTAAGCAGCGTATGTTGTTCAGCAGCTGGTCTGTTGTTCATTAGAAGTTGCTCTGAAATAATTGTCATATTTACTAGAATATTTCTTCACAGTATTACAGAGATAAGCGTTAGCACCCTTTACATTTATCTCTCATACTCTTTTCACTCTCTGAGTATGAGCTTGGTATAGACTCTCTGAGTATAAGCTAACCCTAGAGAAATGGAAGGACCAAAACTCGTCCTGGCTTTGTGAGGAATCAAGGAAAAGTCTGTTTGCAGCCTAGTGAGTGCTGCATGTTTGATACACTTCCTTGCATTATGTTGTGCCAGTCAGATGGTACAGCACGCACTTGACATTGGTGGTGTTGAAATGACGTGCTGTCTCATTGAGTCATTTTGATGTCCTCTGTAATGGGCCCTGCTGAGGTGCTGCAGGTGATTTGCCCTCTAGAAGTAGCTGTCTCTTTACAGTGGCTGCAAAGTAAGTCTATCAAACCAGATTGGACTAGACACGAAAAATTTTAGGCATGTGGGGTAGTTGGGAAGAAATCATAACCTTGTATCAAATTCAAACTGACTTCCAGAATTTCAAAAAATGTCACTGGTTTTCATTCTTAACATTTGCCTCTCGCATTAGGAAGCTGGGATGGGAAACTTTTTCATTTGTGCTTTGAGGCTTTTCTGTTGTCTACGGTCCTAATCTCAGTTTACTGTAGTGTGTCCAAGTCAAACTGACTAAAGGAAACTGACTAAAGAAAACACAGTGTGTCCGTGGAGGGAACATAGCTGGGCTCCAGAATCACAGAATCATGGAATTATAGGAGTTGGAAAGGACCTCTAGGGATCATCTACTCCAATCCCCCTGCCAAAGCAGCTCCCTAGACCAGGTTGAACAAGTAGGCATCCAGGTGGGTCCTGAACATCTCCAGAGAAGGAGAACAAAATAGAGGCTGGATGAACAGGGCAGCCAGAGGAGCCCATGTGTTGGCAACATGATGGGAAAAACATCCAGAAATCTCATAACCTTATGGATGCATGTGATGAGATGTGGGGACCCTGAGCAATCAAGGCAAGGAACAACTCTTTTTTCACAAGCTCTGTGCTTAGGTCCAGCAGACTTTCCCATTCTGCTCCTGGGTCTGCATCTGTCTGCTTTGAATAGACCTTACCTCTTCTTTTTCACTGAATTTTCTTCTTGCTGTAACTTTCAGTGCATTAGGAGCTGACTCTTTGTATTATTTTAGCCTCAGTAAAATGTGGCAATGGTTTAATACTTCTGAGATTATAAAAGAGAAAAGATAATTTCAGTACAGAGAGGTTTGATGATATCCAGAGAATTTTACTCTCTTTAGTAGGAACTTCAGTGTTTTTGTTGAAAAAAAGCTTTTTTCTATGCATTTGTCTCTAGGGATGGGAGAAGGGGGATCTCTCTCTCCCCATCTCCTACTTAGTGTCTGTATGAATGTTGTAAGCTGCAAAAGGAGCTTCTGTTAGAGTAGATTTCAAGATAAAGGCTTGATTTGTTTTCTACGGTGGATTTCAGGTTAGGACCCTAATTTAGATGGAATTGGAGTTAAAATATATTATTTCCTTTTAATTAGAAAGGAAAATGGATTTAAGAGCAAAGCTTGTAGAGTATCTCAGATATGTTCTATAAACTGTTTGCATAAATAATATGTGAATAAACAGCAGAGAGCATTAATGCTTCCCGTCTCGTTTTTCTTGGATTTTATTTGTTTATTTAGAAGTTGGAGGGTACTGTTTCTGGCATTCACATTATACTGCAAATCAGCTGATCTCTTATTTCATTGTTCCTCACACTGTGAGATTCCTGGGTGCCCATATTTCACTGCTGTGGGACAGTCAGGATGGGCGGAGAATGAGGCAGTCATTTATCCTGGAGTTTTTCCTGTTTTCTGTCTTTTCCCTGTATCTTTTACAATGCGCCTTATTTTCTCCATCTGGTATTTATAGCAGTTTTGGTAATCTCAAGTTTCTTTCCCTCTTATGTTCCCTCAAAAAATAAAATAAAATAAAGAAGAACCCAAATGCTGCAACTGTCTGTTTTAGAAGTTAGAGGGAAGTGCCTGTGTTTCTGGAGGAGGATTTCTCCCCGCGTGCTGTGTACTTGTCGTGTGTTGCATGATTGGTTCTGGCAGTGTTTTCCAAAGAGAGATTTGAAGAAATGTATGAGGGCTTATGGCATTGTTTGTGGAAGCAGACTTTTTCATTTATAGCCCTGGGCTGATCATGTTGCCATCTGATATCAGCTTGATAACTTGCGGGAAGTGATTTAATGGTATCCTGTATGTTAAAGGGGATTTCTAAGACTACAAAGATTTATCATTATTGATGTTAACAGTTCTAGAAGGGATATTGGATCCTGTGCTTTAGAGTTCTGTCCAGCAGTTTCTGAATCATTTTCTATTATGGCCTGATGTTACTTTAATACTAACATAAACATCAAATGAGATTGAATTCTGGATGACCTGTAACCCCATTTGTCACTGCCATAACCCTGCTTGTGGTCTGTAGGCTCTGGGTCAGACCAATGTGTAACTGCTGCTGTCCAGATGCAGTCCTTTTCTAAAAGAGGAGGTGATTCTATATATTTCTATAGGGAATTACACAGAGGTGAGGATGTGACTGCTGAAAATTCCCCTTCCCTAGTTAATTGTCATCCGTGTGAACAAAAAAATGACAGAAGCAATTTCACTGAAAATGAATCAAAAACCAGTGATTTTGGTTTAGATTACCCAATACATTTCATTCTCTTTCTAAAAGAAACCAGCACTGTCCATTAAGGTAAACAATTTCACAGTCCATTTGGCATTGTGCAATGAAAGACTGAGTTCAGAGATTGTTCAGGCTCATCCTCTTAGTCAAGAAGGGAGCTCTGATAGTTTATTATTATTATTATTATTATTATTTTGTTCCTCTGCGGAAGTTTCTAGAAGGTGAAAGGCAATTGACTAACAAGAATGTTAGTTGGCTATGTTCAGTCTGGTCCCAGATGTTTAGTGGCTTGGAGACACAGAAATATGTTCAAGGTAGGAGCTGATTTTGCCAGGTTCATTGAATTACTTGCAGTTTTAGTTAAAGAAAAAGAGGAAAGGAGGAAGAGAGGAAGGAAGCAGAGAAGGCACATCAAACCACAAAACATTTTGGGGGAAATATCCCAAACTTGTCCTTGTTTCTCCACTTGATGCTGTTTCCTACCAGTAAATGTCATACATTCTCTAGTTAGAGAATAACCACCATACTGAGAGTCTGGGAATGTTCGTGCTATCATCTCTGAAGTTAGCAGCAACAGTATGCACAGTATTTTAATGTTGTAAGTCAAAAAGTTGTTTTGAAGGTGCACATAGGGGGTCTGTTTCTTCACGAATTATAATAGGAACTGAAATGATTACCTTACAGTAGACTTCCTAATCTTTAAACAGCTAAAATGAGACAGTTTCTATCCCTGCTGTTCAGGTTCAAATGTGAAATCCCAGCTCTTTTTATATACCTTTTAATCACAGCATTAGTCAGAGAGAAGGCTGAAGTGCTGTATATATGGTAGTTATTGGATACAATTGGATCTTTTATTTTATTTTATTTTATTTTTTTTTTCCAAGTTGGGTGTGAAATGTTCTGCATTCAGTATTAGTCATAGCCAAAACTAAAGTGTGTTGTCCCACTCCCTTCTCCTTCAAGGTCTTCCAGGGAGCTCTTTTCTTGCTCCTTGTCTCAGGAGACTCCTGGGTTGAGCATGCAGCAGTGCCTGAGCTTCCTTCCTGGAGCTGCTCTGCAGTAGTCTTTAGAACAATATCCATCCTTGCTACAGATGAAAAAATAAATCCCCATGTTTTTCACTCCATCTCCAGTGCCTGCTGGTTTACATCCTACTTAACAGAGTCCAAGACACGTATCTCAACGTGTGCTTGTTGAGTGCATCCCTAAGACATGCCTGGTTGAACCTTGTAGATGGACACCTGGCATTGGGGACCAACATCTGCATCCCTTCTGCAAGCAAGCAGGGAGCCCAGCGTGCTGCTCCTGCAGACCTCCACCTGGCTGGCCAAGGGAGATTAACGGACCTGTTCTTTCCACCATGGGAAAGGTGATGCAGAGCAAAAAACAAGAGTGGCTGGAGGTCTTCCAGGGAGCTGTGGGCTCAGGCAGGACCATCTTGGGGCTTGCCAGGAATGAAACTAAGAAAAGGTACAAACACAGGAAAGAAAGAGAAAGCATAAACAAAGGAAGGCAGCAGCTTATATTGATTGTGGTGGGATTTGGATCTCAGCTTTAGGACCATTGGTGTCTTTTCCCAGCTCTGAGCCTTTTCTCAGCTCTTGAAACTTATTTTTTCTGGTACATTTTTCTAAGTTAGCATTTAATCATAACCAGGAGAAAGGAAGTAATTCTGTGGTCTTTTGCACTACTGAAAGCTGTAATAGAGCCATCTCTGGGGAAAAAGTGCTCTATTTTACTTCCTGTTATATTTTCTACTGTTTTGTCTGTTCAAGTTCTACAACACTCACTTGTTGTGGATATTGCAGTACTTTTGTTGAGAGGTGTTCAGCTAACAGGCTCAAGCCAGATACAGAATGAAGTAATCTTTCTCAAATGGCTCAGGAATAACAAAGTCATCTTCAGTTTCCGCGTTGCTGCATTGCTACACCTGCAGGCAGCTACTTTCACTCTGAGCCTTTGGAACTGACACGGACTGCACAGTTTTGCTTCCTTAGAGAATGTTAAACCAGATTTGTTTATTTTGTTTTCCAGAAGTTATTTTGCATTTGTACAGTTCGTTTGCCTTGTTTAACGTGGAGAGCAACCTTTTATGGGGTCAGAGAAAATTTGGCTTCCTGGAGCATGTGTTCTTTATGAGAATAGGAGCGCAGAGAGCAGGTTACTTGTTATATTGTTCCTTCATTTACGAGGGAAGAATTTTTTCCTCCTTACCATTCCTGTTGTTTATGAAGTGTCAGTCCTACAGTAATTTTCAGCTGGGTACATTCCCTAAACTGCTTGTATTTGACCTTTTTTGGCTTGCAACCCCCCTGAAATCTTATGCCCCATGCAGCGTTAAGCAGGTATCAGACTACCAGAGGGCAGTCAGGAGATACTGGCATGGCTGAGCCACTGGGCATCCCACAGCCTCTCCTAGCTGCCTTGGGAGATTTATTTGTGGGACACCTGTCTCTACAGCTGCAAGGTCTGTTTTTGTGAGTGACTTCAAACACTTCTCAAGATACAGCTGAGCAGCAGTGAGACTAGGATTTAGCACCCTGTCTCCTTATCCAAGCAGCCAGAAAAGATAAATGGGTAAAGAGAGACAGCAGACACCTTTGTGATTCTATGTAAAAGTGAGGCTTTTGTCAGGAATCCACAACAGTGAAACTCATGGGTGATGTTCTCTGGAAAGTTTGCCCTCTTGTCAGAGTTGCTGTGAATCAGCATCCTGTAGAGACCACATGAGGTGAGATTCATCTCACCTGGCCTTATCTGTTTGGAAGTTAAGTGCATAATTTTAAGCACTTGTCTGGGCTCCTGCTAGAAGGAAGAGAGAGAAGCTCTCAGGACACAGTGCCATCCTCCTCAGTCAGGTACCTGAAATGGCTGCTCTGATGGTTTTGAGATGCAATCATGATCAAGAAGCAATTTTCTCTTATAATAGAATTTCTCGTAGAATTTATTCATCCAAACAGCCTGATTGGCAAGCAAAAAAGGTCACTTCCAGTTCATCTTCCATCATGGCACGGGACATTAACTAACTTTTATGTTTATCAAGTAAAGGCAGTCAGTGCTAGAAGGGAATTATTCCCAGGAATGCAAACATTATTATCTCAATTGAAATGGTATTCTTTTCAAAGAAAACCTTGAAACAATACTTAAAGGATCGCAGCAATACATGTCCTTTTGAGCTGAGCTGGGAATGTTTCCCCCTCACTTCTAGACTCTTTTTCCATCTGACTGCTGAAGTTCGCCCATATTATTTGCTTCTACACTGAAACATGTCTGTATGTAGTGACTTAAGCTAACAGACTTGCCTTTATACATAAGCCCATTGATTTAATAAATAGATAAGTGTGTAAAGGTTGAAGTTAGATAAAGAAGCCAGCTAATTAATCATGCAGACAGTGTCTTCATCCCTGAGCTATATTTAGTTGCTACTTAGCAAGTGAAGGGTGAGTAGTTCTGTGCTTGATTGCATTCAGCCCTGTTTTGGCAAGGGAGAGGCAGCAGGTTTGTATTTGCATCCAGGGACAAGAGTATCATTTCTGTGGCATGCCAATGGTAATGCTTTGCTGCTTACATCCATGTTTGGAGTAATTTACACCCTGTGTGCAATTTTCACCACTGTTAGAGCAGCTGCAGGATTTGTCCCGGCAGATTACCATGCATTTACAAATCCAGCTGGCTGGTTGGAAGCTCCCAAAGGAGTGCTTGATTGCCAATTACACTGTTTCTCCCTTCTATCAAATTGCCAAGAAACAGTAACTCAATTGATTTGAAATTATTTATGTTGCATGTAGTCTCGAAGCCTTGCAAGCAGGTTATTATGCTCAGTTGCATGGTGGTGGTTCACCCTTTGAATTGTGATTTTGGGATTGCTC
The DNA here is from genome assembly GCF_038088225.1 of Cyrtonyx montezumae. NCBI lineage: Eukaryota > Metazoa > Chordata > Aves > Galliformes > Odontophoridae > Cyrtonyx > Cyrtonyx montezumae. The sequence continues at coordinate 7,261,906 of NW_027071848.1, forward strand.
ATCATGTGCCCAGTTGGACTCCATTTAATAACTCGCTTGTGCTACATTAGCTGTGTTTCCTATCAGATCATTCTGCCTTCTTGTTAGAAAACAGTGTGCCACTGTAAAAAGCAAACACAACTTGCTTATAGGTTTAGGCAGATAAAGTTCAAAACATTAATGTGTCCTTATTGTTGTATTAAAAAAAAAAAAAAAAGTTCTTGCCGTCATAAAAGAGCCAAATTGCAGCTGCCATGATGCCTCCCCTCAGCCTGCTCTGCTCTGGGCTCAGCACACCACGGACCTCAGCTCTCCTCACACACCTTGCCCTCCAGGCCTGTCTCCGTTGCCCTTCTTCACATGCTCTGTAATAGTTCTATGTCCTTTTTATGTTATCGTCCCCCAAACTGCACTCAGTGCTGGAGGTGAGGCCACCCAGTGCAGAGCAGAGGGGACAGTCCCTCCTGTCTCCTTGTGGCCATGTGGGGCTCCCAGGGCACCCTGCTGACTCACACTCGCCCTCAATCAGAACCCTATATTCCTTTCCATGGACCACTCTCCAGCCTCTCATCCCCCTGTATGTATGTAGATCCTTGGTTGTCCCATTCCAGAGGACAGTTAGCATCCCCAAAACTTCTTTCTGAATAAATTAATGTGCATATCCTTCTTGTCTGAACACACAACAATACAAAGTGCTTGGGCCTGGTGCAGCCAATACAAGCAGTAGTGTTGAGGATCCTGTTTGATATACAGAGTGCATCACACCCAGAGTGCAGTGGTATTGCTTTTGGGAAACAAGCAGCAAGCATTTGGGAGCAACAGCTTTTGGAGCACTTATAATTTGGGAGAGAAAGCCAGCATTTGAGCAGAGAAAAGCAAATACAGCTCTGACATGAAGGCTTCTCTCTTGCCAAATTCAAGTCCATCTTCCCAAACTCAAGAGCAGTGGAAATTCTGAGACAGGTTTGATTTATTAGCAATTGTAATAAAGTGATTGTACTGCCTTCAGTAAAAAAATTTGAAAGGATTCACGGTGATGCAGACAGCCTGGCCTGGAAAATCTCAGTCTGAGTGGTTACTGTTGGACAAGTAGCAAGTAAGCTGTTGAGAACTGTGTTTGTATAAGGGCTTTTAGGGCAAGTTAACAACAGGTGGTGGTACTGGCCCCGACAGCCATGGATTTGTGCGTGCAACTCCATAGCACTGTTGTCCATGTAGCATGTAATGTAGATGGCAATCAAAGCAGTCTTTCCCCGTGTCCAACTAGTATGTAGTGAGGTTAAAATATCACCTTGGTTTTAGAGTGCTGTTACACTAGAATTTAATACCTTCTGTGACAGTTAGCGTTGTTCAGGGAGCAGCCCTGAACAGCAGAACAGAGCTGTCAGTAGGCAGCCAGGAAAAGGTCCCAGTGCTGTAGGCAGGCTGCAGCTCTGCCTTCACAATCATAGAGCTGCTCAGCCTTGTTAAACAGCCGCCAGCCTGCAGTGAAGAGGATGATTTCAGTGATGGGCAGACTTTATACAGGCAATTTGTGAAGCCTTTGGTAACAGTGTTAGATAAACAAGACACTATTACACAGCTGACCAGCTAAGTTGAGCTTTAGCTAATAATCCTGCTTGGTAAGCACATTGTCACAGGGAATTCACTGGTCTAGACGCTTTTTGTGATTCTTTACTTTGGTATGCAGTTACTCTAAAATAACAAGCTTTGAAAGAAAAATTGTCTGAAATGGCTAGTTCTTTGCTGTGAGCATTAAGGACCATCAAGGAGAGAAAACATTAAAGCACTAAAGGGCTCTTCAATCCAGGGAAGAAAGGCAGAGCACAAATTGGGGTCTGAAAGTGGTAGACAGGCAAATTTATGTAGAAAGTGAGATGCATTTTTAACAGTTGCAGTCCATTGGAACGAATTATTATTGAAAGTGCTGGATTTTTCTCTCTTTAAACAAGTTACTGGCTGTCTTCCTGGCTCTTGTTTTAGCCCAACGAAACTACGCATCAGTGAATGACAGATTCTTAGGCTTGGTACAGTAATGGCTAGGAGGTGTATACTCACTTTTGATATACAGATCAACTCATGATTTGATAGCTTTCTGAACTTAAATGCTTCGTATTTAACAGCAAATGCTTATCCATACTGCTTCCTAAGTTATCCGTGATGTCCTTTCCCCTCCTTGCCAGCTTGCTTATATGTGCACATTGGTGCAGATGACCTTTAAATTTTGGGTTTGTGGTTTTTGATAATTTTACACATCTAGGTGACCTGGCATCTCACTGTATCCAGACACAGCTGCAATAAGGAGGTCAGTGGTGTCCAAAAGTAGTTAAATAACTGCTCTTCGTCAATGCAACTCCATCAGACATCTCTCAGTGCCCTTATCTTGCAGTCTGCTCAGAATCTCCTGTGTGTATCATCCTCTGGCCCAAAAGGGCTTCTACTGCTTCTTGATTAATTGGCTGTGAGATGTGGAAACCAACCTGAGCTAGTTCCGAGGAAACTTGTATTAATCACACCATCATGCAAGCCATATATGGCAAGCCTAGTCAGCAACTGCTTTAGAAATCTTTGAGAGACTTGAAAGCATAGAGACCAGAGACATACTTACATTCTTCTGATAGCTAAATAAAGCCTTCACAGTATGTGTGATGTTCCAGCAGGCAACTGAAATGAAGCATCTGGATTTCCTTATTGTATCAAAAAAAAAAAAAAAGAAAGAGACTTGTGGATGAGGAACGAATGGTCTTTGAATCTGTGTGCTGTGCATGGAGCCCTCTGGAGATGACTCTTGAGTGAATCATAGAATCGTTTAGATTGGAAAAGACCTTAAATTCATCAAGTCCAACCATCAACTCAATCTACTACATCCCATCCGTAAACCGTGTCCCTTAGTGCCATGTCCACATGTGAAGTATCTCTATACCTATAGGGAGGCACACATAGGTTCAGATGAGACCAAGCTTTTGATATCATGCGGTTGCAATTTCCTGGCTGCTCCTTTTTGACAGTCATCTTATTTCCTCTGCCTTGATACGTTAGGTGGCCCACAACGCAATGGATGTTGAGCGGCTCCTTTCTTTTAGAATCAAAGAATAGCTTGGGATGTAAGAGACCTTAATGATCATCTCAGGCCCTGTAACCATTCTGTGCTCTGCAAGAGGCAGGAAATAAACGAAGTAATGATACGGGTTAAACTAAGTGCACATCGTGTCCAGAGCACAGGCAGAGACAGCTGCACATATCCTGAGCACACTGACTGCCTGATGTTTGCGTGTTGGGCTTTGTGAGGTGCCCAACATTCCACAGCATAGGATTGTATGCAATTAAAATGCTTCGTTATTAATTATTTAAATGTTATTAAATTATGCTTAATTGACTGTGTAAACTCACGCCTACACCTTAACTGTGCTGCGGCTCTGTGTAATGTTACCTACATACCAGCTCTTTTGGAAAGGCAAATGCACTCATTAAGCAGGTGTTCCTTTGCTTGCTTAGTTCTGGTTTTTCACTAGCAATTTGCCCTGAGGGGAACCTGATTACTCACTTGCAGTTAGAGAAAATCATGGCCTTTTGGGAGTGGGGTGGGGTGGGAGTTCTTTTCACCTGCCTTGAAAGTTTTTGTTTTCTGTTGATTTTTTTTTTAACCCTCAGCGAAGTTCTGTGAAGAAGTATTCAGAAAGCCTACGCTTTATGGAGGAATGGGACTCCATTCCAAGAGGGTTTGTTTTCAGCAGCATTTCTTACTAACACTTCCTCTGACTCAGGCTGCCATGTTTTTCTCCTTCTCAGCCATCCCAGTTTGTCATTGCTTCACCTTATCTTTATTTCTCTCTCTTTATGTGTCCCAGCAACGTGTTTCTCCTTCGCACTTCTCTCTGTCATGACCCTCTTATTCCTGATATCTCATTCTGCTCACTGCTGCCTGGTTAACTCTCCCTTCTTTCCATTTTTTACCCTCCCATATCTCCCTAGCATCACATAATGAGGAACAGATTGGATTCCTTACTAGGCTCATCGGCGAGGAGCGCCATGTCGATGCCAGGTTGAGCTGATATGATATGATGTTACAGATACATGTTGGAAATAAGTAACCGTGATTATTGTGGCACATTGAGATTCTTGGCTCTGCCCCAAGGGATTTAAACAAAAAAAAAAAAAAAAAAAAAAAAAAAAAAAGGAAAGGAAAAAATAAAGGGAAAGTGTAGGGAGAAACCAGCTAAATTATCTATTGAAGCTTGCTTAGAGAGGGAGAAAAAACAACCATGCAGAGTAGCAACAATATTTCTTTGGAGCTGGTTTTGTCATGATTCCATCAATCATTCTACTTCACATAATTTCATTTACACAACGAAAAGTAACGTACTTTTTATTTCCATTTGTTTGCACTTGTTTGAAAGATCTCCCATGGCAACTGGGAGTGGATACTTTGAGAACGGTATAAACCGACTGTAAAGCAGGTGTTGGTGTCCTGTCTGGGCATCACACAGGTTAGCTGGTAGATGGTATTTCACTTGGCCACATGCTGTATATACACAGTGTTTTCCATTTTGTAGAAGCCTAAGATCTTACAGTACAGGATGCAGTATGAATAGTTACATCTTCTTCGTGGAGACCTTTTCCAGATAAAGAAAGTTTGAAACATTTACTACTGATACCAAATTATTACCTTAACTTTAGAGAGGTTTCTGATTTATTTGTTTAGATTAACCATGAAGAACTTGCATTTAGTGTGATTCACATGAGCTTCATGGTACTCTTTGGTGCTTTGGTACCCATATAGATTATTTATTCATAGTCTTTATTTGACTATTTTACATCTTTTCTTGATTATGCTGAGTAAACAGATTATGTAGGAATAAATAACCAACACCAAATAGAGTTTTTAGCTGTGATACATGGTATTCCTAGTTTTCATTCAAAAACGCATTTTCACAGAACTGTAGGTGTTGGAAGGGACCTCTAGAGATCATTGAGTCCAACCCCCTGCCAAAGCAGCTCCCTAGCCCAGGTTGCACAGGTAGGCATCCAGGTGGGTCTTGAATGTCTCCAGAGAAGGAGACTCCACCACCTCTCTGTGCAGCTGTGCCAGTGCTCCGTCACTGCACTGGGAAGAAGTTCCCACACACATTTGTGCAGAACTTCCTATGCATCAGTTTGTGGCCATTTCCCCTCATCCTAATGCCACACTGCTGAGAAGAGTCCAGCTTCGTCCCTTTGCCTCCTGCTCCTTAGATATTTATAGACGTGGACCAGATCTCCTCTGAGTCTTCTTTTTTCAAGGCTGAACAGACACAGATCTCTCAGCCTTTCCTCGTAAGAGAGTTGCTCCACTCCCTTTATCCTTTGTAGCCCTCTGCTGGGCTCTTTCCAGCAGATCCCTGACCTTTTCGTACCGGGGAACCCAGAACTGGACACAGTACTCCAGGTGAGGCCTCACAAGGGCAGAGTAGAGGAGGAGGATCTCCGTGCTATTTTAATGAACCCGAGGATCCCATTGGCCTTCTTGGCCGCCAGGGCACACTGCTGGCTCATGGCCAGCCTGTCATCCACGAGGTCCCTCTCCTCAGAGCTCCTCTCCAGCAGCTCATCCCCCAGCCTGTACCGGTGCATGTAGATATTCCTCCCTAGGTGCAAGACTCTACAGTTTCTTTTGTTATTTTTTCTATTCAAAATTGAGATCTCCTGAACAGACTGATTGAGCGTTCTGTATTAAGGACACTCTGCAGAGTTGTCTTCTACAGTGTCCTTCTTCTTCTAGAGCTGAGACACTGAAGAAAAAGGAAATACAGTGTTTATAGCTTACAGAACACAGAATCGTAGAATGACATCATAACTTTATTTCCTGCTTAAATCTATGTTAATGTAAGTTCTGTAGTGGCTTGTCAGGGAATAAAGCAGGCTCCTCATGGAGACTCTTGAGTTCTGTGCTCCTCCACACAGAACTATTGCTCTAGTCTGAAGTCCTGTAACATCCTCATGGGGAAGGAGGGTGAAGTCATCCTCAGATTAATTAAGGCAGTTTCTAGCTCACCTCATGGATAGACTGATTTTGTCACCTAACACATCCCTGCTTATGGTGATTAGACAGACCTCTGGCTCTTTTATATCTCTCTCCTTTGCCCAGCTCATGGGTATGGTAGAGAGGATCCATGAGCTGATTTGGTGCAGAGTTTTGGGTCATGGGTAGTGCACAGGCAACGTTCAGTATATGGAAACCACTCAATTTCTTGCCCTACTAAGGGAACATCAGAAACTTTTCAGCAAATCGTGTAGATCCAGATCCTGAAAAGTATAGAAGAAGCTCCAATTGATCTTGGAGGGAATTTGATACCACATATGTGTAGGATTTGTACTTGTAGTCTGTTAGCAGTGATAAAAGCCTTTCTTGCGAATACATTTGCTGTTGTGAGGCTCTCCAGTGCAAGAGAGAGGAGAGCCCTGCCTGGGTAAAAGGACACTTGGGGCATGATGGTGTTTCCACTGTAGTTAGTTGTCTGGGACATTGAAACGTCAGTTCCTGTGGGAAATACTGTTGCAAATTTAACCTTTCTCTTAGAGGCACTGGATATACTTTTGTCACGATGGTATAGGTTGATGAGTTTTCAAAACTGGTCCCCTCTCATTGCATGGATCAGCAGATAGAAGTTGAGAGTGCAGCAGACATCAACCATGAGGCTGTTTCCAGGCACAGAGGTGCAAAGTTAATGAACATTTTTATAAACATTCAGCTGTTGATGCTTGGCACTGCCTTGCAGTTCTCTTATTCCCAGGCGCGAGTGACAGGTTTGACAGCACTGATTGGCTGTGGTTCTGTGTGCTGCTAAGAGTAAGGTTTTGACATTGTCATGCTGTGGGATGACACTGAATTGTAAGAAAGGTAGGAGAGGTGATGCGTGGCTCTTGAGACTTAAAAAAGGATTCTTAATACCAATGTTAAGATGGTGTAAGAAAATGTTAATCAAGACTCCTGCCATGCACATATTTACTGCAAGTCATGTTTCCAGAAAAAGCAGTGCAAGCAGATAATAGCTTGTCAGTTACTCTGCTCTGGAGCACATCGGACAAGGAGGGGAAGGAATCAGTGCAGACTCCAATACTAAACCAGTGTTAAATACAGCCGTCAACAAGTACCTCCTAAGGCAGCTTTGCCTTATGCCAGGTGACATTAAATGGATCACTGATCATTTAACAGAAGTCGAATATTGACAGCTCAAGGATACTTGCTAAGGACAGAAAAAAAAAAAGGAAACGTACAAACAAACCAATGCCACCACCAAAACCATTTTTTTTTCTGTGAAATTTGTTTCATATTCATTACACTGAGAAACAAACTTTTAGGGATGAGCTATTTGCTTTCTCAGCTGGTTCTTAAAGAGAAAAATAACTTCTGCTCCAGGTGTGATAGTAATATTCCTTACTTGAAGAGTAGAGAGTTGTCTTTGCTGCCTTAGAGAGGAGCGCTGTTACGAACCTTTCCTCCACCAAATACCACTTGTTTGGGCAGCACGACAAGCCTTGCTCCACATGTGTAAATCCAGAGCTTTGTGAGAATCTTTTTGTTTTGCATTCCAAAGAATATTTTAGATCTAATCTCTGTATCATGCTGATACAGCTGTTTATATTTCTCTGATGGCATAAGTCGTTAGACATCCTAACAAAAATGAATGGAGCCCTTTCCTCTCCTCCCATTTATTTGTTTCTCCACCGCAAAACCCTCAGCCAATATATTGGCTGAAAGATTTAATTAGTCTGATGATACAGTATGCAAACACATGCTGCAAGAAGTACCGATCCATGGGAAGTTACGCACTGTTTGGCTTTAGGTTTCCTGTTTTAAAGGCATTTTCCCTCCAATCTAAATCTAAGATATGATCCCATTGTGTTTGTTTTAGACATCAGTGGTGATGCCCCAATGTATCCTTTGATCATCTGACCCAGCTGTCTCATTGCTTTCACAACGATAAGCTTGGGCATTAAGTGAGATGCCCAGAATTTGTCCTGTGTGGTTCACTCCCTGCCCACATGGAGCAGTGTGTGCGTGCACAGAAATGTTTTGCTTGGTAGCATTTTTGCTTTTTTTTTTTTTTTTTAATATGCATGCCTGTATTCCTGGAGGAATTGCATTTGCTGTTTTGGACTGAACCTTGAGGAGGCTCTCGTACATCCCCTTGTTTTTTAACCCATCCTCTCTTGTGCTGGTGACGGGGACTGAAGAGAAGCATCTATCTTGGGCTTCTTTGGAGCAGAATGGGTGGAAAGGTGCATGGCTTGAGGGAAGGAAGACTGATGAGTCATTCTGCTGAGGACCTGGAGCCTGGTGCTGGGTGGGGTGGGGTGGGGCCGGGAGAAGGCACCACAGCCACCTCCTAACACACAGCAGTGTCTTTGCAGTGCCCTTGTCCAGACAGATCCAGGACAAAGCAGGCTGGCCTGAAAGAAATCAGGAGTTTGGCTGCTGTGCAATTGCCCAGAGCCTTGCCCATCAATTGAAACCCAGGGTTTTTATTTTTGTTTATGTTTTTGACTGTTTAAGGTCAAAGTCTTAAGAGCTGCTGTGGCAGAAAGCTGTGCCTGGGTGGTGGCCAGTGCCAGCTCTGCTCCCACTGCCTTTCTTTGTGAAGGTCCTGGAGGCTGTTGCTGTGTGCTGGGATTTTTTGCTTCCTGTGGGTTTTTTGTAGTTATTCTTTCACATTTGTTTAGAAAAGATTTCTGCTTGTGCTGTGTCACAGAGCAGCAAAAAAGCTCTAATGGCAGGACAAATCTGATTTTTGTTTGCTTGTGGATTTTGTTGTTTTCTTTTGATTTCCAATGGCATTCCTGTGGGAATTGTTTAAATGTACTTTTGTTTTATATTTACCCATGCCTGTTTGTTTCCACTTGATTAAGAAGCAGTGGGTGAAAGGAACACTGACAAATTTGCCAACATTTTGAATAATAAAAAATAAAATAAAGACTCCCTTAATACTGTAAAGGCTGTGTGCAAGGTTCATTGCAGTCATAGAGAACAGTCTGGGATTGTCTCCAGTCATAAGGGGTTCATCCTATCCAGGGGGTGAAGTACAGTTCTGGGGAAGAGTAGCATTTGGGGAAATGTTCACCGATGAAATTTTCCTTGCAGTAAATACAAAAATGGATAAAGCAGATGTATACTGTAGCATAATGTCATCTGCTATTTATTCCTCAAGTCTAAAGCTAACAAATGTGATCTAATGGAGAAAATGGTTGTTTTGAAAGCCAAAAAGGAAAAAAAGTATTGTGCCCTGCTCCATGTATAATGCCTTTTTTGTTTGTGGTAAAAATAGAAATAATTAAATACATTGGCCAATAGCTCAAACAATTTCAGACAAAAGAATACTAGGAAAAAAAATTGGCCAAAAGCTAGGGGAAAAATATTTAGAAATATTGTGTTATTTTGTGGGAGCTATAGTCCAAGTGCCTTATGCTTGGTTTTCATCTGCATTGAACACTTTGTGGTGAGAGTCTCACCACATTCCTCTGCTAAATGTTACAGGAGGCTCTGAGCTGTGAGACTGAGCACTCGGGCATGTCCTGAGGCATCCACAAAACAACCGTAATTCCCACATGCTTGGGCAAAAGTATTTGGATTTTGATATCTTTAGGTTAGACATTAGGAAGAAATTCTTTACTCAGAGGGCAGTAAGGCCCTGGCACAGGTTGCCTGGAGAGCTGTGGATGCCCTGTCTATGGAGATGTTCAAGACCAGGTTGGATGGGACCCTGGGCTGCTCGTGGCAGGGGATTGTAGCTGAAAGATCTTTAAGGTCCCTTCCAACCTTTGCTGTTGTATGATTCTGTGATCTTGATGTGAGCTGACCATACCGTTCAATCTTTGAGGCAGTGTCCCACTGTTTCTGCACTGGCTGACATGGTTCCCATTGTGTTCTCTATGTACTTTTTTTGCTGATGAATGTGTTAATGAAGTTCTCCTGCTTAGGTCTGCTAAGAGCTTTGATTCTGTCATTATAGTCAGCCTGAAAACATGACACCAGTAAAGAACATTTTTTCCTGACTCATAAAATGATCTGGTTATGTTAGTGAGCTCTGCTTACCTTTCACATCTTAATCTTCCTTTTAACTCTTTGAGCTGTAGACACAGCTCAAAGATCTCACCACATTTATGGATCTGTTTGGATCAAGATAGATTTTGGAAGCTGATCTGCTTGTCCCCACTGAGTGGATTTTTCTTCAGGCTGGGGAATGGTCTCAAAGAACCCAAACTGGCTTTGATTGCCAAGTAGAAGTTGCACTGAATTCTTTAACGGGGAAAGAAATTGTATGACCTGGTGTAGGGAACCTGCGTTGGCAGGGGGGCTTGGACTCAATATCTCTTGAGGTCCCTTCCAACCCCTATGATTCAATGATTTTGGAGAACTGATCTGGAAGAGGTGCACTAGTGGCATGCAGCTATGTGAGCAGATTGGATGGCAGTCTCCCTAACGCAGACTTGATGGTAATGGGATCCCTAATGCATAACTTTGCGGTCCTCAACACTAATTATTTTGTTTTACAAACCTACTCCAAATGCATTTTATTGTTATTAACATAGGCATAGAATTACTCATTCTGATCAAGTCAAAGAATTTAAGACCCATAAGGACCACTCTTAATCTTTCTGAATAGTGGAAATGATATATTGCTCAGTGATTCTTTGAGCTTTGTGCTAGAACACAACACTTCCATATATGGAACTTTTTGGCACTATTTTTTTTAAAGTCCCTTTTATGCATCTCCTTTCATACTTCATTGCTTTTTTAGATAAATAAAAGCTCCCTTGATATCTCTGCATTATTAAAATATTACATCTACAAAGAAATTTTCTTCCAATCCCAAGATTTAGAGACGTGGTTAATAGCAACAAGTTTGCTGTTACGGGATAGTTGCATTTCTCCGAAGTACTGGATTTGGTGTCACCAAATCTTTTGATTAAGCTTGTAGGAAGATGGTACCAGCGAGGAGGTTGTCTCTATGTAGTGCTTCTGGAAGCAGATCTTGGACTTACACTGCTCAATATTTTTAGCAACGACCCAGACTGTGGTATGAAGTCTTTTCAGATGACGTGAAGATAGTTGAAGGTACTAAAAGTGAAGAGGTTATCTCTCATTGCAGTGTTTTAGCAAAAAGGGCTAATTCAATCCTCTGAGGCATGAAAGGAGAAGCAAATAAGAAAATTTGTCTCCGAAATGAGTATAACCAAAAAGGCCGTTATCATATTCTAGTGCCAGCAATGCAAACACTGAACAGAGATCAGAGGAGGCTTCAGTCTCTGAAAAAAGACACAGCAGCAAGGATCTTAAGGCATTTATTTCTATCAAAGAGAATGTTGGTCTGTGGCTTCACCCCTCCATGTGGATACACACAGGAGAGTCACTGAAGGCTGGTGTCTGTGATTTTCTTGGTGCAAGCATGACGAGATACGATGATTGAAAGTTGATGTGAAAAATCTTTTACTTCGAAATATTACTGTTCCTTATGATGAAAAGTCATTAAATATCAGAGTAGTTACAGATAAAGGTAATGTGTCTGTGGCTTGGAGACTTTCAAATGGTTTGGTTATTTCTGAAAAACGTATTACTGGGCAGCTGTGCTTCATGCTTTTGCCCTTGAAAACTAGAAGTCATATATCCACCTGCTCATCCTGGCCCTTGATGGCCTTTCAGTAGAATGAAGATTACCTGTGTTGACCTCAGGAAATTTTTAATAATCACGACTCTCTGTGCTGCTGATAAATAAAATCAATTTCTTGTTTCTCCTCTTGAACTTGTTGCCTACCAGGGGCAGAGTGGATGCTTTTTTTTTTTTTCTCAGTATGTTATTACTTGGGCATGTGTCAGATTTCTCTATGTCTGTTTTTATTTGTTTGGAGTTTTTCTTCTCTACTCCCTGGGGAGAGAAGAACCTCATTTGGAGATAAGAGACTGAACATGATGGACGGATGGTTGCTGCTACCAATTTGGCCAACAAGGCATGTTTCTGTGGTCAAGATCACAGTGATGATTGTTTGAAAGAAGGGAAAGTTTTTCACTGTTGTGATTAACTGAGGACTTGGGAGAATTTCATCTCCTTGATGGGGCTCATCCATCACCTGGCGCAGTCATTTTTGCTCTATCTTCCCTAATCATTTCTCTGCTACATCTCCAGTAGAAGTATATGCACCAAAGACATTCTGAATTTGAACCTCAGCTGTCTTGAGAGCAGTTCATTGTAAGGTCAGTGTCTGAAATGGATTCGATGAGTGCCACCTAGAAGCCCCTGTGTCTGCCTGTAGACACAGGACGTTGGCAAGATGAATCACTCCAGAAGTGGCATTGTCTCACCAGGTATTGAGCTCAGATATGTGTTTTTGTCAGAGAGGCCCACATTTGAATCCTGTGAATCTATGGAGATTCCAGGAAAAGCCTTACTTTGCTCATCAACTTTAAACATCAGTAGGGAGCAACTGATGCTGTTTCTCCTGGGAGAGACAAGACACCATTATCTGTGAAGCTGCTTTCCCCCGGCAGTCAGTTTGACTAGAGGGAGCAAAAGTGGACCCAAAGGAAAGCTGACATGGGAGTTATCCATCTGTAGAAATAGAGGATGGCTGTGGATCAGTTCACATAGAGAAGGTTATCTCTATGACCTTTAAAGGCTAGAAGCTTAATTTTGATTTTTAAATGAAAGCTTAAATTCTGCAGATGGCTTTGATAAGAAGGCACATGGATTTTTCTTCTGTTTGTTATTACTGCAGGGTCAGAAAAGGGTCTTTCGTAAAGGATATCTGGGAGAAAAAAAGAATTCAAAAAAAGTGTAAAGTCTTCACAGGCCCAAAGCTGTAAAGGGAAGAAATCCAGCCTTCTTAGGAATGGCACATCAAAGCCCTTTAGGAGGAAGGTATCTGTTTGTATTTCCACTGTAGTTCCTCTTTGCCGCCACCACCCCCGGAGCATGTTCTTGACCCCAGCAGTAAAGTATTACAGTAAAGGCTTTTGTTTTTATTTTTCATTTTTAGAAGAAAAAAAAATGTAAAAAGTGGTGTCAGGCATGGGAGTGGGCAGACAGGCAGCAAAGCAATGTTTGTCTCCCCCCGTGACAGAGTGAAGTAGTCTGTAATTATGATATATTTAGTTTTGATGTGCAGCACACTAAACATCCCTCTGAGCTGCATTTCTTACTGTGCTGGATCAGGCACTTAGATGTAGCTACTGTTTGCAGCTGCCACTGTTCAGGTATTTGCAAAATCCCTTGAAAACATTAACTGCAGCTGTTCAAGTATTTGCCAAGTCCGTAGATAATAAGAAGGTGACTTTCGTCTTGCTGGTTTTTTTTTATTTATTTTATTTTCTTCCACACTGAGTGGACGTTACGGTGCAATCTGAAGTTGAATAACAAGAAAGACTTCTCCCTCTTTCTCTTTTTTTTTTCCTGCCTCTTCTACCTGGCCGTATCAGAGTTCTTCCTGCTGGCTGCAGTGTGTGCTGTCAGGGCTGTGTGCATGGCCGAAGCTGCTGCCTCTGGCCAATTGCTTATTCTTCCATCTTCCTACACTTAAAACACGCAAAGGACGCACCAGCCAAAAAAAGATTGTCCAGGAGGGTGTACCCCCCATAGTGAGCAAGACAGGCAGACTTAATAATGACAACGAGAAGGCTGAGGTACTCAAAAACTTTTTTTGCTTCTTCACTAGCAACTGCTCTATACACAGCCCTTGAGCAGATGGTTCACAAGGTGGGAACTGCGGAAGCAGTGCCCTTCCTGCTGTAAGTGAAGCTCAGGTTCACGACTGCCCCAGGAAACTCTTAAGTTTCTGTAAGTCTCTGGGTCGTGATGAGATGCATCCCAGAGTCCTAAGGGAACTGACTGATGTAGTCACCAAGCCACACCCAAAGAACGAAAGGGACAGACTATTTAGCAGAGTTTGTTGTGATAAGACAAGGGGAAGTGGTTTCAAAGTAAAGGAGGGAAGATATAGATTGAGTAGATAGAAGACACCTTTACAGAAGGGTGTTAAAGCACTGGCACAGAGTTGCCCACAGAGGTGGTAGATGCTCTCTCCCTGGAGATACTCAGAGTCAGGCTGGACAGGGCTCTGAGCACCTGATGTCACTGTGGAAGAGGGTCCCTGTTCATTGCAGGGAAGTTAGACTAAATGACCTTTAGGGGTCCAACCCAATTCAAACGATTTTATGATTCTAAGGAAAGAGCTGATTTTAAGTATAGGTACATGCACTATTCCTATACACAGTGTTGGTATTGTTTTAGTGCCTTCAGCTTGTTTTTTTCCACTCTGAGATTAAATCAGCACAAGATGGTCAGTGCATTTTGGCTGCTTTTGTGTGTGCATTGGCCAGCGTTCAGAAACACTCTTTAGCTGACTGTAATTCTCTCTGTCTCCAGTCTATCGTACGAGAAGGTATTTGCTTTTAATGTTTCCTCACCCGGAGCAGCGTGCCACTGCTGCTGTAGTGACAGCCTCACGCTCAGCCCGCACTGGGAGATGGATATGAGCAGTTGCCTCCAAAACATTTTAATCTCACTTTTGGTTGTAATGAAAAATGGGTAATCATCCCCTGTAAATCATTACCCAGAGACAGTAAACACTGCTCTGAAATGTCCAATGCCAGATGGAATTTCTCCCCAACCTTAAATCACCCTTCACTGTAGTGAGACCCTCAGTGAGTCAGTCACTTCCAAAGCCATTGTTTTTTGGGAAAGTGTCCTGTAAATGACACCAAGGTGTGGCTTGTGCTCCCAGATGCTGCAGCTTGCTAGGATCATAGCAGGGAGCTGCACCTTCACTCCCTGTGAGGGCTGCAGCCGCCGTGAGGCCTCCCGCCATTCTGCTCTGCTCTGGGCTGAGCATCCCAGGTGACCTCAGCCACTCCTCATCCATCTTGCCCCCAAGACTCATTACCATCTTTTTAGCCTCCCTTCGGATCCTCTCTAATAATTTTATGCCTTTCTTATATTGTGGCTCCCAAATGTACACCCACTGCTCAGGATGAGGCTGCACCAGTATGGAGCAGAGGGGACAGTCCCTTTCCTCAGCAACTGACAGCGATAGCAGGTTCAGCTTCCTGAGAGCACAGTTTGCTCACCTGTCGTGTTTTTACCTGTGCATCATGAAACTTCATACAAACATGAAAAAGGAATGCACAAGAATGTTTTTCACTCCTGGAAATGACCTCTCCTCCTTCTGCCCAGCTGACCTTGGCAGATGATGCTGGTAGCTGAAATTCGTGAAATGCATTTGTTGCTGACCTGTAAAGAAACTCTCAGTGTGGCTGAGGCAAATGTTCATGGCACAGGCATTGCACTCAGGCACCAGGCACAGCTGAACTGTGTTAAATCTCTTGAAAGTTTGCTCTTAGTAAACACAGCTAACAAAAATCTCTACAACTGCTGCCAGTCTGTGAGCATCAGTATTTCTGAGATAACAGAAAGCTGGAACAATAGTAAAAGAGGCCATATGCTGCTTCTCAAATGGAACAAGGTCCCTTCTGTTTTCACACAGGCAGGAAAGTGCTGCACAGGGTCTCGCCTGGAGCCCCAACATTGCCTTCTTTCCATGTACTTCTGGTGATGAAGTTAGTTCATATTATCCTGGGCCTTCTAATCACTTTCCTGCAATTAATCCCATTTAAAACTTCAGATCCGTTAACCTTCTGGTGGGATGAGGTATTGGTTTGCTTTTACTTCTTATTCTTTTTTTTTTTTTTTTGTACTGATACTGTTTGGACTTAATTTTGTTTAGCGTTTTGTGAAGCTCAGCTGAGACGTGATGCTTCTACTGGATGAACGTGTCACTGGTGTGTTGTCAAAGGAGTGAATGTGAAGTAAATAATCACAGAATCGCAGAAGCGTTTGGGTTAGAGGGGACCTTATCCAGTTCCAGCCCCCTACCATGGGCATTACTACCCACCAGCTCAGGCTGCCCAGGGCCCATCCTACCTGGCCTCGAGCATCTCCAGGTTTGGGGCACCCACAGCTCTCTGGGCAGCTGTGCTAGGGCTTCACCACTCTCATCATTAATAAAATTTTCCTTATATCTGATCAAAATCTCCCTTCTTTTAGCTTAAATCCATTACCTCTTGTCCTATCGCTACACTCCCTGATAGAGTCCTTCCCAATCTTTCCTGATTAATATAATGATTAATAGTGCCATTGTCACTGTTCCCAATGGTTTGTTACAACACCAAGTATTCAGCAAGCAAAGGGTATGGACAACTGGTTATCTGGGAACGATGACAGATTTCAAAGCACATTTTATTTGTCAGGGCACATCTGCATGAAATTGAAACAGTTCAGATAAATATCCTGCCAACTATTTTAAGTGGGTTACACGCTGACTTTTTTAATGTCTATTGTATGTAAATTGCATGTTTATATTTTTGTAATTACACTTCTAATAGAATGTAACAAAACATCTCGCTCAGATGATTCCAGTCCTAGCCAGAAACTTATAATCTGTTGCAGGAGTTTTGCAATAAATCTGAAGAAATATAAATAACAGGAGAGCAAATATAGTAACAGTACATATCCAATCCCAAGGGAAAATAATTTAGGAAACAGCCAGTATAAAGCACTGTATAATTGCATGCATGTGGCTTTATGCATTCTCTATCTGTGAATAACAACAAACCCTGTCATTTAAAAGATTAAAAATGAAAACTCTGGATTGATACTTCTGTTCTTGTTTTAAAACGCAGGATTTCATATTTCACTGTTTTACACGCTCCAGTTCAAAGCAAATTGTACAGATGTTTGTGAAAATACTTCTGCTTGTAAATGCCCTGTGCTTCCTCGTGCTATGTGCTGCTTCCCAGCCTTTCTGCTTGGCTTTTGTTTAATGTCGATTTCAACATTGCTTGAAGCTGCAAATAAGAAGGCTTTTTTCTGTGAGGCACATTTGATGTTTTGAATTATCTTTGTGTGGCTCCAGTCTGGGTGATTCTGTTGGCTGCCAAGCAAGGTCAGATCCCTTCGAGGGTGGGGTGGGATGGGATGGTGAGGAGGGAGGGGGTGAGAGAGGTATTTGGTTTGCAACTATGATGCCAAGTGGGAAGGCTGAAATAGGTACTGAAAGGTACCTCAGCATCACTCAACAGTCCTCTCGCCGCTGAGAAGGAAATCTTTGAAGTAACCATGTATTTGTATGCTTATACTGGGAGATGGTTTGGAAATAGTGACATCTAAGGCCATAGATGGTTGTTGATCTTCTAAGTCAGGCTTGTGCTCCAGCCACATGCTTCTTGGGTGATCCTAACACTACACCTCCTGAGATTTTTAATACAGAAAAATCAGTGGAGCCTTGAAATTCTGGCATGACCACTAAACCTGCAGAGCAAACTGAAAAGAAAAAAAAAAGCTAACCATCCTTAAAGGCTGTATTTTATCAGTCCCATGGAGAGTTATGAATCTACTTGTGCCAGGTGAGCAGTCAGGATACTGTATGAGTGGCAGCTTGCAGTTTTAGCTTTCTTTTGTTTTCAGGGCCTTCTCTTCACTGGAAGAGTCAATCCTTGTTAAAGGCAGTTACTGTGGTGCTGTTATCCTCATGTCCAAACCCAAAGTGCTGTTGCTTTCTGGGCATGCCATGGTAAAATCCATGACCGTGTAGATAATAATGTGGTATTTTTACTTAAATACTAGTGGAGTGTAGCAAGAGCTAAATGAATCTGTTGTAAGGATCTGGGCATCTCGTCCTTCAGGCTGATCTGGAGAAGGGAAGGAGCTGTACAGAGGAGCATTGGGTCACGTGGAAACTTTCTGGTAAAGCTGTTCCCTGCAGTGTTGGAAGTGGTGGTGGTAAATCGTGTTCCCTGCAACTGAGCAAAACGTGGGTGAAGAAAAAGCATGGAATCTCACACAGGGCTGGGGGGAGTTTTTATACATGTGCAGCTTCCTTCTTTTTTGGACTTAGGTTTAAAAAGGAGAATAGGACACCTGAGATCATAGAACATCTTTTCTGTACAGAAGCCTGTGTGCTAGTAAATGCCATCTCCTTGGCATTCTGACTGGTTTTGATCCATTACTAAACCATGAACGTGATCTTTCACCCTGTTGGTTTTTTTTTTCTCTTTTTCAGTGGCCATGACATTTATAAACACAAACTACTGTCAGCACTTGTCATGTCCTTCAGAGTTGCTCCTATGGATGTGCATCATACATATTCAAGGGGCTGGTTTAGTTTGATTAGTTAAAGCGATTTACACACCTGTGTAACAATAGCAGGCTTTTCTGATGAGCCCTGGGAAGGAGCTGAAGAGGAAAATAAAAGAGGAGAAAGATTAGAGACCAGATTCTTTCCAGCAGATAACTGGGTGCGCTCAGGGACCAGAGCCACCTCTCCTCCTCAGGCAGTGAAAGAAATTGTGGGACAAATGAAATGAAAGCAAGCACTTAGGACTAAATAGTCCTAAAGTAAATGGTCTGGAACAGCAGTTTTCTAGAGAGAAAGAGATCAAGTCAGCAGGCAGTGGTTATGGAAAAACAAAATAGAACAGTTCTTGAAGCACAAGGGCTTTCGGTTGTCACGAGCGGAATAATGATGGGCTATCGCATACAGCAGCACATGTCGCTCTCCCAACTGGCTTCATTTTTTGAGTGCCTCGTAATCACGGGGAGGGAAGTAATTGGAAAGTAGGCTAATAAGATGAAGGTGTTACAGGGATTTAATTTCCTGGATAATAATTTTCCACAAGCTGTATAAACCCAGGTTTTATTTATTTAATTTTTTGGGGAGGAGAAGAGAGAAGTTTTCAGCTGCACTCAGACTGCCCTAACAATTGCCTCCGTCTTCCTTCCCAAGGGCTGTAACAGACAGACGGTGGACTCATAGCTTCCTACATGATGTTATATTATCACGTACTGCATGATGTATTTACTGGAAAATACTTGGAAACAGAACAACCCAGTGGCAGCAGGATTCTGCTCTTTGGAGCGATCTGTTGTTCGCAGCTGTAGCGATGGCTGAGCTGCTCTCCTGTTCCACACTACTGCTACACCTGTGTGCACATCTTTGTGTGTGCACGTTTACACTGTGGTGACTCTCAGTTGTGGCCCTGTGTTGGAGACTGAATTAAGAGCCAGAGGAGGTGAAGAGCTGAGAGCGAGTGGCAGCTACGCTCTTCCTGTGCCCCCGCACACCCAGGCATGCTGAGGACATGGTTCAGGCTCTTGGCTAAAACCAAAACCCCCATTATTTATATTTTAAATGCATCTCACACAATAAGGCAGCAGAGCGTTAAAGCTTCTTTTCAGCCCAGGTGATTTAAGTCATGGCATGGTATTTTGAATAATTTTTAAAGCAGAGGTTAAATTTATGTCATCACCCCACATATATAGTGTATTAAGGTGGATCAATCGCTCATATCATTAACCTATAAGCTTTCTTTGTTTGTTTTAAAGGACATTGATTTTGTAATTACCCCTGAGATCACCACTGAAAACCTCAGGAATTTACTCCTTAATTGAAATCCAAATATTGAAAGCTGCAGGAATGTGTCATTAGGAAGCCCAGTGATGGGCTCTGCCATCTAGTGACACCCACAAGAAAAAGAAAATGTTTACAAAGCCAAGCCAACCCCCACATCTGAATATTTTTACAGTCTGTTTGCTATAACCTGGGGTCACAAGTGATCAAATGCCTCAGCCGTGTGCCCACTGCCTGGTGGCATGGCTCACTCCTGGTTTACTTTGGCGTTCTGAGCTCTGCAAGGACATGGGTACAGATTAAAACCACTCACTATTTTTGCTGTTTTGTGTTTTTATTCTGTCAGGAAGGTTGGGCACACACCCAGCAATAACCCTATATGACCCCATTCTGTAGTTTAAGTGAGCAGCATAGGAAGCCCATGCTCCTTTCCCAGGGAGTCACGTGCCAAAGCCTGAAACACACACGTCCTGTAGAAATCCATGTAAGACCTCAAAATGTGTGTGTCACAGAATCACAGAACTGTAGGGCTTGGAAGGGACCTCGAGAGATCATGGAGTCCAACCCCCATGCCAAAGTCTCCCTAGCCCAGGTTGCACAGTGTTCCTGATTTCTTCCCACTCCTATTGCAAGAACTCTCCTTTTGGTTTCTTCCAAAGGCCGTGGTGGTGGGAGCACACCTCTGTGTTTAGGGAAGGTGTTGATAAAATTCCATTGTGACTAGGGCTGGCAAAGTGCTGCAGTAGGTTTATCCCAACCTGCTGCATTTCTTTTACCCATCCAATCAAAACTGTTTCAATTTTTTGGTGTCCTTCTGTATTCCTGGTCCTTATTATCTAGAAGTTCTAAGCTGTCAAGAATTCACAGAATAAAAAAAAATCCTGTTTTTCCAGTGTTGCCAGCATCAGTATTAACTCTGTGACTGTTATTTTTCAAAACTTTTGGCTCTTTTGAGGAATAAGGTAACTAGGAAAAGTTATGCAGCATCCGAGTAGCTCGGCAAGCACCAAAGTGGACGAGCAGGGTCTCCTCTCATTAAGTTTCTCCTGTAGGGACTTGCAGCCTTTGCTGTCAGTGAATTGTAAATAATCCATACGACTATTTAAGAAAGACAGTAACTATTCCAAATGCTCTGTCACATCTGTGTTCAGTGAAGAAAACTTAATGCTTGCGTAAGGCATACTAATTTGGAAAAGTTTAGGGGCTCCAATCTTCATTTCATTTTTCCTTGGCTATGCTGTTACCTTTGTTAAATGTGAATAAATACAAAGACCTTCTCAGTCTCACAACAGGGGAGAGGGGGAGAGGAAGGAAGGGACAAATTACACATTGAGGCTTTTAGGTGGTACCAAAGAGCTGTAGTTTGTGGCACTTTGAAATGGGACCTCAGCAGTTTGAAGGGCTGATGAGGTCTCACCACCAAAGCATTTTCCTCTGGGTGATGTGCTGTGTCAGACCCAGACATGGCATTTTGCAACTCAGCAGTTTTCCAAAATATGGACTCCAAGAGGACTCTGGGTTTTAGTCCCACATTTGTCTTTGGGGTAGGAGAGTTGGATGCTCCCAGCAACATATGTGATTCCCATGCTTGGGCAAGGGATCATCTGCTTGTCCTCCTCTGACACCTCTACACTGAACACTGCAGAACAGCCACACTGTGGGACTAGGAGAAAACTTAAATGGGTCAGGATTTCACCCCCATCTCAACCTGTTCATTTGCATTTCTGAGGTCTTTGGCGTAGGTGGTTCATCTGTGGCTGATTGATTGTCCATGTGCAGAGATGTGGAGGCTGAAATGACGTGGAATGTTTGACAAGGTCAGCCCTGCTCAGGAAGAGCTGATGGAAAACAGGGAGAGCTCGTGAGGTTGCTCCGTCATGAGTGCCCCGTTTAATTAATCTGCCAGCGACGTACCTGTGGTCTGGATACTGCAGGAGGGAGGCAACAGCACATGGAAATGGAGCGACCACAGGAACAGGCACCTTGCCAGTGTTGTAATTTGGGTTTGGAAAGGCTGACAGAGCTGAAACCTGGTGCTCTGGAGTTTGTTTCCCTGGCTTTTTTCTCACGGGAAGCCTCTGTGTTGGCATCTGCTCAGAGACAGCTTCTGTGTGGTGTTAACACAGGACACTGCCATACGTTATTTCTTATGCTGCTGTCCTTTATTTTATGTACACTGTGTGTCAGCATGCTGAGCACTGGAGAGTAGCAAAAGGAATTATCAAGATGCATTGAAAATAGATAAAAAATGTATTGAAAATGGAAAATTTTCTTCTTTGGTTATTAAGGTGTAAGCCACGTTCACTTGTTGGTGTTTAAAGAACAGGTATTAGTCTTTCTGTCCCTAGCACTTAATCCTTCCCTGCACTTCTCTGCTTGTGGATTTTACAGCTCAGAGCAGTGTTTGATGGCAGCATTGAATAAATGATCTCTGGGAGATGGATTTGGTTCTTCTTTTTGGAGGCGAGCCGCAGGGTGCAGGCGTTGATGCCCCCAGTTGGATTAAAGAGGCTGTAGGTAATTAAGCCCGTGTCTGGGTCTGGGCAGTTTGTTGATGTGTTTTTTAATTTTCTGGTGAATGAATGATGTTCTTCAAAGAGAGCTGTCACTGGGGAAATCAGAGATGTACCGAAGCACACTGGTGTTGTCTGCTTTGTCATGTTCAGTGCAAGTCCAGCAGTACTATTGCAGAGCTTCTGGGCAGAGCTAATTATGCATCTGTCAGATGTGCTGAGAGATGCTCTGCGCATCCCTGCGTTGAACTTGGGAAAATTTGTGTCAGCTGTTGGGATCTTGGGATGTTTTTCCAATAGCTTATCATGTTGAGTGATGTAGATGCTTTGTGTACCATCTATAATGTGAAGAACAATCATCCACAGCACAAAATTGGAGTGAAAAACAAAAGACTGACATTACGTGGAACTAACCCATGACATACGCAGGGCTGTGACAGGGGAAGGAGATGGCAAGAGCGTGAGTCCTGCCAACAAGATTCTGCTTGTGGCTCCCGGTGAGGGTGGAGGAGAACCTTCCTGTTGCTGTGGGGAGCTTCCCTGGTGCTTCAGGGCAGACCAGCTTCTGTCCCAGCAGCAAAAATGATGTGACCATATATCCTTACAGGCACCATTTGTCTCTGAGCAACTCCACTTCGCTGAGTGAGTTTCTGCCAGTGCTCTTCGCAGCAACCAAGTTTCTGGGAGCCGAGTCAGAGCACAATCTCATCCCAATCAACATTTCTTCTTATTTTGATTAAGGAGCAGAGCTTTCCCTTCTGAGCGATTTCCATGAGGCCAGATACAGGCTGCTCATTACACACACCCCAATATCCTCGAGCTCAGGAACCTGCTTGGGGAGGACAATGCCGTTTAAAGCCCCGAGTTAATGAGAAGTCCACAGCACACATTTGATAAGCTTTGTCATCCTTTTGTCTGCAGATCAGAGACCCTGCATTTTAATTTACTATACATAATGCTTCCTTAATGAGTTCCAGTGGATAGCCATTGAAACATGGCACTGCAGCTGCCAGTGTGATTATGAAAGAGAGGTGGTTATTTGATTTACGTGATATTCCGTTATGGTAACTAATATTTGCAGACAGGATACAATGGAGAAAGAAAAAACCCTCCATTTAGATTTCGGTATCTCAGGACTAAGGTGCTAAATCAATTTATTTTGCATGTACGTGGGCAAACTGCTAATTGAAAACTTAATGGAATTATATTTGAATGTTCCAAGTGTTGAGAGACTCCCATTTGCTTTGCACCACGAAGTTCATGCAAAACCAATAACAGGACCAGAACTTTTAAAGTGCAGTTGGGTTTTCTAGTACTATACACAAAAGCGTTTTGCAACAGAAGTCCCTCATCTCTTTGCCAGTTTCAAAACAAAAATGGAAAGAACTCAGGAGCAACAGTATTGTAAGGCTGCTGGTTCTGTTTTGTAGGGAGCTGCTTTCTGGGCCTCCTTCCCTGATCTACAGATGGGTCCTGTGGGTCAGCCTTTATCTGGAGCTGTGTGTATGCCCATCCTATATATCGTTGTATACCAGCATGCTGTGCCAGCGTGGTGTCTTCTCTCTCTGTCAAATTGCTGGGATTTAAAGGGTCTTTTTATTGTTATCCCCATTATTTTTTCCTTTGTACAGGGACAGGAGCCAGGATGCCTTTGTGTACCAGGCGAATTAATATGCTGATAACTTGAACCAAGTTTATGTGCAGCAGGGAGTATGTTTCCTAGCATCATAGAATCATTAAGGTTAGAAAAGACTACTAAGATTGTCTTGTCCAGCTGTCAAGCCATCACTACCACTCCCACTAACCATGTCACACGTTTATTATGGTGGGAGTCAGTGGGATCACACTGTGTGACCCGTGTCTATGAACCAACACTTGTTCTGGTGCCTAAAACTCAACTCAAGCTGCTCGAGGAAAATGTGTGAAATGGGTAAATTAAACTTTGGACTTCTGGCATTTTCTATGCTTGAATGCTTGACTTAACAGCTTTGTCATTTTTTCCTGTTGGTTCTTCTTTTGTTATTATTATTGCTATTTTATTTTTCCCCATAGATGCTCAGTGAGCCCCAGCAGTGTGAGCTGGGGCTAAGCCAGCTTGACTTTTATAGATATCTGCAGGTACCCTGAAGTGGTGAGATTTCTAGTCCTGGGAGTGATTTAAGGGGATGTCACATGCCTTCATCCTTCGTTGTCCCCATGTCATCTGTTTGTCCTAGTCCATCTCTGTCAGAGAATCACAGAAAGGTTTGGGTTGGAAAGGACCTTTAAGCCCACCCAGCCCCAACCCCTGCCATGGGCTGGTTGCCCCCCACCAGACCAGGCTGCCCAGGGCTCCATCCAACCTGACTTCAGCACCTCCAGGGATGGGGCATTCACAGCCCAGTGGCTCCCAGTTTAACTATTTCCCTTATCATTTCATATACAATGTGAAAATTCCCCAGCCACCCAGTGCAGTGGCTGCAGCCACAGTTATAGAGACATAGGGTCCTGAATCTGCAGCTCACACCCCAAGAGCATCCTGATGAGGCCAAAATAAATACATCTCTACTCATCCCATGAAAATTGAGATTTTCCTCACTAGATTTAAAAAGCAAAATATTTGATCCAGAGAAGTAGTCACTATTTCTGCTTTGGTCTGAAATAAAGAGTGATGATAATTAATTTGATGTCAGGCAGAGCTCCACTGCGAAAGTTTAAATCCTGAATCGCTGAAGCTTGGCAAGATGCTGAGGAGCAGGATCCTGAAAGTGCAGCTGGAAGTGTGTGCATTAACAGAGACAAGACTTGAAGTGCACATTCCCCTGTATAGCGGGTGCACAATCCATACGTCTGTGTGTGTGCTGTTCAAGGCTGAGTCACTGGTATTGCCCTTTTGCCAAGGAATTGAGGCGAAAAAATAAAACAGACCTGAAAAAATATGCCTGTCAGTGAGCCACGGGGTTGGGGAAGAGCAGTGGTGACTATCAGGTGTGTGGGATGGCTTCATGCCAGAGGGGACAGATGGATGAAGATAGCAGAATGAGTAGGGGGACCGAGGGTGGAAGGCTTCAAGGTGGCTAAAAGAGAAGGACTGATTTTTTGTGGGTGTGCCTGCTAAAAGATCTGTGGGCTTTGAATGGGATAACCGGGCAGCAAAGTGAGAGCCAACAAGGGGGAGGGGGAGAGCATTCCCCTTGAGCTGCACCGCTCCGCACCCATGGGCTGCTCTGCCCAGAGACCAAACAGGTTCCCAAACAGGCTCAAGAAAGTCAGGGATAAAAGCCTTTCACGTGTCATTCCTTACTAAGGAACAGTTGTTTCATGAGAAGTTGAGAACTCATGAGAGTTGTTTCATAGCTCAGGAAACCTCTAATTTTAGGTTTGCCAAAAGCTGATAAGGTTTGACTGGGGAGGTGTCCCCGCAGCCTTACATCTGACTGCAAGCAGCAGCACAACTGGACTCCTGTGCTGGTTCAGCCCAGCAGACCTGGGATCTGCTGTTTTGCTGAGCTTTCAAATTACTCTTGGCAAATATTACTGGAAGGTTTTGAAGAGACCTATTTTACTATAACTGTAATTAGAACCCAAAACTCTTTAAAACTCTTGTTTGGAAGTAGGTCAGTTTGCTCTTACTTGTCTTGAAGGGTTTTTTTTTTTTTTTGGTTTTTTTTTTCACTTTTTCATGTTTTAGTTGTAGGCTGAGTTGCCATCTGCCTTTCCTTGGCAGAGCAGAGGAGTAGAAGATAAAATTTGTAAGATATAATTGGGCTAATATTAATCATTTCTCTCACGTGAAATGAGGCGCTGGCAACTACTTGTGACCACGTTTCTGGGTCATCTACATAGCATTATCTTTTATGGTGGATCTCAAGCCTGCAAAACCTTTACAGTAGGAATTTCTGAATAAAAAGCTCGTGCTAACCTCAGCAAATATGAACAGACCTGAAAAGCATTTCCACCTGGGAAAAGTACTCACTGCAGTGGCTGAGGAAAGCAGGAGATGTTTGCAGTGCAGCCTGCTGGATTTTGCCCATGTGGGAAATCATGAGGTTAGGTCAGCCCAAGTGCAGGGTGAGGGACAGTGCTCATCCTGGGAAATCACTTTGCAGATCGTAGTCTCCCATGCTGCTGTATTACACCAAGTTATCAGTGAGAAAAAGCAAACAAGTTGCACACAGTGCATGTTGACTGGACCACACACAAGTAGTTACTATAATTTTAATAGAGTCAAAGTGTGTGATACTTAATAGATTCTTGGATCTATCCACGTAGTCAAGTTTGCTGATTGCTTTGATTTTGCATTCAATAAAAAGGTAGAAAACTGCACATCCCCTGCTGCATCCCCAAGGCAGTTCTGCTTTTGGTCCAGCTCCCTGAGTTTCTTCCCCTTGGGCAGCTGGAACCTAAATGAGCAGTGATACCTTCCGTTTCTCTGAAGAGGGACAGAGGAAACATCACCATGGTCCTTTGGATTAATGGCTCTGCCCATCAGCCAGCAATTACTAACCACAGTTGGTTTTATTCTGAGAAATCTATATTTAAATTTAAGTTTTTGGAAGAAAAATAAGATTGGGTATGATGCCTCTTCTTTTGCTGTTGGTTGTTCCAGGCCTCTTGCCATAAGTTGTTCTGACTCTAATACAAACTCTTCTTATTATAGCTTCCCCTTTGAAATGGTTTCTTTGTTTTATCTCTGTGTGTGCATGTGCTTTTAAAAGCTTGTAGATGGTTTTTCCTCACCTCGGTGGCAGGGCTAGCCAGGCTTTTGAGTTTTTCTCTGAGTTTTTGGCTGAAAAGAAAGGACTGTGGGAACAGTAGGCTGTTTCTCAGTCCCAGGAATGGGGGAGGACTTTTGGAAGCAGATGGAAACAAGAAGAGGTTTCAGTAGCAAAGGATAAGAAAGCAAGAGCAATGGACTGTCAAGATTGTATGAAATGGGGGGCTTGTACAATTACTACAGTTGTAGTTTACAGGGAAATGAAGTGCCTTAAGTACAAAGTTACCTTTATTTTTCATGATCTTTCCCTACTGGCAGCTATTGATGTAGGACCCAACAATGGCTATGTTATATTTTATGCCTTTTGAGATCAACTGGATTTGTTGATGGCACACACTTATCCTTCTCTTTCCCATGCATTTCATTGCAGCTGGGCACTGCAGCCTGCCAGGATGGTTGGTGATTAAGAATCAAACCAGATAGTTAAAGTTTACAGGTGTGAAGGCTGATAGCACACAGCATGGTATTGGGTGTGTGGAAATGTCCACATCTTCTTGAATCAAGATGCAACATCCATTTAGGTCCACTTATTACTTCTTTAGATGTAAGTTGTATTTTGTCTAGTTTTTCATTGCACAGACTGACTGCTTAAATTTTGGGTTGGATTATGCCTTAATGAAATAACCCATCGTTCACTGACACTGAAAGGAAACAAGAATCAGTGGCTTCCAGTGTGATTGTGGAGATGAGAGCTTGGAAGGTATGTATGTGTGCCCTAAGTTAGAGCTATTGAAGGAGTAATTGTGGTGGAAGAACAGGAGAAAGTGCTTTTTGGTGAGAAGTCTGAAAATCATACAGTTTATTTGGTGTAGTCCATAAAGGCAAATATGTGGCGATGGGTGGATGAGATGAAAACCTTCACCCAGAGGCAGTGCTTTGTGACATGGAATCTTCACTG
Organism: Cyrtonyx montezumae; assembly: GCF_038088225.1. Classification (NCBI taxonomy): domain Eukaryota; kingdom Metazoa; phylum Chordata; class Aves; order Galliformes; family Odontophoridae; genus Cyrtonyx; species Cyrtonyx montezumae. Next base: position 7,289,483 of record NW_027071848.1, read on the forward strand.
CAGTAGAGAAAGAAGAGGAACAGCCAAAGAAGGGGGAGTTTCAGCCAGAAAACTCGAGGTTAGAAGTCAGCACTATATTTCAATCCTAAGTGGGAACAACCATTCAAACAGCCATAGGGGAGTATATAACCTGTATAGCCCAGGCTGCGTTCAGTCAAGGCGCTGTGCTATACCTGAGGTCAATGTAAGTCATTCAGTGATACTTGTGGACCCTAAAAACTGGTATTATGTGCCACTATCTATTTGACATATGGATAATCCACATCTGTTATACACAGGTCATGGTTACAATGCTGTTTAGCTGGAGAAAAACATCAAAGTTAGTAAGTAGTGTATGAGTTTTATGGATTTGCACCAGATTTCTTTGGGAGATTTTCCTGTGGTCTTCTATTTTTAATACAGATGCAGATTCAGGCTTTGGTGATATGTCTAGCTGCCGGATAACGTTTGTTGAAAAGAGCCTTGTGATAAATGTTAAGGCCATTTTATAATTCTTTTGACATAGACTGTGATTATTCTTTTCATTCTTTGAGTTGTTCTACATAATGCTTGCAGTAGAAAAATAAGCAATATGCGACTTAACCAACACTTCAGAGAGACCTATAGTAAAGACCCCAAGTTCTACACGTGGGTGACTGAATAAACAGTACTGGACTTTCTGCACAAGTGTATTACATAAACATTGTGCTGTTGAGTTTCATTTCTAGAGGTGGAATAAGTTTTTGCAGTGTTTTGTATATCATGATGAGTGAAACCATATAGGAAACAGATGTCAGAAGTAGAGAACAGCACCGTCTGGATTTTCAGAGCAAAAAATGAGTTTGCTTGGACACTCTCTGGCCTTTGAAGTGAGATAGGGACTTCACAAAGCAAAATAGACATAAATAGACACATTAAAAGGTGATTCATCTTCAAATAAGGGTTTTCTAAGAGTCACAGAGTCAAAGTAACAAATTTTCTTTGTGTTCTGCAAAGAGATAATTTAAAACACGTTCCAAAATGAAAGTTTTATTAAAAAGGAGTTAAGGATGAGAGATTGTCTAAGTATTTTGGGGCTAGGCACATTACAGAGATATTGCAGTTATTCCAAAACAAACTTAATAAATGCAGTACATCTAGAGTTAAGGTTAACCTTACGTAAAATCAAACATGTTAAGGAATGGAAATGCACGGTCACTTCACCCAAAAAACCTTAACTGTTCTGTACTGAGGTCATGTAAAATCTCTATAATTATTGTGTCAGAATAATAGGGTTTTATTCTTTCTGAAGTCTTGCAACAGATTAAATTGTTCTTTTAAATGATGTTTTCCTCTTAAGTTGTGCCTGTGGGATGAAGATATAGCAAGAGAAGTTCTGAAGGAGGTTGACTACCAACCCATTTTCAATTGATTTTAACTCATGAAATGACAAATGACCCTACTTCAGAGTTCTCACCAAATACTGTCTGAACTATGTTATACAGGGGAGATGTGTTGCTTAGTGTGTGATTAAGACTTTGCTCTTAGTGTAAGACAAAGTTGTCTTTACTGGGGAAACTGAATGGCACTTCTTTAGTGAAAGACGTGAGAAAGAACTTAGGAAACTTTGAACCTGGCAGAAATGTTATGGGCAGGTTTACTAAAGGTCTGGATTGAAAGTGGCTATTTTCCTGAATGTGATACTGAAGCAACTCAAGCAATAGAACTGAAAAGGCAGGGGGATGAGGAACTAACAAAATAAATGCACTGATTTGTTTCTATACTGAGTAAGAAAATGTGCTACACAAGCGTAAAGGTGGTAAGTGACAGCAGGTAATCTGTGCTTGATCACTAGAAGCAGTTGGGTTTTTGGGTGGGTAAGGAAGCCTTGGTGCCACCCTGAGAGCAGTGGGTGGGATGATGCTCAAAGAGGAGGAGAAACAGCTCCTGGGAGAGGAATACTCTTCATCAGGAAGACTATTTCGTGCTAGTCACTGAGGTCATTCAGATCCATGTTTCTGCTGGGCTCTGAGGTCCAGGACTGGTTGCAGTAGCTTAGGTGACTGTGTCATCATTGTGGTGGAAGATGCAGCTGCAGCGTGGCACGTATCTGCTTTACGGCAAACGTGGCTGGAAATAAAGCCCCGTTCCTTGTGCTGAAGGGGATTTGGGCCTGCTGCAAGGCTGCTGCAGCGGATTTAGCGGCGGCAAGGCACTTCACAACGCTCCTTTAAGAACATCAACAGTGCACAATGCAGAGTCCACCATATGTTCATGTTTAATAGCAGTTTATAAGTCTGTGAATTTTGCCTACGGGATGTCTAAAGACTCTGGGGTCATGTAAATTGAAACAATGCAAAGTTTATTGTGCATTTAACTTAATTTAAATACCTAGAAACAAGCACAGGGGGAGTCTTACCAGTTGCAGTTATTGGTTTTAATAAATACTGTTGTAATTGAATGTGATTTAATAAAAACAGTTTCTTTGCAGCCTTTTGGAGTGGGAGTGAGACTCTCTAAGGGGAAGACATCAGAAGGGGGTTAATGGGAATAATTTTTATGATAACTTGCTGGGTCGTGTTGAGCTGCCCTGAGAAGTAGGTGGGCATTTGGTTTTGTTCACACTGACAGTGAAGCAAGCCTTTAAACTTGGCAGGGACAGAAAGGTCTGTGCTGAGAAAGAGGTTGCTGGTTCCTTCTGTAAGCTGAAATGTGCCCTGTGGAATGGCCCATGGGAGCCAGGAGGAGGTTGCTTCATTTGTTGGCTAATATTGCATAGGAATTAGTTGTTTGATCTGCTGTGAACTGACGTGATTTCATCCAACATAATCTGTTTGTGCTCAAAATCCCTGCTGAAGTTAGATGCAAGGTTAGCATGAATTCCAATAAATGTAGGAACTCAGGCCCTAAGGATGTGTGTGCACCTAGCCATCTGCAGAGCCATTTCTGTGCAAATCAGTCACCGCATTTCTACGGTATTTGAACAGACACAAAAATTAACATAGTTAAAAGTTCTCTTCCTGGTTGTGGAATTGGAGGCAGTTTATAAACCTGGAGATATGCCTGTGATTCCCGTGTGTTGTTTTACAAGCAAATTCCCTAAAGCCATCATCAGATTCAGCAAATCTGTGTTGTATTACTTTTACCCAGCACATTTTATTGGGAACACCTGGGTGAAGCTAACAGTTATCTGGCACCAGTTTGACATTCAGCGACTAAAAAATATCCACTTATTTATGTGGTATTTATGGATCAGAATAAAGGTTTTCAACATGGTGTCACTGCTGAGGAAATCAGTTTTTAAGGCATGACTTAAAGGTCACTAATAAATTTTGACTTTAGAGATGCCACCAGATAAGCAAAAAGGGTCTGTGACACAATATTTCTGACATTCTTTTTCTGCTGTAGATTTTATGCTGGAATCTTTATTTTGATTAAGATTGAGAAGGTATAGTAGAGATGGGTGGAGTGCTCCAGCTTATCACCACTATGACCATGTATACCTGCTGAAGGATCGTGATGGGATACCTGTGCTTGGGTAGAGGTCAGGAGAGATCTAGTGCTGTGGCTGTCGTATGGAATCGCTACCTCTTGCTCAGCTCTGGAAAGTAATAGATACTGTTTGTAAAGTGTAACTGTAATTTCTGCTTTGATGAGGGCTCCAATTACTGTGATTTTATCTTACAGTGTTTGATTGTGTAATCTTTAGAAAACCATTTAGACATGCTGAAGCATTAGCACCAGGTGTACGGTACCATGAAATCTGTTATAAAACAGCTGTTAGCAGCGCATTTGCCAAGTATCTCTAAATAATTGAAAGATGCATTTAAGAAAATGCTTGTTATTTATGCACTATCACCTTGTGAGCTTTGTGTTCGACAGCCTCTCAGTCCCGTTGCAGCTTGCTGAAACCTCAGTGTGAAATGTAATGCTCTCGTAGGCATGAATCACAGAATCATGGAACAGCATTGCAGAGGTTGGAAGGGACCTCAACAGATCATCAAGTACAACCCATTGCTAAAGCAGTTTCCCTGCAATAGGTCACACAGGTAGGTGTCCAGATGGATCTTGGATATCTCCATAGAAGGAGACTTCACAACCTCTCTGGACAACCTGTTCCAGTGCTCTTGTCACCGTTACTGTAAAGTTCTTCCACGTGTTAGTACAGAATTTCCTATGTTCCAGTTGTAGGCCATTGCTCCTTCTTCTATCACTACACACCACTGAGAAGAGCCTGGCCTCATCCATTTGCCTCCTACCTCCCTTCAGATATTTATAAATATTTATCAGATCCCCTCTCAGTCTTCTTTTTCCCAGGCTGAACAGACCCAGGTTACTCAGTCTTTCCTCCTACAGGAGATGATCCAGGCCCTTTAATCACATTTGTGGCTCTCTGCTGTACTCCTTCTAGGAGATCACAGTCTTTTGAACTGGAGAACCCAGAACTGGATTCAGTAGACTAGCTGTGACCTCATAGGGGCAGAGTAGAGGGGAAGTACCATCTCCCTCAGCCTGCTGGCCGTGCTCTTTTTAACGCACCCCAGTTTGCCATTGGCGTTTTTGGCCACACGGGCACACTGCTGGCTCGTGGCCAACCTGTTGTCCACCAGGACACCCAGGTCCTTCTCTGCAGAGCTTCTCTCCAGGAGATCAACCCCGAGCCTGTACTGGTGAATGCTATTATTTCCAAGGAAGGTTTAGATTAGATTTGTGGAAATTTTTTTTCCCTGAAGGAGTGGTCAGGCACTGGAATGGCCTGCCTAGGGAGGTGGTTGAGGCACCGTCCCTAGCGCTGTTCAAGAAGCGTTTAGATGAGGTGCTAAAGGATTTGATTTAGTAGTTGGGTAGGGATAGTGATAGGAGGATGGTTGGACTAGATGATCTTGTAGGTCCTTTCCAACCGAATGTATCTATGAATCTATGAATCTGTTCTCCTCATGAAGCCTTGATATGGTATGTCATTCAGTGAATCTGATAGGAATATTCCATGGAGTATGACCTCCACTTTGAAATGGGAGTATGACCACCTTGTGGAATGGGGTTTTGGTTGGCTGGTGTAGGCAACACTGCTGACCAAGGTGGCACTCAGTGACAGTGTCTCTTTACCAGACTTTCATAACCCCTATCTTACCAGAGAAGGATATCTCTCACTTCACCATCATGCTGTAGTCATGTCATCGATTTTTGGCAGTACGCACATTTTTAAGGGTGAAGCGAAAGAGCAAAATTTCATCAAAAATCTCTGCTGAGCATCTTGTGAATTCGCTAGGAATTGCAACCACTGCCATTGAACCAGACCAATGCACTAGTTCCACAAAAACAAGGTCAAATATTCCACTAGTTTGATGTTTCTGTTGCTCTTTTTTAATAAAAATATATATAAATAAAAGAAGTTTTGTTGCTTATGTATGTTAACTATATTATATATTACATGTTTGGCCCAAGACAATTCCTCTTCATTCAGTGCATCCCAGGCAAGCCACAAGGCTGAGCACCCATGTCACATGGGCTGTGAGGCGCTGGGTTTTCTCCTCGTCCTTGACCTGCACTCACAGGGAATGGAGCTGGCTTAAAAACATAGATTTAAATCCAAGGTCTGAAAACATCACAGAACATGAAAAGGGGAATATTTGATAATAACTTAATACATATTGTCCTTTGACAAAGCTCTTACCCCTAAGATGGCCTGTGAATACTGTATTATCCTAGAATAAAAACGAGATTCAAGATAAAAGCAAAGAAACGGGCTCTATTAACACTAAAGAGCCTCTGCAGATTTCGCTATCTGGGCCAGCTTCTTTGTATCTTCCTCCCTCAGCGAGTCCACGTCGTTACACATTTCATCAGATGATAGAAAATTTAGTCTTTACAACTTTCTCATTTCTCTCCTATCATTTATTATTTAACCCACTAAAGCATTTTATGCCTTGCAAGGTGTCATGAAAAATCAAGCTGATTTGTATAAACATTGTTTTTGGAAGCTTCTGCACTTCTGCCCTTGTTTTTATTGCTCTTCATCTCTGAGATGCTGAGTATTACTTAAGCTTTAATGCCTATTTAGCATGAAATTATGTACCTGTGTATGCAGGGTTTCAACTATAGATCTCATTCCCCTAAGTTAAAACTCTCAGTGTGTAACTGTGTGGATACAAACACACTGATGTGCATTGGATTCTTTGTTTGCAGCTTATTATTTCCTGTGACATCAGAAATTCTTCAGAGTGTAGAGATTGTTAATTAAAAAATAAATAAATAAATGGTATAGTTGGAAAAGTAGTTTTACAGAAAGCCCTCACTTTGATTTGTAGCTCTCAGTGGCAGGAAGTGCCATGCATAGCACCAGGCTTGTCTTTTACATTTCAGTTAATTAAAAGAATAGTAGAAACACCGCGTGACCTAACCTCTGCTTAAGGAAAGTTTATCCGGTCTCTTCAGGATGTCAGTTTTTCCTTGGTTTGATCCCCAAACTGATACACTGGAAATGTTTTATGTATGCTGTTTTACTGAGATACGGAGACCTGGGGCAGAGCCATGATTTCCATCTTTCCAACTTGATTTTGGCAATATTTCAGCCCTCAGCCTTTACACCAAGGATGCAGTGACCAGAATCAGGAATAAGAAGGTGCCTGTGATTGACATTAAAGATGGCCAAGGCAGATGGTGCTATATGGGGCCTCTGTTATCTGAAGTGCCAGGTAGGCAGAGCTGTGTATTTATAACTGAAAGCATAAAATGGATTATAGTGGAAGAGAGCAGAATGTGGAAGAGGGAGTGGAAAGTAGAGATTATTTTAGGTACTTGGAATGAATCTTTCATCAGAACCTTGGCATGAAAATCCAAAAATTTGAAAGGTAGTGTGGATTGAGGCCAATAACAACGGTTTATCAGTTTAGTGGGTTTAAATTAATCTTAATGCAGGCAGAGAATTTCCAATAAATTATATTAAAAAAGAAAAAAAAAAAAAAACCAACAACCCATGATAGCTCACTTCATGCAAGATAAATAATAGGAAGGGAAGCGTTCCTGCTGATAAGATGGCAGGTATAGAATAATCAGGAAGATACCTTTCTGCACTATGTTTTGGTTATGCAGCCTAAATATTGATTGAAGTCACAGACAGTAGGACTTCTGCTTGTTTCCAGATGAGTGCCGTTGAAATAATCTAAAAAAAGCACATTAAGTAAGCTGTGGGGTTTTAAACCACATGAATTTAATTCATTTGGTGACTCCAGGTTCTGTTCATACCTTTAGGGGAGGAGAAGGTGGAGGAGGCCCAGATAAATATGCTTCACACTGGGAAGTGGTTTTCTGTCTGAGAGTAGCACCTGGAGCTCCTGCACCTCCTGAAATAACTAGTCATAATCAGTGTAATTTTCTGATTGCAGGGATGTTTTGAGCTGTACCTTGACATAGAGGGCTTTGAAAGTAAAATAGTAAAGAAAAAGATGTCATAGGTGAACAGTTAGCAGCACAGGGCCTCCCATCACAACTATTTATTGTTTCATACTGAAGTGATGTAAAATGCAGGAAGAGGACTTAATGTTTGGAAGCAGGATGATGTCTCTTTGGGAGCATCTCAGGGGCTGACAGGGAGGATCCAGATGAGAAGATTATTTCTCAAAGAAAATTGTCTTGAAGGGAAGTCAAAAAAGCAGCTCCATTCTGTGATACTGTGTGAAATCACTTCCAACAGGCAATGCTTTGGAAGTTTTTGGAAGCTATTTTTCCCCTTCTGCAGGATTTCCCTCTATGCAATATATGCGCAAGGATTTGGGAGGTAGCAGAGAGGCTTTCTGGAATACTTCACTTCCTCCCTGTCTTTTCAAGCAATGATGAATGGGAGAAGCAGACAGAGGATGAAAAGTTTGAAAAAGATATTCTATAGCTTTCCCCAAAACCTCTTGTTGTCCTCAGGAAGGTTCTTAGCCAGGCTGTTCTCACCTGATGGCCAGTCCTCATCCCCAGCCCAGAATCGTGTGTTTCCATTAGGTTTCGTAAGCTTTCCTGTGTCTTGGGCTTCCTTACTGTACCCCGTTAGGAGACTCCACCACAAAAAGCTGCCGTATGTACTCACCTCTCTTTTCTCCCTATCTGGAGATGAGTTCACCCTAGAAAGCTCCTTTCTTTTCTACAGCTTCCGTTTGCATTATGAATATTTGAGAGAATCTGTGCAAAACAAGGATACATTTTAAGTAAACTCTCCTAGCTCTTCTGGACCACGTGCTGTTATCCTGTTCTCTGAACTTCAGCTATTCAGCATCACTACTGCTTAGGGACAGATTCTGCACAGTGTCTTCACCATCACGGACACTTTCTCCGCATGCCTCCGTAACTCTAGAGAATGAACTTTTATGACACAGCTTATTTCTGTCTACAACAGAAACAAAAATTTCTATGCCACTTTATCCAGAGACCTTCAGTTTAGGATGGCAAGGTGTGTTATTTTAGGTCCTTCTATTTTTACTGAAATATCCCTGTATGTACATGCACGTCTTTGTCTCTAGGGACTTTCTGCTAAGGAAAAAAAGCAAAGAGAGACAAAAGCAGGGACTGAATAACTGGCATGGTTTCCCTTGAAATTTCTGTCTCTTCTATTAACCTTTCCACCACAACCACTTTTGTATTTCTGATCTTAATTAGAATTTTGAGTGGAGCTGTGGAAGGAGTGTATCAATCCCCCAGTCGATTCCTCCATCTGATTTGGCATCCAGAAATACGTTTCTTAGGAATTAATTATAATTGCTTTTGATGGGAAGCCAAATTTTTTCATGGTTAACTGTTAATTCTTAGCTCGTTTAACATGTGATTAAGTAATGATGATAATAAGCTCAAATATAGGCTTTCTGTATGTTTGTGATTAGTATGTTTGTGTTTGCTGTTTCGGACTATGTGTGGTCACATGGCAGCGGTCGGCACAGGCACGAATTGCTGGAGGAGAAAGAACTGTGGAGTTGATGATCAAAGGTTGAAATAGCCATTTTTATGACTGCTTGGCTGGTTTTTAGTTTGTTCTGTAGCATGGATTTCCTTGGCTGTATTCAGAACAGAAAATCATAGAATTTCTTGAGGTGGAAAGGCCATCTTAAAGGCCATCCAGTCCAACCCCCCTACAGCGAGCAGGGACACCTACAGCTCCATCAGGTGCTCAGAGCCCTGTCCAGCCTCACCTTGAGTGTCTCCAGGGACAGACATCCACCAGATCACTGGGCAACCTGAGCCAGTGCCTCACCACCCTTACTGTAAAAAACCTTTTCCTTCTATCCAGTCTAAATTTGAAGAATTGAAGTGTATTGCTATGGCTTCTTTTTTACATTCTTCCATAAAAAATTGCTTATATTTCTTTCTTCTTCTTTTTCTTTTCTCTATAAACTTTTGGTGCACCTGTAATTCCAGTTTCCAAGAGCAGCTCCTAGTGCTGCTGACTGTGTTTTTAATCCTTGTCCTTCTCATGGCAGCCATTCATAGGTGTCATGCAGGTTCTTCAAGACAGGTTAAAGCATCTGTTAGACACTTTATAACTTTGCTGCTGGAATTATTTGTGACTGTCAGGAAAAGCCTTTACTGGGTGATTTCATTCTGAAAACTGACTTTGTAAAAAGAGACTTGTAGCTGTCCAAGTACATTTCTTTGTCAAATTCACTGAGCTTGCAAGTGGGAAAGTACTTTCCCCTGCCAGCTTTAAAATGCACCCCAGTGCCAATCAATCCCGGGATTGTTTTCAGTTGAGGCTGGCAGTTTGACAAAGTCATGATGCCTGTGAGCAAAGATGACAAAGACTTTTCTTTAGCTCAGTGAGTGGGGTTGTGTATATGTTCTACCTCTGAGATAGAAGTATTACCCCCAGGCCCATCATAAATAGACATAAAGTAGGTAGAAGATGTCCTGTTAATGTCAGACATGCGTTTTTGCTATTAACTCAGGCAGTGGGATTTTTAGAAACACCTCACAGTGCAGCACAAATGGAGTGAGTCCAAGAAGTGCTGTATGGGTAAGTGCAAATAGAAATTGCAGCTTATTAGGAGGAGATGCTGCTGGGAAGGAGTCAGAGAAGACAAAGCTTTTGTGCATTTCCAGAGCACGTCTAAGAAGGAAATGTCTGCAAAAAGCTTGAGTGCAACCTAATGGCTTCAGTTCAGCCATACAAAGTGGTCGCTTATTAGCTGGCCATAAGCTCCCCCCTTGATCCTCTAGCTGCCAAGGGAGGAATCGCTGTATGAAGACATGACTTAGAAAATAGTGAAAGAAAAATAGTGAAAGTATAAATAGAAAATAGTGAAAGATTTGAGACTTGTTTAGAAACTTGCAAGAGAGACATAAAGTCAAGAATACCTTTGATTTTTGTTCCATAATGAGCCCTGTTGAAGAGGATTAAAAATAATGGATTCTGAGTAGTTCTCTAGACTTCATTTTCTCACAGGGAAATGCTTGCTCCAGTGCCTGAAATCACCATTGACTTCAGCCCTTGCCTGAGAGCACCTGAGCTCAAGCAAGGAGTGCAGATACAGAAGGTGTGTTCATTGTTTATTGCCTCATTTGGCTGTGGCTTTGTGCTGAGGTTTACCTTTGATAGGATGAACTCATTGTCCTTATCAACTTTCAGTATTTCTTGTCATTAAATGTGTTATAGTGAAACAGGCTCGGTCATGAAACAGGTTGATGTGGTGTGGATGCTGCCATCCAAAACAGGTGGTGAGATATGCAGGAACTTTGTGGAAAAGATGGGTTAAGAGCTGATAGCTGTAGATGATGCATGAGAATAGCTATATTCCATGAAACCAGCCTTTGATATTTTACCACTGATGGTAGCACAGGGAGGTCAGAGAGCTTCTAAGATCTCTACTAGTTGTGAATGGTCTCACAGGTGCCAATCTGCAGAGTGGGGGGTATGATGATTTTGACAATTGGGAGGAAAGGAAGTCTAAATCATGATTTGGAACCGGGACATGGTGAATTGCCAAATCTCATTTAAAACTGAAATGGAATGATTTTCAGGATCAGGAACCTGAATTAGCTCAGAATTTGTGTTGCAGTGCAGGTCATTGTCTTCAGGGGGGTGAGGAAGGGGAATAAAAATGTTGATTTTCCCTGAGTTCAGGCATTTGTGGTTCTGTGCCTGTGCAGGGAAGGGCTGTGTAAAACGATGCCTGCTTCCTCCTGTCAGTGGTGGACAGAGCATCCCTGTTCCACCCGCAGGGCTCCTCAGAGTAGGGCTCTGGGGAGCAATTATTGAGTCTCCTGGCAATTGCTCCATCTCCTGTGTGCACTCTTTTAGGCTTCCTCATTTGCACATGTGCTACTGGTTTATTTATTTCAGTGTAATTGCTTGCTGTGTTTGTACTGTTTTTCAAAGCCCACGTAAATGATCCCGCTCAACTCAATCTGCTCCGGTAAATACCTATTCCACTGCATTGTCTGTCACCTTGAATGTCCTTTATCACTGAAGCAATTTGATTCTTCTCTCTGCTTTTCTTGTTTATCTTCCTATTCCTTCTTTAACTACTTCAGTCCAGTGAGCTTCCCCTTATGTAGAGCCTTTCCTTTTGTACTTTCTGTCCTTCTTCCCATCTCCTCTTCACCAAGGAGAGGAGCCTTCCCCTCATCATGCCAAGCCAAACCTTCCCCGCACCAGACCATTCCCTACTTATTTTATTTTTTTTAGTTAAGAAAAAAAAAGATTTGTGTTCATGATGTTGTACTTACCTCTTTTCGTGGTCCCCATTCCCCTTTCTCTCCATGTCTGAGAGACTTCATGAAAAAATCCCACTGCAAATAGTGTTTCTCAAGTTACACTCATGAGAGCACTGCATTTTCCTTCCTATTTTTGCTTGTAGCTATGCCCTGTCTTGCCTCACTTGGCTGCCAGCCTTGTGTCCCTCTTTTCTCCTCTTCAATCAATCCCGGGCCATCTCCAGTTTTCTTACCTCTTGCACCACTGAGTCTGTTTTTTAAATCTGAGCCACATCCATTTCTGCTGCAGTGATACTGCCTCCTTCACTGCTCTTATCCCAGATTAAGGACTTCACAGAATCATAGAATCTCCAAGGTTGAAAAAGACCTACAGGATCATCCAGTCCAACCATTCATCTACCACCAATAGTTCTCACTAAACCATGTCCCTCAGTGCAGCATTTAAGCATTCCTTGTATACCTCCAGGATTGGTGACTCCACCACCTTGCTGGACAGCCCATTCCAGCACCTGACCACTCTTTCAGAGAAGTATTTCCTAATATGTAGTCTGAATCTCCCCAGGGGCAACTTGAAGCCATTCCCTCCAGTCCTGTCACTAGTTACAAAAGAGAAGAGGTTGACCCTCAGCTCACGACATCTTCCCTTCAAGTAGTTATAGAGAGCAATAAGGTTATCCCTAAGCCTCCTTTTCTCCAGACTGAACAATCTCAACTCTCTCAGCCATTCCTCATAGCTCTGTGCTCCAGAACCCTCACCACCTTCATTGCCCTTCTCTGGACGTATTCTAGGGCCTCGATGTCCTTCTTGCAGTGAGTGTCCCAAAACTAAACATAGTACTCGAGATGAGTACTCACACAGTACTTCCATTTTAACACCTCCAACATGTCCCTTCAAGTCCTTCAAATATGTTGTAAGTGCTTTTCTTAATCTATTCTGTCTGTCTCTGGATGTGTTTGGGAAGGTCACTAGTATCTCTTCTCTTAGTTGCCATCGTCTTGAACACCACCTTCTTGATCTATAAAGATCAACTTTCAGTTTGGAGTATCGAATTCTTTTGGTTTGCTGCTCACTCTTCCAGTTCCCTTAATTATTCCCTATTGCCTAACTCCCACCATCATAATTATTGGCATTATAAGTTTTCTTCTCTCTAGTAACAACAACAGAATGTGACAAAATAGCATGAAGCTGTGTTAGGGGAGCATCAGGATGGGTGATAGGAAAAGATGATTCACCAGAGGGCATGGAATAGGATCCTCTGGGCAGTGGATGCAGCACCAAGGTGATGAAGATTAAGAGGCATTTGAACAGCACTCTCATACATTGGGTTTGAATGTTGGGTGGACCTGTTTAAAGCACAGAGCTGGACTGATGATCTTTGTGGGTCCCTTCCAACTCCAGATATTCTGTGATGCTATGACCACTTTTCTAAAAGTATTTTTTAAAGTTTTTCTTACCTTTATGTATTCTCTCTGGCTTTCTTAACTCCATCTTTAACTTCTTCAGTAGTGACTCCGGATACTTTTGTGCACATCGTTCTTGGTGTAGTGCATCACAACCTGGCCTCTGGTGTATGTTATCTCTTTATGATAAGAGGTGGGCAGGGTGTATTGTTTTTTCCTTTGGCAATTCAGTAAGGAAAACTTTACATGATACTACAGAAACAACCTGTAGGTACAGCATTTTGCAGAAGGTACTGATCCTTCCTTTCCAGAGGCACAGTGCACATGAAAAGAAAGGGGGAGGAAGGAAGAAGATCAGTTTAACTTGCCACTGGGCACTAGAGATGGTTCTGTCCAAAACCACTTCAATAACACAATAAAAGGCATTTTTGTAGTGTCTGTTGGTGATAAGGAGATAGCTTCTCTCAAGTTAATAAACTTTAATTAAAACTGCAGACAATGATGTTGAAAATGGTTGTTTTACTCATAGTCATTTTCAGCCAGAAGTCAAGGTGAAAAATTTAGCTAGCAAAGTTGGGACAAAATTTTTCTTCGAAGTCTCCAAATTCATTATAGAAAAATTGAAGTGAGACCTTTGGTGAAGGCTGATATGATGCAATAAGGAATTGCTTGAAATGAAGAAAAGTCAGCTTTCATTCAGCATCCTCCAGATAGGAGATGCTTTTTATTGGCTGTTTCCTTTGGGAACGTGCTCATTACAGTAACCATCAAAATAGGAATTCTTCTTCTGGAGCTACTGCTTATGTTTGCTATCTGTCTGTTCAGAGAATGAGATCTTTAATTAGCTCAGGATATAAAGTATTACACAGAATTTTCCTCCAACTCTTCCTTTGTTGCAGGGGTCAGTAAGTGCAGCTTTGTTGTCTTTATGGTTGTAATGCTGTTGTCTTTGTCTATTCAGAGCATTATTTTTCCCCTATGCAGTCTTAGGACATATTTTTGTGTTCTGTAAATAGTATGAGAAATTATATCCTGAAGTTAGTAATAAATATATCAAGTGAGAACAGTGGTTTGGCTGACATATACATGGAACCATGTCCAGTGCATGCTATGGAGAAGTTCTGTTTATGGCTTCTCTTACAAGAAACCTCTGAAACCAGAGGGTGAGATCTAGATTCCTTCAGAGGACAAAAGAGGTTTAGGGTTGGTGTCAGAGAAGTCATGGTTTCCTGCAGCTTTTGCTTAGAGGTTGTTGCGATTGTCCTACTGGAAATGCCATGGCGTGATGTGTCAGAGGGCTGATCAAGGAGGGTGCAGTGGGAAGACATGGCTCTTTCCCCAGGCTGAGGAGTACCAGCCAGTGGTGATTTGGGATGGGAATTCTTCTTTGCTCATGATAGATAAATCTCACTCTTAACAACTCTTGACTTACTCTCTTGAACTTCTCCTTGGATCCCCCATGACCTTCTTCAGTCATTGCTGTTCTTGCCTTCTCACTTAACCCCATTTTCTTCCTTTGGCATCTCTTCAACTTTCAGATCTTCCTTTGTTTCCCGAGACTGGGAAAAACCCACAATTGTCCAAACATCTCTGTCGCTGCCAGGCAGTCCTTCTCCTTTTCTCTCCTACCCAAGCTCCTTATTCCTGCTCTTTATGCTGGCTGCCTTCATTTTCTCACTGCCAACTCTCTTTTTTTCATTGAGATTCTCTCCTCTACTCCATTGAGATGGCAGTTAACTAAACCCACAAATTATCACCTCCTGGCCAAATCCCAAAGCATCATGCCTGTCCTTGGCCTTGACTTGTTTTTGTATTCACTGCAGCTGACCCCTCTATCCCTTCAATTCAGTCTTTTCTCTGTAGCTCTTGGCAGCCATGATTGCTTCACAGAATGGCTGGTGCCTCTTATCTCTGAAGTGTGTTGTTCAGTGACTGCCTTGGCAGCTGCACCTTCTCCATATCCCCCCATCTTATATTTAGCTAGGCTGCAGCCTCCTTTACTTTCCTGTTCTCTTTCTGTTCCTGATCATTTCGAAATTTAATGTGTTTTATTCCACTAGCTTTTCCTTTCGTGCTGACTGCTCAGAAATAATACCTTTTAATAAGGAAACTTCCACTCCTGTTGCAAAGGAAATTAGTATCTATTCCCATATTCTCCCCACTAGTTCATTTGCAAGTTGCTGCAATCAGCGTGTATTATCCCTTCCTGAAATTCTTATTTTTGACTTAGCGTGGAAAGGTCATTAAAGATTACAGTTAGATTTTCCTTCTGCAGCACAGAGGATCATGTAATTATAGAATAGGAGAGTTGTTTGAGCTGGAAGGGACCCATTGAAGGTCACCTGGTTCTACCCCCCTGCAATGAACAGGGGCACCTACAGCTCGGTAAGGTGCTCAGAGCCCATCCAACCTGACCTTGAGTGTCTCCAGGAATGGAGCATTCACCACCTCTCTGGGCAATACTGGCCAGTGCTACAACACTCTCATTTGTTTTCTTCTATCCAGTCGAAATCTCCTCTTTTTTGGAATCAGAATCATAGAATCCTTAGAGTTGGAAGGGACCATTAAAGGCCATCTAATCTAACTCTCCTTTAGTGAACAGGTACATGCACAGCTGGATCAGGTTGCCCAGGGCCTGATCCAGCCTCACCTTGAAAGCTTCCATGGGCAGGGCATCAACCACACCACTAGGTAAACTGTTCCAGCTTCTCATCCAGCAGTGCCCCCAGGTCGTTTTCAGCAGGGCTGTGCTCAATCCTTATATTCCCCAGCTTGTATAGATAGTGGGGGTTGCCACCATCCAGGTGCAGACTTGGCTTTGTTGAACATCACGAGGTTCTCTTGGGCTCTCTGCTTGAGCTTGACTAGATCTCTGGATGACTTCCTAATTGCCTTCACCTTTTCTGCTAGGTTGACTTAGTTATCTGTGCAGTAGCTGTAGGATATCTTTTCTCCTTTTGCTTGATTTCTGATGTTGCTTTTTATTCAAAACACTGCTTAAAAATCAGTACTAGAGCAAGAGAGAGATGTTTCATTTCAGAGGACTCATTCAGGGTAAGCATAGCCTCTGCCTCCAACATCTTACATTAGAGCAAGAAAAAAAGCCAGCTTCAAAGCAAGATAGGCCAGGAGCGTGTGTAAGAGTAAAAAGGAGAAAGAGCATAAGAATTAACAAAGTGCTAATGAGATTATGTGTTCAAATAAGGCACTTGAAGAAGTGCCATTGCACATCTGTGGTTTAGGCTCATTTGCAGGGTTAAACCAAGTAAATGAAATGTTGCTGGTGTAGGATTTGTACAGGTGATGGCAGGAAGTTCTCCTTGAATGCTTGATGGCTCACCACCGTGGTGTTACTTACAGATTTCCAGCAATGTTCAGAATCTAACTGCTCTGATTCTGCGGTAACAACACATATTGTAGAAATTGTTAGATAATAATGCCACTAAAAAGTAATTCCAGCAATGTATTCAGTTTACGAATGACTGTAACGTGGTAGTTTAATATTGCTTCTCTGCTGGAAACAATGTAAATGCCTGATTATCTATACCTATTAAAACCCAGCAACAACAATTATTTATAGCAGACAAAATACAAACAATCTGTTTGTCACTGGGGAAAACACACCGTGCATTTTTCTATTAGGGGCTGTGCATAGAGTGAGATTCCTGCATTCCCCAGTCCTTCAATCAGCACATTAATAGTGTGTGCCATCAGCTTGAGGGAGGCTTCCCTCCATGCTACAGTGCTGTGTGCTGAGCCATCCCCTGCTTCTGTAAAACTGGATCCATTTTTGCTCGTTGAGCTGCTGAACATGTGCTGTAGCAAATTTGCACAGTCGATCAGTTGAACTGACTGTGCACTGGTTAATAATGTGGGAATTTTATGTGTTTCTGGGGTTTGGTGGGGATGTGAATACCAAAGTTAGCAATGTGTGTGTGTGTTTGTTTTGCTATTTTTTTGGCTTGTTTTGTCTCTCTGTTGTAAGAATTAGCAGATGTTTCATTTGATTCATTTGATTACTGATGCTGTATGCCACCTCCTGGAATTGGTGCTTAAATTAGGTGGCACCAGATGTTTGTTTGGTGGTAAGCAAGTTACAGAGGGCTCGTGCTGGGAGTGCAGGCTCGTGCCAGGAACACCGACATCTTTGCCACCTCCCCTCTTGTTTAGTTCTCAGGGTGATGCTCTTTGTGGTGACAGTCTCTCCTCACTCTCAGCCTTTGCATTCCTTTGTGCCTTACAAGGACCATCCCAGCCAGCCTCGTGTTGCATGTCCTGATGCTTTGCTTAAAAATTCCTAACCAGCTGGAGTAGTGTCACTGGACTTTCTCAATATCTTTTCTGTCTGTATACAGGACTGGGAATAACAGTACTGGTGATGAAAGCATATCCATAGAGCTGATCCCTTTCCTGGTCATGGACAGAGTTTTCCAAGCAGTGATTTTCTATGGGACCAGTTCTCCTTGGAATTGCAAACTGAAATTAGGGCGATGCCCATGCTGCCATTTGTAGTCACAGTGGCAGGTACGAGTCATGCAGACTGAAACCTTTGGGAGTGGATTTGGGCATGTGGGCAGTAGGTGATGTGGTCTTCATATGGGATTTCCAGAGATGACCAGATGCAGAACAACAGCAGAAGTAATTTGAGCACAGTATTCAGTTCGTAAATGTCTGTAATGTAAAGTTTAATATTCTGCTCTGCTGCTGGGAGCCACGTAGATACCTGACTATCTGTCACCATCTCTGTAAATGGCACCCACAAGCACCAAGCTAAATACTCCCTAGCTCAGTCTATGGAGACTGCTGCGAAACAGCGAGCAGATCTCCCTGTCACCTTCTTTCAGAAAACAAGATAGCAGAGCCTGTATTCCTTGTTCCTTGCTGCCTCTGGACCTTACTCTCACCTCCCTTGTCACCTTCTTCCTCCCTGGACAAACTCCTGGCTGTGTTTTGGGATGCAGCAGAATCACTGTGCTGGGTGATCTTCGCATGCAGTGTTCCTGGTGCAATTTGTGGGGCCTTCTCATGGCCTTAGAGCTGCCACCATCAGCCTGCCAGTGCCAAGTGTGAACTGTAGTTTGAAGCAGCCTGGGGTACTTCAGTGCCGTTTGCAGCCACACCTCTGCAGTATGAAATGGGAGAGCGCTGCGTTCAGATATTTTGTCCATGTTGCTTTCCAGCCCAGGCCCTGTGGTACAATGATCTTGAATGAAAAATGTTCTTCTTGGATGTTTGCCTTCAGGTCTACAGCAAAGTCATGTTTTCCTTGGTATCACTGGTGCAAACACGAAGCCTTTTAGAATAAGCAGAGAGTGATTCATCTATTTATTTTGAGAGGTGGAATGCCTGACCACAGTATGTTTTCCTAAATTTCACCATTTAATAGCAGCCTGGGGTGCTGTATTAATTTTACTGTGCTGCTCCAAGAGGCTAAGATACTGCTGCTCACTTCTCTCTTCCTTTTCTTTAGAAGTGTTCCACAGGATTAAATAACTGCTTAGCAGCTCGGGCTTCCCTCTCTTGTTGTATTTCTGCCCTGTGATGCTGGGCTTACCCCCACTGATGTGGGTTCAACAGCATCCGGCTCCTTGGGGGTCACTGATGCTTGTCAGGAGTTCCCTTAGAAATGCAATGTAGGGTCTAACTGCTTTCTGAACACTTCCGTCCTTCCAAAGGACTGCTGAGAGCTTGCCATATCTCAGGTGTTCTCGTTGGCCCTGTCACCCCTGTTCCTACACGGGTCAAAACAAAGATAATTCGACCTTGTGTTGTAAAAAACAGATCAAACCAAGGAAATTATTATTCACTGCTGGGACTGTGGCCTTCACTGCCATGTGTTTATAAGGTAAATTCCATTTTAGAAGAGTAGACTTACCTGTTCAGGAGTAGAGTTTGGCACTGTTCTTTCCCAAGTAAGCTTTGCTGAAGGAGCCAGTTTTGTCAAGCATGCTGTCAGTTTTAGTGCTCAGTGCTGGACAAGTGGACAAGCTACATCTCAATGAAGAACGGAAGATAAATGGGTGCCAGTAAATGGAGGTTGTAGGTTAGGGGCATTTAATGGAAGAAATGGAAATGAAAATTGGAAAACAATCTCAGGGATCTATAGAAGATAAGAGTGGAGGAAACTCAATTAGAGGGAGGCATGCTTACTCCTGCTCTTGGATCTGAGATAATTTCCTGGTTTTTGTTGGGTCTTATTGCTTCCACAGTTGGCAAAGTTGCATTACAAATAAATAATTCAATCCCATGTCATGATTTACTCAAAATGCTGCATTTCAAACAGGAAAAAGTAATATCCATTTCAAAATTGTGTATAAATAGATAAATAGATTTTTTGCTGTCTTAAGTGAAGACTATGGATTAGCCCTAGGCAAAGCCCTCATTGGTATTACTGAGTGTTAAAGAACGTACAGTGTAAAATGCAAGGACACTTTTAAAAGCTAAAACATTCACACATGCAAGTGCTAAGAGCTTGGGAATGCTATAAACTGTCTGAAGATGGATTTGTAAGGCAAGCCATACATACATTTTTATGATCTGGGCATTTCCAGAAATGAAAATAAATCACTTTTACTTTGCCCTCTTCCACTCACATGTGCAAGGGGAATGTATATGTGCTCTTGCACACATTGTATCTGCCTGTACATATATACAGCATTTTACCAAGGTGTTGGAGAGTGATAGAAGTCACTGCAGTGCATAATGAGCACATAAGGCCTGCGTCCACAGAAAAGCCTTGCTTTCTGTCTTATTTAATCGTGGTTTCCCTCAGGGGATCACACAATGTGTATCGGCACTGCAACATTTCATTATTTGCTTTATCAGGATGTTGGCATTCCACACTTATTTAGTGAGCTCAGCCATAAAGCACTTCAAAACCGAACTGCTGTATTTTTGCCTGTGCGTATGCATCAGCTGGGGAATACAGGACTTATTCCTGTGGAGCCCTTGTCCCAAATGGGGATAGAGCATCTGGGAAGATGCCTGTGTTGTGGTACTCATGGATGCCAGGCTGCCTGCTTTGCTTCCTGACCTCTTGGGCAGAGCCAGGTCATCTCCTGAATGAACAGGGAGAGGGAGTTGGCAGAAAGCTTTAGGAATTCTGCGGACATTGGTGGGATAAGGTCTGAGTTTTCTGTCTGACATGAAAGACGGTACTTGGAAGAGATGCAGCCACAGCCCATTTATTTGATATGCTGTGTTCAGAGCCAAAAGGAAGCACCCACTGAGTAACTGGCACCTTTCCCAAGGATCACGGTAGGGCTGTGTGCTTTCAGGCTTTTATTGTGCTGCTTTGATTTGCCACAGTCCCTTGTGTATCTCAGCTTCCTTCCGTTTTCTTGTCTGAGGAAGGGTAGCCTACCTGTAGAATATTTTTGAAGATGATAAATTTCAGACTAAAGCTACCTGAAGATTAAAAGAATAGGACTTTGCACTAAAACACTCTGACATATTCCCATATACTCTTTAACCCTTGGATTTATTATCACACGAAGTATGGAGAGTGAAACAGAAACACCATTACCGTCTGCTTGTTTAGGGTCTGTGCAAGGTTTGATGTTATAACCCCAGCTCCATTTCCACCACGCATTATACAAGGTAGAAAATTAAAGTTCAGGTTATCTTCATGATCACATGCAGTGTTTTCCTACAGTGTTACTGCAAAATTGGTCTGAGTGTTTTGGAAAAAGTAACAGTGAAGAAAACAATTCTTGTTATTTCACTTCTTGCAACCACAGATGTGGCTGTAGATGAGATGTCTCCCGTGTAAAGCTCATAGCTTATCTTTAAGACCTTCCAGTTGGAAAGATTGTTAAAACAGTCTGTGTTTTGGCATCAAAAGAAAGACTAAACTGCACTTGCATCAGTAGGGCTGTAGTTAATTTTAGCATCTTCTGAAGGTCTGACCTGTCCTTTCTGCTAGTTCTACAGGTTCAGACCTCAGCTGATGGTAGAGTCAGACCCAGCTCAGCACAGCCTTCTAGCTTTGCAGCTCAAATGAGGGCATCTGCAGTTTACTGTGTGCTGTGTGATGGGAGCTGGTAGATGCTAACAGATTCCAGCATCTCTGGCATCCACAGGGGGCCCTACCTTCCTTGGAATAATGCTGGTACAGCAACATAGGCAAAGCCAGGATGCCACCTTGCTTCCTCTGTGGAGGTTCAGCATTCACACAGGGATGTCTTGTGAGAACATTGAGTTTGGACTTTGGAAGATCCTCTGGGAAGGCAGGAGTTGATCTTGATGATCCTTGTGGGTTCCTTCCAACTTGTACTCTGTGACTATGAAAAAGAGAAGTGATGTCCTGTGCAGTTGGGCTCACTCCTATGCTCAGTGCATGTCTAGCTGGGTGTCACAGGGCTGTTGGGTGCTGGCTCCCATCAGTCATTCTGCTGGCGTTGGGAATGTGAGTTTCCTGTGTTTGGTAATGCATCCACTTGGAATCCTGAATTTCCTTCCAATGCACGTGGTATTTTTTTCTACAGCCATAACCCTTTCAATGACAAAGATTTTAAGGTGGGGAAAGGGCTGTTTTTTTTTCACCACAGCTGTTTTCTGCCCTCCACAGAGATGGCAGTGCCGGGACTGCTGCAACAATAGAGTGGAGACCAGGGGAATCAAATCAACCTCCCCTCTCAGGGCTCCTTCGTTGGGTACAGTGCTTGCAGATTCCAAGTGCTGAAAGGACAGAATGGACCAGTTTGCCTTTTTTCATCTGCCTTAAATCTGAGCCTTTCAGATTTCACCTTCATACCTCATTATTTAGTACCTAACGTACATTTGCCATGAAACCTTTCTCCTTCAACAGCGTGTAGATCTCATTTGCAGATACCTAGAAATGAGAAAAATTATTGCAGAAATTAATCACTCGCTTTAGAAAAATAAATAATAAAGAAAGATATCAAGCTGATTGCTAATTTTATTTTTCCTGGCTTCAGTTTCCAATCATGAGAAGCTGCTCCGCCTTATTTTGTTAGATTAAAGGGCCCTTTGGTTTCCCATAATATTTCCCCGTGAACTTTACATGGATTTTATAATCAAATTTCCTCTCCATCTTCTTTTTAATAAGCTTAGCAGATCGAAGTCTTAAACTCTCTTACTGTAAATCATTCTCTGTGCTCTTCATGCCGTTTGTGGAGCTCTTCCATTTTTACATCTTCTCCAATTGCTGACGTACTCTGTGTAGCAGACTCCAGAGTCATGTACAGTATATCCACATTGAGGAAATGCTGCTGTGCCATGCAGAGTGGTTAAACAGTGCTTTGGTGCTTATGTTGTGCTTCACTCTTGCCTCTTTCCTGCAGTGTTTGTGTTCAAGCACAGTGTGACTATTAAACCCCATTCAGAGGTACTGTTTCTCTCCTTTTCGACTACTCCTCTGGGTTTATTTTTGGGCAGAGAAACACTTACAGGCATATTTCAGAGCTGATGCTATTACTCTTTTCACAGGGTTACCCATTTGCTGACAGGCTGCTGAAAGAAACAGTGGCAAAGAAGGAAAACCAAAAAGACTATTTTCAGTGCAATAAAAAACTCAAGTAACTCAGCAATATTCCTGGTTGGGCCTTACTTGCTCTGGCCAGCCATCCCAGGCTGACCCTTCTCTGCTGGGATCCATCAGAGCAGTGATGCTCATGTTAATTCAAGTCACCGTTGCCGCCTGTGGGCTGGGGGAGTTGGAGGTCACTGGGCAGTCTCCTCTGGCAGCCAAGCTCAGCCCTTCAGTCTCTCCCCACAGGTGCTCAGTGGTTGGAGCAGTTCAGCACAGACGTAGTAGAAGGGTTCCCAAAACAATCCCTCATCCCTTAGACCATGCAAAAGATACACAGCCCTGTGCCAATGAAGAGGAATTGGTACTGAAGTCTCTTTCTGCTGTTCACAGAATCACAGAATCACAGAATTGTAGGGGTTGGAAGGGACCTCTAGAGATCATGGAGTCCAGCCCCCCAGCCAAAGCAGGTTCCCTACACCAGGTAACAGGTTCCCTACACCTGTTGCTCAGACCAGATCTTCTATCAGCATCCTTTTGAGTATCCCATGTTTTTTTCTCTCTGTCTCCTCTTCCTGCTTCCTCTTTGCTCCACTTCTGATCTCATTTCTAAAATAATCAGGAACAAACCCTTCTTTTTAAAACAGTTTCCCAGTCCCCACGGCACAGAACATACAGGTTGGACTGTGATCTCTTTATTAATCTACTAAAGAGGATGTACGGAATATCTGGTTTACTGTGGGCATTCTCTAGGCCCTTTGTGGAAAAGTGCCTCTGTGCAAGCAGTTTATTATTGAGGCTTAACAACTTTCATTGTTGGCCTAACAAAGAGAAATTGTGCTGATGCCACCTGTGGGTTGTCTTTGGTCAGGAGGACTGCAGAGGTAAGTTGTATAATCCGAGCAGCGCTTAGGAAACAAAGCAGAACTCAGTTTGCAGTGGAGACAAACAGATACAGGGAGAGAAATACTCACAGAGGTGCTGCAGTATTGAAGGGAATTCACAGTTTGCAATTCATGAGCAGCCAGAAATTCAGTAGCCTTCAGTCATACAGGTTGAAGGAGATGGCTGAAGCCACCGACCTTGAGCGCATCCTGTTTTGTCAGAGCCACTTTACATTTGGTCTACACTGGGTCCAGGCCTGGGGATGCCAACACAAGAAGGATGCAGAGCTGTTGGAATGCGTCCAGAGGTGGGACACAAAGATTGCAAAAGGGCTGGAGTATCTCTCCTGTGAAGGAAAGAGGAGGGAGTTGGGCTTGTTCAGCTTGGAGAGAAGAAGGCTGCGGGGAGACCTCATTGCAGTCTTGCAGTACTTGAGGGAGTACTTCTACACTGGCCGATTTTTTACACCATCTCATAGTGATAGGACAAAGGGTAATGGCTTCAGACTGAAAGATAGTAGATTTAGGTTAGATGTCAGAAAGACACTCATTATGAAGGCAGTGAGGCCCTGGCACAGCTGCCCAAAGAAGCTATGGTGCCCCATCCCTGGAGGTACTGAAGTCCAGGCTAGATGGGGCCTTGGGCAGCCTGAGCTGGTGGGGGCAGCCAGCCCAGGCTGGGTTGGCTTTATGGACTCCTTTAATTCAAACCATCCTATGATCCTGAGATTCTGTGGTCCCGTATCTCCACACCATATGGGGTAGGAAGCAGCGTGTGGCAGAATTCAGCCATCGTTGGAGCTTCCCAACTCCTCTCAGCATGGTTTAACTGCAGGGTTTTATTGCACCATTCTGCTGTGATGGGACTGTT
This sequence comes from Cyrtonyx montezumae, assembly GCF_038088225.1. Taxonomy (NCBI): domain Eukaryota; kingdom Metazoa; phylum Chordata; class Aves; order Galliformes; family Odontophoridae; genus Cyrtonyx; species Cyrtonyx montezumae. Next base: position 7,313,775 of record NW_027071848.1, read on the forward strand.
AGGCTTTGACAGAGATTATTCATAAATGAGAAGGATTTTTATACTATTTGTGCTTTTGAAGGCAATTTGGTTCTTCTAGAGAGGCCCACTGTATATTTTTTTATTTATCCATATAAGATTATTGTTGTTGTTGTTCTGTTTTTCCCAAGCAGAAAAGCATCAAAGCAAAAAGAATAGGAATATTTCTTTAAATAATTAGAGGGCTGTGAAGGAAGATGCAGAAACTACAATAAAGCCTAGTCGAATTAAAATGTTGGCACATCTTATTTCATTTAATTTATAAATGGAAGAAGATAGAGAATTTATTTGACTAAGCCTCTGGTTCAGTGTCTTGATGATATGTTTGGAAAATTGCACTGAAATTGATGTGTAAGTGACCTTGAAGATGTCGTATTTAGTGATAGCTCACTTTGATCTGAAGCTGTAAGCTTTTTTTTCCCCTCTCCCTCCCCAAACACAGCAAGCAAAGAAAATGTGCTGCATGGGGCTGAAAGTAAAGAAGGAAGAATCTTACTTCAAAATCTAAGCGGTGTTGAGGTCAAGCACCCAAGCTACAACATGCTTTGATTCCAGAGCCAGGCTGCACTGCTGCCTTGAGGTTGCCTTGTAAGACCTGGGGAGCTCCCTTCATCCCCATGGGAAACCCGGAGCTGGTGGTGGTGCAAAACATATGCAAAGCCACAGATATGTTTCTTCTCCTTACTGTCATTTTCATTTGAGTGAGCACTGACCAGGCCTGAATTTGAGTGTCATTACATTGAAGTTCCCCTGAAATGCAGAGTGAGTTGTAAGCCTTCACATTGTCTATCTGTTTGTCTACTACGTGCAGATACGTTACATTTATTAACAGCAATGTTAATGTCCTTCTCACGACCCTGGCTGGTTGTGATATTCATGACACTGTATGCAATAATTTCTTAAAAGGTGTATCTGCCAACTAATCCAACGTCAGTTGAAACAGCACTGCTGAGGATTGCCTTTTTAATTAATTCTCTTTTACTGCCCTGGGAACTTTGATATAATATCCACTGCAGAAACTGCATGTTGAGGGAACAGCAGATTTATACGTTAAAAACATCAATAAAAATGAGAAAATTGACAGTTAGGCCCCAGACAGGACTGTTAACTGTCTTGCACTGTTTGATGGACGTGGTCTTTTATACATGTTTTATAATTGAACCAGACAAAAGAATATTGGAAAGTTCTACATATGTATAACCTCACAAAGTTAATATTGCTTTTGGAATTGTTCCTTGGCATGATCTAATCTCCATTTAAGTCAATGAGGATATTTCCATTCGCTTCAGTAGTAGCTGGGTTTGTGTTTTAATGTGAATTAAAGCTTGCAAAATTTGTGCAATAAAATAAAAACGGGAGGACACGCTTCGCACAGCAGGGGGGCTTAAATGCAGGCACATAAATAGCATTTAATCACCAGAGTAAGGAGGCTGGCTTTCAGAGCTGCCCGCTGGGAGCAGTGGGTGGCACGGGCCGCCTTCACGCTGCGCCAGGTTTGTGGCTGATGTGATGCCGCCGTATGATGGCCATATTCGTATCAGGTCCTGGCAATTCATGGCTTCAAAGGAGGCCAGTATAATGTAGGATTTGTTCTTGCTCCCACTGGCTCCAGGGGCCCCAGCATACTTGGTCCATTTGGCGTTGGTGCTCAGGTCCACCGCGCATCTTCGTTACACTAAAGCTGTACAATCTGTTAGCCTGTATTTTAAATGTATCCGTAGTGGAAGGAACAAAATAAGTATCTGCTAGAAGTGGTACACACTTGGCTTTTATGCATGTCTGACTCATTTTATTTTGAAGCACCTAAATAAAAAAGTTATGCATTAGGCGTAATGTCAGCTTTCCTTAAATCGTAAATTTTCTTTCTTAATTGAAAGTGTAATTTCTGCCTACAAATCATGCTGTTTGGGTTGATTTTATGTTTGTTAGTTCCATGAATTAAGGGCTTGCATAATTTTACAACTTTTCCTGCCGACGTTTGCTCTCTGTTAAATGTCCTTCAAAAATCACCTATAGTGTGAGGAAGCTGGCTTTCACAGGCTGTTGCAAGACTCCTGCACATCTTGGGAAGGCCTGAGCAGCCCAGTAAATCCTTTCTCCCCTTCTGGAAAGCTTGAAAAAGATGTCATTACGATTTTTTTTTTCTTCTAAAGCTCCATTTCTTTGCTTTCTTCTTGGCCAACAGGGAGATGCATGTGAGGAGCGCTGGGTGGAGGCTGGGTGGCAAACAGTGCTGTTTTACTGCCAGGAGACTGGCAGAGGCTGTGATGAAGTGAATAATTAGTGACATTTCAAAATCAGTGATTTTGCCTTTCTTTCTTTGAATTTGAGTGATGGAACAGAGTTCTGAACACTATCGGTATTCATTCCTAACTCATTCTCATCATTTCACTTTGGGGACAGGCTAGAAGAAACTTTGTGGCTGTTTTGCACTGAGCCCCTTTTGTTTTGAAGCTGGCAGGAGGCATGCATGCTTGGAGCTCTGGAAATACCTTTTGAATGCGCTTTGCATGGCACAAGCTGAAGTGGTCTTGCACATAGTGGCTGGTGATGAGTTTGCAGGTGTCATGAGCTGAATCAGGCATCACCCTTGGTTGTCGAATTATTGCATGGTTGGGGTTGGAAGCAACATTAAAACCCATCCAGCCCCAACCCGTGTCGTGGGCTGGTGGCCCTATCCAGCCTGGCCTTGAGCATCTCCAGGGATAGGACACCACAGCTCTCTGGGCAGCTGTGCCACAGCCTCACCACCTTCTGGTTAAAGAATTTCTTCCTAACATCTAATCTACATCTCCCCTCTTATTTTAAAGCTGTTAGCCCTTGTTTTATTACTACACTCTCCAATGAAGAGTCCCTCCTCAGCTTCCCTGATTAGTAGAATGATTAATAGTATCATTGCCACTGTCCTCAACATTTTCTTACGACGCTGAATATACAGCAAAGGTTTGAGAAGAGTAGCCAGTACTTCCCATCTTTCTGTTTGCACAGAATCTTTCCTTGTCTATCATTGTGTGAGGTTATGACTCCTCATGTTGGCAACTTCTGTAACACGTGCCCTCAACTAAGCAAAATCATACACTAAAATATGTTTTGCATCTTGCCAATAATGTGGGTAGGAGAATAGGTGATACCATCTTGTCCCACACCAAGGTGCTGAAAGGTAGGAGTGTCTGGCCCACCTCCAGCATGCAGCTGGTGCTGCCAGGTGCCCATTGCGTATTCACACTCTCCTTCTTGTGATGTCAGCTCTCAACCATCAGACCTTGATTTCCTTTTCTCAGCTAGGTTAAAGAACCTCGTTACTCTCCTCTGTCTTTTCCCTCCCTGACTTCTTATGGAGAGCTAAATTGTCTCTTAAATTTGCCTTCAAAAACAGAAAATTCAACTCCTTTAAGTGCTTGCTCTATTGAGGGTATTCCTGAGGTGACTCTCAGGAGGAGTGTACGTGTAGAGCAGATATCCATGGCAGTGGGTACGTATGTAAACCCACACCAATGGCCCCACAAACACTTCCTTACAGGGTGGTGGCAGCTCCATTTATCATGCTGCCTGAACACAGAGTGTGTCAGATGGGTGAGGTAAACAAGCAGGGGGCAGAAAGAGGTGAGGAAAGAAAGAATGCTTTTCTCTGATCCCCTTTTGCTTTGAGAACCTTGTGTTTCTCGTGACAGTTGTGAATGCAAAGCTTTCCAATGATTTTTGAGTGGCCTGTGTCATTTGAAGTGGTCTGCTGGAAGTTGGGCAGCAGGTCAGTGGGAGAGGCAGGAACGAAGTTCAGTTTGCTGATTTTTGGCCACTTGAATAGCCACTGTCTTCTCATTGCTTCTTTCTTGCCGTTGTCCATCACAATGCAGCCTCTCACTGCGTGCCACTTGCAGGGAGCCATGCAGGAAACATGATCCCGTTATTTTCCTGAGGAAAGAGGGAAAACAAGCTTTTAAGAGAAACAACCACACAACCTTTGCATTGCTGGCGCATTGTCAAGCCCGAGGGCTGCACTTCATTTACATATAAATGTGCCCAGGATTTTAATCAGAGATTAGTGCACTCTGTTGTTATTTTTCACTTACAGTGCTCGTAACACACGTGGTGCTTTGCAGATTGCATAGGACAAATGGATTGTGAGGAATGCGACGGAGAGCGTACCCACGGCACCGCTGTCCTGATTGATTACTGGTTTATTTCCGAGGGTGCCAGGAGCCCGAGGAAGTGCTGGCTTCAGTCCTTCAGGGATGCTGCAAAATGAGGCAGCTCTTGCTGAGTGGGACGTAAAGAGCTGGCATAGAGCCTGCTTCCTTGGATTTCATCTGCCCTGTGTGGAATCACAGTATTGCCTCTGTGATGTGGTGTCCCTGTGGACAGGAGCATCTATTTTTCTGCCTCGTTTCTAACTGCGTCTGCAAAATTGTGAACTTCTTTTTTAATCACTTTGAAATTTTAAGGATCTCTGCTGATGATTCTTATTTCTTGATTTGTTTAGCTCGGGTGTCATTGACTTAGTCATGTTTCTCTTCAAATTAACAGGCAGCTAGGAAGAGTGAGCCACAAAAGCAGTATACAGAGAGCCTTAGTACTGCTTCCAAAGCCTCTCTTCTTTTCTCCCTACCTGTACCTGTAAAAAAAAAAAACCTTCTTCTTTAGTATCTATTAATATTAATGAGCTTTAAAATAGGGATTTTTTTTCTGATTTTCTTATAGTATCATAGAGTCATTAAGGTTGGAAAAGACCACAAAGGTAATTTAGCCCAACTGTCAATGTGTTATCACTATCCCCACTATCTATCCATATCTCTCCATGCCAGACCTCCACAGTTCTTGAACACCTCCAGGGACGGTGACTCCACCGCCTCCCTGGGCAGCCTGTGCCAGTTTCTCACCACTCTTTCTGAGAAGAAATTTTTTCTAATACCAAGCCTGAACCTTCCCTGGCACAACTTGAGGCCATTCCTTCTCATCTTATTGCTGTTGCCTGGAAGAAGAGGCCTAACTTAACCTCACCACAACCTCCTTTCATGGAGTTGTAGAAATCTATAAGGTCTCCCATGAGCCTCCTCATCTTGTGGTCTTACCCAGAGATATTCTCATCTTTTCTTACACTTCCACTCAAATAAGCTGAGGTACCCCAAGGCCTATCCATGGAGAGCCCCAGGCAGTGTTCTGCAGCTCAGACACCAGCACTGTCATTTCCTTTCATAACATTTTTCCTTTCATGCCATACTGGTGGGAAAGCAGTAGTAATAATTAATTGATGCCATTAGTCTACTGCCTCATCTTAAGATAAAATTTGACATCTGTCTGGAAAGTTTCACCTATATATTCAAGTTATATATTTTTTTGGGTGTAACTTCAGCCCCATAGTCAGAGAATAAGCATGGACAAACTCTGTGCAGATCATTTGGGTGGAAGGGGAAGGTGACATGGGTCCCCACTTGGAAAACCCGAAAGGGAGAGAAGACTTCCTTCTCTATTTATCAAGCTGCTGCATGTTGACAGGTGAAATGACAAGACATACTGAACAAAAAGGAATTAATCTATATCTGAGACCTTTTAATAAATCAAAAGTAAAACGAAGAATCAGTGTAGCAGCCCCATTGGCAGCTGCTAACACTTGTTTCATGATCCTATCTGTCTGAAATACAGAAACGGAAAGGAATTGTTGCCAGGAGTCATAAAGTGAAGGAAAAACTCAGAAGATAGATTTATTAGCATCTCAATTTTGGTGCAGTTCGGCTTCATAAACAGGGGTTAATCTGCTAACACCTTCCATGCTCTCACTGGGAGAAAACCCCACTCATTTCAATTTGTATTTGAAGATCTAAAATAATTCTAGTCGTCGTCTGAATAAATCAGCATCTCGAGACGCACCAGCGTTCATCTTTTTTTTTTACCTCATTTTTTGCCTGCATGGATTTATATATTTATTTCCACAAGATGTTGTTTATTATGGGCTCTTCTCATCCCTGCGATCTAATTTCTCTTCTGGACTTGTAGGCATTTTCATCACACTTCGCTACATATTTCACTCATGTTTCTACAGAAAGTCATTATGTAGCACGGCCGGCAACTGACAAGAATATTTAGAACACTCTGCCTTTATCCCGCAGTGCTATGTTGCTCACCTTTGTTGGGTGAATAATATATCTCTGACCTGATGTTTTGGAAAAAGACCTAAGCCCATACGTGGCTCAGACTGACACTGCTCCTTCTACCTTTCTGTCTGCATGGTTGATAAAGCTGTAGGAAAGTACCTGTCAATTCAAGCTAGTGTTAAAAGCTTAGTGAAAAAAATAAATCCCAAACTAAAAAAAAAAAAACCATGAAAAAAAGAAGTGTGTCCTATAGGCTGAACACAAGTACATCAGACATCTCAGAACTGTTCCGTGGCCCTGTGCTGCCTCCTGTCCAGCCAATTTGAGTGGGGGCATCAGGAGCTGGAGCTTGACTCCCAGAAACTGACAGCATCCCTTCTGCTCAGGGATTTTCTGTCTCATGATGGGACACTCCCCGAGGATGAAAGTTACCTCCTCTGCCTCTTGCTGCTGCCCCTCATAAAAGTGATGCAGTAAGTTCACTAGTAACTTTGAACATAGGACAGACTCTGCTGTAAAACGTCCAGGGCTGTTTAGATCATTAGGTGTTCCAAGCTTTATCAGGCCATCAAATCAGTTTCATCTCCTGATGGCTTCTGAGCACAGGACAGGCATTTTCATGGCTGCTCTTCAAGAAATGTAATGAACTTTCCAGTTTGCTTTTAAACCGAAGGTCATGGCTGTATCCAGGGTCATAAATGGAATAATTGCTAGTTTCTAAAAAGCCAAATTTGATGCATAACTTGTTGGACAGGAGCTGAGGAATAATGCAGATAAATTACAGCCAAACTGCAGATAGCACATTAAGAGATGTTCCCAGCATCCTGCACCCTGCACTGCTGAGCGTCTCCCAGAGCCTGCCTGGAGCCCTCTCAGGTGGGTGCTGCTCTGGGCTGGGGGTTCTGAAGGCTCATCAGTGCCTGTTATGGGGTCCCTAAAGCCTCTCTAAGTCGTCACAGAAAATTACAGGGCAGTCTGATTCTGAAAAAAATAAAGACAAAGAAGACACTTTCATTGCTAGCACTGATCGTAGAGCTCCAGTTTCCCCCATATTCCTTTGTGCAATTCATAGCCAGTGGTGATCTTCTTCCCCACTAAGGTTTGTACAAGCTTGCAGCCCCAGCAAGAAACTGGTTATGACAACAGGACACTTAGGAAGAACCATCTTTCTCAGTGCAAAGGGCTGAGATGCTGAGCAGGTTTCTGGAAGCAGCGGCTGAGATCAAGTTGCTTGTTTTCTTCATATGCACATATTTAGTTTTGTGAGGTTGAAGCATCTAATAATTCTGTGTACACTTCTATTGTACAGCCAAAGCAAAATAGGTGTGTTTTTTCTTCAGCCCTATTCCTGAGCTCCTCTGCTTGCTGTTTTTCTACAGGAGTTATCTACACAGCAGATGTCCTTGACCGGGAGACAACCAGATCCTACTGGCTGACAGTGTATGCAACTGACCACGGGGTTGTCCCGCTCTACGCTACCATCGAAGTCTACATTGAGGTGGAAGATGTGAATGACAACGCCCCGCTCACCTCTGAACCCATCTATTACCCATCCGTCATGGAAAACTCCCCGAAGGATGTATCTGTCATTCAGATCCAAGCCCAGGACCCTGACTCCAGCACAAATGAAAAACTGGCTTACCGGATTACAAGTGGAAATCCCCAGAATTTCTTTGTAATCAATCCCAAAACAGGTAACAAAATCATGCTGCCTTATGGTGGTCAGAAAATGCTCTTTAGATGTTTATAGGCTTGCTCCTGCTCCCCTTCAGGATCTGTTGGCGTTGCATTGCTTTCCTAAGCTGTGTTTTCTTGTTAGTTATGTGCCTGAAGCATCTTCCTGTGCACTTGTAAATGAGCACGCGGCAGCTGATCACTCTTCTGTAGGTCACTGAATAGCTGCTGGCTGTGGCCTCTTTTCTGTGTCTGTAGGGATGAGCCTTTGCTGAGGAGTGCTGGGAGGCAGATTCAAGCTGCTGTGGCTCGTGAAGCAGAGCCTTGTGCTTTGTAACACCGCGTGGCTCCGCTGAAGTGAGTGGCACGACACTTGGCAAGCGCCTGTGAAATGAGGCTGCGTGTTCCGTTAGCTGGATGCAATTAAACAGCTTGTTTCATACAAAAAGACAATCCAAATGATCTGAAAATCTTTCCGGCCTTTAAAAAAATCTGTGGTGCTGTGGTTGGCTGTCCCAGCCCCACTGTGCTGGAGCAATCCTGAGCATCGCTGTGCCCTCAGTGCCACCTTTGGGCTGTGCAGGTGAAGACGTCACCCTACAAGATGTCACCCAACGTCATGGGTGCCTCATTGGGTGCCTGCTTGTGTTTGGCTGCAGGTAGTCCTCATTCCAGCACTTACCATCTGCCCTTGTTTGTGGTCTGTATGGGGAAACTGTCTGACCTAACAGCATGGGCTGGAGCTGAAGAGTCAAGGGGCAGGAGGCTGATCTGTGTCAGTGTAGCTCAGAGGATCCACATGGTTCTCATGCTCCTGGTTTTGTTCTGAGGTTTAGACGTTGGTTTTTTTTTTTTTTTCAGATTTATATGTATCTGCTGCAAATTTCTAAGCAGCTAGAGAAACAAAAGGAATACACCTGAGAGGGAGTATTTTTACTGTGCTATAAGAAAATGATATTCGCTAAATAACTTTTCAGCATTTAGCCAGTCATGCCTAATCTGATGCATAGCATAAGAAGGGGTCGGGATCACTCAGGCACAAGCCCAGGTGAAGAAATCATAGAGCATGTGTATTCACTTTGTTCAATCTGCTGAGCCCTAAGGCACATATCTCACTTATTTTTAACACTTGAAATGGCCGAAGATGGCTCTTCCATCTGCATTCCTTCCCTTCCTCCTCCAGTCCCAGGAATCCCATATGGACAAAATAGCAGAGTTTGGACTCTGCCATGTTTAATGTATGCACATCTTTGCCATCGGCTCCTCCTGCAGAGCACCCTGCTCAGCACAGCTACACTTATGCACATGGCTTCGGGTTTCAGTGTCAAATACCAGAGGTGGGTGCTCAGTTCTGGCTGCTTCCAGTGGCACAGGGTGTGGGGTGACTTATTCCCATGCTGGAGCAGTGCCACACCAAGAGCATCATCCTTCTGAACTGTAGTTGATGCTGTTTCATCTTCATTTTGTGCTGAGGAAGTTGCTTTCTGAGAACTAAAAGGCATCGGCATGGTTAACGTTTTACTGTTTTGGTCAACCCCTGGGAGGCCCCCATTGGATTAGGTGAGGCTCCCAGCCAGTGCCTGACTGCATGAGGGGATAAATCACCCCCTTCCATCCAGCCCACTTGGTGCCAAGCAGAGAGCAATGAGAGCTGCCGAGGCTGCCCCTTCGCTCTTGTTTATTTTCCCTTTGATCAGGCTGACGGAGCGTGTGCACTCTGAAGTCCCTTGTCCCAAAAGAGTTCTGTTGCTTGAACAGAAGGATTCCGTCTTCCCTTGTGAAGTATCGAAGCATGGCGAGTTCTGCCTTCCTCATGCTCAGCTCAGAGCCTTCCTCCCAACAGGAGGCTGGCGTCCCAGGAACAAAAGCCTGATGGCTTTGCCTAGAAAACATGCCCAGAATCTCTGGCCAGCACTTTCCTGCAGGGCATTACCTTCTCTAACACACTGATTTAGGCTCTGGTCATTTATGTGTGACTTTGCACATGCAGAAGAGATTTGTGGCGTGCCGGCTCAGTGTGCTTGCTGGGACTCAGTGACGCTATAACTCATGGAGCACTTTACACAGCAGCCGTAAATGTGGCAATGTGCTGTATAATCGAGATTAAAAGGTTTAACGTGAACCCAAATATGTGATGATGGAAGTGAGTGTTGCTTGAGTGAGAGCAGTCATTTGTGAGAAGGGGTCTTTTATTTTCTTTGTTGGTTTGAGAGTTGAAACAGTGCCAGCAAACTGACGCCTTTCTGCAGTGACTCACTGGGTGTCCAAAGGCAGCATGGAGGCCCCGTCACACACTTTCTATGTCCTTCTCTGGGATGCAGGAGAAGTTGACCTCAGCTGGAGGCAGGAAGTTCTTAAGCATGTGGGTGCTTTTATGGCGATCAGATATTTCTCCAACCCACAACTGATGGGATTTAGCTGATGCACTCAGGGAAATCTCTCATTGGATTTGTCACTTTAAATGACTGTCGTTCAAGCTCTTGACAGTATTACCTTCCTCTGGAGCTATTTTTCAGTAGCTTTATAGCTTATTCAAGTTGTGGAAATATCTTGAGGCATATGTAGTACTGCAGTGTGTTGCCATCTGGGCAAGGCCCTGAACAGGTGTACAGGGAGTCCAGGATTTGTTCCTGGTTCTGGTACAGAACTGTAAATGAAGCCAAGTCCTACAAGCTTTCTGTGTTCTAATTGATTATGTGAGTAGTGGAGGCAACTTGTATGCTTTGTAGGTACAAGAAATCTTTTAGTAGAAAACCTGTAACTTCCTACGTTATTATTGCATCCAGTTCTGGGGCCCCTAACACAAGGACATAGAGCTGCTGGAGCATGTTCAAAGGAGGGCCATGAAGATAATCAGAGGGCTGGAGCACCTCCCCTATGGGAACAGTTTGAGGGAGCTGGGGCCCTTCAGCCTGGAGAAGAGAAGGCTCCAGAGGGACCTTATAGCAGCCTTCCAAGTACCTGAATGGGGCCTATAGGAAAGCTGGGAGGGATTTTTTATAAGGGCAGGTAGTGACAGGATGACTGGAAGTGGCTTTAAACTGGAAGAGGGTACATTTAGACTAGATATTAGGAAGAAATTGTTTACTGTGAGGTTGTGGATGTCCCCTCCCTGGAAGCACTCAAGGCCAGGCTGGATGGGGCTGTGAAAAACCTGGTGTAGGGGGAGGTGTCCCTTCCTATAGCAAGGGATTGGAAATAGATGATCTTCAAGGTCCCTTCCAACCCAAACCATTCTATGATTCTCTGATTGCAGACTGGTCCAACTCTGGGTGGATGTTTTAAGTATGTTGGACTGCAAGTAAACAGCATGCAACTGGACCTGTTTGGGAAATCTTAGAAACATAGAATATCCTGCGTTGGAAGGGATCCACCAGGGTCCCTGAGTCCTGGCTCCATATCAAAGAGCATTGTCCAGTTGCTCCTTGAACTCCAGTAGCTTGGGGCTGTGCCCACTGCCCATGGAGCAGAACCCTTCCCTATCCCCCACCTGAACGTCCCCTGACACAGCTCCATCCCATTCTCTTGGGATCAGGGAGCAGAGCCCAGCGCAGCCCCTCCACACCCATTGAGGAGCTGCAGCTGCCATCAGGCCTCCCCTCATTCTCCTCTGTTTGGGGTTGAGCAAACCAGGGGACCTCAGCCACTCTCTCTCTATATATTACCCTCTAGATACATTTTTTCTGCCCTCCTTTGAACTTTCTCTAATAGCTTTATGCCCCTCTCATATTTTGTTGCCCAAACCTGCACCCAGTGCTCGAGTTGAGGCTGCTCCACACAGAGGAAGAGTTTCTCCCTCAGGAGCCAAGCTCTGCCAAAGAGCTATGAGAGCGAGACCAGCACCCCACCGTTGCTGTGGGTGCAGATGGGCCTCTGGGGCTCACGTTTGGGGTTTATAGGGGTTATCTGGGGTCTGAGCCATGTGTCTGTGGATGGGGTTAAGGTCTGGGTGGGGATGTGCGTGCAGCCCTCCTGTGTGCAGCTAACTGGTGTCATCTCACAGGAAGGTCTTTGTTTTCTCACCTCGATTTTTTTTCCTAGCTCATGGCCAAGCATCATTGTGCGCTTTTATCCTGTGAGCTGATATTCATAGGTACAAGCACTAAGTGAATAATGTCGCACATGAGTACGTGTGAAACCATAAATCACCCACACTCGAGAACAAGGGAGCCTTGTTCTGCAGCCTGCTGGAGCCCACTGCTATGGCTTAGGGTCCAATGCAGCAAATCAGGATTTTTCTTTAGTTTTAGTGGGCAAGGGGTATTGTGAGACACATTTTTGTGAGGGGGTGGTTAGCATGTTTTTCGAATAGCTGAGAATGACTCTCTTGGTTTCATTACTTCAGGGGAAGGCATAGTGATTCCTGTGCCTTTGTTTCTCAGTTACATCGTGCACCCAGCAGTGATGGAAGTGTTCCCACCATCTGGCACAGTGCCTGCCTGTCATCAGGGTCAACCTAACAGCTGGTGGGGTTGATGTGGAGCCTGGGCTTTCTCCTCTTACCTTGACTTCTGTGCAGGGGAGGACTTGGTCTCACCAGGGCACGATTGCTCTGCATTTATCTCCTGAGGTTGAAGGAGCAGAAGATTTGAGGCTGTGGCCGGGGACTAGGCAGGCAGAAGGACTGAGCCCATGGGATGCCACGGCAGCTCCCAGCCTGGTGAGTTATTTCGGGGTGAGAAGCTTGTGAAAGAAGGTAAATAAAACGTGTGATGGAGTTATAAAAAAATGATTGATGAGAGCAGTAAATTCTTCTTTTATATCACATATATGGGTGTTAATTTCACAGCACAGCACAGCGGTAATTTACCGCATTGATTTATTAGTTTCTGTGCTCTGAAGAAAATAATGAATTCTAATTCAAACCACTACATTATTTTTTTTTAGTGTTCTGCATATATTGGACAAACTCAATAAGATTCCCTTCAGTCTTATGTTGATTAGGTCAAAAGATATTTTAACTAACACTCTAGCAGACCAAACTTAGCTCTCACACACAGTGATTCTGTTGATGTTAATGAGTTTACTTGATATTCATGCTGGTGTGCCTGAGAATGTTGTTTACACCTTGCTTTGGCTCTTGCTGGCCATGTTTTAACAAAGACAGACCCCTGGCATTCCCAGAACAGTATTTGCTGAGGGTTTAAAACACGTTGCACTGGTGGGGTTAGAGGTTGTGCATGGAGGTCAATATATCATTTCAGAGCAGCAATTCACAGCTTCTGGAAGTTGTCCTCAAACTGTCACATGCTGCATCAAGATTTGGCAGAGACCGGATGTTTTTGGACTGAAGTAATATTTGTGTAAGCTAATCTGGGAGTAGTGGGTGTCAGGTCTTAATTGATATGAATGGTAAGGAAGATACCTCTTTGCAGCCTCTCACGGGTGAATGCCATGCCATATAAAACCTGGACATCACCCTCCTGCTGTACCTCTCAGTTTTTTACAGAGAGGACTCTTGTAACTTTGTGATAAATGCTTGTTCTCCAAGGCCCGTGTTTTAATATGTTGTTGTTTTTTTTTCCAGAAGAGGAAGAAAAAAATGTTAAATATTCCAGATCTTTTTTTTAAGTTCTTCTGGGATTTTGTGGTAGATAACATTTCAGATGTCTCTTGCTCTGGGAAGAACATTTCAGTCATCTTAATAGTCCAATTATTGACATTCATTGTGTACTTTGGGTTTTCAAAGTACCGTATGGATGATGAATGGAAGCAGAAGCAGCTTAGTCCCTGCTACATGCAGACTTTCAGATCTTTTAGTTTTAAACTCAAGCTTCCTTCAGTAAATGGAAACACTATGTTGATTGGTTCCATAAAACAAGGGGCATTTAAAACTTGCACCATATAAAAGTGAACACCAGACCACTTGAGGAGATCAAATTAATTTTTTATAACATTTCTAGGGGACTTTGGAGCAGCAGTATCAAACTAAATGTAGTTTGTTACTCCGTAAGAAGCATTTCATGCTACTTCTTAAAGAAAGAAGTCTGTGCTTCAAGAATAGACAACTTTATATATTCATTCTTGAACACCAATTCTCTCTGCGTTCCCTGTTGTTGTAGAGTTCTGCTGCAGTACTGAAGGACCTGCCCGAGATTGCAGTTGATGGTGTTTATGCTATTAAACTCTCTTTTAAAATCCCTTGAAATGAGATCTTAAGGCGTCTTGTAACTGAAGACTGGTAGTTTTTGGTTTGGTTGGTTGTGGTTTTGTGTGTAGGGAGGGGGTCATCTTGTTTTATTTGTTTGTTCAATTGTATTCTAAGCTGCCATCTCCCTCCAGGACACGTTAGTTGCCACAGTGATCAAATTGGGAAATCACCTCCTTCCGTGCTGAAAGGTCCTTCAGCAGTGTGCCTGGTGGTATCTCCCCCATAATCTACACCATGGTTGGTGTAGTGCCACGTTCAGCAGTTCCTTGAGTTGTGTGACAGCTGTGCACATTGTGTCATGCTCATTGCCATTCATAGACTCATAGAATGGTAGTACTGTAGAAAGGCTTGGCTTGGAAGGGACCTTAAAAGTCATCTAGTTCCAACCTCCTTGCCATGGGCAGGAATGCCACATGCTAGACTTGATCAGGTGTCCCCAGACCCTCTCCAGTTCACCTATCCAAGATGATGTAAAACCTTGTGATGGAAGCAACGATGGTTTGTAGGTTTCTTAAATTATTGGTGAACTTAAAGACTGTAGTCTCTCTTCTGTTACAGAATCATAGAATCCTTAGAGTTGGAAGGGACCTTTAAAGGTCATCTAGTCTAACTCCCCTGCAGTGAATGGGGACACCACAGCTAGATCAGGTTGCCCAGGGCCTGATCCAGCCTCATCTTGAAAGTCTCCAGGGACGGGGCATCATCCACATCTCTGGGTAACCTGTTCCAGTGCCTCAACACCCTCACGGTAAAAAAAAAAGAAAATTCCTTATATCTAGCCTAAATCTACCCTCCTTAAGCTTGAAACTTTTTCCCCTTGTCCTATCACAACAGTCTCTGCTAAAGAGTCTGTCCCCTTCTTTCCTGTAGCTCCCCTTTAGATACTGAAAGGCTGCTCTCAGGTGTCCACAAAGCCTTCTCTTCTCCATGCTGAACAGCCCCAGCTCTCTCAGCCTGTCCATATAGGAGAGGTGTTCCATCCCTTGGATCATTTTGTGTCTCTCCTCTGGACTCACTCCAGCAGCTCCATGTCCCTCCTGTACTGAGCACTCCACATCTGGATGCAGTGCTCCAGATGAGGCCACAGCAGCACAGAGCAGAGGGGCAGGATCACCCCCCTCTCCCTGCTGACTGTGCTGCTCTGGCAGCAACCCAGAATACGGCTGGTTTTCATTTCATTTTTTTTTATTTTATATCCTGCTCTGTACAAATTCTGAGTTCTCTAAAAGTTACACAGTCCAGCACAATGCATCATAACTTATCTGTAACTATCCATAACTAACACACATTTTTAAAATGTAATTCCCTTAGCACATTAGCTAGCTTCCACTTTCTGTAATTTATGTAGTATCAACACATACTAAATGATCTACTCTCTTTTCTTTCACCTCTCAATATTATTTAAAGTATAACTCTTAATGACTTCTTTATTATATGCTAACTATTAAAAATTGAGCTTCAAAGTATTTTAAAAGCTTTAATTTCTACTTTGGGATGGCTCATTCTTTCCTTGACACCATATTTCCGGTGGTTTGAGCTTGGGGTTAGCAGCTCGCAAATCAAAGGGCCAGAGATGTTGCAGCTATGTATTAGTCCACGGGACCTAGCAACCTACCAGGCACTGTGCGACATGTTTGACAAAGTTGCTGCCTCAAGGAACTTGTCATAACAACAATAGTAATGGTAATAATAATAATAATAATTAGAAAAAGAAAATATAACAGGGAAGAAAGGATGTAAATCATCAGATCCATCTGCTTGTCAGTGCATATTTATTCCTCGGAGCACATTCTCAATTAACTCTTGAGCTGCAGCTCAGCAGTGACACAGACTCTTCTTTTGATTTTGAATGAGTCATGTAAACTCACTGTTTTTCTTTTTCTTTTTTTTTTCCATGTGAAAATATTTTCTGACCTCATGCGATTGTTCTCAAAATGTGTCCACCGTATGAAGTCTGCAGATCAAGTGGGCTCTGAAAATGCAAGCTATTGATTTTTCAGGCACCTCAGCATTCATAGACTTCCATGCTCAGTCGTGTATTCATAGGCAAATAAAAAGAAAGGGCAACGTCGCTTCTAAAATCTTAGGTTGAAGTGGAATAAAACCTCTTTTAGATTAAGTACTATAATCTAGAGCCAGACCATTGATTCCATTAAAAAAATGAAAAAGCTTTGGCTCAGCTCGCCCATCTCTTCCTTCTTCCATGGCTGTGATTTCCTCCATGCTCTGTGTGTGTTATCTGTGGAGAGGATGAAGGTGTGAGCTGTGTCACCTTAGTTGAGGCTACAGTAATGCTGCTATTAATAAAATAATAAATCCAGCTTTATCACCTCTGCTGAACAGACTTGATTTCTGCTTGCAGTGAGTTTTGGTTCCTGAAGCGCTGAATACAGTTGAGCTTGCTGGATGGCTCTGATATCAAGTGCCTCTTTTAAAATTGCATTAGCAGATACAATACTGCTCACAAATGCCATTTTTTTAATAATCAGCAGATTTAAAGGTGGCATATAGAAATTTTAACCTTTATTTAGATCTTCACGATGACCTTTCTTCCCTCTTTCACTGTAAGAAACTTCATGACAATTCCCATTGACTTGGCAGGTCTATTGTGTCCTCACTTATTAAATAAACATTTTTCAGCCTGAACTCCCTATTTGATTCAATAGAGACTTATAAGTCTGAAGAGCAGTAGTGTGGCATGAGCCCATGAGTCTGTTTGCTCATGGAGAAGGTTACTGCCTGAAAGGAGAACAAAGCAGGGAAGTACTTCTTGGTTAATGCCACAGCAATGGGGAGGAATCTCCCCACAGATGTTAGGAGCCTTGGACCATCACCAGTTGCAGTCCCACGCTGAATCTCTTCAACATTTCCCTGCTGAAAAATAGCTCTCTCTTGCCCTCCCTCAATACAGATTCCAGAACAGCAGGAATTTTGCTACTAATCTCATAAATCGATCTTATTGTATGTTACAACTGATGTTATTTTCAAAAACATCAGGAAAGCAGACTTGTGTCGTATTCACAGCTCTGACTGTTTCCTTCCATCTGTCAGCCCAATTCCTCTGTTCACATATTTCCAGAAGCCTTGACCAGGCAGACATGGTCAAGAAACCATCTATCTCCTTCATAGGTTGTTCTGTTCTTTCACTAATTTGTAATTCAGACTGTTGCATTCCCTTCCAGGTAGACAAATACTCTTGATAAAATTATTATTAATGACAAGCATAACTGAGATTATTGGGTGAATCTGTGCACCATAAATATTGAGTCACCACCCTGTTAAACACATGCACAAGTCCATGGATACTTGTCATATCCCACCACGTTATTACGATAATAGCAGGGAATGCCCTTATGTTACAGTAATTGCTTGTGGCCCAAGCCTGAACTCTGGCAAGGGAAATTAGGTTTGTGAGTTATGGATGCTGAGACATGGAGCCTGCAAGTGTGGTGTTCGTGCAGAACCCTGTGGGTGTGCCAGGAGCTTCCAGGGAGGAAAGTAAAGCTGTGATGTTAGGCCAGGTGAAGTGAAGGCTTGGGGTACGGGGATAATGGCTTTTGGTTTCTTTTTATTTCCTCTTGCTTTTAATCAATCAAATAACTTGCATTTTGCTGTTGCTCAGCAGTCAGAGGTACTAATTGTGCCAGTGATTTTGGACAAAGTAGACAAATGCTAAGATCAGAACACTACCAGACTTACCAAAGCAGATAATGCTAGGATCAAGCTTTTTATCTTTTCCTTCATTACCATAGGCTCATATTGTCATCTTAGGTCAGGCACTTTTCCTGGCTTGAATGGTGTATCCTCACCTTATTGTATGAGCATTTTCTCACATCTCTTTATGGTCTGGAAGTCAGAAGCAAAGTCTGCAGCCAGTATTTGCTCCCAGGGTAACAGCACTTAAAAAACAGGGATGGAGACATTTCCTGTCTGTGAAAATGAGACTGACCTATGTTGTATGTGAATGTTAAAAAAAAGTTGGAAATGGGAATAAGAAGAGGGAGCAACAGTAAGGACAGGTGTGTTTGCACAAGCCATTACGATGTCAGTAATTGCTGACAATTAACAAACTGTTAATTTTTCTTTGTCTTCCATCACACAGGAGGTTGCATCAGCACCTAATAAACTTGCAAAGCTTCATCACCTTGCAGTACAGCCTAACTGGTTTGATCACAGCTAAGGTTAATAGCAGATTAATGTTATTTTCCCTCTTCTCTCTCTGCCTCTCTGTCTCCATTAGAATTACACTGTTATAACCAAGGATAATTGCTTCCTGTGAAATTATTCTCCCATCACTTTCCCCCTTCCCTCTGCGTTAATGAGAGTGCTTTTCTCTCACTGGTAAGATTGACACAACTTCTTTGAAGTTAGTAACGCTGTTGCCAGTTCTTGCCAGTTAAGTATGTGACCTTATCAGTATAATTGTACAGATCGCATCGCCATATGTCTAGATGCACTGAGCTTAATTTAAAAGAAGATGTATATGTATAAAAATAAAGCCGTATCTGGGGGTTAAATATTGGAAGACCCCCTAAATCACAGCTTTCATCTTATACAAAACTTCCTGCAGAAATCTTAGAGCTCCGAGTTAAATTTAAAAAGTCTCCCTGTAAGGGACCCTGGTCTTGTAGCAGTATTTTTGCATTCATCATCCTGTGGCTTCTATGCTATCTGTACTTACTCACATGTTGTACTTGCTTGGTGTCTCTTCCCTTGGTAGAGCAGTCCTTCATGGCATGTGATGAGACAGAGCAGCACTGTTGCCCCTTTTGTCCAAACAAGAAACTGAGGCAAAGAGTTAATAAGCTATGCCAGTAGTGAAGATACAAGTCTTAATTTACCTTCAAAACAACTGGCTATGTGTGACGTAAAGCCTTCCTGGTGAGGGCCCAGACTGCCCTACTGAACCTCAGATGCTGATCCCATAGCTCCTCCCTCTCTGCTGCAGAGATCCCTATATGCGCACAGAAGTTCTCAGGGTGGGCAAGTAGGAGCACATGTTTCCTACCTCATTTCCAATTAGCCCACCATTTCCCATCCCTGCATTTCAACTCCTCCTCTCTTGCCCAAAGGCAAGCTTGGGATGCCCAAGGGCAAAGAAGGATTCCAGTTTGTCCATGTGCAGGACCTGGATGGCTCTAATGAGGCCTCCAAGGCATGTAGAGGCAGAGTTGACTCATGTCTCTTGGGAGGGTGAAGTGAAGTCCATCACCATCACCCTAGTGCTAGCACAGCAGCTTGTCAGCTTGTCTGATGTCGTGGGGCGATGAGGGAAAACCGGAGCTCTCACATCCCAGGCTGCCCCCACACAGTTGTACTCTTTGTTTCTCACAGTACATTTGTTTGCATCATCTTAGCAAGATTTTTACTCACTGCATCCTGTGAATGAGTTGGTGTCGTTGTCTGCTGCGGGCTTCTTGCCGTCTGAGAGAAATTTCATGTTTTTGTCAGGTAGTTCACATGCAAGGAATGTGTGCTGCAGTATGCATCTGTATGGCAATCAACAAGTAGCTTTTCAGATCATTAAGGAATTTGGTTTTAAAACTGCATATTTCCTGAACTTCAGCTCAGTGACAGCGTATGAACATCAATGCACATTCCCTTTTTTTTAAACGTAGCCACAATACCCAATAGATAAATGTACATCTGCTCTGCAGGAGAATTATTTTGGCTATAATTAATTTTGCATCCATTCACCATATGCTCTTATTTTCTGACCTCCACTTGATTCGCAGACACTGTGTAATAATAAAATGTGCAGTATTTGGAAAAAAAAATAGTTTATGGGAGAAGCACAGGTGCTTGTGGTACTCAAACTTTGGCTGAGTGATACGGTTCATAGCACCCAAGAATTTGTCCATCTTATCCATTAGCAGATATTATTATGAGAGGATATTGTT
This sequence comes from Cyrtonyx montezumae, assembly GCF_038088225.1. Taxonomy (NCBI): domain Eukaryota; kingdom Metazoa; phylum Chordata; class Aves; order Galliformes; family Odontophoridae; genus Cyrtonyx; species Cyrtonyx montezumae. The sequence goes on from NW_027071848.1 coordinate 7,333,607, forward strand.
GTTATTCAAGTTATTTCTGTTAATGTGAGAACAGGACTCTTTTTGATCTCTGAAGAAATGTTGTGTCCCCATGACGTTACATTATTCAGTGAGATCCTTTGAGAGAGACAACTGAGGAAGAGATTTCTCATTTTCAGTATTATTTTATGAATTTGAGTCAATTCTTGAGATGGGACCTGGGAACGTATTACAAATGACACTGAGAATAATTGTTGCTAAATTTAGTCTGTTGGATATGTGTGAATTAGATTGATTAAACAGAGAGAATAAACACACAAAAGATTACCCAGAATAGGTGCAGGGATGGAAAATGTTAGATAGTATTAACGGCTTAGATGAACGTGATGCAGTAGATATTTTTCAAGTGAGTGTATAATTTCTTACGGGATTTATCTCATTTTTTTTCCTTCTTTTTTTTTCTTGTAATACTTAATGTAATCCAAACTGATTAAGGGAATGTTATGTATTAAAGGAAAAAAAATAAAACAGCCACATGACCAAAATTAACTACAGAGTAGCCCGCAGGGACAAACTGCAGCACTGACTCAGTAAGGTGCCCATGATCTGACTTGTTATGCTTGTAAGCCCCTCCGTTTGAGTTGTGTTGATTCAATGAGGAGAGAGTCCTCCACTGAGTGATTCACAAAGAGATAAATAGGCAGATGTAGATGTAGGATTTTGTTCACCAACTGCACACAGTGGTTTCATCACCCTCCCATGAGTTCACCTCCCATCTGTCTAGTTTGTTCTCCCCTCCCACTGCTTGGTGTTGAGGAGGGAGGATCTAACAGGCATTTCCATCCACTTATTTATGCTGGAGAGGAAGCTTCTTCCTCTCCACCTCCAAAACTTCTGTTTTTGCTTTTTGCACAGAATTATTGTACAGAATGGCTGTGATTTTACAAACACCCTGCAAGGCATCAACCTAACCTCTTTAACTTGCTGTTCTGTTAACAACAGAAACACAGCACCGAGAATTCGCTAAAAGATTTAATGGGAAAACAGAAATGTCAGAGAAGGGAAAATATCTGTAGAGAAGCTGTTTTCTGCTTACCAACCAACATAAGGCAAGAGATATAAACCTGATAATATGTTTCATTAAAATGACATTCTCTCAAACAAAAAATGCTCCATATTGGAAGAGTGGTTCTCAAAGATTTGGGCTGTGTGTATTTGGCTTTTGTCATCATGAACTCTGACCTTGACCACTGTGAATGCTTTTGACTAAAAGCAACAACAAAAACCCAACAATTAGAAACACTGTGCCTTCAAGCTACCTTAATTTCCCTGTATAGAGTGTTGCATGGTATAATGAGAGACTTCTTTTGATTTTTATTCTTCGTTTGGTATTTAGAAATAATTCAGAACTGAGGAGAATTCTGTGAGGAAAAGCAAAACCTGTGCTGCCTCCTGGTAAGCTGAAAATATGACTTTTTGAAGTATTTATTTGCAGTTTTGTAGCACCTTCATAGCGGCAATCATGAGGCAGCACCCCACTGAGCTTGGCAATGTAAATGGAGTAAAAGATGGTCGCTGCACCAAAAAACTTGCAGTCTAAAGGGAGCCTGAGACAACAGATGGGAAAAAGCAGATGGAGATGCCAGAAGAAAAACCAAGGCAGTATTGATCATACTTCAGGGAGCTGAGACCACATTGTGAAAACAGACTCATAGAATCTTAGACTCAGTAAGGCTGGAAAGACCATTAATATGCAGTCTAACTTTCAGCCCATTAACATCATACTGCTAAACCATGTCACCCAGTGTGACATCTACCTTCCTCTTGAACATCTCCACTGGTAGTAATTCCCTACCCCTCGCTGGTGTTTGTGTGTGTGTTTGCCCACATCATTTTCCTGGGGCTGTGCCTCCTGGCACTGGGCAGGAGGGCAGGAGATGGTGAACGGGTTCACCCTAAGTTGTGTCAGAAATGGGAGAGGGAAGCAGTGGTGTTGTGGCTTGTGGATGATGGATTCCATCACACATGCCTGTGCTCAGCAAATTCTGACCCTGTAGCGCTGTGGTGGTTGCAGCCCTGTGCATCCTCCAGCTGGAGACAGGCTACTGGCTGCCCCAAGGAAAGTTCACAGACAGCCTGAAATCCCATCAAATGTGTGTCTTATAAACTGTCTCAGACCTGTATGAGTGAAAGGAGGCTCTGAAGGCTGGTGCAGGTGATAGTGTTGGATGCACTGGCTTGATGCTTGGGCACTCCACATGGCTCTCTATAGGGGCTGGAGCCTTAAGAAATGTCTGGGGCACAATTTCAGGCACATAATTAGCCCTCACACAGCACTGTCTCCACACTAAAAGGGCTACTTATGTTTGCCAGGGGGCATGGCAGCTTCACAGTGGGATCTACAAAGACTTTGTCCTTCTAGAGAGGGGAGCAGCCTTGCACTGCTCTCCCGGCCTGCACCATGCCCTCAGCCCTAGGCTGTGGTCTGGAATTCAAGCATCTCCTCCCTGAGTCTTGTCGTATGAATGGGCTTCAGGATGTGGGTGGCATTTCTGTGCATGCACAGATGCAGTGGGTGCAGTTCTTGGCCTCCTCCCCGCTCTGTCTCATAGGTGTCAGCTCCTCAGCTCCTTGCTGCCTCCGGCTGAGCTGGCAGCATGTGCACAGAGACATTCCCACACCCATCTTTCAAATGTCTTTCTATAGAAAGCATATATTTAATTTATATTTATCTTTTTTTTTCTTTTTGCCAAATTTTTGCCCAAGTTGCGAGTTATTTTTTTCAGTCAGGCTTTTCTGTTAACAGAAAGATTTTTCAACAGAAACATTCGATGTATATTTTTTTCTTGATTTTTTCCTTTCATAGCATGTAAATAATTTTAGTGTTTCTTCATCCTCTTCTCATTCTTTTTCATGAGAGAAGAAAGACAGTAGCAGTCTTAGAATAAAATTGCTTAGTTGCAGATTCACTGGACTGTGTATGAAGAGCCACCTAGGAAGGCTGAGCTTTTCAAACACGCTGCCCAGCTGTGCTCCTGAAAGGTGAAATTCCTTTATTTTCAGGCTGGCCAGTCTTCTCAACAGAGTTAAAAATACAATATCTAACAGAACATCTCAGTTCCTTCCTCCAAAACCATAGCTCAAGGGTATTTCTATAGGCAAAATTTAGAGGAAGACGTTGTCTATGTTCAGAGTGAGATTTAGGAAGGTGCCTGGGTGCCTGATGTCCCATTGCTAGAGTGTGACACCTGTAGTAGCTGTAGCCATTTGTCCTAGAGTTATGATCCTAATTGTTCTCCTCGTTGTGTAGGTGGTAGGGCTCACTTTTAAATGAAAAAGTTGGAAGTATCCTGTCAGATCCTCATCTCTTTTCAAGCATGTCTGCATCCTGAGTCAAGCCAAGCACTTGAAAGGATCTCATTGCCAAGGTTCTCAGTTGCCTTTTTTAAAACCTAAACTTTTTATTGCTTTACTAAGAATCTGAAGAAATTCAGCCTGTTTAATTTGTCAAGAAAACTTCAAGAGGTGATGCCTTCGTAGTTTGTTGGTGCCTACACAGGGACAGGACTTCTGACAAAAGTTTTCTTTCATCTAAAAGATAAAAGGCATAGAAGTCAGCAGAAGGTGAAGTTAGAGAAATTCAGGCCAGAAAAAAATCATATTTTTCTGTCTCGGGATAATATTAGCTGTAAAGGTGCTGTTCTGAAGTTACAGTCCATGAAGCAGGATCTGAGCAGCACAAGTCCACAAGTGCCGTTATGCAGGTTCTCAAAATAGATGGTCTTACCTGCTCTTAAAACATATAAATGCATAACAAACGTAGTTTGAGCCTGAAATGACCATAGCTGTGGAGTACGGGTAGAGATGGGAAAGCTCAGTTTTGCACAGAAAGCTGTGAAGAAAGGCCATGTCTGGTTTGGGAACAGGTAATACATATATTTAAATACACATCTGTGTTTTCCAGTTATTTTCCTGCTCTGGACTTCTCTGAAGTTCCATTTTTACCATGAAAGAAAACACTCATTTTATTATATATGTTCCTACCTTGCTTCTAACAATACAAAAATAAGAAATTGTTAACAGCAACTTGCCGTACGAACAGAACACCATTTTCTTGTTCTGACACAGCTGAAACATTTGCAGACCACATTCTTTTTAAATCACTCTTTCACTGATAGCAGAGTGTAATGGAGCTTTTCAGACTCTTCTTGTTAGAAATTTTTGGATTAAAAAGTTTCCTATCAGTTCCTGCACAGCAATAAACACATTCAGTGAGGTGTGGTATAAGAGTGACTTCTTCCATGTCTAAGGGCAAGTCATATTTTATCATCTTGCAGCCTTCCTGCAATTTAGTATGCTGAAAGAAATTAATTTGACTGTTTACAATATTTAATTTTCAATAATTATTCAAGCATGTATAACTGCAGACATTTACAGTATGTAGTAAACAGATGGATTAGCAATTGTGCATGTAATTAGAAATTACACTTAAAATACATTCGAATACACTTAAAAAGTGCATTTGAATATTCAGTTGCTTTTAAAGTGAAAAAAAAAGGTAGAAATGTAGCTCAGAGTGGCTTAGAAATGCTTTGTAGGAACAAGAGTCTGTGAAGTGCCCTTCATAAGTGAGTCCTTGCCGTCAAATATTCACTGCATTGCAATTGCAAGTTGCATACACATTTTGTTTTTTAAAGATAAGACTAACGCGTTCCAGCTCGGTGATAATTCTGGCACTCGTGTGATCTCGGGATGGCTGTGGGTTGACTTTTCCACCATCCGAGCAGAAGTGTCCCTCTTCATTACTGCACCCACACCATTGGTCGAGCTGATGGTGCTGCCCCTGGCTCCCACTCACACCTCAGCCTTGCCCCTTCCAGGGGCCGCTCGAGTCCTGACATTTGAGAAATGATTTTGTTAAGACGAGATAAATCTTTCCCAGAAATAGTGGAACTGTCAGGATGTGAATGTACCGTAAATGAGTAACAGCCTGATCTTATTACTTTAGAGTTTATCCTTTTCCCACCTTGAATTTTGTTGCAATCTTTCATTCTGTCCGGTCAAGATTGATTTGTAAGATAGGTGGCACAGCAACCGTGGTGAAGTCATCAAAAATGCCAGCAAATTATTTTTAAAAATGCCTTTTGAGAAGCCATTTTAGATGCTTTTTAAAATAGCACTGCCCATATGAGCTTATATTGAAGTCCCTGGCTTGATTGCCTTGATGCAGTGCGCTGGCACTTCCACTGTTCTGTATCTAACTCAGTGCTGGTATAAAACAAGCTCAACTTCAATTTCTCTGCTTTAATCTAAAAATAAATAAAATAAATAAAAATATAAAAATGCCACTCTTTTGTTACTTAGATGCTTGTAAAGAAGTGAGTGCAGCCATGCTGTTACACCTACAAAGCATGAGTTTCTTCCTGCTCTCAGTGAAGTCAATGGGATTTCTGCCATTGCCACAGATGGGTGTGGGACTGAACCCTTAGTGTTTGTCTGAGTGTGAAATGAGAAAATATATTTAGCTGGGCTTCTACGAGACTATTAGATACAGATTGTTGTCCAAGATAACTGTTGGAGCTAATTTCCATGGTCTTCCAGCATAATGACCATAAATTATCTCATGAGCAGGGAATAATCCTTTCTGCCATATCTGTCTCCTCACGTTAAGGGGATTGTAACAAAATATGGAAGAAAACGCAAATTTTTGAATTCTTTGCCCTCAAAAGTTGACTGCATTTAAGGATTATTTTAGCTTCAGGAAAAAAATTACTAACTTGAAGATGATATTCCTGTTGCTATGGTTGTAATCCCATTATTTTTGTAATGTTATTGTACCACCATTTTTGATACTGTGTTCCATTTATTTCTTTGCTGATAGAATTTTTTTGTTGTTGTTTGTTTGTTTTTTTAAGACCTTCCAGCACAGTGTGTGAAAGCCCCTCTATTTTTCTTGCTTATAACATTGTCTGGTTTAGAGGTGAAAGCGGAGGTTTTCCAGTGTGGCAGGACACTGAATGAATGGATTCATAGTCATGAGGTCACAGGGGTTATTAGATCACCTGCTCTGACCCCATACATAGCTCAAGTTGTAGAAGATCACCTAATTGCTTCTGCACTGACATGTCTAACTGGTATTTGACTAAACCTTATATTCCAGGAAGTTACTGATTCAAAGGCTACAAGACCTTTTTTTTCCTGATGCTTATCTCCTTCATTCTCTGAAATGTCTGCTTTATTTTTCATTTGAATCTGTCTGCCTTTTCTTTCCAGCTGCTGGCTTTGGTTGTACCTTTGTGTGCTGGAATAAAGAGCCCTTTACTCCCTAGCAGTCTCTCCCTGTGCAGGTACTAACATGCATTAAAGCAATTATTAATTAATTGCACATAGTATAGTTCTTTAATGCAGATAGAAGAAGCACTGATTTAATTAGTACCAAATTGAAATTGACTTCCACGTAGGAAAACACAGGAGGTTCTACGTCCAAAAAGCCATGGTCACAAGTCCAACAGTGACCTCCAAATCAAGTCTCCATGTTCAGAGTCAGACTGAATGTAGAGCTCCAAAGGAGCGCCAAGGACCTTCCTGACGTGAGCAGCAGCAGCTGCCACTGCAGCAGAGGAGATGTTCCAGGTTATCATTCACAAAAATTATTGCTCATGGCTCTGGCTTCCATGGTAAGCTGATAGCTGCTTAATTTCTTTTCAGCATAGATAGAAAGTGAATGCATATGGCTTAGCCATTTGTCATCTTCTGTGTATATTGTCTACCTCCCCAAGGGCAAATTACTGAGTTATGTTCATGGTTAAAGACGAAAGGTTTTTGGCTTTTTTGTATGTGTGTTTGTCTTTTGTCTTTTTTTTTCACCCTAATTAATGCTTCATTTACTGTCAAAAGCTGAAAAAATTATTTCTACATCTAAACACATAGGGAGCATTTTGGGGTTAGAGAATTTAGACAGCTTGTATACTTCCCAATATGTATTTTCTGAAATGTACAGCAGAAATTCATAGCAATTCCCATTGTTTTCCTCTTTGTTGCCTCTGCATTCAGGTTTGCACACATTGCAAACTTGACCATTGTGGTTCATCAATCACAGTCAACGGGTAGTGCTGAAGAGGAGTAATCTGGTCTGATCCGACTGCCTGGCTCTAGGGACACATCAGTCCCCCAAAACACCAACACTGTCACCCAGGCCACTGGTTGTTGCTTTCCCATTAATTCATTGACTCCATTGTTTGTCCAGAATGATGTCTGCTTTGTTAACAGTAAGTAAAAAGTGGCTACTGGCACAGAAAATAATGCAGCAAGTCAGTGTGAGTAGTGCTTTTGAAAAACAGAGCTTTGGGGGTTAGAGGTTTGCCACAGGTGCTGATGGAAAGCTGTGACAGGCTTGGAAGTTTGAACTCAACTCCTCTGAGCTCCAGCTAAAAATCCAAACCACAGGATGTTGCTTTGCAGTGAATTGCCAGTTAACTTGTTCTTGCATTCACAATTCTTTGTTAATGTAAAATGTGGTGTAATTAAGACCTGGATCCCTTCCTTTGCTCTGCCATAAGGGTCCTGCATAATTTGGAAATCTCTCTTGGGGCAGTTTCCTTGCTGTTGAGGTTGGGACTTTGTCCCATGCAGCTGCACAGAACTGACAGACGTAGAGAGAAGGAAATTGTGACTCAGCCTCAAAGAAAATGCTGCAACTGATTGAGAGGAAGAGACTATCTAAAGCACAAAAAAGAAAGTACATCTTTGTTGTTTTCTCTTCTGTCTTAAGATAGAGTGAACAGATTTTCCGTCTTGATTTCCATGAATATAGGTGTGTTTTTTTGTTTTGTTTTGTTTTTTTCTGGGGATTGTTTTCATTTTCTTTTTGTAAATGGAAGCTGAGAGTCTCTTGTAATTACAACAGTCTCAAGACCTGGAAGTTCAGTTAAATACTGAGTGTCAGGAAAGGGTTGATAAATGCTTAACAGGGCCCGTACTGAACACGTACTTCCAGGGAACGAAGTATATGGTGACCACTTGTGTGCCTGGCTCCTTGCAGTGAAACTGCGTTGAGCACAGCTTTATGACTGCAAGCACTAGCAGTAATGATCCTCTTCTTCCTTGCTGTGGTCTTGTGTGAGTTATTTCATTACCGCCTGTAATGTGCTTTGAGACCTTGGATTGAAGAGCAGAGTGATTATTATGGTAGTTTAATAATATTATTTGGAAGGATATAATATGCTGCGGCACCGGATTTCACTACAGTGCAATCTGCATTCGGTGTAAATGCTGTCCATCACCAAAGTCAACCTGCAAAGTCACACATGGCATTGCTGCTGCTGTCTGCAGCTGCTCAAGGTGCAGCATGGTGACCTTCAGCCCCCAGCACTGCTTCACAGCTTCACCTCACTCCCTCACCTTCACTGAGATCTCTGTCTGCACTTAGGGCTCCCTGCAGGGCAGATGGTCTGCCTCTCATTTACAGATTTTTGTGATTTCTTTCAAAGATTTCTGTGTGGCTTGATTCCTGGTGATGATCATCTATTAGAGCCAGCTCTATTCCTAGTGTCTGAGCCAAAATCAATGCATAATGCTATAGGTTTCGAGGCTGAAAGGAGCAGATGTGAATACTTTGGAAACATGCAAATTTCAAATATCCTGCAAGTAGAATGACCTTTCTCCGTCCGGTTCTATGATCTTTTATGTATTGTGCAACCTTCAAGACTATTGTGCTCTCATGCCTCTTCTATCTCTTGCTTTTTGATCAAAGGAAGATGTAACATCCGTAAAAGATATCATTTGCTGCCAGAATTTGTGCCTGGAATCATAGAACAGCCTAAGTTGAAGAAGACCTCAGGGATCATCCAGTTTCAACCCCTTGGCTGTTGGCAGAGTTGCCAACCACCGGACCAGGCTGCTCAGAGCTACATCCAGCCTGGCCTTGTGATTTCACCCAACAGCCATGATCTCTGAAATATGAAGTACTGTAGCGTATATACTACTGTATATATTAAATTGCATTCGGTTATGTTTTATTCAGATTCTTGCATCATGCTTAAACATCACAGCATCTAAATGCCTTTCAAAAAAATCATTAAAAAATCCATTTAACATTTTTAGGAAAACAGAAGCTTATTCTGAATAATAAATAATATTAATATACTGTTCGAATTCCCTGCTGGATTAGAGTTTATATAAACCAGTAAACTAAAAAAACCTCTTTAGTTTTCTTCTGCTGAGAAAGCACAGAGAGAAAGTCCTCCAGAGTGCAGATCTCCTCATTACAGTTTTATTTGGAAGGGGATGAATGGTTCTTTCGTCCTAAAGAGCAAGCAGCAGTATATTAATGTAGCCCTTTGGAGTCCTACCATGAGCATGGAAGAACATGTGGCTCCCGATTAGAATACCAGAAAGGAGAGGGATGCTCCAGGGTGAGAATTTCCATGACTTTGCTTTGTCTGTCCTCCTGTCACACAGCACTACTGGATGCCACAGGACAGGTAGCATGCAGAGTCTTTACTCTTTCTTGCCCCAGCTCAGCAACATAGTCAGTAAAGGAAAGGAAAAGGAGGTGGAAAACTATACACACATATATGTATTTTGACATCCAGCCTATTTTAGCATAAATGATGAAAATGGCAAAGCTGGTCTTTACCACCAAAGAAAGCATGTACATTTTTTCCTTTCTTGGTCATAGAAAATGGGAAATGACAAGAAGGTTTCAGATTTGGCTTTTCACATTGATTCTTGACTGTACGTGTCATTCAGTACACATAAATGCAGCTTAACAATTAATTCCAAGGGGAAAGGAGGAACTGGGGAGGGGGATGAATCTGACAGTGCAGTCTTTGCCATTCGACTACATGATATCATACAGTTTGGTTTTTTTTTTTGGCTGATTATCATCTAATAACAATTAAAAGTGTTTAACCTTTTTAACCTCCTATGATTTGTAAATGTAAAATGGAATGTGCATCTCTCTGGAGATGTTACACAGGAAAAAAAAGAAAAAAAGATGTGGAGTGAAACTACCAAGTTTTAATTTGCATAGCAAATCTGCTTGTTGCTTGATTTGTCTTTCAGAAAGCAGTTTCCAGAGAAAGAATATTCTTCTGACGTTACTTACTGATTAGATACCAAAGCTGAGAGGAGTACAGTGCTAGTCTTTTTTTTTTTTTTCTTTTTTTCTTGTCTAATTAAAACAAATCCTAATATATTGAAAAAGTACTGTTTTAATCGCCAATTAGTACTTGGCTGTAAAAGCATTAAGATCTGTAGCTATAGTTTTTACAGGTAAGCAGGCAGTTTTCTATTTGTAGGGACATCAGGAAATTAAATTCCAATTTCACCATTCTGGCCTCGTTTTCTTTGTTCTCAGTTAAAAACAAACAAGCAAACAGCAACAGAAAACTGGCCATTTGGGCTGAGAAGCAATCTGCAGTGACTAATCGCCTGCAAGCATGCACTGCTCGGGTACCGAGGCAGATAAAATTGCCAGTCATTTTTTAAATCGAGGGCTCCATACTTATTCCTCACAGTTGCTCTGGGCTCCAGCAAATGCTTGCGAATCAGAAGCTGTTAAGACAGAGCATGTTCTCACCATCACAGAGAGCACATTGATTGGTCTCAGCTTCTCCTTTAAGGATGAACAAAAGGGCTGTACGTTTTGTGTATTATAATGATCTTCCAAAGTGAGGCCGTGATATTTTCCTGAGTCTGCAAGTGTTCAGCCTGTTCTGCCTCTCTGCAGCTGTTGAGGTATAAATAGGCTGTGTGGGCTTCTCCAGGAGTCTGGCTGTGAAGTCTCTCACGGATTGTGCTGTTTTTGACTTGCTGCATTTGGAAGTACAACCCGGGAAGCAGCGGGGGCAGCGCTGGCACTGGGATATCTTGCAGCAGCCAGTGGGTGAAGAAGTGGCAACCCTCTGGACAGGCATGCAGCCAGATTTTTGGAGAAGGAATTGTACAACTCATCGACTTTTGTAGTAGAAGATGCTCTGTTGTATTGTCTGACCTCTGAAGCAGGCCACCATGAGGCCTCCTCTCAGCCTGCTCTGCTCTGGCTGAGGGACCTCGGTGGCCTCATATGCCTTCATACAGCAGCTTGGTGCTGGGGAAGGTGTGTGGTGGAGGAGAAACTCCTATGATCTTCCATACAATACACCAGCAGTTGGGTAGAACTTGCCTCCATGTTCTAGGACTACAAAATCGTATCAGACACAATGCAGGAGAACCAAATCCACTGTGGGCTCGGTTCATTCCCACTGCATTACAGAAAAGTTACTGATGGAGAAGACCCTTAAGAAAGGAGATGGAGAATGTCTGCTGACCTTCCTCGTGTTGTTAGTTTTGAGGACTGTTCTTGGAAATCCTTGAAACAGAGAAATAACCTGCCAACCATATGCATCTCATTGCTAACATTTGTTTACAGATGTAATTCTGATTAGAGCAGCTTCATAGGTTCTAAATTCTTCAGATTGGCAATACAGATTAAATGACAGTATTGTTCATTGTGTTTTCCTCCTGTGCTGCCTTTGAACACAGAAAGCAACCCTTTTTTGCTTTTAAAATCTAATATGAATGTCTTGAACCTGAGTCCCAGTATTGTACTTCGGTTGATCAAAATTCTGAGATAATAAAGAACAAGGAGTGCAACTTCAGAGAGCTCTCAGTAGCTTTCCTCAGCCCTAGCCTGTTAGGAGGCGGATTGACGGTGAACAATACTGCTTTGCATGGTATTTTTGAACAAGGTATAGACAGTAAAACACAGGAAGGGGAACCCTGTGAGTCATTGGTCATTTTTTATGATGTCAAGTGCCTTATTACAAATCACGTACAGTTGGAGCTTTTTTTCTGAACAGCCCCTAGATATAATTGGTGAAGATGTCTCTCAAGGCAAGTTTAATAAAAGGGCAAACTTCTCATTTTCCCGGTGTTGACACTGACCAAAACATCCTGAAGTCCTTGCAGAAGAGCAGAGCCTGATTAATGTCTCTATGACAAGGGGAAGGAGGCTAGCAGAGGCTGAGCTTGCTCGTCAGTCTGTCATTATGACACCTTGTCACGCACACACATACCACAAAGAGCTCGCCAACCTTCTTTTGTTCCACCTGAAGTTTTTGTTTGAGAATTGTCTCCACTGGGAAATCTGGAAATCTGCTCGCTTAGTTGTATTAGCAGGCATAAAAGGCAGATAGTCTGTGCTCTTTGTTGCAGAATAGACAGTGTACGGGGCTGAAACCATCTTGTCTCTTCTTCATGATAGAAAGAGAAGATTTAAATAGGACATTAAAAGTATTTCTTCACAGAGAGCATAGTTAGGGCATGGAATGGGCTGTCCAAAGCAGTGATTGAGTCCCCATCCCTAGAGATATTTAAGAATTGTGTGGATATGACACTAAGGGACATGATTTAGTGATGGGACACGGTAGGTCAGGTTGCTGATTGGACTTGGTGATCTTGAAGGTCTGTTCCAACCTAAATAATTCTGTATTTCTCATTCTGTGGGTTCTTGTCCTAAAAACAGGTTTTTTTTCCCTGTGCAGCCTTCCATCATCCAATGTACTCTGTAACAAATCACTTAAGGGTGTCTGTGAATGAAATAAAATGAGGCATTCCGTATTTAAATGGCATTGATTTTCTGATATTGAACAAAAAGTCAGTGATGTCACAACATACAAATTAATTGCATTTTCTGCCTGTTTGATGTGTGCTGTAACTCTGCATCTGTCTCTTCATAGATCATTTCTTTTACAGAGCCATCTGTGTTTGGGGTGCTTTGTTTCCAGTGCTGTAGGGTCACAAGAACTGAGGGTACAGATACACATTAGATGCACTGCATAAACTGTATCCTGCCTGGAACTTGTGTCTTATATTAAAATAACAATTTAAACTTACTAGGGAAAAAAAAAAAAAGGGCTCCATTTGTTTGCTGCTGGAATTTTGTAGCACAGAAAGAGTAGAGATGTTTTACAATAAAGTTAACCTGGCAATCTGGTCCCAAAAGGTCACTGGGGAAAAATCTTTGGCACTTGTTTTGTGACAAACCACTTTGTAAAATTCATTGTTCAACAGAACCTCAGAATAATGTTGCATTATTTTTATATGGAGAAAGAGCCATGGTACCCTGCATTCCCTGCCATACAACTTTAAAACATCTTTGTTCACCATTTCTTATTTATTATTATTTTCATCCTTTTTTCTGTTTTTATCTTAAGGTTCTCAGATTTTACTTTTATTAACTGCTGCAAGGCAACAACCGAAAGACACACCTTATACTGCAGCATTTGAACTGTTCAAGGAGAGGCACAAGCTCTTCAATATAAAAGGAATGTCTAAATCTAAGAGACAGTTTGCCTGAGGCTTTCAAAAAAATATTCCCCAGGTGCCAGCACATAGAGAGTACCAACAACTCCTGGTGAGAAAGCAGAGTGCAAATGCACATTATTCTCAACTCAAGTTTGTACGAGGATAAAGGAGAGGAGGATTGAATAAAAACACTCCTGTGAATAAACCAGTCTGTTTCTGTAGATAAGTTTTTTTGGAAGAGAGTGCAGTTTAGTACAAGAAGCAGTTTTGCATGGGTGATGTTTCTAGTGCAGGAGATGCTGTTAGGAAAGTAGGGCATTTTGAGCATATGAAAGAGAGAGGTGTGCTTGGCTTCATTAGGGATTCTAGTCACTTCTGTAGTACCAGACAAGATAGACAATGTATTTTGCATGTTAAGACACTTTGTTCATTCCTTCTGTTTCACATATAGGTCGAAACATTTTTTTTTAAATTTAAACGAAGGTATCAGTGCAATACAGTAACATTTTCAGATGTACTTTTACAAGAGAGCTAAATGGTAGAATTATTTTAGATTTGCTTTGAGCTTTGATTTAAGAAAGGTCTCTTCACCTGCAGCATCTTTTTCTCTGCCGGTGTTATTAGACTATTTCAAGCTTTATTAATGCTTTTCCTCTCAAAAGCAGTCTCAACCAGAAGTGCCGTTTGTAGCTTTTCCCACTGCGATACCTGGGATCTTTTCTACAAGTTTCAATATCAAAATCTTATTTTATCTTGTGTTGTTTCTTACTACTCCTCCCAACCCAGAATTCCATTTTCCATAGCCTAGAGTGGTTGGCAGCGCTCTTCAGAAACATCTGAAAAGATGCCGCCAGGAATTTCAGGCTGGTAAACCCAACACCACTTTTGTTGTGCAGCTTTTGTAGAGGATATCAGCATCCCCAGGACGACGGCAGTTGTATAAGTGTATTGGGTAGCCCAGTTGATAAAGCATATTGAGTTTTTGGAAGGGTTTCTAAAAGGTTTTAAGCTGACATTCATTAGAATTGTGAAGTTGTGAAGTGTTCTTTATCAGGTTTTATTTTGTCCACAGAAAGGGTCTCTGCAATGCAGAAATATTTTTGTAGTTCTGGATAGGTGTGTGGAATTCCAGGCTACATTTTCTCTGTTAGTTTTTAGAGTAAGGATGCTAGTAGGATCTTAATTCTTTTTTACTAAAGTCTTTTTTTTCTCATTCACTTACTCTACAAAGTCTGATATGTGGTTCTCAGAGGCAGACGCTGAGGTCTGTCATATCCCATCCAGACAGATGTTGCATCAATTGATACTGAAAGCAGTTCTTGAAGAGTTTTAGCCTGTGACCACAGGCCAGCTATCTCACCCATTGAGCTGGGCTCCAGAAACAGTAATTGGGAAAGCCCTGCTCAGGACCTAAGAGTTTGTATGGAAGAAGGAAACAATTACTGTTATCTTCATAGTAATATGTAAGTTACTACATATAAACGTATATGTCATTTACTGTATGAATTACATTTCTCACCTGCAGAAAGCTTGGATGAACAGAAGGAAGTTCTGAAAGAAGGGACCTCAGGGTCCCATTTTTTACTATCATTTCATACCAGGAGAGGGTTTGTTCTTTGGAGTTGAATGCACGATTTCCCACCAAAGCAAACATCCATGGAGTAATCTTTCTTTCTGGAATCGTGTTTCTTACCATAACTTTATTCAGAGCCACGCCAGTTTATGGCTGACACTAAACTCCCAATAAGAAAGAGACTAATGCATCTCCTCTCTGAATGCTTTGAAAATCAATAAATAGAAAAAAAAAGTCACACTTCTGTGGGAAAGGGATTTGTATATTCTGATCTCTGAGAGTTTCCAATCTCTTCCGCTGTGTTTGTACTCATGAGCACAGAAATTTGATTTCATTATTGCAAGAGAAAAGTGTACAATAAATGCAGGTTGAATATAGCTCAGTGCCTGAAAACTGATTTCTTTGCTGACTGCAAATTGGAGTAATTCAGTTGATTCAGTTAGGATCATATGGCTTGAAGGTCAGCACAGAATTGGTCTCTTGTATTATTAATGAATGAATAGCAAAAGTGGGGAAAAGTGAAAAGAAAGAGGCTGTGTTATATATGTATGTAGACATTACACATTTCTTTGTAAGTTAAAGAAAATAAAATTGCAAATGCTTGAGTACAATAGGGAGTAGCACGTGCTTAGTGAGATTCCTGTCTGATACAGTTCTGTCATTACTATTTTGGACATAAGGATGTATAATTCTGAATTTGTGCAAAGAAAAGCTTAATATTGCCAGTAATTTACATTAAAAATGCAATTTTCAGTTCCATTAATAGTGCAAAGGGTTCTATAGAATGTGCAGATGGAAGAGATCATTGATAAGTATAGTTAATAACTCAAGATAAATGTAACTTAAATATTTGAGAATTATTAAAACTCGGAAGTGTCATCCTGAGAGTGACTTTTAAACTATCGGGACTGCTCGTTTTAATTTCACCCAGATCTTTGAGCTGAAGATGCTTAACTCAGAGGCAGTGCTGCTGTTTCCCTGATGTCTGGTGCTCATCAGTCCTCCCAAAAGTTCAGATCCAGTACAGTTTAAAAAGTCAACTAGACCCACTCCAGATTGAGAGGCAGCAATTACCACTGTCTTTCGGAATGAGTACAGTCATGATATTCCAGTATTGTAATTAGCAGCGTTGATGAGCATCATGCGTGGCATTTTCCAAAGAGCCCTTACACCCCGTGATTGTGTTTAAAAAACCCGGAGGCAGCTGTTTGTGCCTTCTGACCGCGTTGGTTCTGCACACACTTAATTAATAGGTTAATAGGCAGAGAGCTATATGAAATCTTCATTTTGAGGCGCTTCATTAGATTTGGTTGGGTTTTACAACACTGATCCAGAGTTGGAGCAAAATTCTTCTTTCACAAGGCTAATTGCATCCTGTTATTACGTTGTTGTTCTCACGTCAGTCATTTTCTCTACAGCAGCTTAAGAGAAGGCAGTGTTCTGCCTTCTCTTGTTAATGTCTTTCAATCTGCTTCAACTCTTCAGCTGTTACATAATCCAGTAAAAACTTTGTGCATACACAGAAAAGCTACTTGAAACTTCCAACATAATGGTAACACGTGGAAGAGAACTGGCACACTTTTTTTTTTTGTGATAAAGTAGCTAATTCTTTTGGCAGTAGCAATTATATCCCATTCATTCAGTTGCACACATTAAGCGAGACCGAATGGCCTCTGTGCCCTGTAACATGTTCCACTGCTTGTATTTGCTGAGTGCTCAGGGCAGGGGCACAAAATACTAAGTCCTCTGAACTCAAATGGTACATATTCAAACAGGAGCACAGCGCATCGTTAAGTAAAATTAACATTTGCATTTTAAACGCCTGCAGTGTGGATGCTGTTAGGATGATGGAGGAGGCTGGAGGTGTGGCTGCTGATGGAGGAGTCTGGAAGTCCTTTGGCTGCTGCTTGCAATGGGGTGTCGAAGCAGGCTTGCCCTGCTCTGATGGTGAGCTTGATCATGGATTCTACTGAGCTCAGATACAAGTAAAAAGAAATGTGTGCACACCCCACAGAATGCTTTATGCATAGTGTTGCTCTGATGAGCAGCAACCTATTTACAACCTATTCTGATGATCTCAACCTATTTACAGTCAATGAAACTGATAGATTGATAGTCAGTACTTTATGGATTCAGCTAGCTTTGTTTAAGATAAGTAATAAATTTCTGTGACCATTCCTAACACTTTTATTTTACAAATGCCTAAAAGCCAATACACTTGTCTACACAGAAGCACAGTCACAGAAAAGCAATGATTCCCTGAGTAATGAGGGTGTTTATGCGCTGATCTCTCTGCCATTTTCTTCTCACCATCTCCAAGAGCAATCCAGTTTATAGGGTGGCAGACCATCCTAGTATCATGATTTTTACATAAATTTGGTAGCAAACACATCCCAAATCTACTAAATCGTACAACACTTGTGGTATGCATCTTACTCAGGCAATAGGGGGTTGCAAAACTCAGCTCCCATCCCCAGAGCACCCACCTGGCAGGGGAGCTCGTGCTCTCAGCACGCCTTCTGGCTGAGGTGGAACTCCTCCATCTTCAGACCAGATCCTGGCCCTAAATGGCTGGATGTCACCAATTCAGTGAATGGAAGTGATTCTTGTTAAGCTGAGCCTTTACTTCAGTTTTCTTTTTAGGATTACATTTGGTTGTTTTTTTCCCACGTTGACTTTGATGTCCTGTTCGTCAGAAATGGGCTTGAAGTACAAGAAGGAAGAAAATGTTTTTTTCTAACAACATAAGACCAGGTGGAAATTCACAAAAGCTGAAATCCAAAGAGAAAGACTGTGAATAGACACCAGCAGATCAATTTGCTGAGTACTGTTACATCCTTCTAATAAATCAGTTCGTTTTTATTGCGTATTTCCTACAATTAATCTATCATTTCACAGTAAGGAGCGCGTAACTTCCAAATATTGTTTATGGGCTTTGTAATTGAATTCCAGTTTGCCTCCCTGTGCAACTTTACACACGAATAAAATACAAAGTGAAGTAATAAAAACAGCCTAGCAAATATAAAATCCTCAAATCCAGCATAACGAGGCATAGGACTGCTCTAAAGTATGTACAGACGCCCAGTCTTGGTTGGAAAAGTGATCTGATTTAATGTATAGTTAGAGTTTAGTCACAAGTCAGTGTGTTTTAATGGTTACCAATCACTGGACTGAAACTAACTTCAGGGAAATACATAAAAGGTACTGCTGCAAAACAAGATTAGAATCGATTATTTAAATGAATGGTTCCTGCTCGCTGATGTAAGTCATGATTAAAATGGGTGGGTTAAGTCACTTCTCTTTAGATAATTTTGAACAGTTTAGAGACTGGCAGTTCGAGTCCAGAGACATTATTTCCCCTCCCAGAGTTACTTAACTGCCTCCAGTTAACCACAGTTACATTTTGAATCCTATTTCCTTCACTAATTTTTCAAGGATGTTTCTTTTTCTCCCTCTGCTTGAACAAAGTACGTTCATAGCACAAGTTATCTAATTACTGTTTCCTTTAGCCTCTTTATTCACCCTGCATATTGATTTTGAGGGTTTTTTTTTTTTTTTTTTTTTTTGTCTAAAATATCTTTTATTTGTCCTTCCTCACTGTAATGATGCTTTCCTTGTCGGCTTTTCTCAGCACTGCACAGGAGGGTATTGACAGATGTAAACACTGCAGCTGCTGTGGTTAATGAACCACTCTCATCAGCAGAGCTTGGTGATGGTCGCTGAATACTCTTGACTAATTCCAATGCAAAAATTAGGACAGCTGATGTTTGCATGCTTTTCATTGCATTTGCAGCAGTTGAAGCATGCACACAGTGTGCTGCTGTACAGCAGCAAGTCTTCAAACTGTGGGAATTTGTTTGATTGCCTTCACCTTGCTTATAGTTATCTTCCTGTCTGTCTCACGGCTCTTCATGACAGTATGTGGCATTGTCTGGCATTGTACAATAAAAGTTTTGTGTTGCCTTTTCAGTTTCATTTAAGGGAATAATCTTATGCAGCTGGATAATTCTTTTAGTCATTGTGAACAGAAGACATGAGAGCTCTCAGTGTAACCTGGAGGTTAATCTCCATCAAACCATTACGGAAAATGCAAGAGATCATAATGAAATCTTTGGTTTCCTGAATATCAGTTGCCTAAAGCCTGAAAGAATGAATATGAGAAGCTCCTTGACTGACTTTAAAGAGGTGGAAAATGCAGAGATTTTGTTCAGTCAGACATCCAAGGTTATTTTTTTTTTCTCTTTTGGAACATTCATAATTCTTCTGATAAGTAAATGCGATGATGTGCCCTGCAGAGGGGAACGTAAACTGCTCTGTCCTCTCTTCTTTACACTTCTATTTCAAACTTAGTAAAGAGCAATAATGGTACTCCCGAGATTAAGGACATACAGAAGGTTATAATCGTATTACACGTTGTAAGTCTGTGGGGCAGTTCCATAGGATGGCTGGATTTAGGTCTGGAAAGAAGTCTTTTAGTGAGATCCTGCCCCTTTAGTGGAATTTTATAAAGTAAAGGGCATTTCAGAAAGAAAACAAAACAGAAACCGACAACCAAGGATTTGCAGAGGTACGAACCAATATTATGCTGTTGGGGTCCCTAAGATAACTGAGGGACTGACCTACACTTTCAAGAACTTTTGCATTAGTGTCAGAAGGGATTGAGTCATTCTTTATCTGAAGCTAAGCAAGTCGTGTATCCTCTCATACATCCTTAATAAAGAGAATTCTCATTGGAGCCATTCATGTTTCCATCAGCCTCTGCATCAAGAACAATTTGTCATGCAAGGCAGTGTAAGTAAAGGAAATCAATCTCACAGAAGGTAATGCGAGTGCAGACTCCTACGCACCTTCTACAAAACGGTTTCCCTGATAGCATTCGGGTGCTTAATTCAGAGGTTCAGTGTCCAGTCAATAATAGATCTGGCCAAGGTATAGGAAGAGTGCCTTGGCAAAGGAGCAGAGCTTTTACCACCGTCTGCCTACGCAGACATGAGTGGAATTTGTTGGGTCTTCCTTCAGAGCACTTTATCTTCAAAGAAAAAAAAAGAAATAGGTTTTTCTCAGAAGTGTAATCAGGCGACTATTGTGTCTGAGGTTTGTGTGTGCTTCTTAGGAAGTCTGTTGCAGTGAGATGATGGATTAGCTGCAGCATTTAATTTAGTCTCTGAAGAGCAGCCATCAGGTTGAGGGGTAAGTGCAGAGATAGTCCAGAATTGTTCTGCTTCATCAAAGGGAAGCAGCAAGGAGATGCTGTGTTTCAGAAGTGCTCTGTTCTTCCTTTCTGCTTGGGGAGTCAGCAGAGGGGAGGTAAGTCTCAGGGGTTGCCTTCACTGTGAAGCTGGAATGAGACAGAAGGTTCGGCCACTTCATTCAAGATAATTTATAATTAACACTCCATCAAGTAGTCCATCCATGTCTGGCAAATTCTTCCTGATGTATTTAAATTGGGAAGTTGAATTATCGTGCAGTAGCATTAGAAACTGGCCGCGCATGTGGTGTTCTGCTGCTGACTTGGCTGCTTTTTTTTCTTCCTGACAAATTTAGAAAGCTTCATGACTTGTGTCCTTATATTTGCTACTTATCTCTACCAAAGATGACTCTGCTGCTTAAACAATAAAAAGACAAAACAAAACAAAAGACCCAAACCAGTCTTTCTCAGAGCTGTTGATCTGGTTAGAGTATAAGCACAAGTTGGACACAAATTTCTGTGAGACTACGGGACCTGCTGAGCAATGTATCTTCCTGGGACCAAGAGTCTCCTTCTATTTTCCAGGAAAGAGACTTGTGGGCAGCCTGTTTAGAAGTGCCATCCAGAATTTCTGGTGATACACATTGTTTAGTGCAAATATGGGCTCATTCCGTACCTAGAAGTGCTTATTTCTCTTAACCCGTGCTTGTTGCTATTAATAATTTCTTCAGGAGAGCTCTTCAGGTTGAAGCTTTTCCAAACTCAATAACAATGATTTTGTTGACTTTCTGGGAGTTGTTCTGGATGCAGAGTTGTGCCACGAGGCCCACATTTGCTATCCATTTCACTAATGGAACAGAATTTAGTCTCTCTTCCTTCCTGGAGAATGAAATGTCAAACCATGTCTTCAAGCTGTCATTCTCCAGGCATTTTCTGCTTTTAGTTGAATTTGTCAGGCTGGCAGTTAAACTTTGTCTTTCCAATGTGAACTTTGGAAAAAGAAAATGGAATTGCTTGGAGTCCCACAGTTTTATTTTTTACCAACAGTAACTCCTGGCCGATCCTTTAGGCCTTAGTCACTTGATTTTCCAAATCCAGCAGTTAAATACCAGCAGCCCTTCTTCTCATGTTGGGAAAGTTGGTAAGCTTGATGGAGTACAATTTATAAAACATGGTTTACTCTTAGGTTCCTGAAAGCTTCACCTTCACTCAGCCTGAGGTAATAGTACTGAAGCTTCCCACATTCCCTGTAGATCTGTCAGAGTATCTATCGTGCTTCCAGGGCAGTGGCCAATATTGAAGCACTGATGAACAGGGATGTGTTCACTCTGCTCTTTGATCAGTGATGATCATTTTGTCCTGTGCCTAACACTGATGTGTCTCCATTTAGATTGTGGCCTGCAGTCGCAGCAAAAGAAAGAAAGCAGAAACCTGTGTGCCAGAGTGAGTTGTATACTTGCTGGTGGAAGAGCTTGTATGACTGTATGTTTTTTCATTGTTAAGGGTAGATGGGTATGGGCCATAAAACATCAAGTTGCCTTTGTTACTTCTCTGTTGCATGTGCTGTGAGCTCTTAAAGTGTAAAGAGTAGAAGTGAATGCTCCTTTGAATAGAAATCCTGATTTGTGTATTATTTTTAAAAGCTTTGGGATGGAAGATGATACATGAAGATCCAGATATGATTGATAGTTCACCTGAAGCTTCAAGCCAAAAATACCTTGATTTCCTGGAACAACAGTTGTAAATCTTGGCCAAATCACCTCAGTGTTTATCCTTTCCTGATTAAAAACTAGACATTTCTTGGTATTTTCTCCTCTTGGATGAGATCTTAATGACTGAGACCACATCTGATATATGTGGCCATTACATTCCATTACTACTTTCTGTAATAGTAGAAATTTGCCAAATCACTTCAGACTGAATGTTGTCTTGCATGATTGCATTACTAATTACCTGCAGCCTCCAACACTGCAGTAGTTATCCCAGGGGAATGCTTTGGCAGTGCGTGTAACACTGAGTGACATTGAGTTTCTGATCATCATAACGGGCTCACTTCTTGAAGGGCATGTGGAACTTGAAGGCATCACGACTGCACGTTGTTTCTAAGCTTTTTAGATTCTTCTGCCATAAATGGATTACTCATTTTCACTTGTTGATGTTATTACATTATTGACAGATTTCCTAAGGATAGCCTAGAGGAGTGTTCCAAGGGAACCTAAGTTTTTGCATAATTAGGGAAACTCTCATTCCAGAGTCTCTGTAAATTTTGTGGCCTTCACACTTCAGCTCAATGTGGTGTGTTACGGGCAATTTTGATGAGAACCAATACAAGAAACACTCATATTTTTCTTACATGGCCACTTAATCATACCACTGGTACAGTGTGCATTAAAATTCCTTGATGAAAGTCGTATTCACAAATCATTGGTTCCGAGACCTTGAAAGTTTTAGTGTTTTTCAGTGGTTTTTATTTTCTTTATTTGATTGTTTTTCCTTTTAAGTTAGAGAAAATAGCCATATTTGCATCTTCCTGACTTGCTCCTTTTGGCCTTGTTATTTTGGACAGTCAGTGTACGATTTTGAAGCTGCTGGGTCTTTCTTGATGCTGACACAGGTCATGTTTAACGAGTCTGATTTTCTAATGGTTTGCTTCAAAGGGCAGAGGTATCCATCAGTGTGTCTTTTCGTTTGATGCCTTCTGACAAGCCAAAGGACAGACTTATTTTCACCCTTCCCTCAGAGTGGTCTCTATCAATACAGCTCCTGTTAGAAATTATTTATGGAACACAAAAATATTACATTGTCCAACCTGATTAACTAAAGTGGCTCTTCTCTGTAATCCATTGCTCTAATCTGGTGCTTGATAGATGGATAGTTATTGCCCTGTTTGTATTGAAAGTAGTTATTTCTACAGCTATAAATTTGCTGTCAGAGTTGTTTCCAGCTGTCTAAAAAGCCACTGAAATGTTTTTAGAGAACTTAGCGATTGGAAATTACAACTACAACAACAACAAAAGACATATTCAGTGCTCATAAACAAAACAAAATGAGAGCAGTGGGCACAAACTGAAACACAGGAACTTCTGTGCAGGTATCAAAACACTGGCCAGGGCTACCCAGAGAGGTTGTAGAGTCCCTCCCTAGGAAATGTTTCACAGCCACCTGACACCCTGATCTTGGTGCCCATGCTTGAGCAGAAGTTGGACTGGATGGACCCAGAGGTTCCTTCCAGGATCAGCCGTTGATTATACAATCCCTGCTGCCCATCTTTGTTGCAGTGATAGCCATTTACTTTGGGCATTATTGCTGGTTGCTGCTTGGGCTCTCACAGAGACATTTGCTCTGAACAGCAGTATAAAGCAGATGTGCCCTTGAAATTCTTTTTGTTTGCCTGCACACCCTAGTTCTGAACAGGTAATTGGCATTCAGTTGTGATAAATACATAGGTTGCTCTGAAAGTAGTGCCTCCTATTTATTTCCACAGAAACTACAATACATGCAAAGAGCACAATAACACTATTTGACAGAGCGAATTCTCAGCTACAAAACGCTATTTTTCAACATAGTTGCTACCATTAGCTCTGCATTTTAAGTAACGATGAACAAGAGCCTGCATGCCACACTAGTAAAAATCTGCATGGCCATTCAGAACATGGCTTGTCTTTCACACTGCTGTTGCCACTGATGGAACACACCACCCACTGCCTCACTGTGCTCACATCCACTGTTTGGTCTCTATAAACATTCAGCATGCATCAGTGAACGTCAGTTGGTGCCACTGGAGGAATTCAGTCCCAAACGTTTGCTTCATATGCGCTTCATGTCAGACACCATTTTGTCAGACTTCCCCTCTGCTGCCATCTGTCACACAGCAATAAAATGTAATGGGATATTAGTGGAAGGATTCAGCCTCTACTGCCACTAACATCCGCCTCTGAGGTCATGTGCCAACATGATAAAACAGGAGACATTACTTTCAAATCAGCCCTCATAGTTGATTTTTGTCGTAACTATCTGATTTTCCTCTAAAGAAAAAATATGTTTATCCATCCAGTCCAGTGAGTGCACAAAACTTTAGGGCCTTGGTAGCAGTATTTTGAAAGAAGCATTGTCAGGTCCAACCCCTGCCTCCACGCAGAATGACCCAAAATTCAAATTGCATTTCTGAGATCATTGTCCCAGCGCTCAGTTAACTCAGTTAACACTTCAGTATTCTGTTACTTTTCATGTTACTGCACTTAGAAATAGGGAGCAGAGAACTGCATTTCCAGCCGCGGTGGACCACTGAAAAAACTTTGAGACATACACTTCTTAAGCGATTCTTCAGATCCTTTATTCCTGAAGTGTTGCTTAGTTACATTTTACACGTTCTCAGATCACTTACAAGTAACTTTACTGTTACGTGAGGCAGTCATATTAGAGGACGCTTGAATAAATACATTTATTACTTTATTTCATCTTGTAACATCAGATGTGTAAGACTACCAAACTGTAGTGGGGATGGGTTTGTAAGCATTCAGCATCTCTGATAATCAATCTACCTACCTAATACCTGGATAAGGACTTGGACTCAAGCACGTGGCTTGTGGCAATCTAGTATAAAAAGGTTAATCTGAGTATCCTTGTGGAGGCAGACGTTGACCAAAGAATATACATCTAGTTATCTGCTCAACTCCTAAGGAACTTGTAAAACCCTGAAATTGTGGATTCTGATGTATGCCTTGCTGGAAGATTGGTGGATAATTGCACCATTCTGTTGTCTTTCTAAAATTGAAATACATCTATTTCTGTTTGCGATAATAAATTCCATAATAAAATCTTAATTGGAAAAAAGCAATTTGTCGGAAGAGCAATTAGCAGTGGAACAGCTGCTTCGTTAACATACAGATGCAGGGTAATGGCTTCTGAATCAAACAGTACACAGTGAGCTCTCTGGTGAAGAAGTTTCTCCTGACACTATTAGACAATTTGATTTTCCTAGTGTTGTGTTTTCTCTTGCTCATCAGCTCGACTTGCTTTAATACAAGATTATTCAAATGTCTCTGATACTCTTCTCTACGCTGTCCAAGATTTTTTTCCATGTAAAATCAGAAGCAATTACATGGCTCATGTTCAGATGATTTACTATGTCAAACTTAGTTGCCTGCTCTGATGTCTGAATTCTAGAAAGTGTTGAAAAATTCAAGGGCTTGATTCCACAAGGATGTCAGGTTTGTGCTGAGTGCTTTATTTCAAGCCTAGCTCTGAAAGCTTTGTTTAAGTGCTAACCTTGCTGATTGCCAATTGACAGTGCACTCCTGAACAACATCAGGTCTCGGTCATTCAGCATTGCCTCCAAGTTTGAAGCTGTTGTACCATCATCATAGTTTCTGTTGTAATTTTTTCATAAAGTCCTAAGAGGAATTCACAAATTCTTTGACACTGCTTCCTTTTTCTTCCTTGAGCAGAGCTTTGGGGTTAGACTTTTATTGATTTCCAAGGAAGATGATTGGAAAACCTATAGTCCCACCCCTTTTATATGTCTGTAGGCACGAGGTTCAGTTCTCTGCAGCCCTTAAATGGCAGTTGCAGTGGCTGGAACATCAGCTATACAGCCCTGCCAGAATGATCCACCTCCCAGGGACCTCCACCTGAAAATCTGGATCAGTCTTACCACACGCAAAGACATTTCCTCTGTAGCAGACATTTGATACTACTTAAATGTATAAACAGTTGTTGGTTTCTTTTTCTTTAATCTCTGCTGCTGATATATCATTTAATCCTTTTTTTTTTTTTTCTGCTCTTGAAATCTCTCTCCCAGATGTGTGAGAACACTGAGCTCACTTACTTGGATCCTTCGGGTAACAAAATGTAGTTGTTTCACAGAGGCAGTAATACCAGATGAGATTCATACTGAAAATCATTTAGAGTAAAGCATGACAGTATAGCACTCTGTGTGTCAGAAAGCCATTATTATTGGAAGTTATTGTCACTCTTAGGGATGACCACCAGGAGCCATTATGAGAGGGAAGAGTATTAATTAGAAAACTGATTGTACCTCTTCAGGAGAGGTCTGTGTTTTGGAGACCAGTACTACATTTGAATGAAGGGATAATGAGTAAAAATTTTAGGAAAGCCTGAGATCCAGCTTTTCAGAGATGTTAATTAGGTGCTTCAGGACACAGTCTTAGGCACATGATTGCTGTTTCTGGGTTAGTGCATTTGAATATCCTATTAAGCATCTAACTGAATATTCAGGCACATAAATACCTCCGCATGTTTTATCTTAAGTGGCATGTACACTGAGGCACAAATTCAGATCACTTAAACTATTTATTTTAATCTAATTCCTACTCCTGTCACAGATGTTGGTGCTTGGCATTGATTAATATCACCCCTGGATAACTGAATTGAACAAAGTAAGAAAAACAGTTCTGAGTATTCATTATTGGAAGTAATAGTAACCGTATTATTTTCAGACAGAGGTGTCTGTTTGGCTGTTAACCACCACAGAACATGCTGAGAGTACTGGCATCAGCTTTCCATGCCCTAAATGCATTAAGCAGTATAAGCTGGCTTGCCACAGTGTGATGTCTTTGTGGAATGTATACAGCATACTCTTCTCTTGGAGTTGCAATGATAAAAACCCATTTCTCACTGATTCAACTAACTTTCCAGTGTGAAGAACAACACAAAGTATAGGCCTGAATGGTGACTCACTTCTAAGGGTATTTCTGCAATGCTATTAGTTTGCAACTGTAAATACACAAAGAAGATGGTGTTAATTTTGTTGCTGATGTGAATTACAAGTAGCTTCCTTTGTAATATTATATTTGCTTTCAGAATTAACAACTTCTGCAGATCACTGCTTAAATACAAAGTGTTACTCTGAATAACATCATATTTCTATACTAAAGAAATATAGTGGTAACTTCTGGAATGGGTCCTTATGCTCTTCATCTCTCAAATCAGTTATGTCTGCTTTCTAAAGAAAGGTTTGATGGGAAGGACACCATTGTGAGTATAAATCAAATATATTTCCACTACACAGTGATTTGTTATAGCCTGCCTTCTGTGATCATCTGATTTGTGCCTTTGTCTCTGGGGCTGAGCGTACTGCTGATAGATATATGTGTATGTATGTATGTTCTTAGTTCGTTGACCAGTTCCAACCTCGGCAGTAAGTTGGCATCTTGAAGATGGTGAAGTTCTTTCAAATGATGTGAGGAATATGAAAGTACAGGAGCAAAAGAAGAAACAGAAGCATGTGCTGTGCACTTGTGAGTGAACACTGGAGAGTCTGTGATGGGCAGTGAGGGAAGGACATGAACCAGGATGAGTTTGAGATATTGTAACAATTTTTCCAGGTTTCTATCATCGTAGGTACCATCATCAATCTAACACAAGATATAAAAAATGAGGAAACTTACTTCTGGTGCTGATGCTCAGCGTGCAAAATGCTGCCATGAGGATGTGGCTCATTTGTAAAGAAGAATGGTGTCAGTGATACACTACCAAAATCTCATTTCCACTTTCAGAACACCTGTAGGGTCCAATTTGACACGAGACTGTGACTGTACAGTGTACAGAACAGTAATGCCATCAGTGATTGATTACACAGACATAGACCTATCACCTAAAAGGTAGTTGGTGTGGAGCTACATTTTGCCGTACGTAAACATTATTTTTTGGACAATAATCAAGCGTGCTAGGGTAATTATGACATTATTGTTTCTGTAAGTAGGGGTTTATTTCATGTCATGTGTAGCAAGCTGGGGGCTGGGTACTAGGGTATTTGCTTCCAAACCAATTGTAATCAGCAGAGCAGTGCTTTTTGCAATTAGTAGTACAGGCTAAGAGGGGGGTTAGTATCCCATCTTGTATTAGGCTTGAAATCTGATCAGCCTTCCTAGCAGCTTGCAGAGTACTGCCATGCTTGCACTTGTGATTCCACAGTAATAACATCCACGAGGCAGCTTGCTTGCTGCAGATTCTGACTGTGACATGCCAGCTTTAATAGAACTTAGCAATTCCAGGCACATGGAAATAATCACTTTTGCTGTTCAGCCTTGTGGGCTCTGAGGAAGCTTTAAGTGGTAGGCTTCTGGTCTTAGAGCAAAAACCAAACATCTTAACTCTTAATATTAGATATGGGTGAAAGCTTCAGTGTTGTAGCACAAAGCCACCTTTCAGAAGACTGCAAAACATGGGTTGCAGGTAGCTACTGTTGAATGCCATGCTTCTATTGAATGCCATGAAAAAATGTTAGGTTCATTGTTATAGTTGGGTCTTAAAGACTGGAATTAACTAACTTGACACATGCTTTCCTGGCAGGAGTAGGAAAACGACTGTGATAGGAAATGTGTTATCAGAAGAGCATGTGGAGGTGCTCTGCTGAATGGGGAGCTCTGTGGGACTGTGATCATGGCATTTTGCCAGGGACATTAGGGAAGAGATGCAGCACGAAGGAGACACAGGGACCATCTCCAGTGACACAAAGACAGATGCGTCATTTTTTTCCCCAGAGAGAGCTATCACACAGTAATTGATACCTCTAAAATCTTTGGTAGGGACAACTTCCCTGTGCTGCTGGTTAGCATCCTAACCAGGAGGGATCAACTCAATGGAAGCCAAAGGGCCTTGTCACCACTTGATTTCTGCATTGGGATAGATTGCACATGCATTTCTAGCTGGTTTTTATTGGCGTTTAGCATAGGGGCTTAGGTAAGGAAAGGTTTGGTGCTGGGAAAGGAGGATAAGGGGTGAGCAGAGCATTGCAAATGACTTTCTTTGGTGATTCACATCCTATTCTCAGTCTCAGTTCTCAGCCTTTGTAATGATGGAACCAACAAATGTGACTGCTGGAGACCTGATGGCTGTTGCTCTCTCCATCTGCACACTCTCCTGTTCCAGCACCTCACAACATTTTCATCAGTGGTGAAAGGTGACATTAGCTGATGTCTTCAACCTCCTCAGCCTCTCTCAGAGGCTGTCACCACCACGATCAATCTCTTGCCACCACAGATGACACCACAGGCAACTGAAGTTGGTGTGCAGTACCTTGCCTTCATCGTGCTGTCAGTGTGAGCCCTCAGAAGGATTCAGAGCACCGAGAGCAGGGCTGCCTCTGCTGCTGCCATATTTAGAGGCCTCGTGCTCTGAGGAGCTGCTCCCTCCCTTAGTTGCTTTTGAAGTCTTCAGCCATATCAAAGTCCCTTCTGGAGAACAGGATCCTCCACAGCACACTCCCTGAGTCCTCTCCCCGTGCTCCACCATGGGGTGTTCTGTATCTGGCCAGGCCTGGGTTTACCCCTTACCCTTCACCAGGCCCCTGAAGCAACTACAGCAGTCACAAAGAGGAGAACAAAGATGAGGAAACACTGTGCAAGCGAGCTGTCGTGCTGCACACGGAGCTGCAGCAAGGAGCACCATCTGACCAGGCGGTGCCTGCGGAGAAGTGCTAAATTCCTGTTCAGCAGGAGCCCAATCTGTTCCCGAGGCGACTGTCAGCCTTTCACACCTCCATCACACTCATTCACTCCACATGGATGGGCAGGATGTGAAGCACACATGTGCCCGCTGCCCTGATCCCTCCTGAACTGATGGGCATGGAGTGGCCTCCACAACAGCAGATGGCCTCTTCCAGGAGGAAGGTGAATGTGAAAAATGTTGGGCTTATTAGCTGGCTAATGGTAAAGAGATAAAATACAGAGGATCTGAAATTACCTGTAATTAATCTGGGTAGATTTATTCTGCTCTGTAGTCTGCGAAAGATATTAAACTTCTTGCTTCGTGTGAGCTGGGCAGTGTATGGCTTCTCCGTGTTCCTCTCATTATGTCACATACATGCCAAAGGCATTTTTCACTCTTCCTTTGGTGGCAACTGGTACATAGGCTAAATCCACTCCTTCCAGCAGATGGTGATGCAGCTCATAGCACTCCTGCTCTTCTCCTTCCCTTGATATTCAGGCTGGAGGCTTCCAAAGGATTTTCTTACATCATGATACTTTTTCCCTAATCTTGTGATCAAGAGAAAGTCAGGCTCATTCTCCAAGTTTTGTGGTAATGAGAGAGATTCAGGCTAAACTTCGTGGGAAACATTATTAATGGTAAGGATGGATAAGCACAGAAGTAATGAAACATGATAAGTCTTGAAACATCTGCATCCACATAGATAGAAGGAGTAAAAAGAATATCTGTTGGGAATCATTTAGGTGTTGGTGATCCAGCTTCGAGGCCATGTGCTGGACAAAATTTGTTCTTCTGGTCCTTCTGGTCTTGTCTTCTGGATTCTTGTATTAATCTGTTGATTAATGGGTTGTTCTGGTCACACTGTACATCTTGGGTGTCTGAGCAATGAAATGTGTAATAAAAAGAAAGGTGTATTAAGGTGAGTTTTTAAAGGCAGCGGTGACTTTCTGTTGATGTCCACTTACAACTGCAGGTGCACAAACTGAGCACCAAATTGTGATGCAGGTGGAATTATTCTACGTGATGCTTAGAAAGTCAACGTAAGTAAGTCCCCAACAGTAAACCCATTGTGTTTGTGCCTTTTCAGATACAGACAAATTTGTGACCAGTTTTTCATTAATCTTGCTTGTCTGTAGTTATTGTTATGTAAGGATTTTTTAGGATGACAGAGACGTGAGCTTAGCTGTGCCAAGAGCTGTGTGCTTTCGCATCTACAGTTTGAACAGAAGTTTGAATCTGTGACTTTTCAAAGACCATAGTTACTGGAGTGTGGAGGCTATAAAGGCAGTATAAATAGACTCTGGGAACAGCACTAGCCATTTCCAAAGAGAAATGGTCATTTTAAAGACAAGAGGCTGCTGATAAAACCTGAAAGGGAAGGGATCCATCCTCTCCAGCCTCGTTAAAAAGTGTCTGAAAGAAAGACTCATTGCAGAACCTCTTGCTTCCAGAAACTGTTCCCTTCCATTTCCACCAGGCCCAGGAAGTAAGGCATCTTTAGGTGGTTTTTTTCCTGCTGTAAGGGGTAGGAGTTAAGCTGTTCTGAAATGCAGCATGTATGAGAAAATAACTCCTAGCCAGCTACTGAAACTCTCATTGTTAAATGCTGAGATCAGTCAGGCAAATAATGAATATTTTCAAGCATGGAGCATTTGTAGGCAGCTGGATATCAGCAGTCATGTAACCGATCCTGTGTAAGTATTAAATCCGCCGTTTTATTTGTGATACAAATGAATACTCACAAGCATTCTTACATTTCCTTCTATTCCTGGGAATTCCTCTCTGGTTTTATAACTGGGGATGTTTCTGTACCTGTACTGAAGTGTGCATGGCTAAGATTTACAGACCCTATCATAGAATGGCACTATTTAGTTCAGATATGTTATTTCAGTAACTTAATATTGCTCAGAAATGTTAGTTCTTACCATTATTCAGTGTTACTTTATGTTTTTACATGATTGTAGTGCAAATGCATAAACATGAATGAAGTTGTGTATCTCTTTAGTATGCCTTTTCCTCCCCAGCACTAATGTTTGGATCTGGGAAGCTGCTGTCCTAAGATAATTTTACATGATACCTGAAGGTGAAGTTCCCTGCCCATCCTTCTATAAGGATGTATGTTCTGTAGTACAGATATATTGATTAAGTATTGATATACATTTATTTGTTGTTTTTTTCCTCCAAAAATGTAAGGCAATTTCAGAATCAGTGAAAAGCTGGTGAGAGATGGCTAGTCCCATGTGAACAAGTCTCCTGCACTCAGTGTTTGCTGTAAGGTACTCGAGGGAGAACAAGCCATGTAAGAGAGTTGGTTAGGATTAAAGCACTTTGACTTGCTTTTGAGAAATCTCTACTGTGCCATTGTGCTCATAGCTTGAGTGCCTCTACATCCCATAGTGACATGCTTGCAGGGTTGGCCCCTTTTGTAGAGAGCTGGATCAGTATGTCTGCCTGCTGCAGACACTGTCTTTGGGAATTATTATGGACTCCTGGTGACAGATCAGAGCTGACAGATCCTCTGTCATCAGGTCTGCAAGCCTCATTCATCCAGGTCCTTTTAGACAGACTTTCTTCCCTGCCATTCTCCAGAAGTTACCTCTGACTCCATCTGCTTATTGGCTTTGTTTGCATATGAAATTAATTTGGGCTAAAGAGGAGGCTCGATGCACCCTTTCAATACAACTCCTGAATAGTTGAGGATGACAGGTTTGCTCTGAATATGTACGCAGCTCTAAGTTTAGCTTCTAGGGAAGGAGGCATATGACAAAGTAAATCAGATTAATGTTTTGAAGGCACTGACATTACCACTAGTCAAATCATTATATCCAGGCTGTAAGTCCAGGTCAATAATAGTAGTGGGATAAAATCTGCATATCATTTGATCATGGCTTGTGTTAAGGTTGCACTCCTTAGCAGCTGTTTGCTTAAGGTGTTTGCAGTTAGGCTAATTTTGCTCTCAAATGAAAGTTTTGTTTTAAGTTTTCCTGCTTTACATAAACATACTGATGATCCCCAGTAATGTTTTGGGTTGTTGGGTTTTTTTTATGTCTCTTATGAAGTTGTGATCATGCATACAAGTGAACACTTCTATTATGAGATGTCTGAAATTTTAGAATTCACTGACATTATCTAAAAATTGCTCCTAATTGGAAATGTTGCTTCTACCAGCATCTCAGGCATCTGTTTTCCAAACAACTGCACTGCTGAGCTGTTTGTTTAAGACATTTCCAGAACTTATGTCTCTTAACTTTTAAGAGCAGTAGTGGGCTATTTGCATTTGAGCTAAATTCCTGCAGTTCTCTAAATACTCAGTGAAAGCAAACCTACCTCAGGCCTTGATGTTGTATGAACCTATTTGTTCTGGGGAGCTACACAAGCTGTACAGGTCTGCATTGCCCACGCCTCTGTTGATTCTGAGGACTCCTACCCTCCTCCTCTCTTGATTCATTTCTGGGTTTAGTACTTGCCCTTGCAGCACTGCTTCAAATTCATGCTCCCTTTCTACCTCTACTTTTCTAAAACACATTGCTGTACTTCCTGACTTTGGATATCATCCAAGGGAGAGCTTTCTTCTCACCACATATCCTGAGTTCTTCCTTTCTGCCTACGCCTCCCCTGGTATCATATTTGTACTTTAATTTGGAGCTATAACTCTTAAGAGGAACCGTTGTGAGTGGATATATGCACAATACAGCTACTCTTGGTATAAGCTTCTGAAAAAAATCGGTCTTTGTTGAGCAGCTCTGCCCCAATTGTTTTACGACTTTGTGCTCAGACATCTGTGACTCTTTGTTCATAGTACAGCATGTGGGTCTGCACATTCATAGGCGTGTGGCTCTGAAGGCAGGTGAGGAAGAAAACACAGGAGGGTATTGTCAAAGTCACAATAAGCAGTTTCTTAATGTGAACCTTGTTGCTTATGAAAATAGAAGAATGACTCTTTCCTTTGAAAATGTATCTCATCAGCAGAAGGCTTTAGCGTGTTTTTCACAGTTTCCTCAGAGTTGTCAGTGGCTTTTTATAAGAGAACTGCAAATAGCCTGTAGTATTAAATATTTCATCACAGTTAGGTACACTATATTCATCAGTTTGTAGAGTGAGCTTGTCAGAAGGCTCCTTGTTTTTGTTTTCAAGTCACATGTTTTTAATGCGAATCTGTCGGGTCTGTTATCTGGACTTAAAATGCTGCTTTGCTTGCAAAAACAGAGAAAAGAAGAAACTAAAGCTGTTAGAGCTTTAAATGATTTTGAAATATCTTCAGCAAAGAGTAGGATGAGAAGTTGCATCCACATAACAAATGTTCAGCAAAGGACTTGGAACATAAAAGAACGTGTGTGACTTGCAAGGAACAATCATTAGTCATGGTAAGCTTTATTCCACCACCGATGCTTTATTCTTTGTGGAAAAGGTGGGTTTACTTCCCATTAGAAACACCCTTAGAGAATCTCGTGTCATTAAGGCATTTAGAAGTTTTTACTGTTCATTTTTTTCAAGCCCCGAACAATCAGAATTATAAGTAATACCAGATAATGAACCTGTGCCGCTTGTGGCCTCAAGGTATGGAACTAATAGGAAACCAGCTAATGAGAATATCTGCGGTTGTACTAGGAAGGATAAAGAGAAAAACCAAGAATTATAAACCGTCATGCTTCAGAGCCAGGCACTAATTGGGAGGGAGGTATGAAGAACCTTCCACAGTTCAGAAAGAACACACTTAGATGACTTCTTTGAGACTTCTTCAGCAACTTCTGGTACTTAGCTCTGTTAAAGGGAAGGTGGTGCTGTTCGGAATTGCTCAGGACAAATTGTAAATCTGAAGATGATGATGACGATACACGTTGTTGTACAGGACATTCCTATGCGGAGCAGTGTTAGTTGACAGAAGAGTAATTCCCCTGCCTTGGATAAGAAGAGATGTGTATGCCTGGAAGCAGGAAATCAGACGTCTGCTTGAAAACATAGGTGAAATCGTGACCAAAGTATATATAAAATAGGAATTGGCCAACACACAAAGGAAGAATGTACAATGAAACCAGACGCATATATTGTTAAATCACCTGCAGTGGTTTAGGATTTCAAGTCATCATTATGTCTGCATATAGCGTTCCTTGGCATTGCTCCATAATTGTCTACATTACAAGATAAAAGACATGCTAAATCTTGAGCTTGGCTGGAATGTGTTTTAAAAGATTTTTGACCTTGAAGCATTTTAAAGCAATTTGTCCCGTCCCTGGAAACCAGGAATGCCTGCTGCTTTCTGTCTAACCGGTGACATGGTTATCTTTGTAAAAGCAGAGCTACTGCTCAGCTCAGCCACTGCTGTGCTCACCGTTCCGATTGCCATTGCTACAGCAGAAGCAAGTTGATGGCTTTTATTTGCTGTAGATAAAGCAAGTTAGCAGCAGCAGCATGTGTACTAATTGGTGATTAAAGCGTTGGTAAAATGGGCACACTTTGCGAGCCTGAATAAACCCTTCAGCAGAGTATCTCTGCAGTATTTTTAGTAATCACTCACTGGGGCAAAAGGTGGCCTAGAACAAATCTGCAGAGGATTGTGCTTGTTACATTGCCCTCTGAACAACATGAAACAGCAGGGGAAATGAAGGATTTGATTTTACCTTGTGATAGATGAACGTGGAGAGAGCTGGGGGCTGACCACCAGTCCTTTGCTCCGAAGTCTGATAATGAATTGAAAATGCACTCATTGACCTCTTTTCAAATGCAATTTGTCCCATATTCACCAAGACTTCTTTTATCTGTGGTCTATTTTTACGAAGGTTTGATAACCTGCTATCTTCAGGAGAAGAAAGAAAATAGACTATTAGTTCAGAGTTTTCCCTTAACTGTTCTTCGCTGGCAGCCCTCAGAAGTCTCTTCTGACTGCTTATAAAGGGTGATCATCTGTGCTAGATGGTAATACATACAATGAGAGTGAAACTGATGTGACACTAAAAATGAAGAGCCAGTGCTGAAAGTGCCAGTGCTGCAAATCTGCATGAGAATTTATTTAAATAGCGTATCTTTTTGCAGTAACTCCTGTAAGTAAAACAAAGAAAGAAGACTGTTTTGGTTTAGGGACTTGGGGTGGGGTGGACTGAATTCAGAGCTCAGAACAACACAAAACTGCTTGATTGGGTCCCTTTTTGCTCTGAAAGCAGCTCTAGCCTTCTATATTGTGCTGGTTCATCTCTCCTAACAAGAACTGCTCCTGGCTGCACAAATTACAGTTAAATATTTTACGGTGATGAAAAGAATGTAATTCCTGGTGGTCAATTTAGTGAAGTATATTAATTCTGGGATTCTGAGGACCACTTCCACAGATATTTCATACACTCTATCTATTGCCTTTCTTACCAGTGTAGATATCATCCAGCAATTGGTCTGATTTACTTTATATTCATGACTCAACCTTGTGATATTTTCCAGAGCTGCGCTGCTGTGAAGTAAGTCTTCTGCAAATCTCTTTTTGTATGTATATACATACGCTTATTTTTGCCTGCAGAATTTCAAATGTTTCCTTACAAAATAGAGGCCACCAGAATAACGCATCTAATTTGAGAATGCAAGAATCAAAATTTATTTTTATTCCAACTCATGTCTTAACAGTCTAATCAAAATGCAGCAACTGCTTCTTGTTAGAACGATTACAGCAATAATCCACAACATCCTATTTCTGTAAAGAATCATTGGTACCATAATGAAATCATAGAATCTCAGAATCATTTGAGTTGGGAGGAACCTTTAAAAGTCATCTAGTCCAACTCCCCTACAATGGACAGGGACATCTACAGCTAGATCAGGTGCTCAGAGCCCCATCCAACCTGACCTTGAGTGTCTCCTGAGATGCGGTGTCCACCACCTCTGGGCAACCCACGTTAGTGCCACACCACCCTTATTGTAAAGTACTTCATCCATATATCCAGTCCCAGTCTCCCTTCATTTAGTTTGGAACCATTTCCCCTTGTCTTGTCACAACAGGCAGTCGTCCCCATGTATACGTTCTTTCCTCCCATCTTAATTCCCGCTCTCTAACAGATTAGTGGAACAAGTTGCCCACACCACCTGCTTTTTGCAGGAGCATGATGGTGGTGGTAGCTATTTCCTTCTCCAGAGTTTTCTGTTCACTCAGATGTATCATCTGTGGTTCAGCCTCACAGTAGGTCATTGGTTCCACTCTCTTGTTGACTCATGGGTCAACACAGTCACATAGGTTTGCTAATCCTTCTCTGTGTAGAGCATGATTTTGGGGCACGGTGGTGGAAAAGAAGATGCAGTTGCACCAAGTTAAGCAAAACTGAAGTTGAAGTAGGTTAGTTAATGATGTAATACCTAAAAAAAGGTCAAAACCAAAAGAAGATGATAGGCAAATAATCACTGGGTAATTTTACTTCACTGCTGGGCCAAGCACCTGTTTGCAGAGCAAGCACAGCAACATTTTCTTGACTTTTGCAGATACAGTAAAAATCAACCTAAAACAGGTTGAAGAGCAGGCAAAGCCTAACAGTCCTGGAGGCATGAGCAGCTGTTATGACTAATTACCACTTTTAAATTCGAGGCATAGCACGAGCACAACCATTTGACAACAGGGCAGTGTCTGATACACCTGTGTTGGGTGTATCGAGTCCTGTTTTTCTCAGGATTGCAGAATGCTAAGTTTGAGAACTGAGTTACAACAAAAACAGAGATAAAAGGCTGTATCATTTTGATGCAAGGATTTGGAACTGAACAGCTCACACCTCTCTCTCCCCTCAGGGTATATAGAAGCCTGCAGCAGGCTGCAATATGTGTTACGGGTGGCTTGATGGGAGTGAAGGCATAGAGAAATGCAAACGCTCAAAGAAATGTCCTTCCTTGGCTCTGAAAGAGCTTGGCAGTGGAACAGAAAGGGTAATAGTCAGTATGATGGCCCTTTTCCATGGATATATTAACATACATTCCATGGTATTTTAACAGATTCAAAGCTCTTGAGGCTGGAGTGCAGACAGAATGCTCTCAGTAGCAGGCTGCCCATTGTCATATATGGTCTGGCGTGGAGTATTTGCAAATACAGAGATCAATTGCCTTGAAGTTGTTGCACACCAATTACAGTATAATTTAATTGAATACAGACATTCATTCAAGATGCCACTATTGTGGAGTAGTAGGACCGTTAGGAACCTCGATTCTTTGTCAGCCCCTTGTTCTGTCTCAAGCAATTCCTCGGTCTTTCACATTGTTTCTTCATGCTTGAAGCACACAGTGTTACTTCTCCATTCTGGACTAGGCTGCATATTGCCAAACATTTTTAGTGGAAAACATTTGGAAGGGTTTGTACAGCCCCAGTCCTTTTTTTCCACTTGGCTTTGACTAAAGAAACACCCTCTGCTTGAGGGGGAAAGCAAAGATGAGCTCTGCCTTCCAGTTCCCATTCCAGGTCCAAGTCTGAAATGCTAGTGGTTGTTGACAGGGTGTAAATGGTCATAAAATATCGTAAAACCAGAGTTTAACCAGAGAAGAGAAATAAAAGTGCTCTCAGATCAGTGGCAGCAGATGCTGTTAAGCTTGCAACAACTGGGAGGGAGCAGGGTGTGGGTGAAGAGGAGGATTAGAGTTGTTCCCTTTCTGATCAGAGTTGTGTAGATCTGTTCTCTTACAATTCGAAATGACTGGAGATTTCACTGAAGCAGTACTGATTTGTACCTGCCCATTAGAGCTCTGACCTGAGCAAAGATTTTGAGTTCCAATAGAAACCAGAGTAAATAGGCAAGTGACAAATTGACATGTGGATAGAAGAGCCAGGAGAAGTGGCTGAGCCACACTTTGGTAGCAGTAGAAGAGCTTATGCAGTGCCCTGGCTCCTGTACGAGTACTCTGTTCCCTTTGTGCTTGCACTATATTTATCATTTCTAACTTGCTAAGGAGCAGACATTCTCTGAGCACCTGGGAAGCCAGCACCAGCAGTTTGGGATCGGCAGTGCACTCCTTTCTGATGCACTGCTGGTTTTTTCTAGGTCAAAGTCCCATGGAAACTCCAGTGAGTTTATGGCTGTCATTCCTCTGAAGAAAATCAGCATGGCAAGTTAAGTAATAATTACATCATCATCTCTCCTCCAAAGAGATCTCTTGAGGCTGATGTGAATGTATCATTATTTGGAATGCAAATTCAAGTGTGTTTTTTTGTTTGTTTGTTTGTTTTTAAGTACAGCAACCAGTAGGACATGAACGAACTTCATCCTTGTGAAAGCAATTTACCGAGAGAAAACCATTAGCATTTAGTGTTGGTAGAAGAAGAGAGTAGGATCTTGTGCTCATTTCTTCTGCTTAAATTCAGTTTAAAGTTCTACTTACATTTGAATAATTTGCTTAGCGATGAGTGCTAATGTTTTGAGGTTGAGGGAGTATTGTACACCACACCTTACTGCCTTCCTGTCTTTGAACGAGAAAGGTACTGGAGCAAGACACAGGGGGTCTTCGAGTAACTGGAGGAGCTGGTTCAGCTCTGTACCAGAACAGAAAGAAGGTGCTGGGATTAACCCAGGACCCTGTTCAAGATGGCAGGTTTACACACAGTTCCAGAAAGGGTCACGAGTCTGAAAGTGCCATCTGTGGAGTTGCTTCTTGGGAGACATTTCAAAGAAGGGTAGGTTTAGGGGAGATCACTGCTGAGGGATGTTTTTAGCTTCACATCTTTGGTACCCCTGCTGATATTCCTTACTATTACCCCAAAATTGAAATGTCTGAATTGCAGTCACAGGATTGTAGGGGTTGGAAAGACCTCTAGAGATCTAGAGCTCCCTAGCCCAGGTTGCACAGGTAGGTGTACAGATGGGTCTTGAATGTCTCCAGAGGAGACTCCACCACCTCCCTGGACAGCCTAATATAGTCAGAACAGCTGACAGCAGTTTCCAAGAGAGCTGTGCTTTTTAAGAGTGATGGTACTGATGGTGATTATTAAAAATAGATAAAAATATCTATTATTTGGAATCTTTTCTGCAGCCATGCTTGCTACAAGTTCTCCGTGTTACAGAAAATAGTTATCAAAAT
Organism: Cyrtonyx montezumae; assembly: GCF_038088225.1. Taxonomy (NCBI): domain Eukaryota; kingdom Metazoa; phylum Chordata; class Aves; order Galliformes; family Odontophoridae; genus Cyrtonyx; species Cyrtonyx montezumae. Next base: position 7,373,089 of record NW_027071848.1, read on the forward strand.
CATGCATGTGCTACTTAAGTTTGGAAAAGTGAGCAGTTCTCTCTCTGCAGATCTCTCAAATTCTCTTCTACCTTTCTGTTCTCAAAGAATTCTGATAGTGACACACGGGCTCTAAACAACTGCAGAGATTAGCTGATGGGATGTGAGAAGCAAACTGGAGAGAATGCTTGGGCATTTTTCTCTTATTTCTATCTGTCTGCCTATCTGTCTTGGTCAGTACTGTCCCAAAAAAAAGGATAAAATGTCCCAAGAGCATCAAGGATGCAGCAAGTGATTGTCCCTACCATGTTTCTCCGGGAAAAGAAAATATACGTATTGATTCTAGAATGAACTGAACCATCCCTGTCTTTGGCAAACAAAAACTAACTTTTGCACTTCTTCAGCCCTGCTTTCTCACTCCTATCTCAGAGCAGTAGTGCTTTCAGCCCTGCAGTGTGCAAAGCCCTGCCTCCTTTCCTGGCTGCTATCGATGAGTGACTTTCTGTGACTCTTCCATATATAATGCATTTTTTACCATGAGAGTTCTCAGGTTACCACTAAGTCATCTGAAGTCGTGCTACAGTTAGAGTGCAGGGAAGTAGTGAGTGGGCCTCCGTCATTTAGCTGGCTGTTGTTTTCACCAAATTCATAGGCACTTGGATAGAAAATTCTCTTTTCTGTCAAATTAAGCTTGAAATTGGATGAGAGGAGAAAAAATGTTATTGGGGAAGAATGACAGGCACATGTAATGTATTCACTTAACTCTCAGCTTTTGGGAAGCAGGGACTGTGTGAGGTTTGCAGTGCATCAGCAGGTACAGCTTCTGAAGAGGAAAGCTGCATTACACATTTGAGGAGGTACCATCAAGCTGTATGTATTCAGGAACATACCTGCCTGCTCGTATGCTTTTCAAATCATGAAGCTTTTCTGCTGAGCAGCTTCGATCACCACCATTGCATCAGGAAGGTGTGACTGCTTGGCCTTTATAAAGACAAAGAGAGATGGCTTCCCAAGTGTATCAGCTATACATGGCATTAGAAGGTCAAGTACCACCCCTCACGCTTCACTTAGGAGCCATTTGGCGTCCAGCAGAGATTGCAATAGAGAGGTGTAATGAGCCATCTGGGTAGGAAGAAGTTTTTTGGGTGAGCTGGTACATGGCTAAGCTGCTCTTGCCAGCCTGCATGAAAGCACATGTCACAAAGCAGCTTGAGAAGGCATCTAAGCGTACTCCTGAAGCTAAGCATGTTCTTGAAAACAAGGAGACTAAACCATATGTATGGTGTGTTTCCCTGAATAAAAGCCTAAATAAAATCTGAGATTCAGTGACTGGAAATGCAGTTGCCAGTTTCTAGCTTAGCAAAGCTACACAAGAGACATGCTGTAATGTTCCTTAACTGTGTTGTGTTTCCCTCCTGTTCCATATACTAATTCAAACAAAGATCAGAGGGAACAAGAGTTTGTTTGAGAAACTGCAGCAAAAACATCACAGACCACAGCATTTTCACTGGCTTCGTGGTTTCACAGCAGCCTGGCTCTGGAAGCAAAGTCTTCCTTTGCTTTTAATCTGACCCATTTTCCTACTCTTGAACTGCACTATCTTTTGGAGCAGAAGTTTCTGAAGCCATGACCAAGGCAATCTCCTGCTGCAGCTGAGGCCCTCAGTCATGGTGCTGTGATCACAAATCCACCTGTCATCCAGAAAAACTGGCAAGCTGGCAAAACGCAGCAGCATCAGTACTAATATCTGATCAAATTTGATATTTCAACCCCCAGTGAAAAAATGGACTGTCAACTCAATTACTGTTTGGAGCAAAACACAACAGTACTGTTGGCTGCAAGCCATGCCATTATTGGGACAATTGAGTTTTATGCTGGGGAATAAAATGTAGTTATCCTTAGAGTGCCTGTCTGCATGCACACTGCACTGCAGACCTCCGCACACCACCAGCACACAAATGCCAAGGTTTTCTGCTTAGTGTATCTGTATGCTGTGTGTACATCCAGATGCTTTAAGTAACGCATGCAAAAGGGGCAAAGGGGCCCTGGATGACATTGCAAACTCACTGCTCCCCTCGACTGCTGTTATTCAAGAGAGCATGCACACCCTGCAAACATCCTACAAATGAGTTACTCTGTATTCCTTTACTTTCCCTCTTTCTTTTGATTTGTTTTCATTTGCAGAATCATAGGAAAGTTTGGATTGAAAGGGACCCCGGAGGTCATCTAGCCCAACTTTTGTGCTCAAAGCTGGGTAGCTTGGGTCAGCTTCAGTTCAGACATGATGGTCTTCTGCTGGGCACCATGTAGCTGCTGTAAATAAGGATGCTGCCATCGTCTCTTAACTGACCTCAACTCTCCTTCAGTCACCAATTTGACTCTTTTGAGGTCAAGAGGATCAGGTTGTTATGATTTCATCTCCACAGTGTACATGGGCATTGTGCTAGCTGTGTGCTTTCTCACTTTGTGGTGTACTAAGAGCTGACTGCAGATTGGCGTCAGCCCATGTTCCCATTGCAGAGAACTCTTCTCTGTGCTGGTGAGACCTCACCTGGAGCTCTGTGTCCAGATGTGGAATCCTCAGTACAGGAGAGACATGGAACTGTTGGAGTGCATCCAGAGGAGGGCCACAAAAATAGTCCAAAGGAGGGAGCACCTCTCCTATGAGGGCAGGCTGAGAGAGCTGAGGCTGTTCAGCATGGAGAAGAGAAGGCTGCGAGGACTCCTGAGAGCGGCCTTTCAGTAACTAAAAGGAGCTACAGGAAAGAAGGGGACAGACTCTAGCAGAGTCTGTTGTGATAGGACAATGGAGAAATGGTTTCAAGCTTAAAGAGGGGAGGTTTAGGTTGGTTATAAGGAAAAAGTCTTTCACAGCGAGGGTGGTGAGGCACTGGAACAGGCTGCCCAGTGATGTGCTTGATGCTTTGTCCCTGGATACTTTCAAGGTGAAACTGGATAAGGCCCTGGGCAGCCTGTGCATGTTCCTGTTCACTGCAGGGGAGTTGGGCTGGATGACCTTTAAAGGTCCTTTCCAACTCTAAGAATTCTAAGGTACTATGATTCTTTGACTGAGTTGTGCTCTTTAACTTCAGTGGGCACAAACTTGGAGTAAAACCTGAGGACTGAGCGTGCTTTCAGAGAGAAAAGTTGGCTGCAGGGTTCTGTGAGAGACTCTTCCCAGCTGTATCAACATGAGCAGCTCCACATAACACACACAGCCCACAGATGCTATCCCAGCTCTCTGCAGAGCTGTGCTCGGCTCCTGGGAAGTGTGGAAGCACAGAGCACCTTTCTGTTTCTCCTCTGCCAGCTAGAAACTGCATGTCTGATGCTGGCATGGCTTTGTATCCTTGCACTGTGAACTTCAGTGTCTCATACTGGTAGACTTGTCACATTTCTCCATCAGTGGTGATGCATCTGGAGGTGTCACTTCATTGCACAGCACTATGTTCACAGCTGTAGTTGTACCACTTAGGTTTCATGCTGGTCCAAAAGTGCTAGCCATGAATTTGCCATCTTTCCAAATCTGATTTGGAAACTGCTCTTAGTTTCTGCTCTGTAGGCGCTCACCCCTCCTACTTTCATGAGGGAAATCTGCCTTCTTAAAATGGCTCTTTTGGCTGTGCACCTTCCTTCCACTTACGTGCTGACTCCGTAAGCAGATCACACCACAAACAATATGCTGTTTTCACATCATAAGCCCTCTCCTGCATGGATTTTATGTTCCACTGCTGTAGAACAATGATCTCTGGATTGTCTGATTCATCCCTCTCCTTTGATGAGGACTCATCACTCTGTCAACATCACAGATGTGTACCTTTAGAGGCATGAACAAACACATGAAGAGGAAGTCTAACTTTAATGATTTCTGTGGAGGAGTTACAGCAGCTCCTATGTGGGCTCAGGGATGTTTTTGCATTGGTTGGTTAGTCCCATCCTTCCACTGGAGAACAAGAATGGACAAAAATTGGATGGTGGATGTCTGCCACACATACCCTGCTCATACAGGATGCTGACAAGTCCTTTACAAGACTGTAGTCTTCTTTTATTTCTTCACCAATTATCATTTCTTTTAGTTGCTTCCATGGACAAAAGACATGAAGAACTGTGGTATAAAGCTCTAGAGATAAGGAGTAGGCTAGAAAAAACTGGGAAGAAAAAATACGTGCACTCTGTGTTATTTTCTGATGCCAAGATGACAAAGCACTCTGCTGGACCTTTGAGATTATAGCTGCTGCATATTCTGGACAACTGCTGTTGAAATGTTAGGACAGCTGGCGAGGAGTAACATTTTCACTATCTATGGACAGACAACCTGGATAATATTCTCCTCACCTGTACTTGGCGCAGGTTTACAGGTGGCAGCTTTAGAAGAAACGGTTTCACTATGAGGGGGGTCTGCTTCAGGAACAGCTGCTCAGAGGGGTCCCAGAGTATCCATCCTTGAGCAACCTGGTCTTTTTGGCACTGATTTGGGCAGTGGTTTGCCCTCCATAAGCCCCTTACAACGTGAATTATACTGTGCTTCTCTGATTCCTCAGTCATCAGTAGAAAGGCACAAGCCATTCCAAAGCAGGCTGCCTGTATCACCTAGGGAGAGATTAGGGTTTATAAAAAGGTGTATTTTGTATGTATAAAAAGGTGTTATTTGCATAACATAAAAAGATGCTGTTTCTTTACCTTCACAGAACAAGATCTTTCCCAAAATCACTATAGATGTGGGTCTTGATAAAGAAAAGATCTAAGTTATGGTGATATTAGTCCCAAACTTATCTTGACTAGAGTTCGTGTCTTCCCTTGACCTCATCATGAACTGAGGTGTGCAGCTGCATCTCCAGCTGCAGCCCAGCTGCAATGGTCAGTACATTTCTTTACAGCTCACAGAGCAGCTTTTTTCTTGATGTTTGCAAAGCTCGTGTCTTCCTGAAATCCTAACACGATGCTGTAGCAAGTGGCACTGAGATCACACTTACCAGGTAGTCTCTATCTTCTCCCAGTTCAGTGCTTTGGGGCTCACCTTTCAGCGAGCTGGGGTCTGCTCTGCAGCCTGTGCATCTGTGCAAGCATTTGGTGGAGGCTGAGGAACTACTCCGGATCTTTTAGGATGGTTCCTATACATTGTCCATCTTGCTGTGCCTCTTTCTTTTCTAGGAGTGGCACTCTGGGGTCTGCCATAGGAGGGATGAGACAAAGAAGCTTTCTGCTTTCGATGTACAACATATGGAGAGATGGGGCAGACGTGCCCTTATGGAAACACTGGGCAAGATGCAAGTTGTTAGGAGCTGAATGAGTGGGGAGCGTTCTTTCCCTTGTTAGGATGCGTATATGTGTATGCAATGCAAGCACATCGCCAAGAACTCCCGATCCTGAGAAGTAAGCTGCTATTCTCAGCTATAAATTCCCAATTGTAAGAAGCCTTTTTCAAGTCAAATGTGATTGCCTTGCCTACCGCAGACATCAAATATACAAGTGAAACCCCTCCCCCCCCCAGAAAAAAACCACAGTGGACAGATATCTGAGGAGCCAAGCAAGGCTGTGTTTTGACATGCTGCACTTCTTAATGGAAGATTAGGAAATCAGCAACTAAGCATGTATTTATCTCACTTTGGCAGAAAAGATCTTTTGACGCACATAAGCAGTTTCTGTTGCTAGCCTGCAAACACAGAGAAATTGCCTGCTGAAGTCAGAGATGATGATCACTTTCTGGGTAGTGGCTGCAGTTACCATTTTTTCTTTTACTTTTCGTATTATCTGGGATATTTCATTGCATTATTATGTGTAAAGATTTTTTTCAGACTCCACAATATTCAAATAGGGAATGGCTCTGTTGTCATGGAAATCATTACAGAATTAGGCCACAAAGAGTGACAGTGACTCAGTAGCCAGGTGATACAGGCACTCAACTGGGAAAAATCTGCTTTTCTGCCCCTGTTCCCATGAATTTTTAATTATTTCTTTCTGAAACGAAGCAGGCGCACTAGGAGGGAAATGTCCCAGGGAAATGCTACCATGTGAGTGCCTTCAGATCTGGACTTGAATCAGTGCTCCTTGTCATGCAGGAGGGAGGAAGAACTGAATTCTGATTTCACACATCCTAGCAGAAGGAATTAGCGTCTGGGTGAGAAGGTGGAGAGGCAAGATGGCCACGGTGGCCTTCCCGTGTCTGAGTGATTAGGTGAGCCCTAAGCTCATACCTACCAACACTTCCTCACTAAGTGGGTGATAGGCACATGGGTGCCTAATTTTAGTCATGTCAAAGGTTCAGCCAGGAATGAAACTGTTTCTTCAGAATACAACAGATGTGGGCTCAGGAGTGCAGGCAGTGATAGGAATTCAGTTGTCTGGGAAGAAACTTAGTAGGGGGTTGGAGAGTCTCTCCATATCCATTTCTCTCCTCTTAGTTCAAAGCTTCAAGGTTTTGCATTCCAAAAATTTTAGTGGAAAGTGCGGTAGTAAACCTTTTTTGTACATGTACAAAATTTGTACATTTAAGAATGTACAAATGTGCATTCAAGTACAGAACTTATGAGGATGAGAAATTCTGTGGTTAATGTAACTAACTGGAGTGGTCAGGCACTGGAATGGCCTTCCTAGGGAGGTGGTTGAGGCACCATCCCTAGCGCTGTTCAAGAAGCGTTTAGATGAGGTGCTAAGGGATTTGATTTAGTAGTTGGGTAGGGATAGTGATAGGAGGATGGTTGGACTAGATGATCTCGTAGGTCCTTTCCAACCTTATGAACCTATGAGCCTATGGACTCTGAATTACACAACGGTCCTATGAGTGGGAGCGTCTGATGTGTAGCTGAGGACTTTAATAATCCTCAAAACCTTATTCGTGCAACAATCTGGTATAAAAGTACTTCCAAGTGTAAGCATTCAACATCAGAAAGATGATGTTTGCAAAAGTTTGGTTTAAAAAATACCTGTTGTTAGTGTTCGAGGGTGTGCCCAAGCTGAAACAGAAAAGCTTTCAGTCTGATTTTAGTGCTGATTTTGGTAGTTTAGTAATGGTCTTCACAGATGTGTAAACAAAAGGAAAACATACCAGCAGGAAAACAGAGGTTTAGGTCAAAACGTCAACCTCTTAATATGTACTCCTAGTCTCCAGGTGTATTGTTTCTTTCCGTGTCAGCTTTTTAGCTCAGTGATTTTCCTTCTTGGGAGAGGAATGACATGGCAGTACAGCTCTGTAAACTAAAATAATTTTTATAGGATGGGAATGGAAGATAATTAACTTACAGCATGATAATCTCATCCGCTATCTACTTTTGGACAGATTTTGATTAATTCTCCATTAAATAAATTCACTGGTGTACATTATCATGCTGTCATACTCTTCTGTAGCTTGCTACCTTTGTCATGTGATTAGCTGCCCTGAGGGCAAGAAACCAATAAAAATGACATTCTTGCTTATTATTTGCACCACTGCCCTTTCATAGCCCATCATCAACCTGTGTGTTGCCTATGAGGATAAAGTCAAAAGTTAATTAGAATGCCACTTCATGTCATATAAAAAATGCTCATTGTACATAACAGGAGAAGTTGTATAACCCCATATATGTATTTGTCAGCAGCTTACTGGTTGTGCCTCATCCCTTAGTGGTCCCAATCACTGGGAATATGGGACATCCAGCCACCATGAAGGTGGCAGAATCCAATGCTTAGGAAATCAGCAACCTGTTCACTGTGAGTGCTGCGTTTCTCAGAAATGCTCTCAGTGTGTTAACCAGAAAGTCTTCTTTGTACCAAATCATACTTTTTTTTTTTTTAATTTTCAGCTCCTGCATTTTATTTATGTCAATCATTGAATGAAGATTTGTGAAAAGATAGCAAAGAACAATTCTTGAAATGCGCAGATATGAATTGTAAGATAAAAAACTTAATTGCAGTTTAGACTTCAGATTTATTTGAAAAGGGGATAATGATAGTAATTACCCAGTTTGAGTTCTGTAGAAGGCTAATTAGATCCCAAAAGCATTTGTATGCACGAGGCAAACCATAAATACAAAAGACCATCTGGTCCTTATCAGCTTACAGCACTAACACTGTCTGTAATTATTTTTTCTATATTGTTTTGATGTTGACATTTTATGATGCAATGCATCTAGCCATGGTTAGGGAATAACCTGTAAATGCTCAGAACCCCTGTTTTTTGGCTGTTGCAAGGTTTGAGGTTTCTTTCTGCTTTTAAAGATGTTGACTGCCTCTAGGTGTGCGGGGAAGTAGTCTGTGGTTGAATCTTTTACGCTTACAAATTGGTCAGTGTTTAAATTGAGTTTGTGTGGTGTGTGTGTGTGTGTGGTTTTTTTTAATCTAAATTGTTCCATCTGTTTTTTACAGCATTCTGGGGTTCAAAAATAATTTATGAATATGTAGAGACGGATTTATCAGTCTGTGAAGTGCTTTTAAAGTCTCTAAGCTGTTTCACTGCAATAGAGGGGCTAATTGTGATGGCCTTGTCCAGGATTTAGAGCTTGCCACCTCAGTCTGCCTGTGTTCTCGGTCCTACATAAAGTTCTTCTGTGGCCTTGTGAAAGTCAAACTAGAGTACAGTGGAGATAAAAGTTCTGTATCTTCTTTAGTGTAGGGAGAACTCTCAGTACCTCTATGCTGAAAAGCTCAGTAAACCTCAGCAGGATCTCTCCCAGCAGAGAGATGCTGCACTTCAGCATGGAAAAGTTAATGAAGACCTGCAAAATATAGGGAGGCAAAAGTGACCCCAGGCCCTAGAAGTATTTCAGGTGTGGCCAAGTGAATGATTTACTGGAGCTGCACAGCAAGGAGCTGCCAGCTGCTTTCCAAGGATGGAATTTCTTACAGCGAAATCTTGTGGATTCTCTTGAGTTCTTTCCCTAAGAGGAAACTTCTTGTTCTGAATTTCAATCAGTTCCTTATTTATGAAAATTAGCACTGACTGATGACTTCTGACAGTTCCACTCGGTAGTACTCGAGGAAGAACTAAATGTGGAATCCTGCTGGTGCTGGCTGTGGAGCCACACAGATTTCAGCCATCTACGTGAAAGCTCCTTTGCAGACTGAGGACTTACCACAAAATTCAGAATATGTTTCTCTGAAATAAGAATTGTTTTAAGCCAGTCTCCTTTCACTATACCTCCTTGTCCTGTGACCACCTAAAGATTGTCTTGGACCTTGCATCCATCCAAGTGCTGAAATCTTACTGCAGTTCCATATTTAAAGGACCAAGTTCTCCTGAAACAGAGTCCTTTATGAAAACTATTTCAGTATCAGGAGCCTTTACTTCTGTTTGTGCAAGTGGCAGGATTTCTTTCTTTTATATTTTGTTCTTATTTGAAAGTTTGGAATCTAACATCCCTGATCTAGAGGGAGGTGTCCATGCCTATAGCAAGGGGTTGGTACTAGATGATCCTAAAGGTCCCTTCCAACCCGAACCATTCTGTGATTCTGTGCCCCACTTTCCAACCTGGTGCCCAGGCTCATACACGTGGTGTAGCCATCAGTCTCCTGCCACTGTGCAAGGATGATGTGCTTTCCCTCACTGCAGCACCATCCCACTTCTTGGATTTCCCTCACTGCAGCCTGTCCTCACTTCGCCTGTCCCATTGCCATCCCTTCAGCCCATCCTAGCCTGGAGGTGAAGGAGCCTTTGTGCAATCTATGCTATGAAAGCTGGCTTTGGAAAAAGAAGTTGAAAATCTCTATATGCATAGTACCACGTGTGTATTTAAATGACAGAACCTGACTGGAAAATGAGTAGGTTTTGTAGAATGTCTTAGGTGGGTGTATTGTTTAAAATCATTTTTTAATTGCTTTGAGACACGCTGATGGAAGGCACACTGATGGCTTTATACAGCAGCTACAAAATACCTTCATTTTTATCCTTTCTTACAGATTTGAAGTAGACAGTGTTCCTTAAGTAAATGCCACTGAGTGTAATCTCGGTGTTTCCTTTAGAGAACCAGGTACTCATCATGGCAAGCTGTGACCAGGATCTCCTGACTCTTGAACCCTGCTCACAGTGCTGTCACCTAACCACAGACTGTTGCAAAGCACTGAGCACAAACCAGATACTTGCTCCTGCATGTCACCTGGAGGCTGTGGTTGTTCCAGTTCTCCCAGCAATCATCCACTGCCTTGATTCCCCCTCATAGAAGCCCAGGGCAGGTTCAGGTTGGATATTAGGAAAAAATTTCTCCTCAGAAAGAGTGGTGAGATATTGACACAGGCTGCCCAGGGAGGTGGTGGGGTCACCATCCCTGGAGGTGATCAAGAACAAGGGTAGACATGGCACTGAGGGACATGGTCTAGAACAGTCACAGGTGGTTGGACGGGTGACCTTAGAATCACCAAGGTTGGAAAAGGCACTAGTGGTCGCTTCCACCTTAGTGGTCTTTCCAATCTTAATGATTCCCTGATTCTGTACCTATATGAGCTACCTCCAGGCTGCTGGTTAAACTGCTGCTGAGGCTGAAAATGTGACTTAGTTTTGGTTTTTTTTTCTGTGTGAAATGAACACCTGGGGTGGGATTGTTCTGCCAGCATCTAAAATGTCAGCAGTTCTGGTGTCAGGTCCCACTGGTTGTGAATGGATGCCCACGTGGTTACTCCAGAAGAAAGTAATTATTTAACACTTGGAAGCAGGAAACCTACTTCCATGGCCTAGTCACTAGAGGCTAGATCCAGATAATGTCTTGATTGCCTAAAATGAGACCCAAATCTAAGACTGCACTCCCAAAAACCTTAATTACTTGCATACAACCCTGAGGCTACTTCAGCTATTCACTTCATTTGTGTTAATGCTGCGTGCTCCTTCCCACCCTCAGGTCCAGAGACCATTCCTGGATGGTTGTGCTCTTAGCAGGTCTCATTAGCCTGAGCTGTAATTCACACAAAGCTGGATAGACTTAATGCAGGAAGCTTTCAGGAGTGCCTGTTGATGGGGCCCAACTCCCTGCTCCTTGCCATGCTATTTTTGAAGAATGCTGTGGGAAGGTTGGAGGGCCTCTATCTGTTGGATTAGTGCTGTGGTTAGAGCACTTACCCAAGAAATTCAATGTTCTCTCACCCCAAAGGTTCAGTAGCAGAGTGTACTAGATACAATGCACTGTACTGATAACTGCTGTACCCTTTCTCTTATACTGACTCTCAGTGCAAAAATAATTCATCATTTTCTGTAATGGAAGGAGAGAAGGGAATGAAAGCAAGCACTGCGGAGAGAGCAAAGAGAAAATGAGTTTCCATCACAGTGTCACGAGCATTTGCCTGGGAGAGTACAGTCCAGACTCCGTGCTTTAGGGCTGAGGCTGCTTTGATATTCCTTACTGAAATGAAAATGGCCAATGGAGAACTGGAGGATTTCCAAGGTGAGTTTCTCCATGATGAGCTCCTTGATTTGTCTTCCAGTTTGTTCTTTCTCTCAGATACAGTTACTTTTTGATATTTTGTTTTGTGTTGCACAATGCCCATAGAAAGAATAAGGTTTCCATGTGATTTCACACATGTGCCCTAAGATTTGCTTTGACTGTTCTCTGAGCAGGAAAGTCAGCAGGGCAGAATTCCCTATCCAGAGTCAGGAGCTGAGGAGCTGAGTACTGGTCATCCCTTCTGGTCCCTGCTAGTTTGCCTCTCATCATGAGCACATCCTCCAGCACCATCCTGAGCTTGTTGGGTCTTTTCTGTATACAGCAGCTATTTCCAAAATGTGTAACAAGAAACATCAAATTGGTACCATTGAGACTTGTACCTCTCTGTCCAATTTTGTTGAAATTACCTAATAGAAACTGGAGGGCTTTTATCAAGCAGCACAGTCATGCCATCTCCTTATCTCAGAAAAGAAGGCTAAACTAAGGGTAAGTTAAGAAGTGAGTATCAGTCTGCATTTGGCAGTTGAATATCAGTAAAAAGAGAAGGGAAATTTTGTCTTAGTGTAGTTAATATAGCTATGATATATCGTGCTTCATAACCAATTTTGTTTTTGTAGTGATGACTTGACTCTGTTGATCAAATCCTATAAATAATGCAATGCTGGTTTACTTTAATTTCTATCTGACAGGTGCACTGAATTTCAGTTTTATGACATTATCTAGCAAGCATTATTGTTCAGCGATGGTTTGCTAAAATATTGTTCTAGATATAATTTGTTACTTCTTCGTCTTGCTAAACTCGTTGAGTGACATTCAGACTTCAAGAGAGCCAATTATATTGTTTCTCAAAATAGACATATCCATTCGCAGAGCCTCATAGTAGCACTTAAGATTTCTTGACTGCATTTGTCTTTTATCCGTGAAGCTTACGTTCAGTGTCACTTTCACTTCACTGCTGAAGGTAATCTCCAGCATCAGAATTTCCCTTCCACTCCCATATGCTCCCAGTACTGGGATTCTCTCACCGAATTTGCAGGTGATTGCTGTGGGAGCTGAAGCATAGTAAAGTGATAGGAACATCTGGGGACGTGACCATGGCCGTGGCCCCCATGGCAGCCCTGCTGCCCTGCCCCTCGCGTTCATCATTTGGCATCAGCTGTCTGACTTCACATCTTCCTCTCTTCAGCTACTTGAGAGCTCGCTGATCTGTTTTGCTTGCAGTGTGATAGGTTTGAGCGTACTGTATTATTTATAAATGTTTAGTAATTTTCTGTGTCAGTGATGTGTTCTTTGAGGCTGCTTCAGCCTTTCAGAAGCACACTTGACACGGTGTCTCTTTGTCTCGGCACCGCAGCATTCTCAACCAGTCGGTCTGTGCACTTGCTTCCGCTTTCTGCAGTTTCTAAAATGTTCGTGAGGTTTTGTGCCAAGTGATTAATTAAACTTTCATTAGGATGCCAGGTCTAATTCTCATCCAAGGTGCAGTAACATGAATGGGAAGCGGCAGCAGTGGAGTTAAGCTAATATAAAATAGGAGAAGGAGTGCTGTTGTCTTCAGCTACGTTATCATGCTGCAAATCTTACTGAAGATTTTCCCTGCAAAACAGAGCAATTCTGAAAATATATTTTGACACTGAAACATCTTTCCATTGCTTGGATTCCTTGATTTATATTCATGCCTCAGAATCTAACCTTGAGGTATGCTGCCCCACCTGCAGCTTTTCTCAAAGTCATCTCTCATATTTGGTCCTGAACCAAATGTGATTACCAGTAGTGCATTCTGTGATACGTGAGAATTAATATATCTTCAAACAGATGAAGAGAGTAATATCTCCTAAGCCCCAGTTCTGTCCCCTTTAGAAAGATAGGTTGTGTTTTTAAGAGCTCAATGGCCCTGGTGGCTGGAGCTTTCTCTGCAGGGTCACAGCATTGTGTGGAAGACATTCAGAGCAGCTGCAACTCAGGCAGTTCTTTGTGCCCATCTTCTTTTTTGCTTCTCTCCACATTTTTCCTGCTCTCCAGGTTGAAAATGTAATTGCAGCATCGGGTAGAGATTCCCTAAGTAGCTTTCGGTGAGCTAGCTTGATTGTCTAACCATGGCAGATCCTCACTTTCAGAGGTGCAAGCGTAAACTACTTCTTTTGTGCTCTTGAAAAAATAAAAAAAACTTTCCCATGTGGCTGCAAGTCACCTACATTTTTACTTCCTTCTGTGTGCTAGAGAGAAAGAAAATATTCTGTGCCAACACTGAAAAACAAGATGCATAGGTGTGGAAGATAAGGATTAGGTATGTTTAAATCCGTCCTTTTTGTCCATTTTGCATGTAGTTTTGCACTGAGCCTCAGTGTCTTTACTGTACTGGCAATTAATGGTGCTTTCTTATATGCTGTTCTAATTCCCAGTGTAAACTTCATCTTAGCTGTGATTTATTTTTACAGGAAAGCAGATACAAAGAGTTGTGTTCCTTGGGGCTGGGAATGGACCTTTGGCCACTCCTTTCTTTCATAGAAAAAGATACTGATGGGAGATAAAGATAATGTCCAATAAAACTCATACTGCCAGATGGAGGAGGCATGGACCTCCTGTTTTACTGTTAGCTGCGTAAACATGAAGACATATTACTGCCTTAGGAATTTTTCATGGCCTTTTTCATTCCTATCTATAAAAGAAATAGCTTATCATTTTCAAAGGGATAGCTTATCATCTTCAGAGGAACAAGTAGATTTCTTTAGTATTCTTTTTTGAGGGCAGAATAAATTGAGTTATTCTTCAGCTTAACTAAACAAGCAGAGAGCACATTAGGAATAAGGAGAACAAAAGATGCCCAAGAATTATCTTATAAGACCAGATGGGCAAGCAGAAGTGTCGATCTCAGATAAACTTATGCTGAGAAAATATCTCATTTGCAAACAGGCACTGAACATGGTGCCTGTGAAACCACTGAGAAAAGATGTGCCTGATCCCCTAATTGAAATGATGGCTTCTAGTTGACAGCAGCTTTGATTGCTCCTTAGAGCTACCCAAGCGAAGGAGAAGCTGACACAGTTGTCAGCCTGAACACTGACTAACTGGACCCATCATGTTCTGACAGCTGTATCAGGTACAGATGGTTGTAATATTTTCTTAACTTCCACTCCGTAGGAGAGTCAGACAGGTCTATCTGATCCATCAACTGCCTCGTGTGGAGGGGCCTCTCATCCCCATTGCTTCTCCTTTCTTCCCATCCTTATTCAGCAGAGAAGCCACATACTCCCTACAAGATCTACAAAGCCTTAGAGCTCTGTTATTTCTCTTGTTATATATATGTGCATACAGTTATGTTCTTATTTTTCTTTTCTAGATTCCCTACTTTTTACTCAAAGAGGAGCACTAGTTACAGCTGTTTTACCCACTCTGCCCCATTTTACCTTCTTCTCAGTTTTTCTGAAGAGCAGCAGTGGCTAAATTCTTCTATTACTTAATGATTAGAAATCACACAGGAGCCTTCAGCTTTTGTAGCCCCTCTTCCTTCAGCAGCATTGGATTTCCTGAAGTTTTTCTGCTGCCTTCAGAAGTGGGTGTTCTTGGATGGACCTCTCCCAGCTGGTCACAACCACTGCATATGCTTTGAAGGGGACAGTCTCTTCAGCAGGGTCTGTTGTGAAAGGACAAAGGGAGAAAGTTTCAAGCTAAAGGAGAGGAGATTTAGACTGTATTTAAAGGAGAAAGTTCTTTACGCTAAGAATGGTGAGGCACTGGTACAGGTTGTCCAGTGATCTGGTGGATGTCCGTCCCTGGAGACATTCAGAGTCAGGCTGGAGGGGACTCTGAGCACCTGATGGAGCTGTAGGTGTCCCTGTTTGTTGCAGGGGAGTTGGACTCGATGGCCTTTAAAGGTCCCTTCCAACTCAAATGATTCTACGATGTGAAGTAGTGGTTTTAGAAATAAGGCTGCTCTTCTGTGTCAGATAGCCTCCAGCTGAAGCCACCTTCCTCGTGGCTTTGATCTGTACACAGAGGTGTCACTATGTGGTTGCAAAGTGTCAAAGAGAATGTGCCAACTGTTGGTTTATGGGTGGGATGCTGTATCAGGTAAAATCTGCACCTGACTTCATTGAGAAGATTGGAATTTAACTGATAGGACTGGCTCTAAGGAGTTTTTCCTGGGATCTAAATTTAAATGTAGGTCTTATCTATGCTAATTTAACATCATTAACTAAATTCAGGCAGATTATGAAAAGTAGAATAGTTATTTCAGTACAGGGGCACCCAAAATGAGATAATGAGCATGGATCTGATTTCAAAAGATGCTGTTCTTTAGCCTTCTAAAAACCTGACTTTAAGATACTTCTGTTTGAAACACCCCAAATTATTATATCTAAAAAACTAAATAAACTACTGAAATATGACTTTGTGCCTTATGGCTAGGAGAATAAAAATGCAAATTGAACTGCTGAGCATTAACTTCAATTACCTCTGATTCCCGTGGGTGCAGATTTGTTCAGTTGGCAAGCTGGCTCAGCAGCAGACATTGTCAGCACGCTCATGCACTGCCGCCATTCAAGGCCACAGCATTTTAGAGTTTCTGGCAACAGCTTGACCCAGATGTTGGTGTGGCCCTTGTATGGATGTGGAAGGCAGCGTAGCCCTGTGCAGCTCAGCAGATGTAAGCCCTGCTTCCCTGTGATTGCTTGCCTTTGGCTCTGATTTCCAGAGTTGGGAGCCCCATCAGCACATCAAGTCTTGGTCTTGTACTAAGAAACATGACGAGGTCTGACAAAATGGGCACAGGTGATTGTGTGATAAATGTGATCGTTTATACTTTTGCCAACTGGCTGGTGAGATGATACGGCAGAGCCAAAATTCAAATTAAAATTTGACTCACACGTGTCCAGTATCACTGTTTTCTTTCTCAAAGGTATTTTGGCAAGAGGAACTCACGTTTGTCTTCCAGGGGTTCAGCATCTACCCAACCATTGCTCAGTTGAGTAAAATAGATCTTCAGTACTGGAAGAGTCATTTGTGAAAGCATTCTCCTAAGTGTCAGCCTAAAAAATTGGTGGTGGCTGAAATGGTCCTTTCAATTCTAGTATTGATCATTTGTGTAAGCAAGAGAAATATGTTCCAGAAATGCATTTCTCAGCTGTTACTGGAAGTGACACAGATTTTGTCCAGTTTCTGGAGTTGTGTCTGCAAATGAATCTTTCATCTGGTTATTTGGATTTAGGTACTATGAACAAAATACAGTAAGCAAACTCCTGAGATGTAGGAGAGATTTGGGTATTGATTTCATAGGCACAGTGAGCAGATCAGCTGCTAAGAGTTTCAATTTGCTCGTAAATTGTTTTATTATCCTATTGTCTTTGTAGTTTTGGGTGCCCAGTCCCTGGAGACACTCAGGGTCAGGCTGGATGGGGCTCTGAGCACACAGTCTAGATGTAGGTTCCCTGTTCATTGTAGGGGAGTTGGACTAGATGGCCTTTAGGGGTCCCTTCCAACTCAAATGATTCTGTGTAGTACCTGAAAAATCATCCCTGCTGCAAACTGAGGATATTACCATATCCTGGGTTTGCAAGAGAAGCAAGAAAAGTAGAGGAAAGGATCTGGTAAGAGGGAAGTAATGCAGAGTTATTTTTGAAATATTTACTGCACTTCACAGGTCTTTATGGGCTTCAGGAGAGATGTGAATGAGGTGTCAGGCTGAAAGCTGAACTGAGAGGCTGCTCCTTATGTAGGGGAAGAAGGTACAGAGGAATGAGCTGTTTGACAGATGGATTTTCACTTTGCATGTTTTTTTTGCACAGGTGAGTGCAAATCACTACCTCATTTCCAGTCTGCTTGAAATACAGATGTAGGCATGAAGTGGAGTCATTGTCCCCTAGCAGAGTCTTTCTACCCTACACTGTCCCTGAGTTGGTGTATGGGGACAACACTGGCAGCTTCTCCTTCCTTGTCACTGTGCAGAAAGCCAAGGAAGGATCCATGCAGGTTGGCCACTGGGGAGTGCAGAGGGGCAGGGATCCAGGAGCTAAAGTCTGAGCCCCGGAGCCTTGGTGCTCCTCTCCTTGGGACAGGTTGTGCTCAAGTTCCTTCCCAAGGGCTTGATTTGCAGGCAATGTCCTGCCCATAAAAAGCAATTAAAGCAGAGCAGTAAGCCTTTGCTGGAAGAAATTTGCAAATAAATTACTGCTCTTCAACCTCAGTCTGCATCCACCTCATAAACTCACTTCTGAGCTTGGCACAGGAAGGGCAACAAAACAGCATTCAAACAAAGACCAGGCTTGCAATTTAATTTTTTTTAATTTTTTTTTTTGTATACTCCCGAAGTTCAGTTATTTTTACCTAGCGTGCAGCATTCCTACCCCTATAACTGTGCTGGCACGTGGGCGGCGAGCTGCCGGTGTCTGACAGCTTGCTAATAATGCAGCGCTGCGAGCACAGCCCGTGCCAGCAGCCATCAGCAGAGCAGCAGGCAGCACGATGACAGGCTGCAGGAGAGGCAAGTGCCATCTGAGAGGTGACATCGAAGGGAATTTCCCAATTACTGCTGCGGTGTTGTGCTGAGGATGGCAGGGAGGGCACGCAGAAAGCGCACTCCTGACTGCGAGGTGCATGGCACCTTTATCAAAATGAACAATTTGTAGTTAGAGCGTGAGATTTCGTTTTATTACAATTTTGAGGGGAAAAAAAAAGAAAAAGGATAATAAGCTATTGACAGCTGAGGTTGCAGTCTGAATTTAGCCATAATCGCAAGCACAGATGCTTGTGTTTTCACACAAGTGTCTGCATTCACTAAGTCTGCCTGTGTAAACAGTTAAACCTCAGGGCTGAATTGCCAAAAGACACCAACACTTCTAAATACCAGGGCACTGCTGCCCACAAACGTGCTGAATGTGGCTGAGAAGTCAAGGGAAGAATCATAAAACCACAGAACAGTTTGGGCTAGAAGGGACCACAAAGCCCACCCAGTCCCAACCCCTGCCATGGGCTGGTTGCCCCCCACCAGCTCAGGCTGCCCAGGGCCCATCCAGCCTGGCCTTGAGCACCTCCAGGGATGGGGCACCACAGCTCTCTGTGCAGCTCTGCCAGGGCCTCACTGCCCTCTGAGTAAAGAATTTCCTCCCAACATCTAACCTAACTCTCCTCTCTTTTAGTTTAAAGCTATTCCTCCGTGTCCTACCACTGTCTGCCAATGTAAAAGAAGAGAGAGGAGCAGAGCAAGTAGGGTAGGGTTACCTTGCTTTCATGTCACTGTTTCAGAGTTAGGCATCTGTGCTGACATGTCTGGAAGCAGTGGAGAAACGGCCACAATCCTGATGCTGTTCAGCCTTTCCTGTGCTTCTCACAGCAGAAACCCAAATTGCAGCCTTAGACAGAACAGACATTTACTTAGCTAAAATTAGGCAAGATAACTTCCGTCCTGTGCAGTGTTTGGCTTCGTATCAGTTGAAATATTAATTTCTCCCTGTGACAGCAGTGTTGCCATGGTGGAGCTCCTGCAAAATTACAGGAGCAGTATGTTTTTTCCCCCGATGGAAGATATTTTAATATAGAGTTGTCAAACAACTTGATTTAAGCATCACTCCTGTGAGGCAATACAAAGGAAGAACAGGGACTCAGCATCTCCCATGCACTGTCCAAAGTGAACCTTTGCCTCTTCTCTGTGGTTAGCTGTGGTTTCCCCTAATCCTCTTGGGATGTTGGGACACAAGAACTATGGAAACTTAGCCTCTATCAAGGCATGAAGAGATTCTGTTCAGCAACACAGTGGGATTCTCAAATCCAAACTCCTAAATTTAGAGAAAAATATGGAAATTAAAACGAAGAGGTGTGGGGTTTTTCAGGAGGAAAAAAAAAATAAAAGTGTTGGAAAGCTTAGATTCAGTGAGAAAAGCACTTCATTTGATGTCCAATTTTGTCAAAACTGTTTGTGAGGGCGGGAGGCCATCAGTGGTGATGTGCAGTATAGGAAGGTATGAATGAGCACAGCTCTGTGTTAGATAAAACACAGAGAGCAGACCATTTTGAAGAAAAATGAAATTAAGATCACTATTAAGACCCAAAATCATTCATCAGCAGGAGGCATGCCATTCTAGTCAACATCCTCGTGTGGCCAGGAACTTGGCAGAGCAGACAAGGAACTGTTTTATTTCTCAAGATTATGCCTCAATGACTTGCCTAGCCATGGGCATGTGGTGCTAAATGAGAAGTGTTCAAACACCTGTGCATGGCACAGATGCCCAGAACCTATGGAAGAGTTCCCTCCTTTCAGTGAGGTTTGGGAGAAAGACCCCAAGCCTAAGCCTGCTTGTGTGCAGGCAACTGAGTTGAACATGTACTGTTGATCCCTTAACTTGCATGTAAATACCAAAATTTAGATGTTTTGATTTCAAGATTATTCCCATCTGATGTTTCATATTGACAGACGTACTAGATTACAACTCCTCCAAATGGAATTTCTGCATATTTCACTCCTAGTTTGCATAGCATACATGTCTATGTGATTTTGTTAGGTATTTTCCGTATTTATGCCATATGTATTTCAAACATGATACATGCCTTTTCTTTGTTCGTAGAACCATCACAGAATCATAGTCATTAAGGTTGGAAAAGACAACGAAGTTTGTTGAGTCCAACCCATCGATCCACTCCCACCATGCCCACTATGTTCCTCACTGACACATCTCAGCATTTCCCGAACACCTCCAGGTTCAGCCTGATTCAATGTCTCACCACTCTTTCTGAGAAGAAATTTTTCCAATCCAACTGGAACCCCCCCTGGAACAATATAAGGCCATCACCTCTTATCCCATCACCGTTACCTGAGAGAAGAGGCCAACCCCACCCCACCACAGCCTCCTTTCGGGGAGATGTAGAGTGATAAGATCTCCCTCTTCTCCAGACTGAACAATCCCAGTTCCCTCAGCCTCTCCCCACAAGATTTGTGCTCCACACCCTTCACTGCTTTGTTGCCCCCCTTGGACACACTCCATGGACTCAGAATCATCCTTGCAGTGAGGGGTTCCATTATTCTAACATTGTGCTCCATATCTATGCCATACATATTTCACACATGATACATTCTCTTTCTTTATTCTGACATCTCATGACCCAAACACCTAGCAAAGTGGAAGGTGGTTGGAATTCAGTACTCCATGTAGCTGGGCAGTGCTTGTCCTGCTGCAGGACTGCAGAGCTTCCCTTGGCCATGCATACATCTGAGTTTGTCACCGAGCATGTCAATGACCTGCTCCATGCCTCGGGTCCTTGCTCTGCAGTGTTCCCACATGTCTGCACTGATGGCCCTGTGGCTATTGAACCTCATCACTGCTGTGCAAGGAATTTCTTGTGATATCCCATGAGATTGTTCTCATATTATTTGGGGAAAAGAGATAAAGGGACCAGGAGTATGCAGCTAAGCAAAATGTTTACTCATTATCTCACTGATGGGTTCAGCAATCTCTTGGCAAATCCACTCTCTATCTAAAGCACACGCTGGTTTTCTGTGTTTGGGAGTTGAAGTTTAACCCTTGGGGGGGGATTTCGTGGGAGTAGGGATCCTGTTTCTAGGGGCTGTTTCCCTCCTTTCATCACATCACACAGCATGCAGGGCACAGCTCCCGGGGTGAGCTGACACCATACTCCATCCAAAGCAAGCCTGATACATACCCAGAATTCTCACCAAGCAGGGCCAAGCCTTCTCATAGGTCCCTTTGCCTCATGGTGTGCTGACAGCTACATTCCTACTGATGGATGGTGCCCACAAGGCCCCAAAAAGCCCTGTAGGACTGATAGCAGCAAAAGTCCCTTCTCCCACACTGCTCACTCTTGAATGAAGCACGATGAGGGCAGTGCAGGGTTAACTGCTGCTCTGCCAGCGTTTTTGTGCTGGCATAGCTCTTTCACAGCAAGATGTCATTGGCTGAATTGATTACTTCTTCTTTGTTCCGCTGTCCAGACTCAAGAGAAAAGTGGTTGCTGGCAACTTTCAGTTCTCAGGGCCTCCTTGCTACAACATCCTTCCTGCAAATGCAGCCAAAGCAATTGGAGGTGGAGCTTGCTTTATGGAGGTTTCTGTTAGGATTGCAGATTGTTACGGGTCAGTTGCTGCTTCTAGCATAAACCTTGCTGCCCAGTCAGGCTGGAAATGTCTGCGGTAATTACTAGGCTGAGGTTCTGTCTGTAGACACAAGTTGTATTGCTTTGACTACCCTGGTATGATTGAGGCAGCACAAATACCCTGAAATGAATGCAGTTACAGCAGTATAAATGACCTTATTTATCTCATATTCTACGCTAGTATAAAGCACCTTTATGCCCACATAATTGCACTCACTAGGGGTTGTGCCAGTGTAACTGTTTTGGTACAAAAATCAATAACTGGCATAGTTAGAGGCAACTGGCTGTCAGAGGTGCAGCACAACAAATAGGCTGAGCGTCTGCTATTTTTGGTTTAAATCTATCTTTCTTATCTTGACCTAGAAATAAAACTGAATAGGAAGTTGAAATTATCTCTGTAACAGAAATAGGGTCACAGGTGTTATCTCCCTCCTTGACCTCCGGCAGCCAGAGGATGCACGAGCTGCAGGATGGGAGCAGTCCCTCCTGACCTACTCCTTGCACACAGATACAGAAAGGGTTCAGCAGGCAGAGGCAGGCGAAGATGGTGAAGGGACTGTAGCATAAGTCTTTTGGGGAGCAGCTGAGAGAACAGGGATTGTTCAGTCTGGAGAAGAGGAGGCTCAGGAGAGACCTGATGTATCTCTACAACGCCCTGAAAGGAGGCTGTGGGGAGGTGAGGATCAGACTCTGCTCGCAGATAACAGTGATAGGATAAGAGGTGATCACCTTAAGTTGTATCAGGGGAGGTTCAGGGTGCATGTTTGGAAAAATTTCTTCTCAGTAAGAGTGGTGAGGCACTGGCACAGGCTGCCCGGGGAGCTGGTGGAGTCACCGTCCCTAGAGGTGTTCATGAAACATGAAAAATGTGGCACTGAGGGACATGCTTAGTGGGAACGGTGGGGACGGGTTGATGTTTGGAATGGATGATCTCTTGTGCTCTTTTCTGTCCTCTATGATTCTATGAATCTGTGTTGCCATTCTGCCTCGATCTATTTCTGCGTGCTCAGACAAGCACTGCCAGTGGAAGAGAAACGTTCAGTGATGGTGCATCTCTGCATGTGGACCACCACCATGCCTTGTGCTGCAGCAGCCAGAGTTGTCTGCATAATGATACCAAATACCATGGCCTTTTTAGAATGGTGATGGCATGTGTTCTGTTGCTCATGTGGTTTCCATATGGGCATGTCCTGGCACTGACTAAGCCCTTTCCCAGCTGCCAAGTGCTCTCAGTCTCTGCTCGTGGTGCGTGCACATCTCTGATATACCAGCCGAATGCAGAGCACTGTAGAAGAGTTGGAGCTATGAAGAAATTGGCTGTTCTTTCCTCCACCTTAAAATATTTTCATTATCTAATCCATTCGTGTGATTTCTCTAGGTTTAAATTCACCATAACAGGTGTAACCTGCACCTTCTGTATCCTAGAGGAGCAGTTTCTAGATCTACTGCTGTAGAAGTGATACTAAAGTAAAATGAATAACTTGGATGAGTGAGAATCCCTAGTTATTTCATCTAGACTTGTACAGCACAGGCCCTAGAAGCATCATCACACCATCCTGCTTTGAAATGCCACTCAGCCTCCTGCCACACGAGGGACATTTTAAGGGGTTACTGAGCCTTAGCCTTAGCAACCTAGCCCATCACTGGTGGTTTCTTCTGATCTGTAGATTCTCTGTTATTTATTTGTATGATTTTTACCCATACTGATCACTTTTAATCCCAAAGGGAAGTCTCAAAATTGATCCCATTCTTTAAACACAAACCTGAGAGACTGAAGAGTTAAAAATGTGCTCCTGCTATGGTTTGCAGCAGTCTTCAACACATTTTTAATTTTATAGATAAGATTCTGTATCTGTAAAATGAGAGAAATCTGTTTAACCTGTGGAGAAGTTAACTCCCAACCTCACATTGGCTTTTGATGAAGAATTCATTGACATTTATGAAGTACAATGTAATTTTCCTGTGACTGATGATGTTATTGAATATGAAGTTGAGGTTCATAGACTTTTGTCTCAGTTACAGCTGGGATGGAATTGTTTTCTTCAGAGTGTCTGATATGATGCTGTCTTTTGGTTCTAGGAGAAAAAACAGTGTTGATAACAAGCGGATGTTTATAGCTGCTGCTAAGCTGTGTTGTACAGAGCCAAGGTCATTCACAGCAAAGGGCACAAGGAGCTGGGAGGGGACAGAATCAGGACAGCTGACTTAAACTGGCCAAAGAGTTATTCCATACCATATAACATCATGTGGAAGGAGTTTTGAAGGGGTTGGGAGTTCATCTTGCTCTCTTTTGCTGCTCAGAGGGCTAGCTAGGTACGGGTTGATGTATGATGAGCAGTTGCTTGTGCATCAGATGTTATATACATTCATATATATATATACATATATATATATATACATATATATGATTATTAACCTTTTCCTTTTCTCAGTCTCGGTAAATAGTTTGAACTCAACCCACGAGTTCTACTTTGTTTTTGTTTGATGTTCTTTCTCCCATCCCACTGTGAAGCAGGGAGTGGGAGAACAACTGTGGTGCTCAGCCACCTGCTGTGTTAAACCACAACAGCTTTCCTGGACTCGATTCTTTTTTATTATTTTTCAGGTACATCTGAAAAAAAAATGAAGTAATTTTGAAATTAGTTTTTATTTTCAACTTTACAAAACATACCAAAAACGATGGGAAGCTTTAATAACATGCTCTTCTGAGTCCTGTGTCTGCAGCAGTTTTATTTCCTTTATTATCAGATTAGAATTTGTAACTGATCTCCAAATCAACCCTTCGAGGCAGTACATCTGACAGCAACCAAAACTCATCTGGCTCAAATGATAGACACTTATTCTGGCTGACAACATTACTTTTAATTGGAGGCTGCAGCTTTTGAAATGAATTGGACAGGGTGAAATGATCGCAGTCTTAAATGTAGACAATGACAGAAGCCAGTATGTTCAGTTCTCTTTGCTGAGGCTCGTAACACACACAGAAAGTTGATGATCTTACTGGACTGAAATTGGAGATATTTGCCCTTCATTGAACGATGAGCTTGCAATCACATTTTGCTGGAATAGATTCTTTGTACAAACAAAACTTAAATCAGAAGGAAGTTCTATCTCATTTCTTCCTCTCTGATCAAAACCTTCATGCCTGAGCACCTTGTGCAGAGGAGCATTAGGCTCACATTTCTGAAGTCTTATTTATTATTCAAGATTTGCTCCTGATAGCTTAAACTACTGAAACCCCCACCACCCATACAGCTTTAAAAATGGAAAAATGGTTCATTTTCAGTACTTGGCAAAGCCTTTCATTGTAAAGAGGGAGCAAAGCAAGTAGAAAAGAACTGCCTGCATCCAAAGTCCCCAAATCTTTCCACTTGTTCCCAGGGCTCAGACAACAATACCACTATGAAAATAACTCTGAGGAGAAAGAGCATGCTGGGTAATGAGATGCAAATGAGCACACCAAGCATCCCACTCTGCTTCAGAGCCTTTGTATCCAGTAGTTCAATAACAACTGGCTTTTGTGTGATGATAGGTTAGCACAGAATAGATTTCACAATGTGTGGTGTGTGTGTATTATCCTCACAGTTCTCAGCTTGTGGTCAGCAGGACAGTTAAACGTGGCATCCATCTTATGGAGAAGCTGGTAGAAAAGTTGTCTGGATTAAAGCTAGCTGAAATAAGAATATTGTAGTTAAATGGAACAAAACTCAGTGCAAGACTTTTACAAAGAGCATTTTCCATTATTTATATTACTCTGTAAGCTGGTTTTCCCTACTCAAGATCTCATACTGAAGGCATGTGTGTCCAGTTGATGTGGACAAGATACATTGCATGCAGTCCTGAAGTCTTCTTGGATTTCTTTGACCTACAATAAACTGGGTTTAGACAGGTCTTCCAAAATATTCAGGAACTGACAGTTACCCTTGTATCAGAAACTTGCTTCTTTCCATCTCTGTAAAGCAGTGTCTGTTGTCTTTATCTCTTGCCTTGGATATCTTTAGAGCTGTCATCTATTTTTCTATTAGGATGATGTTATGTGTAATGTTTTGTAATCTTGCTTCCCTTCAGTGATCAGACCACAGGTCTAATAAGTCATCAATGCTGGGACATTAAGAGAGCTCTCTGCCCAGATACTAGTAGCACATTCCTGGTTTGCCACTTTGCCTGCTGTTAATTATCTCCTTAATTATCAGCATACCATTCTCTTAAAACTGACTATTGTTTCCATTTCTACTACACCCATACCCATTTTAGTAGCTAAGAAGGAAACTTGAAGTAAATCAAGTGGAAGGAAGAAGTATCTTCATGTGCTCCTTGGACTCACAGTTCTTTTGAGTAGTGCCAGGAGCAGTTGCCATGTTGCAACCTCTGGTTGCTCCTGCAGCTTTTGTCCCAAAAGCAGTCCAGGCAGCAGCATCATTCCATCTTCATTCATTTGGCAATATGTGCTCCTCTGGCATCAGTCTCACAGGTGGCAAAGTCTTGCTTAGGGTATTCTCAGATGATTGATGGGCTCAAACTATGGAGTTTATCAATAAATCAGTGCATTTCTAAAATGCAGCCAGCAGGGTGCAGTGCTTGGGGTGCTGATGAGACTCCAGATTGAGCAATGGGAACTTGGGTCCTGCTCCATCTGCCTGTACACACAGGAAGAGCTCAGCCTGAGGATCTCACCCATCCATTGGTGCCCAGGTGAGAGCTCTGTGCCAACAGCTGAGTCTGCCATGTCTCCTCTGCTCAAGATTTTCTCATGCTTGGGACCCTCTGCTCTGGCAGTTGCTCAGCAAGACTGAGGCAGTGGCCTCACTCTGCAGAGAAAAGCAGTTCCTGCTTATGTTCCAGTTTTACTGTGCATTGTTGTTATTTGTTATGTGCAAAACCATTGAAGTCAGGGGTCAGAGCTAATACTGCACTTTATCCATTCCTAAGAATTAAAATAAATCTCTGCACGGAGGAGAGAAGAAAAAACAGAAAACCTTAAAACCAAAGAGATTAATTTTATTCTGTAAATAAATTATTTTCTTTACCTATATAACAATAAATTTTGGAAAGTGCTTAGTGCTATAATGGCTGAGTTTTATGGGATTGTTAGTTAATAATAATACCTTTCTCTTACACAAGTGATTTTTTCCTTTATCGATCACAAGGCACTTTACGGAGAAAGATATCAATTATCCCAGTTTTTATGGGAGAGGAAACTGAAGCACTGAGACATCAAATGTCACATGGAAAGTTACTGAACAAGTCAGGGGGTGAGCAGGGAGCCAGGCAGAGTTGCTCAATGCTGCTTCCCAGGCAGGAGACCACCCTGGGAAGGGCAGCTGAGGTATATGTAAGTCTGTCTGAAGGTTGCACGTCACCGAACAAGGTCGTATATCTTTTCTATGAGGCTTCTTTCTGCAGCTCTGCGTTCTGCATCTGGATCAGGAAGGTCACGTTACCAATGAATCATTTTTTATTGGAGATGAAGATGAGATTCACTCAATCTGAGGAATCTGCTGTTAGCGCAAGGCATCGCTCTCCCAGCGCTGGGGCTTTTCTGTACCCATGGGTGGTAATTGGTGGAGGCAATTGCTGGTAATGAAGAAGGAAAATCTTTCTTCCGAGCACAGTTGGAGAAAAGCAGACCTATTTTCCTATTGTCAAGAACAGCACTCATTGAGGGTGTATGTGAAAAGATGCAAAATCATTTCTCTTTAAAAGGTAACGAAGGTGTCTGGATGAGGGGGAGAAACTGACATCTGTGCCCCACACACACCTCCTCACCTCCTCCACAACTGAGGAAAGAAAATACCAGGACTTAGCATGCTTCAACCTAGGCATGTATTATACAAAAGCATGCACTGGAGACTTTGTTACTATTACTTTTTCCGCCTTTGTTTTCACATGGTGATATGCCAAAGAGAGAGATGGAACAAAGTTGGGCGTGCGGGATGGGGTGCACAGTGTTTGCCTGTCCCCTTTTCACTGAAGGTGTCACCACCCACCCCATCACCCGCGTTATATAACTCTCCTTTCCTGCAAACAGTGAAATTCATTAGCATAAATTATAACCAGTCTAGTTAGGCTCAGTTGTCACTTCTGCAGAATTATGAGGCCTTTGTGCACAAAAAAAAAATTAAAGAAAATTGTATAATGATTATGTGCGCTGGTTACTAAGCTAGCCACCAGTTAGATGTATTTATAGCTATTCCTGCAAGTAGCAATTACATGCTAATTATAACCCAAATAGAATTCTGTGATTTCTCCCTGAAAATGAAAGCAATGAACAGAGATGTTAAAATCAGTGCTGAGGCATCATATTAGCAATGAGGGTTTTAGGCAGCGCTGCACTTCATAAGGAATGAAAACAAAAGAAGATACAAATGCTCTTTCTGTTCTTAAGGTACTCATTTAAACCTAAATAAAGGATCTGAACTTTGAAATCTCCATATCCCATGACCTGTGAATTTCCATACAAAGTGTTATGGGAGAGCTAAATTGGACTCCTAAGTAGCCAGTCACTTATTATCAAATCTTGGAGTTGAGCCACGTAAGTGGGAGATAACAAATGAAGTGCCCCTGGAGGGCAGTGTGAAGAATCAACCTTGTGTTTACTCTTCTTTTTGTCTGACCTCCGTCATCTTCAAGGCTTTTGAATGCTTTTTGAAGGACAGTAGAATTAAAAACATGGAAATAAACTGGAAATGGGATAAAAGTGCTCATGTGTTTAGCAGAAGTAAATTGTGCCAGACTACCTTGATGTCATTGATAAGATAAATGATGTTCTAAGAAATGCTGTATGTGTAATCTACATGGACTTCTGTAATGCATTTGATACGGTTGCACTGCAGAATTTATGAGGCATGAGTACATGGAGATTAATAGGATAATTGATATGTGCATATGGGTCTAGCTAAGGAGGAAATAAAAGTGATGAGTCTTGAAAGAGGAATTTGCACTCTGAAAAGGCGCGTACTAACAATTTCAGGTGTTGGCTAGGCAAATGATCTTGTTTGGTGTTCTCATCAAGAGTGTGAGCTTCAAAGACAGGAGCCTCTGATGCAGAAATAGCAGTCATCTAATACAGAGAAGGAGGGAAGAAAATGAATACTGAGGGTTTGAGGAGAAGAAATGGGATGAGATTTGCTAGTGGTGTAAAAGAAACAGTGCATTTGGGGACTGATAACAATATTTCCCACCCCTGCTCAAAGTGCATGCACTTGAGGCAGTGGTTAGGCTGGTTTATGGGGCCTATGGAGATATTACTGGAGTACAGCATTCAGCCTCCATCCCTCCATCCTTGGGGTGGATGACAGCATGCTGGAACTGCAGTGCAGAAAGAGGATTAGAAAATTTGCAAGGTGAAAGGAAGCCAAAGGAGCTTGGTGTATTTAGTTCACCAAAGGAAAGGCTGACAGGTTTATTATGGGTCTCTGGTAAGCTGAGTGGCATCAGCTGGCTTGTGTCCCCACACCATAAGTCACCTCCCCTTTGTAGGAGATTTGTCATGGTGTTGCAGCTGAAGACAGAGCAAGGGAGAAAGCTGTGAGTGATTGGCCCAGGTTTTTTTGATCCCAGGCCAGGTTGGATGGAGCCCTGGGCAGCCTCAGCTGGTGGGGGACAACCAGCCCATGGCAGGGGGTTGGGACTGGGTGGACTTCGTGGTCCCTTCCAACCCAACCCATTCTATGAAGAGAAAATGGGAAGTCCCATGGAGCCCTCCATTCCACAAGGCAGAACAGACTGTAACACCATATTGCCATTCTAAACATGATTTAAGACCAACAACAACAACAACAAACCAAAAGCTACCTTTAAAGTAATAATCCAAATTGTGCACTGAAATGAATGTTCACTTTGCATTTTGTGTGGAGTTTTCAGGAAAAAGCTAAGAAAAGTCTCACAAGAAACAGAAGGGCCAACCAAAAAAAGAACTTTTTTTGTTTTCTCAGACATAAGCACACATTAGAAAACATAACTGTTTTTAAAAGCAATCACTTTTTATACCTAGCTATTTTCAAAGAGGTCGTTTCACTCATTGTCACCTCTGGAAAAACAATAAGGCAGCAGTCGTTCATGTAATTGCACAGGCTTGCCTGGTGTTTTTTTTTCCTCTTGTTCAATAAAGTATCATTCATTTAGATCAAAATACAGTCTTCTTAAATTAGAGGTTTACATATGTAATTATATAAAATGATATGTTTGTTTACATCTCCAAGTAAAATTTACATCATTTTCTATCATTTATCTTTGAAATTCAATTTCATTTTGTCTATCTCTAATTTATTGCAGGAGATGAATGTGCTGTTAGAGTGTTTACAACGCCTCTCACTGCCTGTGGGTAATAAAATTACCCTGGTTATTGCTATTCATTTCTGCATTTCTATGGTTAGGAATACTTGATAGTTTTACTTTCCTGAATTAGGTTGGAAGTTCTGATGCTATTTGTTTTGTCTGCTCCCTTTTTTTCGTTCCGTTGAAAGCTCCAGACTTAGTTTCACACTATCAAAGAGCAGTGGGACTGCTGATGGCTGTATTTCTGAACAGCTCTGTACTCAGTTTCTGTGTTCAGAATACGGAGGCTGCATTCATATCTTTGTGTGTACTGTTAATAAATATTTGAGGTTTCTAATAAACTCGTCAGTAAACTCGTATGTTCCCACATGAATTTCTGCAAAATCAGCCTGAGGGAGCAGGCAGTGTGTATAACCCACTGCTGAATTTATGGAGAATTTTTGGAAAAGCGGTGTTTGCTTTAGTGCTTCTTTTGTCTGTTTAACTTGTTGGGTTAAAAGACCCATGTTTTCAGCAAACAGTCCCAAGGCATTTTTCTCCCCAAGCAGAGCTTTCAAGGGTAGGTCTACAAAGTTTTCTTTGATACCATACTGTGAATTTCTTTCTGTATCCTTCTTCCTTACAGTGGTTGAGAAAGGTAATTGGGAAATGGTCTGTGTTGTGGGCTGAGCATCAAAAGGAGCACACAGTACCTCTACAGAAAAGCCTCTCAAATTTTGTATTCTTGCTTCCATCTCAAAATTAATTTTCAGTAAGACGAAGGTCAGTACCTTTATGAGAAGAAAGTTTTCTCCAACTGTGAGATATTAGAAAAGCTTTCAACCATGACCTGAAGTTCCTAGTCCTAGTTCTCATCTATCCCACACTTGAATTTTATGAATGAAATTCTTTTTATGAGCATGCATGGCTTGAAGAAAAAAACAAACAAACAAGATTTAATGATGAACAGTAAAACATGCACTAAATTGTATTCAGTTAAATTTCTGGGGAGGGGGAAGAACCTCTTTTCCAACTCATCTTTGTATCCCTATGAAGACATTCAGTCTTCAGCTTAAAAGAGAGGAATATATTCATCTTCTTTCACTTCAGCATGTTTATTATCCATCATGTACGCTCTTCATATCTCATGTAAACCAGGTTTAAAGATGAGATATTAATAAAGGAGTTCTTTAAAATTTCATTTTCAAAAAATGTATGCTTTGTCCCATAAAATTTGCAGTATTTTCAAGAGACAGCAGTAAAATATGCTGTCTCTCCATACCAGATTCTGTGATTCTGTTATCTCCTAAGCAAGATTTCGCAACACAGCTCAGGTAAGGTTATCCATCTACAGTTTGAATGAAAATAATTTAATTTCGTAAGGAGAAGGCTATTGAACTCTCCTTGGCTTCATTGCCATATTAGGGAAATTCAATCTAAGCTAGAAAATAGCCTGTAGCAAACTGATTTTTGGTCCCAGAGTGCTATGCTATTGGAAAATATGTGAATTTCTTCTAAGTCAAAGGTCAGTTTAGTTCAGGATCACACCTGCAGCCGTGAATTGATCTGGATGCACAGTGGGTATGCATCAGAAGAAGCAAACATGCCGCCATGTTTCCCTGTGTACTGTTCAAGTGATGAGAGATTTTTTCTGCTGTAGACTTTATGTTCAACAGACCTTGGTGATTTTTTCTTCTGTGACTCTTTAAGTGCATGGATTAATTCATTTCCAACAGAAATGTTTGAAACAATATGTATATATAGAAAGAATAATCACTGGCAAACCCCAGAAGTAAAAGACCTCTCTAAATAAGTGTATTTTAGGATAATTTTTGACATTCACTCATTGGGTTTATGTAAAATGCCATACACATACTCAAATACTGGACTATGTCTGTAGTACATATGTATGCATTTCTGTAGTATTGTCTGTTTACGTAAGTACACATGACACGTGGAGATTTCTCATGAGGACCCACTATGGCAGGACATTCAGGTCTGGTATCCCAGCACAAGGACACGGAGCTCTTGGAGCAGATCCAGAGGAGGCCATGAGGATGCTAAAAGGTTTGGAGCACCTATTCTATGGAGACAGGCTGAAGGAGATGGGTTTTTCAGCCTGGAAAAGGGAAGGCTCTGGGAAGAGCTCGTGGCAACCTTCCAGTATTTAAAAGACACCTGAAGGAAAGGTGGGAAGGGACTCTGTTCAGGAGTATAGTGTTTGGACAAGGGGAAACAGTTTTAAACTAACAGAGGGGAGATTTAGGTTAAAAGTTACAGATTAACAAAAATGTTAGACTTCAATTTAAAATTTGGAGCTACAGTAGAAATAAATGACAGTATCACAAGCTTCTGAGGAATTATATCGAAATGAAAACTTACTGAACTTGCTGAAATGAAAGGTTTTGGCCTCAAATTACATAAAATATAAATTTGTTTGCTCTGTTTATGTTAAATTACTTTATTTCTTAATGTGTTCTTGACAATAAAAATGCAGAGATTACAGTCACTGTACAGAATTCTTTGCTATCATAAATTTGTGGAGCTGCCTTGATTGCAGTGGAATTGCTCTAGATTGAGCCTACTACCTGCATATCATCAGAGAGCAATGGGTGTTTTGAGGCATTTCTCAGATACGTTCGTCTCTCAGAGCCACATGTCTAAGCATCCAAGCAGAACGCTATTCAGAGAAATACAATGCATCACAGAAACTCCTTTTGAGAAAGAACATTGTTCCAGCTCTGAATAACAAAGTACAACTTAGGTGACATGATGGAACCAACAAGTTGCTACTACTCTGCCAGGTTTGATGGCTTTATTATTAATAAAGATAGTTTTCTGTAAAACCCATTATAAAGCATCAGTCATACTGTTGGATTCATAACTATTCCTGACTTTATGTCATCCTGTGTATATATAAGCATATGTTTGCACGCCTCCATGGGCACACACATACCTGACATTAACTCTAAGACACGGTGATTGAGTTATCATTTTGTGGTAAGCTGATCTTCCTCACTTGCTCACTAGGAACAGCGTGCTTTACTCATTTCAAAAGCAAACTCATACAGGTTTTAATCTTTCACTGAATTTTTTCATTTCGCCACCTTGCATCTGCAACATACTGTAAGCATTATGACAGTACTCAATGCCAAGAGTTGTTTAAATGTCTTGATCTCTGATTGTTTGGATAAGCAGTGATTTGTTTCCAAAATGGGGCACTGGCTGAAGCTGTACGAGTAGATTAATCAGTGAAAGAGTCAGGATTTCTTACTGTTGGTCTCGTCCCTGCTCCTGTGTCTATGTAGCTGCTGCACATAAGCTCCAAGATCTCCATGCACAGGCTGTGTTTCCTTTGTGAGGTAAATGTCACAAGGAGCAATGATGGTCCTACCCAGCGTGCCTTGAAGTGCTGGACGGATGTTTTGCTTTCAGTGTTAGCTGGGGCTTAGAATCACAGAATTCATAGAGTAACATGAGTTGGAAGGAATCCGTATGGATCACTGACTCCAACTCCTGGCTCCATACAGGGCCAGCCAAAAATCAGAGCAGTCGTGACTGTGTCCTGCAGATCAGTGAGACGTACTGCACAGGGTGTGCTCAGTCACCTTCCATCCTTTCCAAACTCTATAACATGAGGAGAAAAATAACTGCTAATTTATTTAGGGTAGGAAGAGTATTCCAATATTGAGAGGATTTATAGAAAAGCAAGTTATGTGAGAACGTGGTTATCTCCAAGCTGAAATACCGGACGAAGCAACGTTTATACTGTGTCAGAAAGGTTGCATTATAGCCTGAGGAGGAGAGGTGCCAGGATGCACAGAGAGATGTTTTAAGTCAGAAATTCACCAAAAAAGTAAGAAATTCAGAGAACAGAATCACATGACCCTGCTTGTGAGACAACAGTTTTATTGCCAATAACTTTCCTATCACACCCAGTTTTTCTCTTCACTTTCATAGCTGTTCTGTAAGAACCATCACAGTTAGAAATGTCTCCTGGACCTAGCAGGACCATGTTGTTTCCCTGGAAATTTCAGATAAACCATCTGAGAGGTGTGGTATGACTTCTGAAGCTTGTTAGCGTTTTTGCTATTCTGTGAAAAACGCCTGCTATATCTCCCAGCTGGCTTTGGACAGTTGACCAGATGGCTGTATCTACAAGAGCTATGGCACATATTGAAGATGGGGAAAAAGAGAAGTGGTCATTTTTCATCATCGTCCTCCTGAGATTTTATATCAGTGCAGCCCAGCATCATTACTTTGGGCATATATTTCCCCGTGAATTATTTTCTTTGGATAACATCTTTCTAAAATAACAACATGATAAGACAATACATTAGAGAAGAACTGCTGTTGGGATGCATTCTCTTGTACAAAACCAAGTTTCTCTTAGCGGCCCTGGAAAAAGAAAGTTAAGGTAAAAGAAAGTTAAACATTCTTCTAAAAATGACTACTGTCATGTATTTGTACTGAATGCAAGTGGGACACAGCAAGATTCTTATGAAACTTACGGAGGAGTTCCTGTAGTAAAGCCTCAGGGAGCTTTAAACATAACTGGAATCTTTTTTTCTTCTCCACTTTCAATGATAGGTCTAAAAGAGTTGCCTGAAATACAGTTTCATACTCTGAAAGAACCAGATTCTTATCTGTACTGGTACATGACCATAATTAGATAAATAGTTGTTGTAGAACTGTGTATGGAAGTATTGCCTGGCACTCATTAAGGGCAACTTCATTTTAGTATTCAGTCTAAGTTGTTATCCTGTTTTACTGGTTACCTGTCCTTTAGCAACAGCTGCTGGCTTGGTACTAAATCTGCTAAGATCTGTTCATTTTAAAATATAGACACTTTTGTTGTAGATTCTTGCCATGTGTTCGTATGCCTCTTTCAGAACTAAATTCAGTTCTGCAAGGACTCTGACCATTATGGCAGTCCAAAGGGCTCTACTCTGAAAAAAGAATAAAAAAAAAGAAAAATCCCAAACCTGTAATGGTTCTGTGAGACCGTTTTAGTTTTACTAGTGAAAGACTAGCACTATAAATTCTGTGAGTGATGCTTAGTGTCAAATGTTAGCTCTTGATCTTCAAAGCAGAAGTGAAATCTTTTGCCTGAAGTAGGTGATAAGGACAGAAGTCTATGATTTATGGTGTTGCCTGGGTATTCCCTAGTGTGTGGGGGGAACTGACTAATATTTCAGCATAGCAAATGCTTTAAATATTTATTATTTAAGGAGAAGATCCTTTTAATTCATAGTACCCCAGTAAGAAGGCTGAAAATGAAAGATGGTATAAAAAATGATCATATTCCTTACTTAGGTTAGGTGATGCACAATAAATGTCCGTAGTGACCGTACATGGGACAAATAAGGATTGTTCATTTTTATTTTTTTTTATCAGTTTTTTGAAGCTACACTTCCTTCATAACTTAGAACTTCTCCCTTGTGCCTGTGCATTCTTTTTAGACATGGTAGATCTTGTGTGAATGACACCAATTTGTCATCCATGCTGTCATGTCTGTTTAAACTCCTGCAAGGAGTAGAAGTCTCCCATATGGTGTAGCTGTTTTGAATACTTACAATTGCTTGGTGCAGGAAATACCAGTTGTTTTGCTTTTTCAGCCTTTTGCCAGCACCTGTTTGTCCTTCCATGTAACAATATAACGGAGATTTCTCTAATGGTCCAATCTGGTGCCCGCAGTATCCCCTTGGGTGCCACTTATGGGGTCTGGCAGATCTCATAATGAGCCTGAAATAGGGGAGGCAGACTGGACTTTCCTGTCCTTTACTTCAGGTACTGTTTTCCCTTCTTTACCCACAATGTCTCCCCCCTACTTCTCACCAAAATAGGTAAGCGATTCCTCTAAGTAGAAGGCGACTATGTATGAGAAGTTGCAGCTGTAGAAACCTTTGGAGACTAGAGGTACTATTTAGATTTGCTGCGACTTGTTTCCAAAGAATTCACAGTCACTGTGGATCTGTGTTTAGGTGACTGACTGATTTGATTTAATAAGTAGATCTTAGTTCTACGGGGAGTGTTCTTTTCCTGTCTTGGTTGATAGTCTTACAGAGGAGGTGTTCGTAAGAGCTACTTTGTCCACTGACATCATTTCCAAAAACATTTTTACCTGTAGGAGAAGTCAGTCCCTTTACTATTGTCTGAATCTAGCAGACAACACTCAAAACAATGAATTTACCCATCCAAAGAAATGTTTTGTATGGGGGAAATTCAAATGTGACCTTTAAATCTCTACCGAGAAAAAATAAAAAATAAGCTGTGCTCACAGAACATCATTTTTCTTGAGAGAACTTGGAAAGTACTTCATTTTCTTTA
Source organism: Cyrtonyx montezumae (assembly GCF_038088225.1). Classification (NCBI taxonomy): domain Eukaryota; kingdom Metazoa; phylum Chordata; class Aves; order Galliformes; family Odontophoridae; genus Cyrtonyx; species Cyrtonyx montezumae. Next base: position 7,409,094 of record NW_027071848.1, read on the forward strand.
CTTGGTATGAATCTCAAAAGAGGTTAATCGTTTGTGAAAGTGCATTGCTTTAAAGAAAAGATATCTTGATCATCCTCATGCATGGATACGTGAGGGTACTTTATTTTAAAGATTCAATTTGATCATGGAACAAATTGATGAAACTGTGGTACAAAACCTTAAATGCATTAGAATGATTACATTTGGAAATCATTACGTATACAGGTAGTTATTATAGAAATAATCTTCTTTGTCAAGTATTCTTGGCATGGAGGTAATCAGCATCCTATCCCATTAATTGTTTAAGAACTCTGAAATCTGTAATGAGGTTTTTTGTAGAAGGATCTCAGTCAAATGCAAATGATTCAATGAAGCACTTAATCATAAGACAAATAGTGATTCTTTAGTAAGGTGTTTTATTCAGTGTAATAAGTGTAGCATGTTAAGCAGAGATGCACAGCTAAATGTTTTTCAGTTACTTTTCTCACAGCATTTTTCTGTACAGATTCATTGTTAGTCAGAAAGTCATAATGGCTGTGCTGCAAAAGAAAAGGCTTGACAGATGTCAAGAAATCTGTGTCTGATATAGCTTCAAATAGATTTTTTCCCTTTGAGTGTTTGAAAAATGAATTTGGTCTCCTGGTCGATGGAGATATATATTTTTCAGCTGGTATTGACAGTCAAATATCATTCTCTGTTCACAGGTCTGATTACAACAACATCAAGAAAATTGGATCGAGAACAGCAAGCAGAGCATTTTTTGGAGGTAAGATTAAGTGGAAAATATATGTTAAAAGGTTAACTGATTATTGTAGTTTAAAACCACTTCTTCCTATGCCAAGAGAGTAGAATTCTCCCTTCTCTCAAGATATGGCTGACTCACACAAAGATGGGAGTTGCCTGATTATATAGAATTAAAAATACATCTGCAATTCACAAGGACAGGGAAAAAAAAAAAGAGAAACAAATGTGCATGAAATTTTTTTCCACCTCTAATCTTCTTCAGTTAAATCTATCGAGGTAGACCTTAAATTTTATTTGTAAGATAACTGTAGATTATTCCAGAGAAAAATACTTCTTCTAAAAATTGTGGAATCACCTCAACCCTGCCAAGATTTGTATAGACTGCACTTCTTGCACCCTGAGTCACCTTGAAGTGTACTGGAATGTTTCCTGTCTCTGAAGTTAAACATGTTTACAGTTTTCATGTAAACATGAAACAGAATATTCTGTTTCATGAAAGCAAATTTTGACCTTACTCACTTTCACTGCATCTTCAGAATAAATGGTAATTTTCTTATTTTTTGCTCACTGGGACTACCAGTGACAATTTTCAAATTAAAAATTGCCCTCTAAAAAGTGTGCATCGGTAACCATTCCTTTGATTTAATCTTAATGGAATGTTTCTCTTTATAAACAGCTGAAATACACTGGAAACAGAGTGATTATTTGTGTACTGTTTTACCACCTCTTCTTTTGCACTGCTGTACACCATGGTAATGCTTTCCTTTGGATAGAAGATCCTTGACTGTTCTCTTGTCAATCTGTGAAATAAGAAGCTCTTGATTCATGTTAGTACAAGTGCAAGAGGGCCATATTGTCCCACATCACCAATAATTACTGTCTTATATTTTAGGAAATTATTTTCAAATGAGTACAAATTAAAAGCATCTGGATAAAATAGTTCCCAGCGCAATCACTATTTCACAGAAAAATGCAGTAAAGTACACTTTTTTATATTCCATGTTTGCATTTCTTTTTTGCTAGAAATCCAAAATTGTTCTTGCCTAGTGCAGAACACAGGAATAAAGAGTTAATTTACTACTGTACATGGTTTTATGTGGGTTTTTTTCCTTGGTAATTCACTGTAGATTCCCACACATTCCAGGCCATAAATAAATGGAAGGGAATAAAAGGATTTTGCCCTTGTTAAGATTTATTAAATTGGAAACTGTTAAGTAATCATGTGTTCAAATAACTGCAAGCTTTCCAGTTTATATGGTCAGAGAGGGTCGTAAACGGAATGAAATTGGCATTGATTTTGAAGTGTATATATTGATGAGAACCTTAGGTCTATAAGTCTCTTTTGCATTCGTGTGCTTCCCTAAGAGATCCCAGTGAAACATGCCAAAATCACACTTGCCAGAGGATTCCCATAGTGAGGAGGACGTTTTACTATTACAACAAAAAGAACGAAAAAAAAAATTGCTTGTAAAAATTAGGCTTTAGTTATCAATACAGTATAGGTTAATGTATTCCTTCCTCTGTTTTTTGTCTCATTTGTGAAAACTGACTGTAAGATTCTAAAGACTGGAAGCACAATTGAGGGTTGTGTTGGTGAAGGGTTGGTCTTAGATGATCTAGTTGGACTAGATGATCTTATCGGTCATTTCCAACCTGTATGATTCTATGAATGGGGAGCACTGAAACCGAATGGAGGGCAGGCTGTAGAGAAGAAAAACATCTGAATGTGGAGGTTTGGGAGAGTCTCATGGAGAAGTGCAGAGAGGACCATGTTGTAAAACCCAGCTGAGGATGCTGTCCAGGAGAGGGATTTGGCTCAATGGTCAAATCAACCTTTTAAACTGCTAAGGAGCACTGACCATCACTGCCTGCTAGAAGGCGAAGTCCCTGGATCAGAACAAACAAGCTGCTGGATTTCCAGAGCTGGGCTTGCCAAGGTGTGCATTTTTTTGTGACACTCACAAAAAGCATTTTATATAATGCTTGGCTTGCTGTGTGTAATTAACCCCCTGGGAAAGCCTTAATTGCCAAGACAACCATGATCTTCCCATAGTGCAGTACTTCCCATCCAGCTCTATTTCAAACCTTCCTCCCAGTAGTCTGTCTGCTATAAAAGACAGCAAATTTGTCTCCCTTTGAAAAGCTGTCATAGGGCTTGACCTGACAGTCTTTGGTCTCTCTCCCAGTGCATGTGTGAAGCACTGACAGACCTTTCCTAGATACAACTTGTTAATTATTTTTAATAAGCTGTCTTTTTTATTCCACCTGAATTTGACAGGGATGCCATTACATGCTGGCCACTGTTTACCAAGTAGATTCCATTAGCAGCAGTATTTCTACATCATTGCAAAAATTAACTGGAAAACAAGATGAGCTAACAATGTCAGTGCTGTCAGACACTGGATTTGGGTTTTGGGTGGTCTGTGTGGAGCCGGGTGCTGGACTTGATAATCCTTATGGGCCCCTTCCAGCTCGGGATATTCTATGATTAGATGGTTCTGTAAACATGGATGATATTAGCCATTAGTATTTCTGCATGCCATGGCTATCTCCAGGTGATGGCTTAGAGTAGCTCTTCTGTTCCTGTCTGTTTCAGAGGAAACATGAATTCTCAGCAAGGGCTGACTATATATTTAAGTGCAGCTCATCCATCCATCTCTTCTTTTTTCCTCACTGAATTACCTTCTTTGAAAAAAAATATGTATTTCTTCTGCCACATCTTTCACTGATTGTGGCATTGCCATTTTTTTCCAGTTCCTGAGTTGAGGGCTTAATTTTTTTTGACACGTCTGTAATGTGTTGAAAGGGTGCAAGTTTTATTCAGTGCTTGGTATCAGGGAGCATTTTTCTGCTTTGGTGGTGATTGGATGTCACTGGATTTTATGCAGGATGGTCTCTTGCTTTAGTGGATTCTTACTAAGGGAATGCTTCTGCCAGAAATGGGGGGAAAATGACCACATAATTACTTTTCTTTCCCACATGAAGTATACCAAAAGCATTTGTTTTATTTCACACGCTTCCTTCAGTCTGTATTTGGATATTGTGTCTATATTTGGGATAAAGTTAATACTCATCTGAAACAAGAAAGGCAATTCTTACAGTTACCTGCTCACTTTGCAAGGAAATGAAGACAATAATGTATTTCCATGAGAGGGGTAATTGCAGTTTTCAGGTGATCTGTATGTTGTTTCCATAATTGAACAGATCAGCACTATGGCTATAGGCTTCCTTCTTTTCTTCTTTCTTTTTCTGGATAGACGCTGTCTGTAATTTTGGTTTAGTACTTAACTCTATCTTCTCTTGTATTACATCAATGTACTGAAGTCAGGAATCTTAAACTGGGGAATACAAGTGGAGTTTGAGCTATGGAAAAACACAAAAAACAGGCCGCCAGTTTTTCCTTCTCACTTTTTTATAGTTGCCTCCTAATACCGTTCTGACAGCTTTACCTGTACTCTATTTTCCCATAGGATTACATGTAAAAAGCTACTGGAGTGATGGAGGCTCAAGAATAAGCATTAAAAATAAAGCATTTCATGTAGGATCTACAGCCTTGTATTATGTCACTTGATTTGGAGATGTCCAGGATATGAATAATTCCTGGTCTGCTTTACAATGTACATGTGCAGCTTGATAGGAGAGGATTGTTTAATCCAGGCTTTAGCTCATTGACTTGCTCATTCAGCCCAGAAAGTGGACCTGAGTGTATGCTTCCTGAGTGTGAGTGATTTCTGAATGCACTAAGGGACATGCTGGCTTTCCTAAGCTTCCAGCATGGAAAATCTTTAGGACAGACACCCACTGCTGCAACAGTTTGGTTTGCTGGGGTGCATTTAGCAAAAGAATGAGCCAATGAGCCACAAGTGTTACAGCCTTCAGCATGCAGTTCTTTGAAATGCCAGAATGTTATGATTGGAGAGCTAAATCATTTGTAGTGAGACACGGCCTCTTCATCTTCTCCATAGAGGAATATAATGTATTGGTGCTTTCGGAGTGCTGAGGCTTTTCAGCCTCCCCTTGATGACCTCACGGAACGCAGGCTTTTAACTCATTTGGCCAGTTTTGACAATTGTAGCCATAGCAGATATCTGTTATTCCAACCTAGGTTTAGATTTATTGTTGTAGATTCAGTCAGAAATATCTTCTAATATCTGTCATAGTGGAAAACTCATCTATTTTGAACCTGTTGCTGGAATAAGAGTAGTTGCTAGTAGCACGGTCAGAAGTTTAGACCTTTGCCGAAGTGACAAAAGAACTGAAGACAATAGGTTTCAAACTTAACCTTCCAACGTCCAAGTCATGTACCATAATTAATGAGGAGGAGAAATGAGAGCAGGACATTGGCTTAACTCAGCTGATTTTTAGCCAACTTGGTATGATTGGAAGGGCGAATGTGCCTCTCAAGTGCCTTGCTGCTGCAGCAAGTCCATATACACAAACCTCATCCATCTTCTCACTGTGATGCCTTAGTGTAGCTCTGAAAAGAGTGACAGTAACAGTGCAAGGGGTTGTAATGAAGATAAATTGGTAAATCTGATGTGGGTGTCAAAATACATGGGCTGAATGAAGCGTGTGTATTGGTTTCTATTTACTGTAAGTACAGTAACAAGGTGCAATAAACTGTTAGATGGCATGTATTTATATGCAGTGATTAGAGGAAAGAGTAAAAATGTGCTGTAATTGCAGCCTTCCAAAACGATTTCAAATTTCCACTCATTCAATAAGAAGTTGTAATTGCAGGGGGTGTTTAGATGGAGGGACTGTCATTTTCCATTTGGAATTTGGTCAGAGATAGCACATGGGAACTTGCTGAAACTTTGATGGCCATGGTCTCTGGGGGGAGGGGGTCTAAAATCCTGAAAAGCAGCACTCTAAAATAGTGCAGCCTCTCAGATCTTCCCCCAGACACCGTGATGGTGGCTCAGCATTGAACCAACGCTGTGTTCTGTGCTATCCTCCGCTTTTTCTCCAAGATCTCCCACGCAATAACTTAATATATTTAACCTTGTTTTGCTTTAGAGCCTATTCATTTAGGCTGTACCCTTCACTGCTGGTGATGCCTGCAGTAAGGAGTCCTTTGTGAGAAGTTGGCGTGTTTTCCAAAGAGCACGGGCAGCAGTATGGCAATATGCTCGTGTGTATTTTTCACAGCAGAAGTACAAAAGCTGAAGTTCATTGGGTTTATGTAGCTGAATGGTACTCTACAGAACATTGATTGCTTAAACTCTGGATTACGAATCCGTGTAAGCATTTGTTTCATGGATCTTTAGCATTGCCCACATTTGGCAGAGAAAGCTGCATTTTTTATTGGTGACATGCTGGTAATGGGGTAAAAATGAGGCAGTGTGTCTGATTGAACATTTTGTCTGAGTTTTTAATGGCTCCAAAGGCACATGCCACCTCATTTTAACACTGAAGCTTATCAGATGATGGAAGGGAAATTAAAAGTGTAGGTAAACAGTGTCTTTTTCCAGCTCCAGTTTAAAAGTGGTTAGTTAAAGCTTTGCAGTATATTGATGCTTGGGAAAAATGAGAACTACTTTTTTATTGTTATTTCAAGGATGTCTAAAAGGATTTGTAGTGGAACAATCAGTGTAAAGAGAAGACTTTCTAAAGAGACAATGAAAGCTGTGTCATGGTGTCCACTTTGAATGGCGATGCTTTGAACTTGAATGTCAACTTCTAAGGGGGGGAAAAAAAAAAAAAGGAAAGAAAAGAAGAAAGGGAAGTAATGAAACAGTTCTAAAAACAGCAGAGAGCTCATCTCATCCCAGCCGTTTTATCAGCAGAGGATGCTGTTCCAGAGGTGGAGCTGCCTGCAGGACGGGCTCTGCAGTGCTGGTTCTGGTCCAGACCAGTGTTCCTTCCACAGGGGGGCACAGTCTGGGCTCCCTCATCCCATGCTGCTGATCAAATCCCACGTGCTCTGTTCCCCAGGAGCTGTCTGTGCACCTGCCTTCTAGAAACGTTTGCACGTACTGCTCCCAGCCCCCTTCCCCTCCCTTCCTGATTAGTATTATTTTTTCTTCCTTCAAGTTGCTATTTTCAGAAGTAGCCAACAACTTTCCAAAGGCAGGAGGTGACCCGAGGTTAAAACTCTCTTTCAGAGACAGATTTCCATATGACATTGCACTCCACTTCCAATGTGTACTCATGCATAAAGTCTTATGCAGCAAAACACAGGGCAAGTCCTGGTGTGATTCATCTGTCTGCTCTGATAAGTGGTCTCCCTCCACAGACTATCGTCTCCAGCTAATGTGATCCAATAAGATGAAGAATCATCAAGTGCATCACTGAAAATGTTACTTGCTTAGTGGCCTCTGTGTGAGAGATATGAAGAGGAATTTTAAACGGCAAAATAATTAAGGGACAGCGTTTTTACAGATTCCTCTCTTTTCCTTGACTATTGCAAATTTAAATAGCTCCCAGATGTCCTTTTATTTTAGATAGTGACTTGAGAAGTAACACAGATGACAAAGCCTAAGCATTGGAAAGACTGTTTTTCTTCACGCGTGTGGAATTTTAATTTTGCTTTGTTATTAAATAAGGAAAAGAAACTACCATAAAATTATTACAGTACAGTATAATAAATTTGAATTTAAAAAAAAATCTATTTAAATCTCTCCCATGTGAAATTCATATTGCCAATGGGAAATGTACACACAGATCTGATGACATAATATATGTCAAAAGCAAGGGGCAGGAATGGGTCTCTGTATATCAACGGCTGTGACCCTCAGCTCATCTCGGTTATTGAACGAAATACAAATGGCCTTGAGAGGCTGGATGTGCTAAGAATGGCTGTGACATTTCCACACCATTTGTAGACTTTTAAGTCACTCCTGAGGATGCTTTGTTTGCTTTTGGTCTTGTGCTTATGGTTGATTTCAGTCTTTATTTTTCTAAGATACTGTTCATCTAACTCTTTCAGCTCCCTCAAGATTAGCTCGTTTCTCTTACACGTGCTCTCACAAGGATGATGCAAAGGATAAACATACCACAGGCAGTTTAATTACTGATCACTAATATCCAGATATCTGATTCTGGCCTTTCTTGGAGAGTGCTTTAGTTGTCCAGTGATAATCTGATGCTGCAATGAAGTTCTTACCTGGCATCTCACACTGGTTTGGTTTGTCTATTCTATTGATTCCAGTTACCAATAGTAATGAAGAAAAGCAATCTTCTTTTTTTGTGTTCAGTAAACTTCCTAAATCAAAGGTCTTAATAGCTTAATATGCAAAACTTTGTTTTATCTCACGAATGTTTGACAGTTATGGCAATGAGTCAAATATTTATAGAGCTTTTATAGATGCATTGTAAGCTTGGGTTAACTTGTTTGGTTATTAAAATAAAGAAGCACAGCTCATTTATTATTTAGTCACTCCTTAGCTCTTGGAACAGATTTGATTTTTCCTCAGTTTGTCAATAGATTCTTCATCTGTAGTGGAATACCACCCTGGGCATATCTTCCACAAAATAATGTTCTGTTGCACAGCAAGTCTGCCTAGAAAATGGGGAGGAAAGCATTATAATAGGGCAAAATGAGTTTGAATTTAGAAAAACGAAAAATAAAAAGTTTTGTATTTAAATCCCTAATTTCCTAAATTAACAGGTTTAAAAAACTGTTAGCCATTCAGATGAAAAGTTACAGAACCATTAAGTTTTGAGAAGTCCACTAGGGTCATCTGGACCAGCCATCAATCTGCCCCCACCATGCCCACTCGTCACATCCCTCAGTGCCTCATCTCCACATTTCTCGAACACCTCCAGGAACAGTGACTCCACCAACTCCCTGGGCAGCTTCTGCCAGTGCCTCACAGCTCTTCCAAAAAAGAAGTTTTTTCTTAATATCCAACCTGAAGAAAATCTAGTATGAAGATACAGATTATTTTGCACGTAGAATTCAGGTTCATAGGTGCAAAGTGAGATCAGAGACGTTGAGGGCCAGTACTTTGGTTCACACACTGCTGTCTAACACAGGTGCTGTACCTTGTTAGAAAAATATCATTTCTGATTGCCCAGAGCTTTGCCTTAGTTAGGAATGATTTGCATGTATCTGGAGTTGGCAGAAGGGAGGTAGCTTGCTTTACAGATTTCATGAATCACTGACCTGAACTGTTGGGTCATGAAATGAAGAAATGAAAATCCATAAAGCACAGCACTGTCAGCTTTTTCGTACTGGGCATCAAGTGCTCATCTGGGATTTTCAGTGGTCTCACAGCAATCCAGCAGCAGGTCTCAGCTTTAAGCCCCTCGTCACATGCAGGCATGGAAGCAGATACTCAGCCTGTAGGGTTCTTGTGCTGTCTTATCTGTTGTTCCCCACTTCTTTCAACAGCATTACAGAAAAGGTGGAGTTGTGCCAGAGAGCAAATCCAGCCTGCAGGCTGCCGCCCTGCTAGGTCCTGAGCATCAGCGGTTTCTGAACCCTCTGGACCTAATTAAAATCTCACCAGACTTAGCTCCGTGCAGCTGTGAAGCCAAATAGTACAAGAAAGTGACCTTTTGGGGATTACTAGTATTATGTTAAGCTATCTATGATGTCAGTGCAGGGAGGGGAAAGTCTTATTATCCTAGGGGCTCAGTGGGTTCTCTTGTTCACCCCAAGTAGAGCTCTTAGTCTGGCTTTAGAAGCACTAATTTTCTTGAAATTCGTAGAGTCATGGAATGAATCTAAGTTGGAAGGGACCACAAAGCCCACCCAGCCCCAACCCCTGCTGTGGGCTATTGTCCCCAGCCAGCTCAGGCTGTCCAGGACTCATCCAACCCGGCCTTGAGCACCTCCAGGGATGGGACACCACAGCTCTCTGGGCAGCTGTGCCCTATAAGTTAAGTATTTCTTCCTAACATCTGAATTTTCCCTCTTTTAGCTTAAAGCCATTCTCCCTTGTCCTATCACTATCAGACTGTGTAAAAAGTCAGTCCCCCCTCCTCCAGATAAGTACTGGAGCTTATCCCCTTTAATATCCAGAATGAAGGAATGAAGCATTGGCACCCATGGCTGCATTTCCCCAGGTATATCTGGATATGGGTGAGTTAACACACGAGAGAAAAGCAATTTAAAATACACCCAACACCTGTTTTTTCTGCTCTGTTTGCAGGAGTATGAGATGGCAGAGCATTAGATCAATGTAAATGGGATGGAAAAGTCTTATTAAAACACCAAACATTATTGTGTGGTTTGAAAATTAGGTCTGCAGCCATGTGTTAAATGCTGTTGAAACAGAGAGGGATATATTAATGGTCTTCCCGTATTATAAATCATTCCTTGTGCTAAGGTTGTGTAGGCAAATTCTGTGGTTAATCTGTACCCAGTTCTTTTCTGTCAGGATTTAGGAGTTTGGTCTAATGCTGCTCTCCCGCTGATGGATTAGCTCACAGATTAGCTCAGAATTTTTCTTCATTGTATGTTTCTTAAGATCCATAGTGCTGTTTTTATGGGATGGAGCCCACCTACCAGTCACAAATTGGTTGGATGTGCCCTTTCAGGATGTCTGTGGGGCCAGGCTCCATGGTCGCGAGACAGAGTCATTGTGAAGGGTGTGCTTCCTTGCTAAATTTCACTTTTGTGTGATGAATGTACCAATGTTTTAATCTTCTGCAGGAGCAGCAGGAACTCTTTCACATGATTTGAATCTATTTTAGATGTGCAGAGTCCCCGCTTTCTGAAGCATGTCTGCTTTAGCGCTGTATCATGTGTTCTGTAGCATTTGCAACACTGATCAGCTGCCAGACTGTTAATTTATGTCTGCAAGTGTGAGCACACACATATGCACACACACACACATTTTGGGGAGGTCTCCATTTCCTGCCTCTCAGCCTAAGACAGCTGAGCACTGGATTTAAGGCAAGAAGGCATCTTCTTTCCCCATCAGCAACACATTGCATCTGTACTAAAATCCCTTCTGGGCACAGAAAATCCTTAAATGCCTTTTAATTAATCCAGCATTTAGAAACGTGCCCTTCCACAAGTTTTGTATCCATTTATCCTTTCTTCTCAGATGATCTGTTCTCAGCTGCTCAGAATTCATGCTTATTATCTGTAAAAAAAAAAAAGTTAATTCTGAGATATTTTCATATCTTTTCCGGTCTGTCCTGTGTTTTCAGGGACAGTCCTCTTGCTTCCACCCTTCACACGCACCAAACCCAGCTACCCTGCAGTACGGCCTGTAGGCATCCGGGCACCAAGTATCCAGTTCCTTTAACATGCTTGGATAATGGGGTGCTTTGGGGCATGCTCTTTGATCATGGCCTGCCACAATGTCCACGGGGTCTTACTGCAGATGGTTCCTGAGACACCCTCAGCCTGGTCTGATCATTTTCACTTGTGTGCTCTTTCATTTCCAGGCAGCCCCTTGCAAGAGTTGGTCCCTTCTGACTCTATGGATTCGATGATTCTATAAAGGAAAAAAATAAAATATTTATTTCCTTTTGCACGTTGTGTTAGATTTTACAGTCTTCTCCATGATCCTCTTTACTTCATCATGATTAAGAACATTCCTGCTCCTGTGGTCCACTCCCTTGAGTGTCTGTCAGACTAAACTCACTTCACCCACATTTTGTCTGCTTCTTCCTCTGACATCCATTTCATATCCATGTTGTTAAAGCTCTTACTGGTCTCATAATTTCCAGTGTTGGTGATGCACTGACACATTTTCATGGCCCCAAATCTGCTCCACCAGGATGTGCAGATGATGAGAACCTCTTTCAATCATATCTTGAGTACACCACCATTTTCTTTGGGTCTCAGCACATGCAATCAGAACGTTTGAGTTGGAAGGGACTCTTAAAGGTCATCGAGTCCAACTCCCCTGCAGTGAACAGGAACACCTGCAGCTAGATCAGGTGCTCAGAGCCCCCTTCAGGCTGACCTTGAGTGCCTCCAGGAATGGAGCATTCACCACATCCCTTACAGTCTTCTCACCACACCCTATATGTTTTGATATATTTCATCTACTCGTTTGTTTTCCCCGATTACCACTTTTGTCTCTGTTCCACATAATTCTCCAACATTCAACTTGAGCAAAAAAAGACATACAGAAAAAATACCATGCAAAAATATGCAGAATGTATTTACTTCTTTTTATTTTGAGAACAATTTCTTATGGCAAAAGTACATCATTGTGTGATACATGATGAAATAAGATTGGAGTATTTAGCGTAATTTGTAACGTGACACAAATTAATGTATTTACTAGACACCTAGAGATAAGAAAACATCTAATCAGGATGAGCATCAGTTTAATAAGCATATTTGACACCTTCTTTCTCCCTAAATATATTACCATGGAACAGAAGAATCCTAATGCTTTTCTTATCTGACTGCGGCTTGATAATAATCAGAGACCAAGCAATTCTTTTACTTTTTATGAAGATATGATTTAAAAACAAATTTACAAAGGCCCTGAAGCATCAAGTGCTATGAAATCTGCCCTCAAAAGCAGTAATTTTCTTTTCCCAGCCTAACAAATTTAAGTTGTCAGGAAACAGATTAATCTCCTCATTCTGAAATGTAATATTGCTGTTTGCTAATCTCGTGATACAGAGATGTTGAAAATGTTATCATAGCAGCTCTAGAGTACATTTTATGTTTTGGCAAAATAAATAATGCTTTCTTTGGCAAGGAATATTCTAAATATTCAAAAGCAAGGACTAGCGTAGATAATTGAGAGCAAAAATGTCATAGTCAAAATAAGGAATTATTTTTTCTCACATTTCCTGGGAAAGGAAAAGATATAAATATTGCTAATAGTGGTCTGTCAATTTATGGCTTCAACCAGCATGTTATCTTTTATCAAGATACCAAGAGAAATCTTAATACTTTCTGTCATAGCCTCAGATATATTTGTTTTTCCCTGTGGATCTTGTTTCCTTCCACTACCATTCCAGAAAATGTTAAAGGCATTGTATAAATAGAAATGTGTTCTTAACCTCCAAGGCCAAACAGATACTTGAAAGACTTAATTGAAAAAAAAACCACGGAGATTTTAAACTTGTCATTTTCTGTGGGCACTTGTTTGTTTTGTTTGGTTGGTTTTGTTTTTTAACCATGACAACAGTTTAAAAAAATACTGAAAGAGAAATATCCAGAAAGCCCTGAGTTTTATACAGCCCAGCTTCTCTCAGCTGAGACCATGTCTTGCTATGCGATAGAGCAGTGTCATAGTGGTTTGGCCTCTCAGCAGCAGAGTGAGAAACAGAAGGCAATGGGATATGTGTTGATAAGTAAGATAAGGGGCTAATTACCTTAGTCTCAAAAGAAATCCACAGCATATAGCCGAAGAATATTAAGAATATTAATTGGCATAGGAGGTTTGCTTGCATATCGCCCTGTTCTCCTCACCCTTTTGTTCAAAAGGACCTGCCCAAACTCCCTCTGTGTGCTGCAGCCTTGGATATGTGTCTGTGGGAGAAATTCTACTACTAAAGCCCAGCTCTCATCCTTTTTGTGCTGGCATTTTCCAAATATATCTGCAGTTCAGGATATTTCAGTATTTTTTTTTTTGCAAGCCTGGCTGAAGTAGTAACTCAAGCATTTGTCCAGGGATTGGCATTTAATATTTGCTTTAAGTGTCTTCTCTTCAGGCATTGAATTCTAAAATCCCACTGCCTGTGAAAGTACCAATTCAAAGCTGTGGGTTTTTTAATAAGAAGGAACCTGATGCATTCAGAGGATTTTGTGTTTCCTGCAGCCCTCAGAACCCAACTTTCCACAACTGCTAAGCTCCCAGAAAACCCTGCTCCATTGCAGCATGTTGCTCAGCATGGTGCTGTCATTCACCCTGCTTCTTGACAGAGCAAATTATCCAGCTCGGAGCTGTGGGCTGTGTTTTCAGTACCTCCATCAGTTCTTGCAGGGCTTATGTGTGTCCCATCCCTCTGCTCCTCTTTGCAGCATGGCCTCAGAGCTACCTCTGAGCTCTTCAGCTTGAGACCCCTTGGCTCCTCTTGGGTGCCTGAACAGTAGCAGCTCAATCAATTATATATTCACATTCTATTTCTTAAAGGTTCTTTGCACACACAGATTCACCAGACTCATTGCAGCAAAACAGGAGCTGCATCTTAAACCTCTCTTGATTGACAAACTGCCTTTGCCCCAGTGACCCTGTAAATAAGATGAGGATATTTTGTCAGAGCAGAATTCTGTGGATCAGACTCTCAATCTCCCACTTCTCAAACTGGAAGGAGCTCCAGAGAACAAGTGCTGTATCTGCATATTTACAATACATTTCCTTAAAGGAAGCAGCAGTGGTACGGATGGCAGTGGCCATGGCTGCACACCATGAACATGCCATGACCCCAGCATCTCGACATCGGGATTAGTGCCTGGACTGACATATCCAATCTTCCTTTGCCAAGGGATCACGCCTCCGGAGCTGAGCCTGACGGGATACCCTTGTGCTGTTCAGGCGCTCCCATAAATCAGGAGCTTTCTCACGGCTATTTCCAGCCAAGTGCCTAGCCCATTTAACACCCCCTGAGACCATCTCAAAAGCAGAACCTTTTCTTTTTCAATCTCTTCTGCTGCAAACCAACAAAGCAACTCATTAGAAGGACTCTTTCTGCTTCCCTCCTTTTTCTCCCTTCACATAGTGAGGGCTAATTGGAGGCCCATAAAATGTATCAACGAAAATTCTTGTTTTTCTCCCATATATCATTGGCCTTGCTTTACCAACTTGGGTACACTGTCTCACGCCATGTTTTATTGTCCCTCAGACCACATTATGGGCAGGGCAGTCTCACAAAGGTTAGTAGCTTTACTGGGTTGTCTTTTGGTGTGACATTCTCACTCATCACCCTAAGTACAGTCATTTTTTCAGCAGCCTTGGACATCCCTAGTGAAGTTAATTGGATGCTGCTTACTGTTGTCTTCAAACCCACCCGTGTAAATGGGAACTTCTTGTAGGTGATTGTGCCTACTCCTAACTTTAATTCCACGTCCAGGAAAGGATGTTTGGGTTGATACATCCAGCATTTCTACCACACACTTTGACATTTGCAATCCAATTATAACTCACCATGGCCTTCCGGTTCAGCTATCTTCCCATTACCACGCTATGTGTGTACTCTGTATATAGCCTTAATGGGAAAATAAGCAGTAAATTATGAGCCTAAATGAATCCTTTTAACAGTTATGGTGATTCTGTAAACCATGGAAGGGGAAGTACAATGCTTTGTGCAGTTGCTGGGGTCCAAGTTGGAATTGCTGCTTTGTCTTTAGAATGTCCCAGGGTACTGAAGTTAAGCAAACTGAGTATCTTTTATGGACCTGGATGTCCACACAGTAAGAACATGAACCTCAAGGGCTGTGCATGGTAAGATCTTAAGTTCTTGTATAAATGGCTGCTGTCAGTAGGAAATAGTGAGTTTATATTAATCTTTTTTGATTAAATATTTCCCTTTCCCAGATGGAAAATACACTGCCTACGGTCTACTTATATTCCACTGACCCTTTGCTCAGCTGTGAATGCCATCCTGTGGCTGCAAAAATCAAATGCATGTTAAAGATGAATGCTGCAGAAGAATAGAAGTGCTAAGAATATTCTAAAAGTTGTGTTATTTTAAAATTCCTCCTGCATTGCAGGAGTAAATGTCATCTTTTTATTATTCATACACACAAAGATCTCTCTCTAGGACTCCAGGCAACTGTATAATTAATTAATTATAATAGTATTAATTGATTAATTAATATTAATAACCTGAACATTTTTAATGGTTTCTGAGTGTTACTCAGGGAAATTCAGTTTTGTGGCCAAGATTTTTTTTTTTTTTTGCAAAGTATTTGGAATATTAAAACTGTGGACAGAGTTTACAGGGTTTGATGTTTTATCTTAACCCCTAAGATAATCTCATTCCCATACTCACACCTATTTAGTTATGTCATCAGTACTGTCTCTAGATTTTATGAAAATTATTCATATAAATCACTCTTTACAAGATCATTAGATGTATGTGTAACCAACAGGAAAAAACATGTTAAAAGAATGATGTATGATACTACTGTTTCTTAAAACAAGATCTGTTTGGGTGTAAAAGGATTCTTCCTGGTGAATTATGATGCGTGTTATGCTGCTGCAGTGGTACATCTCTTTTCTTACCCTTCAGTTGAAGGTTTACAACTTCTAGGTTCTTATTTGTTATGCAGCTGGAGGAAAGGACTGGGCAAAAACCCAGGGTGGAGGTGCTGGCAGAGGCTCTCCAGGTAGGTTGAGTTCCCCATCCCTGGAAGTGCTTAAGGCCAGGTGGTGGGGCCCTGGGCAGCCTGAGCTGGTGCTTGATGTAGTGGCTGGCAACCCTGCTAACAGAAGAGGGTTCGAAACAGGATGGTCTTTGAGGTCTTCCAATCCAAGCAATTCTTTGAGGTCTTCAAATCCAAGCAATTGGTCTTCCAATCCAAGCAAATCTATGATTCTAGTTCTGTGCCTGCTCAGACATCTTATGCTAAGTTCAGCAGCAAAACTCGTATCTGTAGACTTACCCTGTGTATTTCTAGACATGCAGTGTGTGCACATCCCACCACTCCTGGAGGGTGTAGTTTGGGATCCTGAGGCTAACCAGACGTCTGTGGAGGTTTGTAGCAGTTCAGTAGAGAGGAAGCTGAAAAAAGAACTGAAGTGACCGCATGAAAAAGCGGAGTTACAGAGCACTGGTCCCTAAATGAGCGCTTCTCTGCGTCATTTTTGTCTAATTAAAGAAACTTCTACTCTTTCAGATGAAACTCAGGGACCTAATATACTTATCAGCGAAGAGGCTGAAGGTTCTTTATCAATTGAACGGTTATTCAGTTTCACATTTTTTGTCTCTGAGTATAATTACGTAGCCTGTTTTCCAGGATAAGTTATCAAAGTGGGAAACTAAACTTGAAAGGAGTAAAAAGGTACTCTGTCAATACAAGTTTTGCTCCAAAGTCGACATGTGAATTTCTCCCCTGTGCACAGTGCCATGATAATTCTCAACCAGCTTGTAGAATTGACCCTCCATCAACACAAACTGCTTAGCAGTTATTTATAGACAGTTTGGAGACAAGCGGAGATTAAGATAATAAGCATTGTATGTGTTGCCTATTAGATGAAACTGTGATTAAATACGGCCCAATTAATGCTTATTATCTGTCTAAAATGAATTTGTCTCAGGAAATTGTGAAGTATACATCAAGAAGTCAAGTAGAATTTTTATTGATAAAATCAAAGCAAGTATTGATTAAGTTTACTTTAACCTGGTAAGACAAAAACAAGATGGAACTGTCATTAATAAACTGACATCTAAATGGATTAAAACTTTCCTTTGTAGCTCACTGCTAACCAAAGAAGCTTGTAGCAGTTAACAGGAAGAACTCCTGGAGAGCAGCGCTGCAGAGAAGGAGTTGGGGGTCCTTGTGGACATGAAGTTGCGCATTAGTCAGTAGTCAGTTCTTGCAGACCATAGGGCCAGCAATATCCTGGACTACATGAAGAAAGGGGTGGTGAGCAGGGAGAGGGAGGTGATTGTCCCCCTCTACTCAGCTCTTGTGAGAGCCCATCTGGAGTACTGCATCCAGGCCTGGGCCCCCAGCACCAGAAAGACTCAGAGCTCTTGGAATGGGTCCAGAGCAGGGCCACTAAGATGGTCAGAGCACCTCTTCTATGAGGAAAGGTTGAGGGAAGTTGGCTTGTTTAGCTTGGAGAAGACTCCAGGGAGACTTCACTGTGGCCTTCCAGTACTTGAAGGGAGCATATAAACAGGAGGGGGAGCAATTGTTTACACGGGTTGATAGAGATAGGACAAGGGGGAATGGTTTTAAACTAAATGGGAGATCTAGGTTAGATGTTAGGAGGAAGTTTTTCACTCAGAGTGTGGTGACGCAATGGAACAGGTTGCCCAGGGAGGTTGTGGATGCCCCATCCCTGGGGGCATTCAAGGCAAGGCTGGATGTGGTTCTGAGCAGCCTGGTCCGGTGGCTGGTGACGGCCCACAGCCAAGGGGTTGAAACTGGATGATCTTTGAGGTCCTTTTCAATCCAGGACATTCTGTGATTCTATGAACTTGAATATTGACAGAAAAAATCTTTTTTCCTGTTAGATCAATGAACAAGGTCACAACAGTTCACTAAAGTGAGTGAAATTTCTGAGATATTAAAAGTTCATTTTGCATTTTACAAGTTCAAAATATCTCCCTAGAGTCAAAGATTGGAGATAACTATACCCTTAAGGGTCTGATATTATATACTTTCTACCTGAGTAAGAAAACCATTTTCTATTAATCTTCTTTTTTTTTTTTAAGCTGATAAGCTTTATTTTGAACATAAAACTTTAAAAGCTTCCTTTTTACATAGAAAAAATATAAGTTGCATATGAATGTCAGAGACTGCTTGTCAGGCAATCAGCTATAAAACTGGCTTTAGGATAGTCTATGCAGAATTTTCCCAGCATATGTGTGTGGATTAACCACATTCATTATTTCTTGTTTGTTGTCTAAAACTAGTGTGAGATGGAAATTGAATGTGTTCTGCAATTACTGATGGGATGCAGGTGCCTCAAGATCCCTGGTTCTGGCCTTGCCTCCTTTGATATTGATCAAAGGCTTGTTGATAAGCAATGAATTTTGTTGCGAGTTTTTGGATGAGGTAAGAGGCTACGTGTACTGGAATAGCAGAATTCATCACCAAAACTTTAGCTGTTGCACTTTTCTTCAGTGGTCATAACAATCTCAGACATTTCCTCCCTCCTGCCACTCATCACCTCGCTCTGCTCCCTTGCTGCCTCCCCAACACTAGTTAACCATCTGCCTTGGGGGGGATTTTGTTTGCATTTTAAGCCCTGATTATTTTCAGTAATCCTGTTTGTAGCACAGATGCACAAACAGCACATTGACGAGTAAAGGTGGCTACAGATCATTGAGAAGGGAAGAGCAAATGGTTGGAGGAGGAGCTGGAGATGGGGCTGGATGGATCTTCATCTGCCTTTCTGACAGGGACAAGGCGATGTCATCCTCCGGGAACACAACCAAAGGCTGTTTGTTAGAGCAATTAAAAAAAAAAAAAAAAAAAAAGCAAAAGAAAACCTGTTCTTTCCTTCAAAAATACATGGGTTTGCTTCATACAGCGACAGAACTCAGATGCCTTGTACCTATGAAGCACATTAAGGAATTAAGGCATGCATCTAGTTTGTGGCCAAATAAATATATTACCCACTAAATAATAACAATACCACTCTTGAGACTGCCACAGAGCCTTACCTAAGGGTGTTTCATTCATCGTCATAAGGCACTGGCTGCTGGCATGCCTAGAATTGTTTAAAAGTATGTTTGGATGGTATAGTTTAGAATAGAAGACAACATAGAAGAGGTTGTGGAGTCTCCCTCTCTGTAGACGTTCAAGACCTGCCTGGACACCTACCTGTGCAACCTAGTCTAGGGAGCTGCTTTGGCAGGGTGGCTGGACTTGATGACCTCTAGAGGGCCCTTCCAACCCCTCCAATTCTGTGATTCTTGATTTCCTTTGAATATTGAAAATTTTCTTTGAAGTTGTACCAGGAACTGTATGCCACACCCTATCTCTGACAGCATTTTAGCAAGAGCAGGGCAAGCTCCTTCATGTTACATCATGCCTTTGACTAAGTTCAACAACAGGTACTGTGTTAGCATGAGGCGTGGCTACTGACTTACTGCAAAATAGGCAGAGGGTTACTGCCATGCAGTACATCATCTGCACTGTATTTGAGAGTTTCTACTAAAAGAGTTGCTGTACTTTAATTTCCCATCACTTAAGTGTCTGGGGATCTATACTACAAACCAGTGCAACTGTACACTGGAGCATAGATGTAAATTATAATTTGTTTTCCTGGCTGCCTGATTAATTAACTCCACAATGACTATAGCTTGATTAAATACTAGCAATATATTAGCATGTATTTCTGCATACAGCCTTTTTGCTCATAATTTAAACAGAAAATAAATGACTAATATTAGTTGTAGGAAAAATTCTTGCAAGAATTGCTGAAATCTTGCATCTTTAATAATATCCAAAAATATTTTCTGGCTAGTACATGATTAAACATGTTGACTGGTCAAGTATGAAGAAGGAAAATTGGGTCTGTGCAACAGTCTTCATAATTTCATGGAAACTTTGAAGAAGGAGTTTAGTTCCGGCTTGTAGTAAAGATTAGAATCAAGTGATTTTTGTGGATGAAAAATGGAAAGTAGTTGAATTTCAGAAGAAAGGAGTACAGTGAGCTTAGAAGTTGGTACATACCTCTTCTGAAGCACAGAAACTGAGAGCTATTGCATTACCTGAGTGGTGAGATAAGATTTTTGGAGAAGGGCATTATCTGTAGAGGTAAATATGGTATGGGTGAACAGACTCACATATCAATATTTGATCACTGGTGTTTCTTATCGTGAGAAAAGAAAAATCTACAAATGGCTGAAGTAGATATTCAGATATTAAAGGAATTACAGTTGACATAGAGATTATTCCTAACATTAAACTGCCTAAATATCTTAATTTTCAAGCTTGACTTTATTTAAAGCTGCTTGAAATGAAATATTCTTAGATTTGACTACTCATCATTTTCTGTTCACAAAAGTCTTTTGATTCTAATCTTTGCTATCAGCAGGAGCTAAACACCTTCTTCGAAGTTTGCTGTGAAGATCAATACACAACTTTTATCTCCTCTCTTGCTCAGAGGCTGAGGGTAGTTATATTTCTGTTTAGTAATAGGTAATTCTAAAGAGGTTCCAAATCCCTGTAAAAATGTTCTTAAGCAATCACATGTTGTTCTTTATCTTGTTTGTAAACTGTCAGTTTGAAGCTGGTTAAACATTCATGCATCCAGAGAGGACCATTTTGAGTGTTGTCTTCTGCTTTTCAGATCTTCCTTATTGTATGCTGTGTTATTGTGGCCTTTCCAGCAAGACAGGAAGTTTTTCTTATGTACTCTAAAGACTTTTGCAGTTGTGAGACATGGGTGGATGTTCCTCCTGTGTCCATCTCAAAATTGCCAGTCCTCTAGTCATAAACTGCTTAATGTGGGGTATTATATGTGTAGTTCCAAGCATTGCTTCAGTTGGTGGTGGCCAGGAAAAATCCTAGTTGAGTAATGCCTTTTCTTACCATAACGACTACACACTACTGTTACACAGGAGAAGTGAAGATCCTTTAACACTATGTGTGGAAGGAGGAGGCACGTTTTGGGAAGCAGTCAGCTTAGAGTCACTGCCAGGCAATGTTTTATCTGTAGTTTGTCATAAACAAAATTAGATGAGGTTGGTATTCCTGTGGGCAATAGTTTTCTTTCTACTTTGTGAAAAGAAGGGGAGAAGAGGAGAATCCTATTCTGCAATTGCTTGAATGCGTTTCTTCTGACATAGAACAGAATTTCTATTGTTGTGGAAATTGAATGGAGCAATGTGTGGTTCTGCACTTACCCTAGCACCTATCAATTCAAGAGTACCTTAAATACGGATTCATGCACTAAGATTGCCCATGTAACAAACGTTGAATGCTTTGCCTGTGGAAAATGACTTTTTCTTCCTGAGAGCCATTGTTGAGAGCCATGCAGATCCTTCCTCTGCTACTAGTAAAGCTAAAATATAAGTCTTCAGAGTTGATAGCTAGTTTACTTTTTAAATTTTTAAAAAGCTCATAGGAACTCTTTTTTTTTTTTTTTTTAATTAGGAGTATTTCCAGACTGTCAGGTCATTACTTTCCATTTGTTTACTGCCTACTAGTCACAGTAAATTAGTCTGACTAAAGTAACTATTTGGAGCCTGTAAGACTTCCATCGGCACACTTCTCTAATATTTAGGTTTGTAGATACTTCAGGGAGCATTTAACTCCAGATGAAAAAGCCAGCCTTCTTTCCTTCCTGACTTTTGGCTATACAGCATTGAAATTACCTGATGTCATTGTTAGTTCTCAAACGGTGTAACAGACCATTATGCATCGTTTTCCAGCTTGGATGTGGCTGGAAGCCATTGACTTTTCTAATCAGACACCTAGAGTGCTTGTGTCACTAATAATCTGTGTTTCAGAAGTACTCTAAATTATTTATTTCTACTACTTGGCCAGAGCGAATCTATTAATTTTTTATGATTGAAAACAAGACTCCCCCCTACTAACACATTGTAAAGGAAATCGAGAAAGATGGATTGTATTGATATGATTGACACTCTTTCCTACAAGAAGTGCTTAAGTAATTTGTCTTTTGGGACAGCACTAAATTCTGTGAGGGTAAGTGAAATAAACAGCTGTCTGCTCCTTTTCCAAAGCTGCCAAATAACGGATTAAAAAAGAACAACATCTAATTTGCTATATCTAAATCTTGTTTATGTATTGGACTAAACAAATTCTCATATAGTTTGTACTTTTTCTTCCCTATTCTGTATTTCTTTGAGCCAGGCTGCCTTCACTTTGTACCAGTGGTCCAACATGTAGTTCAGTAACGTAATGTATTTCAGAAGAAAAAAAAATCCTTGTATGAACTTAGCTGCAAACTTAGTCTCCCTCTGAAGTAGGCATAGATAGTAATTCAGTGTATTTGACTTTAAAGCTCCATTCATCCTTCAAGGAGCTCTGCTTTATAATCTTTTATTTCTGTTACTTGGGCTGGATTCCAGAGGCTCTTACAATAGGTATTGCAGCTCGTTTTCTCATTGGCAGAGGAAACAAACCCATTAGTCACTAACAGCAGGGATATGCCTCTGCTCTCAGGCTCCCTTTGATCATTTTTTTCTGAGTAACTCAACCAGATTCTCTTTTCAAAAGTTTTATGAAGCAAAATTGGCCTTGCCGGCTAGGGGAAGGGAGAGATTTTTACCTGGAAGCCTTGTGTGAGATGCAGGCATCCCAGCTCAGCCTTTTTGCATTAAGTAGTACCAACACGAGGAAAAAACAAGCAAGTATGTCATCTCCAATGTTTTGCCATGCTAATGACACTAATGTGACAGTTCCTCATGACTTAAAAATTGGGTAGGCTGAGTATTTCCTCCTGCCAAAGAGTGATGTGGAAGAGGATTCTTGCTCATCTCGAGGCTTGATAACTTGTATTAAACACCTGCTGATTGTCTTGTTAGACTCGTTAAAGGAAGATCCCTGCTAGCTACTCTCCCCGGCTGAGTTAGTAATTACCTTGGAAGTCATGAGCTTTTGTTAATGAGATTCAGTACTGTACTTTTAAAGTCAGGAAGATGGTCTTCATGGTTGCATATGTATTCTACGAAAATTTGAGGGCTAACCCTTCTTCAATTAAGTATGACACTCCAATTCCTAGGAGGAGTGACTGTCTCCAAATAAAATGGTTAATGTCACCAGTGTTGAGGCCTGCTGTGTTTTACAACACTGTGTTTTAGCCAGCAGTTTGTCTGAATCGGAGATGTTTCCTCCATGCATTCCTCATGGTCATAAAAGTAAGGGGTTTCTTTATCTAACATTCTAGCTATTTCATGTTAACACTGTTGATGTTGATTTTCACTGTGAAGGCCCACTGCTATGGAAGACTTTTTCTGGTTGATCTGTGGCTTTTGACATAAACATAATTTCCTATAACCTATTTTGTGTAGTTTTAAGGGCTACATGTCAAACCTACTGAAATGGATCCAGCAGAAGAGACAGAAATTATCTTTTTTGGATTTTGACGGTTCTGTTGTTGAATTTGCTCTATTCTACATGAGGACATCTTTTTGTGCTTTGTCAGTCCTGAAAGCTGAAGGTAAATTACTGTTGCTCTGCCACAAAATTTCCAGGTAACCAAAACCTGTACGTGTACTGGTTGATATAGTTCAGTAAGACTGTAAACATTAAAGCCAATGGAGGAATGCAGATTCCCAAAATACCTGCTCATTTTATGAAGAAAATTTTACGAATAACAGTCTAGCCTGTGGGAGAATAGCAGTGATGTTCAAGAGCTCATCATGGAAGTGGTAAATAAAGTTCATATTCTTGCTGTCTGAGGCTGTCAGACCTCATTAAATGTGTTGTTGTACTCCTTTTAACATATTCCACCTTTGATGAATGGACCAGCCCTTCTTGTGATAGGTCAGGGAGTTAAACCTCAGCTGCTGTCACAGCTGTGTTTGAGCTCAGGGAGGTGGTATCTCCTTTCAGGCTGTGTTGACAGGGCATTACCAGTAATACCTTACTAGAAGGGCAGAGGATGAAGCTGACAGACCTCATCTCATATTGTACCTGGGCCAGAAGCTGAATGCCTGCACCCCAAGGGCTATCAGTCAACATGGCTTGAAGTGTTCAGCATTTAGTAAAGCACATCCAGATCAAGCAGCAGTTCCTCATCTCCTTCGGGAGAACTGTAATGCTGGTCCTAGCCATTTCCCCATCCTGATTGCCCTGAGGATTGCTTCTTGTGGGGTTTGTGATGCTGTATCTGTACAAGGATACACTGGGACTGTCTTTTCTGTCATTCGTGTATCACCTTTCTTTTCCTGTTTTCTTTTTTTTTTTTTTTTTTCCCACCCTGCCATCTGCAGGTTTATAAATGAAAC
Organism: Cyrtonyx montezumae; assembly: GCF_038088225.1. Taxonomy (NCBI): domain Eukaryota; kingdom Metazoa; phylum Chordata; class Aves; order Galliformes; family Odontophoridae; genus Cyrtonyx; species Cyrtonyx montezumae. Next base: position 7,433,292 of record NW_027071848.1, read on the forward strand.
CTTGCTGGTCAAAGAGTTACAGTTTCTCTCCTGGCAAGGGGATGCCTTGCACATCTGCCTTTCTCATTTCCAGAGATACAAGCTGTGAATTAGCTTTTTTGTCCTCGTCCTATAAATGTCCCTATCTCCCTTCCCTTCCTTTTTCACCGTGATTTCCAGCTGTTCAAGGATTTTCTGAGAACTCTGGCTGTGTTTGAATTGATATTTTGTTGGTTAGTAGGGTCCTGAAGTGCTGTGTGATGTCATGATGGAGGCACAGCAGTCTGTTAGGCAATGACTCCACTTCCACCCTTCCCATATGGTTTGGTTTTTCACCGTGCTGGGTTGTCTCAGAACAATTCTGAACAGGCAACATTTGTCAAGACAGAGCCAGATTACAGGACTTCTGTGCTAGTTCCTGTTGATGAAATGGCATTTTGTGTTATAGTTATTGCTGTTTTAGGCTGAGAGAGCTGGGGTATTTGATCTGGAGGAGACCTGGGAGCAGCCTTTCTGTATCTAAAGGGGGGCTATGAGAAAGAAGAGGACAGTCTGTTGCGATAGAACAATGCAAAATGGTTTCAAACTGAAGGAGAGAAGATTTAGACTGGATATAAGGAAGAAGCTTTTTACAGTAAGGGTGTTGAGGCACTGGCACAGGTTGCTCAGAGAGGTGGTGGATGCCCCATTCCTGGAGACACTCAAGGTCAGGCTGGATGGGGCTCTGAACCTGATCTAGCTGTAGGTGTCCCTGTTCATGGCAGGAGGGTTGAACTAGATGGCTTTTAAAGATCCCTTACAACTCAAACGATTCTATGATTCCACAATTATATCTTCCATTAGCTATCAGCAGATATTTTCAGTGCAAGTTTTCCATTGTAGAAAAAATTTCTCGCAAGTTTCAGCTTGCAAGAACAATCCAATGCCTGCTCCTATTTGCTGCCACACCACTGTAGTCATATTTTCAGCAGTAACCTAACAAACCATGAGACTGTGTGCAGTGAAGGCAGGAGGATGGCTTAGCTTCTTGAGCAGCATTGTGGGTTAAGTATGTTTTTCGTCACAGTTGCTTGGTTTTTGTACCACTGTGATTTTCACGGATTTTATTGCTGTTACTTTTTGTAAACTTTTTCACCATCTTCCATATTTTATTGTGTTTTTTCTTTCCCATAGTTGTTTTTTGTTTGTTTGTTTGTTTGTTTTTTAGTTTAGTTTTTGTTTTTCAGTAGGTCCTGGCTAAAAGTCTGAAGGAAATAGTTTTGGTTTTTTTTTTTCTTAAAAATTCACTCCAATTCTGTTCAGACAACAAAAGTCTCTTGATACATGATTTTATTTTTTTTACACAGTAAGAACATTAGAGTCCTCAAAAAAAAAAATGCTTTGGTGGGAGGGGGGGGTATTGTTCTCCAGCATTTAAATAAATGTGTGTCTCCTTTTGTTTCTGTGCATTGCTGCCTCCTCATACTGCCCGGCACCACGGGTTGTTTCATCTGTGAAATCCTGAAGGAAGGTTTTCTTTGTTAACCTACGCTTCTGCTACTGACACAGCCAATTCTGCCAGAGCAGATCCAATATAGAGAGGATCAGCCTCAAAAGAGGGGCAGCAGTCTTTAATAGGAGGGGGAAATATGTGGGAGACGTGGAGCAGAGGGGCTGAGCTCCCAGGTCACCAGGGGAAAAGGGGATCCACAACCGTGTGTGCAGCCTCACGGTGATGGATGGCTGTGATGGGGAGCACAAGGAGTGGGGAGGGATGGCTGAGCCTGTGGAGATTTTATGTTTCTACTCCATTCTGTCATACCACTTATTTTTCTGTAAATAAGGGATTTAAATCCCTAAGGCTGTCCGTCCACCCCTTCCACTGCATCAGTTTTGGCAAGTATAGTTAAAAAGAGGAAATTGCGAAGACCTTCCACTTTTTTCTTAGAAAATGTTGTGTGTTTCTCTACTGATATTAGTACTAAATCAGGGTTACCTTTCATTTAGATTTCTTATTGCAAGGCATGAACAACAGCATGGGCCAGGATTCCCAGAAGACATTTACTTTGCCTCAGGATCAGACATTGGGACCATGTTATTTACACATTCATATTTAAGGAGAATAAAGCACGGAGCAGTTAAGCAGCAGTGCAATCAGTGTGCAGGGATAGATACAAGCCAAGCAACTGGATGGGATGTCTTGTCTCTCTGTCACAAGTAACTACTGTGGAATTTCTCATTAGCATACATAGCTGAAAGTGAATTCTGAACTTATGTGCAAACAGAAATAACTTTCTGCCTTTTTTCTTTAGGAAATGCAGTCGAACTTTCTAGAGAGTAGTTTGAAATGGATTGCTTGCATTTTGAAGGCATATTATTGAAGCTCTAGAGCCCTTTTTGATCTTGGATCCTTTCTTTTAAACACTGTTTCCAACTGAAAATTATTAGTAATTCTGTGTGAATTGCAGCTGAATCACTAATTAACTTTCAGAGATTTTATTTCTTGTGTATTTGTGCCAGTACAGTGCACTTTTTAACAATGCAGCAAATTGTTTTTACTCTGTGCCTCTCTATGCCCCTTAAAAACATATAAAGGAGTTTTAGAATTATTGAGCTGTCAAATCTCAGGTAATGAATGAGAAGAACCAGCACAAAATCTTGTCATTGTTTAAGAAATCCCAAATAATTAATGGAAAGAAGTGACAGAAGTTCTTCTATGATTTAAGAGCAAATTCTTAATTGTGTGACTGAAGAAACTTTAAAATATGTCTGAAAAAAAAAAAAAAGCAAGGATGCTGCTTAATTGCTTAATTCCAGTTCAGTCTTCTTCTGAGCTGCATAATTTGCAATTAAAGCATTTCCATTTTTTGAGGAACAGATTCCTCATCCACAACATACCTGTTCTGCATTCATCTCAAAAGGAAAAGTCTTCTCGATTCCATTGTGGGCACGTTATAGTTCCACACTCCGCATGCCTATAGCTGGCATGTGTTGGGTATTATTTATCACTCAGAAGACTTTGTGAACCACAGGTTAGGTTTGGAGAGGGAGGGCTGTTTCTTTACGTTTTGCTACACCATCTGACCAAGTTCTGCTTTACCTGCTCAGAGCAATGCCTTTGCTGCTGCTGTTTTTCAGGTGACCGTCTCAGATGGAGGCATGTCTCCCAAGCAGTCCTCGGTCTGGGTGGTGGTCCAGGTTCTGGATGAAAATGACAACAAACCCCAGTTTCCAGAAAAAGTCTATCAAATCAAGTTGCCAGAGAGGGACCGTAAGAAAAGAGGGGAGCCAATCTACAGAGCTTTTGCTTTTGACAAAGATGAAGGCCCTAATGCAGAAATCTCGTACAGCATTGTGGATGGAAACGATGATGGGAAATTTTTCATTGATCCCAAAACAGGGATGGTATCTTCCAGAAAGCAGTTCACAGCAGGGAGCTACGACATCTTAACGGTAAATGTGCTTCTGTCAACATACAAATCCATACGTGACTGACTTTAAAAACAGATGTTGTTGTATGTAGAGTGATACATGACTCTGTTTAATCTGTGATTTATGTGTAAGATCTGAATGTATTAAGAAACCTCTTACGTAAAACTACGAGCAAAAGTAGATTCTGAGAGTTTCAGGCTATTGCACATGCTGAATTATTCTCAGACTGTTCAGAATTAGCTTGCAGATTGTTGACAGGAGTCATTCTCTCAAACACACGAAACTGAAGATGAAAAGCTTGTGTGCTTACAAAATTACATAATGTTGAACTGGGCTAATAAAGCTACAGCTGGATGTTCAGCTTTTTTGTGGACACAACTGCTTGCCCTCATGGAACCATACTTTCATTATTCATGTATGGAAGTGTCAGGGGAGTACCAGGTTTCTGTATGAAATTGTGCTTTTGGGTTTAAGTATGGCAGCAATTTCAATTAAACTATGTAGACAAGATCAAAGACAAGAAGATGATGTTGTTGATAACATAAAGAAGTACTGGGCTTGTGTGTGTACTGTTTGTCTACAGAAGTAAGCTGAAGTTGTGTATAAAGAGCTCATTAAAACTGTAGAAAATAGGGGACAGAAAGTTGTCAGAGTTCCACAGTCAGACCCATGTCATTTACAGTTCTCTACTGGGAGACCTTCATAGGGGTGGATACTATGACAGGGAAATAAAAGTGTAGGTATCAAAACATTGAGAGATATTCAGATTCTCAGAGGTCAGCACCCATTGGGTGCGTGATTTTCACTGTGCAGAGATGGAAGTCTGGGGTCTGGCCCTCTTTGTAATGTAACAGCTGCAGGTCTTCTACCTCAGCTTCTTTCCCCTGAGGGCCTTGCTGAGCGGAGCAGGATGACAAGCATTAGCACCAAGCCCACTTAACACATTTCCACAGAAAGAAATAGGCTATGGTATTTCAGGAAAATATTTCCCATTTTTAACAGGCGTAGTAACAGCACTTTTATACACCAGTGGTTCTATATAGCCAGAAGCATTTACTTTAGTTTTAAAAGAAAAATCTTTCACACTCCTAGGGCATAGATGTTATTCATTGAAGCACCCATTTTGTAACCTACTTTCAGCCCTGTCTTATCCCTCAGTTTTACACTGGTCATTTTCTCTTGTCTCTGCTAAAACCATAAAGCATGTCAGGCAAATACTGAGTCTTTCCATTCCTCTAGCATACATTGGAATATAAAGAACTAGAACCAAGCTGTGCAATTTTAGCAAACACAACTGAGAAGAGAAAGCAAGAACATTAGATACGGAGAAACTGTGAATTTTATTTGCTTGGAAAAATGGAGGAAAGGATCTGGAACATATTTGACTCTGCATTAAAAATGCTGATTTAAGTAATAAAAGGAAAAGACATAGACCTGTTGGAGTGTGTCCGGAGAAGGGCCACAAAAATGCTCCAAGGGATGGAACATTTCTCCTAGGAGGACAGGCTGAGAGAGCTGGGGCTGTGCTGCCTAGATAAGACAATGAGGTGACCTGATAGCAGCCTTTCAGTATTTTAAGGTGAGCTACATTAAAGAAGGAGACAGTCTCTTTACTAGAATCTGTGATGATAGAAAAAGGGGAAATGGTTTCAAGCTCAAAGAGGGTAGATTTAGGTTAGACATAAGGAAAAAATGTTTTACACCGAGAGTGGTGAGGCACTGAAACAGGTTGCCCCAGATCATCTTGGAGAGGAGGATCTCTACATGGAATGTATCTCCCAAAGGCCTCCCATCAGCAGTTCTAAGTCAAAATATTTCTATTTGAAATCAGAATTTTCAATGAAAAGTCAAAATGTAATTGAAAAAGATTGAGAACTGTGAAATAAGCACTTATCTCCCTCTTGTTTACTTGAGCTTTACAAAAAGGATTGGAAACGCCAATTTAGAAAAAGGTATCTTCTTGTTATAGAAGTAGATCTGAAATACCAAGCTGGAGTGCTCAGTCTGGGTGCTGTTTTCTTTACAGATAAAAGCAGTGGACAATGGCCGGCCTCAGAAATCTTCAACTGCTCGCCTCCATATCGAGTGGATCAAAAAGCCCACGCCCTCACCCGTGCCTCTGACTTTCGATGAGCCCTTCTACAACTTCACCGTCATGGAAAGTGACAAAGTGACAGAAATAGTTGGGGTGGTCTCTGTGCAGCCATCCAACATTCCTCTGTGGTTTGACATTGTGGGTAAGTGGGGGACCGGTATCATAGAGAAGAAGCCATGCGTGTGGATGTGGGGTTTTGAGAGTAAGACAACTAACCATGAATGGTCCCCCCAAAATTAAAACCACTTTTTTAAAGCTGAAATGAAAATGCTATTTATACGTGGTGATAATAATAATAATAATTTTCCTGCTTTTGTTATGACTCCTTAGCTAAGCTGAAAAAAGCGCTGTATGGCTGAATTGTTTTTTTTCATAGTATGTTATTTACTGCAATCTTAATGTTGTCTGTCATTTAAATTCTATTGTCATACTTTGCTAATCTCATTTCTAAATGTATTTATGGTACTTAGACTTGCTGTCCCTCATTTCTCTCTTTCTTCACCTTTTTTTCTGCATTCTGTTCTTTTTTTTCTGCTTCCGACTGCCCTGCTTCAAGGTGGCAAGCATGCTCGAGAGATGTTCTATATTCTACAGACAGCTTGTGGGCAGAACTGTTCAACAGAAGGTACCCTTAGTGCAAACACATTTGCTAAAATACAACTATCCAGGCTGCCTTTTATTTTTGCAAGTTCTTTGAGACAATTTATATTACATCTTTCATAAGTGCCTGTGACAGGATGCAATGTGACACATGGATGTGCTGTGTTTCTTTCTATGACAGCTTTTACCGTATTTGTGTCCAATTATTATCATTTTATTCACGGATTTTCCGCAGTTTATCACAAATAATGAATTCCAACTTTTCACAGTCCAGTGCCATCCATTTAACTGTGAAACAGAATGGGATGCATCGACATATGGGTTACAAATGGAGCCACCAAAAGTTTGTCTTGAATGCAAGCTGAAAAAGAGAAATGCGTTTTGATGTGAGATTTCAACCACAAAATTGCCACACGGAAAATTGCTTACAGAAACAGGGGGAGGAAAACTTAGAAAAGAGGAGGAGAAGCCATGGAAGCAGTGTTATTAAAATCACAGGGAAATGTAGTTAAGGATGTAGCTACCAGAAAGACACGGAATAGAAGTTCTCGCTTGGTTGCCACAGGGAAACAGGAATCGATATTCCTAAGCATTGCTTCCCTACTTCTTCTGCCAGTTCAGTTATGTCATTTAAAATAACTCATTTAAAATCTCCAAACTGAGGCTTTCCCCAGCAGCACAACAGCCCTGCAAAGTTGCTGCACTATTTTAGTATTTGCCAATACTTGTAGGTAGTGTTTGTGTACCTTTGGATGTCAAACACTGCATCTGCTCGAAGTGGTGTTATTTAAATGAAGGGTTATAAAGCAAACACAGTATGAAAGATTAGAGAAACAAAAGCCTTTGCCACAGACTTAGCAGAAAGGATGCATCAGCGTTCTCTGTTTACAGGGATTGAGCCCAGCTTCCATTTCTGCACAGCTATTTGTGGATGGGTTTAGCCAACAGGAAGGGCAGGGACCGCAAGAGAAAGGCTCTGTCAGAGTCATTTTCATCCACCTTTTATTACCAGTTTGTGCAGATGAAAGACAGAAGCAGCTGCATTTCCTCTTTGAATTTGTATCAAGGTTTCAGGTGCCAACCGCATTAAAATTAAACCCAAAGCTATTATCATGTTCCGGGGTTCCTGCTAGCCTCTGGGGAAGGGCAACATATGTTTCCCACTGCTTCCCTTCCACTCCCTTGGCTATTTCAGTATGCTACATACAATTTATTAGCTAATGTTTACATTCCCTTTTTCTTCCTTGCTGACCCTAACTTTCCTCCCAGGAGAAGTCTGTGTTTATTGACATTATTGACAATTTTTTTCCCATTTGAACCTTTTGCTGCCCTCCACACCTTTTGGTCTTTTCCTCAGTGAATTCACCAACTCTCATTAAAATGCTGCCTGTGTTAAGCACCGAGAGAAGCCCCCATTCTTCAGCTGCCTTCTTTTACGTTGTTAGTCTCATTTGCAATCTAGCAACACCTCGTAATAACATTTTGTGTTTTCCTCCCAAACAGAGATGATAGGGAGGACATTCTGAACTTTAAGCCTTTAATTTTGTCAATGAATGTAACCTTTATGGCTAAAATAGTTCAAAATGGTCTGGAAGATTTTGGCTATTCAGACAATCCTAATGGTTTCTTTACAGGGTCAAGGACACAGAGTTCCCCTAGACTTAATGAGAAGTCAATGACCCCAGCCATCCAGTTCAGTACTGTTACCATATGAATGTTGTCATTAAATATCACTGCTGTTATTATCAGCTGCATTAGCAACATTTCCTACTTCTTCAGTAGGAACAGCCAGCAACCTCAGGCATGAAGGCTGTTCAGGCACTCAGCACAGAGGCTGCAAGGATAAAGTCCATTCTGAGAGGATTGCAGACAGTGTTTCACATTTGGGTTAACGTTGCTGCCTTCAGTCATTGTTGGTATCAGGAACACTTCTTGTTTTGCAATACCAGCATGTAAGAAAATGAGATGTTGATACTTTTCTTTTGTGGGAACATGAGGAATTTTTCACTGGCCCCATCCCTGGAGGTGCTCAAGGCCAGGTTGGATGGAGCCCAGGCAAGGTGGTGTCCTTGCCCACAGCAGCAGGTAGAAACTGGTTGGACTTGGAGGCCTCTTCCAAACCAAACTGTTCTGTGATACTAGGACTTGTGTCTAGTGCCAAGAAGTCCCATGAAAGATATAGGTTAGAAGGTAGTTGTAGAAAGCTGTTCAGGAGTGCTGATGCAACAGAGGATTTTAGTGCTGCTGTCAAGCCTAGACTTGAACCTTCTCCATTTGGTGTTTTGTAATTTTGGATCTCTGTGCACAGTTCACACTAATGTCAACAGAAGCCATGAAGGCTTATCTAGTGGCATGGTTTAATACAGAGTTTGCAGGTTGACCTTTATTTGTATGACCTTTTCACACTGAATGTGATTTGGAATTCCAGAGGACCTTTTTTGTGCATAATTTACACTTTCTTTGAGCTCAAGAGGAAAGGGTGGCTGAAGATTAATCTTTCTAGGCTGCTGTCAGCCTAACTTCAGCATGTAATTTGCACCTACAGTGTATGCTCCTAAAATAACTACTTCAGCTCCTGAGCTAATCTAAGATAGAGGAAGGTGCCTTCCAGGCAGGGAGATCATCTTCCCTCCACAGACCAGACAGGGAGAGAACCTAGATGGTTATTTGTTTTTTTGGGAATGATTGAGATGTCACACCTGATTTCTGTTTTCAGAATGCATTCAACGCCATTCTCAGTTCATGCAGATCTCACAGTATGAAAGACATGAATGCAGGTTGTTTCAGTTGTGTTAAGTTTATTCACTATTTTATGAGAAAAGATAAAAGAATGATAAAAGAAGCTCCAAAAATAAGTCACAAGATATTTATGTCTTACAGGTAAATTATGCCCTCTGTCTTTTCCTTCCTTTGTTAGTGGTGGGAATGGTGTGATGATTACTTTGACCATTGGAGCTAAGCTGCATGGTGCTGGTTTTTGCTTACATAGCATGTTGCACAACATCTCTCTAATTCTACAAAATGCCTCCATTGTTCCTTCTTCCCCCAGCCAAACTTTAAAGTACGTCCAGACTCTTTTATCAAGGGTGCTTAAATGACAATTACTTTAAGAGCTAATAATTTTAATTAATTGTCCATATAATTCACAGTTCTGCAAATGTTCATTCATATCAAAATTGTGTATGTCCTTAGCCTCCTTTGAATTATCTCCTCTGAGAACTAACTAAAATACCTTCTGATTTCTTTTCTGCTTTTTTTTTTGCCCGTACCTTCAGCTTCTTAGCAGCAACCCAAAGCTTTGACTCTCCTTGCAATAGCTTTATCTTTCTGAAAATTTGCATTCTGCAGTATTTTATTCTTCTGAGCATGATATATTATATAAAAGAATACATCTTTGCATTTTATGTTACTAATATATATTATGGCATGGTTATCAAAAGTTTGTAGTTGAATTAATTTTTCTTGAGGCAATCAGTAAGTTTATTTAGTATTTTAGCAAACAGAAACATTTGAAATCTGGCCCTTGGTTTTTTTTCCTGTAAACCCTTGATGCACTTTAGACTTGTTCTTGAGAGTCAGGATGAATTTGCTTTCTGTATTTTCCTCTGATTCTCTGCTCTGAGCAAAGAAGAATTGTAGCAATTGGTCCAATTCATCATCACTGTCCTTGGTGTTGTTAGTTTACTATGGGGCAGGACAAGTAAGAATTCCTTCTGCTCTGAGAAAATCTGTTCTGGAGCGATTTTCTCTGAATTACATTGTCTCTTGTATTTCTCTTTGCCTCCACTCTTCCATCATGGCAAGCCAAATGACACTTGTGTGAAGATCTCAATATATTCTGGCTTTTTAAAGTTTGAACATGTAGCTTCAATGTTCTTTCCTATCTGCCAGTGAAAGAAGAGTCTTGGTTTCAAGAAGTCCTGTAGAATTCACTGTAATTTGTCTTGACGTCTGAGACCCAACAATTCTGCATGTTCACAGTCAGCAGACATTCCTTAGGTATATATTCAATCCCACTCTTTTGGATCATTCCACTGGAAGAGAGGGGAAGAGGCCCTTAGATGGGACTTGTGCCTGCAAGTCCTCCAGATTTGCAGGTATCTTTTCAACTCAGAGGAGAAAGTGGTTTCTCACAGCAGGATAATGCTGTCTAAAACTGCATATCAACAGCTAGGAGGAACATAAATAGGCTCAGCATCCTACCAGAAACGAACTCCATCTAGAAAGAGTGCTACAAGAAAACACAGTTGCTTGCAGCAAATACAATAATCAAAATACAAGCAGATTATGCATGAAAATGAAACATATTCTGGAATTCAAAAAGGACAGAAATATATTTGCGCTGTATCTTGCCTTGGGCAAATTTGCCAGTTGATGTCAAGAAATCCCTTTTAACAGCTCAGAAGGCTTTTCTTGTCCTGGCCGTTACACCAGATGTGCTAAGCTTTATATCAGAAGATCCACTCTTGCTCATCAGTAAGATTGTATACCATTTTTTCTTATCCATCTCTTTTTATAAAAGGAAAATTGTTATTTCTATCTTGCAGTTTTTTGGGGTTTTTTTACAGAAGAAAAGTAGGTTCATAGTGACTATAAAGCTAAGAAATGAGATAAGAAATCAGGTGACACTCTAGATTCAGAAAATGTAATCAGTGCTACTCTATAAGAGCACAGTGTGGATTGTTGAATCAGATTCCACTTCTTGAGACCACCTTTTTGCCCATACTATGGCATCTCTCAGGCTGAGAATCAGGGCTGTGAAAATCGTGAAGCTATAGCAAGGGTCAGCAAATAATAACTTTTGTACCAAAGGCTGTTTCTGCAGCCATCCCAAGTTTGAGAACATCTGGAGTTGGCTAAAGTTATATTGGAAAATGCTATATAAATGACAACATGCTTTCAGATAGCGTAAAAATCTCCTGGTTATGGAAATTTAATGCTTCCGCAGTTTATTGAGGAGCATAAAGTTCAGTCTCAAGAAAGTAAGGCTGGAAATCATTTCATTTCACTTTAGATGTCCAAAGTGAAGACATAAATATCTGCAATAGCTGTCTTTTGGGGTCTTAACAGTCAATTAGACAGGCAGAACACTTTCTGGGTTAATTTATATCATCCAAACACAATGTGTATTTTCACCCAAGGATGGCACTGGAACTAGATGGGACTTTTCCCAACCTTAGGGTTTCTGTTTGTCATGGTATTGTAAGGGAAGTCTTTACTTTAATGTACCAACATCACATCTTAGCTGGCAATAGTACTGCAGACAACAGTTAATTCACATCTCCCTTTGGCCATTCAGTGTCAAAATGCTTTCTTAGGTCAACCTGAATAGCCCCTTTGCCATTTCAGTTAACTTGCCTTCTTTATCGTTATCTGTTCCAAAGTGACCAAGGATCTTAAAGTGCTTTGCCTTCATTTGAATTAATTCTTTCCTAATGCAGTTTTGAGCACATCAGCAAGGACAGCTTATACATATCTTGTATCCAAAAGCAGGTTTTATGAGACAGTGGAAAGAAAAGCATGTACCACATACTACAAAATGGAATCCTTATACCACTTCCATCCCAAGACTGTGATTGAGGAAAATGTGAACTGGCCAATAGTAACATTATTGAAACCCATACTGCTGAAGTTTACACCAATGCAAATAAACTTGCTTCAAATTGATTTGGAGTTACACAGCAGCATGATTTTGAAAATTCAGGTACCCCAGAAATGTGTGAAGCTGCCACCTCCTCATTTCTCACTAGCTCCAGACTCACACCTCCGTCTTCCATGTGAGCACCCTTTGGAAGGAAGTTGCTTCAAGTGGAGTTCCCAGATTAGTTCAACTCCACAAGCTTTTTATAGAAAAGTCTTGTTTGTTTTTATACAGCTCCTTTTTCTCTGTACCCATCTTTCAAAGATAATTCTGCTGGGGGCTTCACAATAGGCTTGAGGTAGACTTTACATATTGGTTCTTTTAGCCTGTGAGCCTACATTTATACCAAATTCAGTAATAATTCTTGAGTAATTTAGAGGCATTCATTATCTGAGATGCTGTTGTGAGGGCATATGAAGGCTTCTCAGCTTTCATATGAGTGTTTCTAGACCACATTTAGTAGTTTAGATGAGGAGAAGAACCAGTATCCCAGGCAAGATGAGAACTTCTTCCCAGAAATTCAAGCCCTGACTTCTTCACTGTCAGTGGCTAACCATGGTCTGTTGAAATGTACCAGGCTGAATAAAGAATAAATCAGGATTTTACTCCGGAAGAGATCATAGCCACAAATCTCACACGAGTTCTTTTCCTCATCTCTGTCTCAGTGTTTGATGCAGTTTCTGCATTGCTTAATAGAGAATGAATCAATATGGATTAAAGTGCATTGCCTAGTCTGTTACAAGTGTAGGCCAGAGTAAGGTGGTTGGCGACCAAGATTTATTTGCTTGTGATTAGAGTGATCTGGGAGATGTATATGCCATATAAAAAGCACCTATTATGCTGTATTCAATTCATAATTTATGGGAAGAGTATTGTGCATTTAGTGAAAATATCTTCAGAGATTGGGTTATTTGCAACACAGATGTGTGTTGCCCTGCAAAACCTGCAATAATCCAGCAGAGGAAGGGAATTTAAAACCTTGATTATTAATCCTCCTCTTTTCCTTCTTGGAATTTCTAAAGGCAGGGTTTCTTTGGATGTGCATGCCAGTTGATAGCATATAATTTTTGACTGCTCATTAGGATGATTATTAAGCATCTTGAAGTATAGGCTTTCACTTTGTTTTCATGGTTATCAGTATGAAACATCCTCTTTGTGAAGTGCCTACTGTCCCAAGGCTAGCTTCGTTTCAGCTGAGATTTCCTCGCAAGAATCTGAAATTCACTTCTTCAAAGGAAGCTTTATTCAGTGTTGGTTTTCATGGTTCAGTTTTTCTCAAGTAAATCAATTTAAAACTTTACTTGAGAGCTGGCATCTTTTTCTTGCAAACTTTAAAAAAGAAAAAAAAAAAAAAGAAGAAGAAAGAAAACCTGAGTGTATGATCAATGTCCACATACCTTGGTATTGCTTAAATGTCAAGAACAATTACATTTTCCTTCTAGTGTCAAATAGTGTTAAATATATATATCAATTGAGAAAAAAGTAGGCAATTTGGGCTTGCAGAAGGAGGTTAGGGAATAAGCAATGTTTCTATCCTCATAAATCACAGCAGATCCAGTGTCAGTGTTTTCCTGGAGAACCACAACAGCATCTGTTAGGCTCAGAGCTATAAATATGTATGCACATATATTCAGCACAGGGAAGCCTGATGTCAAGTCTGAAATGATCATGTTTGGATTTTATTCAAAGGGCAGAAGTTCACCAGCTCTTCCTTTGCTTTGCATAGATCACTTGTTCTTATATTCCTTCTCCCTCTTTCTTCTTGCACTCCCAGGCAGATCAGGACAAAGCAGTGCTTCTTCCACCTTCCACTTTCTTTGCAGCAACTTGTGCCAAAGAAAGAGAGGAATGAGAATTTCTCTGTGTTATGGAATTCAGGGACTACAATTTCATCTTGTTCAGCTGCAGAGATCCCCCTATATCTGCAGCTTCTTGGAAAGCCCACACCTTTCTCCCCTCACCAAATGCATGACTAATTGTCCTGGCTGTGGATCAGCACACCATGCAGATGCAGGACTTGATGGTAGAGGAAGGAAAACTGTCCCCTCTGCTTCTCTGTCCCCAGCCTTAAAATGAGAGCTGTTTTGTAATAATGCAACAATTGATCATGTATATTTTTATATATTCATCTTGTACAAGAATTATATCAGTGGAATGGACGTCTTACTACCTGCAGATCTAATGCCAAGAGATCCGAGGAGCTGCAATGCAAGTTTCTTAGCCAGTGGGATCTGAAAGCCTTTTTCCACTTTGTAGAACTGGGCTGTCAGTCCATAGCTAGCAGCACTGCGTTGCTATGTGATGCATACACCTTAAGAGTTCATTGGTCAGCAGTGTTACATTCCACCTCTCCCTGTCCCCAAACTCCGAAAATTTCAGACTCATGATAAATTTTGCTTTGCAGTGGAATGGGAAAGAAGCAGCTTAGCAGTAGGGAGTGTGCTCCTTACTTCTGAACACGGTGAACAGTTCTAATGTGTAAATTGTAGCTGTGGCTCAGAAATCCTGTAGCCCTTTAATCTCAAATTATTTGTCTCTCTCTTAGTTTTTAATAGATATTTTCTTTTTTTTCTTTTTTTCTTTTACCGAAGACTCAGGAGGGCTTTTTCACTGCTGCATCATTCAGTGTGTGACAGCGTAAGGGGATATTAGTATCAGAACAGTGCTTTGTGAGGGTTTTTTTTAATGGAAAGGAATTCATGATGTGTATCCTGTCAGATCTATTTAAATAATTCCTAAAAGACTAGTAGAATGTGACCTTTGCTGCCAGTAATTTTCATTGTCCTTGAAATTAACATAACAAATCTCTATTTGCATTTTTTTAATTTATTGTGATATCCAAAGGCTCAGTCTTTACATCCACGAGCAATGGTGAGAATTCCCTGAAAATAAAAATTGTGGAATAGAACCCTCTTAAAATGGTTTTTATGCGAGAAGATTATTGTGCTCGTTCATTATACAAACTGCAAGGGCAACATCTTATGGGCTTATAGCCATTGCATTCTTTTTATAGACTCGGTTATGGTTCACTTAAATATACTGCTGTTTTTTGTTTTTTTTTTCTTGCAGTGCATTTTAATGATATCTGCTTTCCAATGTACAAACTGTGCTTTGAAATATAAATGAGTTAGAAACAAAGTCGTATCTGTAGATGTATTGTGTATGCTAAGGCAAGCCATAATGATGGATGCTAGTGAACATATAGGCCCACTTTCAGGAACATTTGCAATGGAAATTTTCCAGAGACGGCTAATTTAATTGTATTTTTGTGCAACAATTAGGAGGGAATTACGATAGTTCTTTCGACGCGGAGAAGGGAGTGGGCACTATTGTCATTGCAAAGCCCTTGGATGCAGAGCAGCGGTCAGTATATAATATGACTGTGGAGGTCACCGATGGAACAAACATTGCCACCACTCAGGTAGAATATCACCTTCCTTTTCTGACAAGTTTTTCATTTGTTAGTGAAATATATGTGCTATAAAAATTAATAATTTTGCTGCTGAGGTAAAACCTCACCCTTTGAGACTACTGTTAACTAATGGAGGGATATTTTTCAGAGCCTTTCCGTCTGCTTGTAAAGAATGGGCTGGTGAATGCTTCAAAGCGCTATTTCTCCTTTTGTCCTCTTCGCGCTCACATGAAAGTAATTTGCCTTCCTCCAGCTGAGGGAGTCCCTATCACTGGCAGCAGTGATAGATTTTGACAATTGTATCACCCCATAATTGTCCAAAATACAACGGTACTTCTGTGATGTTGGGGGATATTGCTATTGATTGTATTAAATGGAGTTTATGCCTCTCATCCTTCCAAGATCCAAATGTGGGACACGAGATCAATTGTTCAGAGACAGAATTGTTCTGGAAGAACACTTAAAATTTAAAGGATGTCTCCTTTAATGTCACTGCCTGTGATTGCATTGTCTTTCTGGGGACAGCCACAGTCAACCCTTTAAAACCAAACTTGCTGATCAGGGTCAGTGCCTTTCAGCAATTAATACGATAGATCAGATTAAGTATGAAGGGCTGGAGTAGCACTGTCTCTTCACATCACTGTTGGGGAGATCCTGATACATTATATAGGTGTCTGCATGGTGGGAACCAGGAGATGGTTGGTGCATCTGCCCATTTTGCCCAGCTGGACCTGGTGAGGGTCATGGCACCCATACACGGTGAGTTGTGGAGCAGGGATCAGCTCGATCCTGAAATCCAAAACCAGAGTTAGTGTCCAAATGTGAAGTGTGCTGTAACCTGAATATTATTTGACAAAGGAAAAAATACACACTTAGTAATACAGGATACCAGTATACACTCAAATCCCTGAATAAATATGGCCTACGGAGGAAATGAAAGAATAGACTTGAGAAGTTACTTGTTTCATGATAATGCAGAAGGAAGGCCTGAATGTTTTTTATTTGTGTATATAGAAATATACATGCACTTGTGGATTCTTACCTTGCCTTTTTGATCAGTGGTTCAGATATAAATCTGTATTCACTGAATCACAACACTTACGTTCCTAAGAGACTGTTAAACCATTGCGTGCTTTCTGAATCCAAATTCTTGTTTATAACCAAACTTAAAATCTCTATCTAATTATCCCTATCCAATAACTGCTTCTGATAATCCACTCTTGATAAGAAACATCAGTTGATGGTAAGTTAAGTGGTAGGAAATCTACTATTTTCCCTGCTAGTTTAAGTAATTAATTGCCTCTTGGCTGAAAACATTCCTTATTTTTTAACTTGATTATATCTGACCTGTATTCCCTGCTATGCCTTCCTCTACTCGATTAAAGAGCTCTTTAAAAACCCGTATTTTCTCTCCGGGAAGGCACTTACTCAGAGCAGTCAATTCACCTCCCAGTCTTCTTGCAGACAGGCGAAGGAGAATGACTGACCTCCTTATGTTTTCTTTTCATAAGGCGTTTTCTTCAGCCCCCAGTAACCTTTTGTTTTGCTTTGTTTTTTCAATCTTGGCGACATTCTCAGTCCGCATTTCAGAAGTGGGGCGTTGAATCTCTAACACCACATTTACTTTGTGCAAACGTTTCTGCCAAACAAATGTTAAAAAGCAGGAGGGCCTTCAAAAGTGCTGGATGCAAGTGATTTATATTTTCATGGGTATTATGTTTCATGTTTTAGTTGCTTATGATTTAATAAAATGACCCTAGTGACAGTCCTCAAAACCTATTTTGATGAAAACCCATTATTTTTAATTAAAACATATGGTAAAAACATATTTCAGTAAAGCTGTTATGTTCTAAAAGAAGCCTATGCATTCTTTGTAACAGTGATGTGCCCTATTTAAAAGCTTTAGGATAATGATTTAAGATTGCCGTATTGTAGCATTTGATTAACAGTGATGGGTCCAAACCCTTCTCCCCACTTCCCTCTCTCTATGTAAATACTGTTTGCGGATTTAATTGTGACCCAAGCAGTATCTGAGGACGTGTTTCTTTTGCTGTTCACAACAGAGATTTCAAAAGCAATCATTATCTCAAACCTGCCAGAATGACGGCCTGCCTAATTATCTCTCCACACTACTAAATTTTCCTACTCTACTTTTGACTGTTCTTCAGAGCCTTTAGTGACTTTGTTCATCTTCATTTCAGAACAATAATAAAAAAATGATAAGTAACATATGTCATAGAAAGTGTATAAAAAGCATCTGCTCATGGTGACCTTGTTCTGAGACCTGGTAAGATGACATTGAAAGTGTTTTGTCTTATGTGCAATAGTATCTGCATTTTTAACTGTAGCTGCAAAAGGATATAAAGTCATAGACTCGTTGAGCTGGAAGGGACCCTTAAAGGTCATCTAGTCCAGCTCTGCTGCAATGAACAGAAACACCTACAGCTCAGAGCCCCGTCCAGCTTGATGAATATGATAGAAGAGGAAGGGAGAGGAGGGCAAATGGTTGATTTCATCCACTTGTACAACCATAAAATAATAAATAGCCCCTCCAAAGTGATGTGGTTCATTGTGAAACAGCTGATCAGCAGTGTGCCTAGTGAAACAGTCTTGCTTATTATTCCACCCCACCTGTTCCCCTTTATCTCTTTCTGGCCTTTTGTCTGGTATGCAGTTGGAGGTGGTAAAATACAGCATAAAAATTCCGAAGATTTTTGCTTGGGTAACACAATCCCTGGCACAGCCTCACATAAGTTTCTGCAGCAGTGCTCCTGCACGCCTCAAATCCTGATAAACTGTTGGCTTCCTTCATGCCTTACTGCACACATGGTTCGCTGCTCTGCCGTCAGAAGAAGGAAATCATTTTGATTTAAAAGCTACATCTGTTGTATTAACATTTCACTGTTGTGAAAAGAGGTGAAAAGAACATAAGGAATGTTTGGAAAAAAAATCCCAAACTTCATTTGTAATTGGAGGTGTTTTTGGTTTGGAAGTGATGAGCACTGCAGAATTACAAACTCCTAAGTGAGAACCATAGCACCAGGATGTGCTGAGCCATTACCACTCACCATGCCCGATGGAACACAACGGTGATGAGGAAGGATGGAGAGCAAAAGAGGCAGAGGTGTCGACTCATTCGATTTCTGTATTATTTATATATGTAACAATTTACATATTTATATATTTTGTATTTATGTATTAGCATATTTATATATATTTACATATAAATGTATTATAAATTAAATCAGGAATAAGCCCAGGAGAGGTTTTGTTTTTATTCCCCCTTAGCTTAATTCATCATTGCTCAAGGCCACATGATTACTTATGAAAGGCTGAACACGTACATTGGCTCTAAAACACAATTCCCAGAGCTGCCAGGCGAGCTGCTGGCCACGGGGAGGGGATTGGGCTTCTCCCATGCTCTGGTAAAAATGGGGACAGCATCTCTTGGAGCAGCCATGAGACTGACTAATTCAACCAGAGTATGGACTGACTTTAAGTAGCATCAGAGATTCTCTGGGTCACAACTTAAGTTTGTACTAAAACTACTAAAATCTCTTCTTTTTTTTTTTCATCTTACAGCTCAAATCTTATACTTCCAAGCACAGCATAGTAATGGTGTTTATTTCTTCATAATGTATACTGCTAAACTACCTACAGAAGTACACCAGGAAACAATAATCTAAGTGATCATGTTTTTCACTTTAATGGATAATTTCATACTAGCAGGCAATTATTTTTTTGAGGAACAAACTCCTGGAGTCATAGCACTATATAAAAAAGACATTTTTCTTTCTTACTTATTTTCTTTCTTACTTATTTTCATCATCCTAGCTGACATAAAAAAAATGCTTTAAAGCATCGAGCTTGATGCTTCAAAGCTAGCAGGAAAAAAGTGCTTTGGCTTCACTTACTGTGAAACCATGGCACTATCTCACCTGCTGGGGAATGTTTTCTTTATACGATGTGATGAGGCTCCAGGGTAGGTTTCCCAGAGAGGTGGTGGATGTCCCGTCCCTGGAGACACTCAAAGTCAGGCTGGACAAGGCTCTGAGCACTGATGGAGTGGTAGGTGTCCTTGTTCATTGCAGCAGGGTTGGACCAGATGGCCTTTAAGGGTTTGTTCCAACTCAAACAAATTCTACAGTTTGCTTTTCTAACACCGAGAAACTGGTCAGTCACAGTGAGTAAGGATGGTTCTTTTTGCCAAACGGTGAAACGTTCTTAGAAGACCGTGGCCAATGTGGAGACAAGAGATCAGAGTCTGCATGTGGGCGAGGGGCATTTGTACATTTAAATTTGTTCCTTTGGAGAATCTGCAGCTATTAAACAAGAGCCTTCAGCAAAGTCAAAGTTCAGTATCATTGCCTGCACCTTTCAAGCAGAGTGGGAATACACCCAGGAACATATTGCTTCTGTGAAGGCAGACAATGGGAGCAGTGCCTGTGTGGGCTGTGGTCCTTTAATGACTGATGAGGTGAGGTGTTTCCATTCAGTTTTTCACATTTCCTCTAAACTAGAACCAAGCAAGTAGGATGAGATGGGACGAGAGGGACTGGCCCGAAGTTGCAATAGGGCAGGTTCAGTTTGGATACTGGGGAAAAATTCTTGTCAGAAAGAGTGATAAGGCATTGGCACAGGCTGCCCAGGGAGGTAGTGGAGTCGCCATCCCTGGAGGAGTTCAAGAACCATGGAGATGTGGCACGGAGGGACAGGGTTTTGGTGGCAGTATTGGTGGTAGGTGGACAGTTGGACTAGATGATCTTAGAGCTCTTTTCCAATGTTTATGATTCTGTGATTCAATGCTCTGCTTTTTTTCTGTCCTTTCCAGCCATCTCAGCACTGCCTTGCCTGTGAAACAAAGGCTTTTGCCCCTCTTTTAACATAACACAGAGGAACATGGTGAAGTATAAATAACAGGCCATTGAGATCCACAGATAAACTGTTTGCATTTTTGTGTTAAGGTTGGAGTTTGGAGGGAGAAAAACTTGTCAGGAAGGAGCAAATAAAGCTGTGTGGCAACTGTACTGAAAGCAATATTAAATCAAAATAGGTTTTCAAAAACCATACAAAAGCGTAACCTGAGTTTAAGCAATTCAGGCACTTAATAGGTTGTATTACAACACTGTGCCCAGACCAAGCAATTAGCCAAACAGATTCCTCCAGCTTCAAATGTCTGTAAAGCAGCTTCTGGCACAAATCCAGTCTTCACTCAAATACGTTTGTGCCTAAACCAAAGGTATTTGTGATGGGCAACATTAAAAACAGCTTTGGGGAGACTTCCTGCATTAGGTTTTGTTCTGCCTTGATTTGATTGTATTTCTCTAGGCCTTTCACTTGCCATTTTAAATACAAAGTCTTTGCAAATGCTCTGAGTGTTACTTTGCCTAATTTGTAAGCTTGGAGGCCTGTGAGTCCTTTATTCCAAACTTGCTTTAACTGTGGGAAATAGGAAGTGAGCAGGGAGAAGCAAATCTTTTATAGCGAGGGGCTTGTTCAGACTGCAAATGAGGCACTGCACAATGGGAGCAGCAGTGGCAAGCCTGGAGCCCAAGATGGGCTGGAAAGTTTCCGAGCTTCCAAGAAGAGCTGGGCAGAGGCTGCTTTGCTGCTGGTTTGCTTTATGAGCGTGGAAAAAGGGACTTGCAGCTAATGTTTGTCCTGGAAAGTATTTTAGTCAGTAACCTTGCATGGTCCACAGCACAAAGGAATCACTGCTTTAACAGCAAGTAGTAAGCACTTCCGTGTATTGCTTTTTGGAGATGTGTTGGAAGCCAGTTTTAACCTATTCAGACTTTACAAGGGGTATTATTGTATCTGAAGACATGGGCGCCTGCAGAATAATTAAACGATATCTGTGCAACACAGCTCAGTCTTGCTGAATCTTCCATTTGAAAGTAAATCTGAAATAAATATGGAAGTATGCAGCCTATGAGTACTTCAGTGCCTTCAGTAGAGTAACGCTTGGTTTTAGGGGGTTTTTGGAAAGACAGTTCCAGGCTGGTTATTGCTTAAAGCTTCAAGGACCAGTGATGGCTCTTGTGAAGTCAGTGGGAAGTTTGCCAATAGTGCCAAGATGTTGTGCCCAAGTTTGGCAACGATTAAATTAATTTGAGTAACCTTTCTTTATAATAACAATCTGGAGGAATTCCACTTGCTTGGCTTCACATATGTTTGTAGGATAAGGTTTTCTATGAGCCTGGTGTTCGTGTCAGTGTAACGTTTGTCCTTTATTTAAAGGAAAATATTTTCCCCTCTTGTTAAGTAACACCTTGCTAGAAGTCATCCTACTGTAGCAGGAAATCTCTGCATAGGAAAGTAGGATTTCAAGATGCCCAAATAAGAAGGGGATAGCTTGAATGTAAGCCTAAGAATGCAGTTCTGAGCTTCTTCCCCATCTTTACTTCTCATGTTGCTTTGGTAAGTCACTTAATCTTGCTGCCAGTCACTGTTTTCCTGTGTAGAGGATGAAGATAACAGCACTTGCTCCTTCAAAATGTTGTAAGGACTGAAGGAATAGTATCTACTCAAAACAGCCCTTTAGTTCCATTTAATTTTACATGTTTTACTTTCCAGTAGCTCCTAAAATGGTTGGGTTTTGAGGAACATAGGTTTACAGTTTTTCCATAGTTAAATGGTTTGACTGTATCATCAGTATTCCTTTATATTCTGATTTCCGTTTGTGACAAGGAGAATTTTCCCCTTCACTGTCCCAGGAGAGGACACACTTAACCTTAAAATCACAGATGACTCTCGGGGATTGTGAGGGACATCTGACAAAAATGAGAAATACTCAAACTCTGATATGATATAAGAAATAATGAATCAGTCATGACCTCTTTATTCATTAACACCACTAGCCCATTGACTTCTCCCTCCATATGAAAGTGCCTATTGAAACATAGAATATGTAGTAAATAATGTGTGTATTACAGTGCGGATCATTTTACAAATCACTAAAATACTGTCATCTCCAGGTAATAAAATTCTTACCAAGTAAAAAGGCACTTGATTGGTTTTACAGTAGTTAGGAGAAAGGAAGAAAAAGAAGTTATATTCTTGAAACTGTCAAAATAATGCCTAGCTCCCCATAAGCTTGCTGACCATGATTTAGAGACCTCAGTGTTTAGTTTTCCCTTTCCATCCTTCCCACTCTCCAAGCACTGCCATGTCTTTAAGTCAGGGTACTACCTTTTGCCTTTTTTCAACTGGAAGAAATGTTACTACATGAAGCCAACCTATATTTCGCCTAGCCCCAAGGCTCATGCCTGGTCTCTAATGCTGATCTTGTCCCACCCTGTTCAGCTTATGGAGTCTAGTGAAGGCATAAGTCATGAGGCCTCAGCTGGCACAGTCACAGGGCAAGCCTTCATAATGGTTAAAGTTTTATGGCTTCCTCTACTTTCTCAGTTCAACAGAATGAGCACGAAAGAACTAGGTAAAAGGAGGTAAACCCCACCAACCACTGGGTGCTTGCACACTACAGAGCACATCCCTGCTCTGGCAGTACTTCTACAACGCCTTGCTGTATGTCCCTACCTTTTTTTTCTTTTTATTTTACAGAACAACTTGAGCTTGCACACAGCAGGGTTAAAACAAAACTCCCACATAGGAGCTGACCCCCAGATGGCAGCTTACCTGTTCAAAGTAGACTGAGATGTAACAGCATCAGCTGAATCAAATAGTCCTGGTGTTTTCCAGCAAATACATTTGAAAAGGTTTTCTTCTCTGTTAGACTATCTAAAACAATTTAGAACAGAGTTTCTAGCCGCCAGTTAAAAGCAGAATGAAACGTTTTTTGTTGACAATGCAAGAGTAAAATAACCCTTGTTAATAAGCCATGTTACAGTGCAACTCAGCAAGAGCAGAGGGTATCAAAACAGCTTGAGAAGATGCCTTTAAATGCTAAAGAGATTGTCCCCAGCTCAGATTGCTTCAGTGTCTCTTCCTTACACTTGCAGAAGTTGTTCAGCATTGGCTCTGTCCCACCAGAGTAAGGATGGGGTCCTGTTTTTTTTTCCTCAGGCTTTCTTTCCTATATTAAAAAACATGCATTTGCATCTTCTTCAGATGTGAGTTCTTTGATTGCTTTTTTTTTCATCAGTTGGGTCAGAAATATGCCTTGATATATTGTATAGCAACAACAAGAGTATAAGTGTTGTAACATTTCATCATTATTATAGCCCCAGCAACGTATGTTTTCACCCCAATTTTATTGCTATCTGTCCAGGACTGAAACATAACTTAATAAAGGCTTCTCCCTGCTTCACTCCGGAATACCATAAGCTGAAAATTAAATAGCATGGAATGTGCAGTTGAAGCCCTATGCCATTTAACTTACAGAGTATTTTATTTCAGCTGTCTTTTAAATAGTTCCCAGGCTAGTTCATTATGACTGCTGCTTACAATTTCTCGTGTTCCTTCTGGTAATGCATTCTGCAAACTCTTCGAAGATCAGAGAAATCTAAAGTTTCATTTCTCTCTGAGGCCAACATCTGTTTCTGCAATATTGTAGTAAAAGTATAACTGTATTTTTATTCTGTTAAGAATACATGGGTTTATGGGGTTTGATCAAGTGAAGTAATAAAGTATTTTTTTAAGAAAGGGCCAGGTACTTCCCAGAGCAACAGAGAAAATATTATAAGGGATGAGTCAAGTCCTCTAGTCTTAGGGAACAGTCCTGGACACGACCTTTCCCATACAGTTTGTTATTCTGCCTGACCTTTCCTTCTCCACATTTAAGGATTGGTACCCAAATTTCAAAGACAGACTTGAAGCAAATGGGATAACTTTCATTAGTGTTTTTAACAGCTTTCCCACCATTCATAAACTGCAACAAAAAGGGGGCAAGTAGATGTTCAAGGGAAAATTTGTCAGTCATAAAGTGTCACTGGCAAAGGACAAGCAAAGCCATACAAGTAGCCCTTTTTTGCACCAGTGCCTAGATGTTATCTGTCCTGGGAGGTGTGTGCTGATCCAAGTGGGATGGGTTGGAACTGTCATGTCATCATATCTTCTGGTTTGTCCTCACCAACTGGGTCTTGGCAGAGCCTGAGATGTGGCAGCAACTTCCATGAATTGACATTGCTAGTAGGTCCCAACACAATATATGGGGCAGAAAACGATGCAAGGTTTATACTCTTAGGATTTATAATCTTGGTCGTATGAAAGAAGGGTTTAAGTAATTTGACTACTTTTATAGCCTTACTAATAGTGAGGGGAAAAGGAAATTCCTTAACAGCTGCAGAATTCCCTTGTAACCATCACAACTGTAAGGGACGACGGAACCATTACCATTTATCACTGCAGAAATGTCAATAGATATTGAAAGTCTCCTGTACGCTTCTTTGTTAGACTTGAAGTAGGTCTGGTAATTAGACCGTTTTGCCTCTATAGTCATGTGTCCTTACAGTTTCTTTAGGTTGGAACTATTTAATATTAAATTATGTTTCCCAGTCTCCCCATACAACAGCATCCTATCAGCCATCTAGAGTCAATTACATATCTTCAGGTGCCTGTTAAGGAGTCTGACTAGACTTCAGTAACTTCAAATGTTTGTTCTTTCATTAACTGTAGGTCTTTATCAGAGTGTTGGATAACAATGATAACGGCCCAGAATTCTCTCAGCCGAGTTATGATGTCACCATCTCAGAGGACATCCTCCCTGATACTGAAATTCTGCAGATTGAAGCTATAGACAGAGATGAAAAGCATAAGCTGAGCTACACTATTCACAGCAGCATCGATGCAGTCAGCATGAGAAAATTCAGAATTGATCCCAGCACTGGGGTGCTCTATACTGCGGAGAGATTAGACCACGAAGCTCAAGACAAGCACATCCTTAATATCATGGTAAGAATGCAATATTCACTTGGCTCAGGACACAACCGCTGCTGTTTCAGTGCAAACACGCCTTGGTCTTTGCTAGAGTAAAGTACTTTCACTGCAGTAAGTAGCCATTAATTTCGTATTGCCTGCTCTGCTGTGTATTTATTTTACCTTTTTTATTTGGAGTTCTGTGAAACTTACTGTGAGTTCATTGCACTTAATACGAAATGATTTACCATCTCAGAGGAGAGCAAGCAGGAAATTATTTAATCTCTTGGCATCTGGACTTCTCACTCTCCAAGCCATTTTTGGAGTTTCTGTAGTGAGGATGAAAGTTATTTGAGAAGTTACTTACAAGGAGATAACTGTGTTGTTTTTTCCTATGAGTCTATGATTTGGTTTTTTGCCATACAAAATGCTATAGCCCCTCTAGATACAGACCTCATTTATAGTTTGCTTTTACAGACTTATTTAAGAAGATAATCAGTTGATATACAAAATAGTTTTCAGCTACTTTTTCCAAGTGTTTGGATATGCACAAAAAAATTTACTACCATTTTTTGCTTAGTGAGCATGGATTTCAGTATATAAGTCTCTCTGTTTCAAGGGAGTGTTGTATATTATGAAATGGGAGTTAATAACAAAATATGTGTCTTCATTTAAACATTTTAGATTACTATTTATTTAAGTACTTATGAGTCCTGAAGAAGAGTTCTGTAGAGGAACAGCTCACAGTGTATGAGGCATAGAGACAACTTTGGGTGGATAGCTGAGAAATCAGGAGTTGCTGAGAATTTTAGTATGGGATTATCTCAGGATACTTTTGTTGGGAGTACTTGGCACTTCTTGAAGTTATTCCTACTCTGATTACTGTTGATATCATCATCTTCAAAAATCTATTTATGTATGTTTTTGAAAAAGTCCGTTGGAAAATACAAGTGCCAGACTGATACATATACAATTCTACACACTGTAGCTCTTTGAAAGAAGAAGCAATGTGCAAGGTATGTTTGTCTGTGGAGCAAGGAGTTTTAGGGCAAGGGCATGACCACATAGAGTGTATTGCAAAAAACGAAACCTAAAACTAAATCTAAGATGTCATCCAAAAACATATCATGATGATTAGTTACCATGAATTTATTCACGACTGAAAAGGAAAATCTCTGAGCACTACTTGCTTCTTGAGTTTTGATATTGTCAATGGTTTATGGGCAAGTTCAGCCTGGTTCTGTGATGAATGGGGCAGGGGACCCATGGACCCATGCCCCAGAAAAGGGGAAGGAGGGAAACAAGAAAGGGCAGGGTAATGGGCCTAAAACAAAACAGTGGCAATGATCTTAGGAGGAAAACTAATTTATTAAATGAGATATCAGAATGTGAAATAATACAGTATAATACAATTGGAATTGAAGCTAATAAATCAAATAAAATGAAAGAATGTCCAAAACCAAAGGCCTTACTCTAAAGCTGAAGGTGAGACAGCTAGAGAGCTCCCACTGTCAGTGAGCAGCAAAAAGAGGCAGTCTCAGGACTTAGGTGCAGTTTTATCTTCCCCTCTGAGTGGAAAACAGGAATGTAAAGTCCTCTAGGGTATGTAGTTGCTCTTCTTTTCTGAGAATCAGGTACCCAGAAATTTGGCAGTCCACAGAACTGAAGCATTAAACTCTTTAACTCCCAGTGCTTTACATGATGTTATGATGTGGGATACCAATAACAAAAATCATAAAACCGTGACAGATATGTACCGTCTTTTCTGCGTGACTGTGTTTTAGACTGCAAGTTCCTCGGGACAAATTTAATTACATTGCTTTGTAGTAAATAGACCTCAAAGCACTCATATAAATAATAATAGTGAAGTTTTAATGAATGGATACTGAGTTCTACATTACATACTTTTTCTGTAGGTCCGAGATCAGGAATTCCCTTATAGAAGAAACCTGGCCAGAGTCATCATAAACGTGGAAGACTCCAATGACCACAGCCCATACTTCACCAGCCCACTGTATGAAGCCTCGGTGTATGAATCAGCAGCTGTTGGATCAGCAGTTTTACAGGTCACGGCTTTAGACAGAGACAAAGGAGAAAACGCAGAGCTTGTCTACACTATTGAAGCAGGTTAGGACAGAGGTTACAAACATTGCATCGGCACAGAATCTCACTGACACTCACTCCGTGATTACTGATCCTTTTACCTTTAAGTCACTTGTTCAAAGCCATCACAGGAAATAGTTACTGAAAGCTATTGGCTTGAGTGTAGTCCACAGTGTCTCCACAAACAAGTGATGCGACAGCTTGTACAAACCTCCATCTTCTCCAGTATTTGGATCAGAGGAGCATGGAGGCTAAAAATTTCCATAGAAGCTCTAGTAATATAGTGACATGATGGCTCTTAAATGTATGGCTATAAAATCAGGCCACAGTGATATCAGAATGAAATTACTTACGCTGTTTATATATTGATATTTACTATAAACTGAAACAACAAAATGATCTCTGCTGATATAACAGCAAGACAACAGGAAACTTGTATTATGTCTGCTACTCGTGCAAGCAAATTTAACTTAGATCACAGGGAATTTAACTCTAGATCACAGGGATCTGAAGTTAGGCGTTATCTCTAAGTTAAATAATTAGCATATATGCAAGTGAGGTGCCTGGGGAAAAAAAAAAAAGAGGAAATGAAAATTTGTAGCCTTTGGGGTTTTTAATGTTGCGTTTCCATTTTATGCTTTTTGGTAACATGAATCTTTCCATTATGATGCTAACAAAACTTGACTACATTGCCCTGAGCAGAGGTTTCATATGCTGCAGGTTGTCCCCGGTTTTATCAGATGTCATGCCTTTCCCATCAGTTGACTTTGATCCTCCAGAATCAATTGTTTATCCTGATCTTATTACAAAGGCTTGTCCCTAGCTAGAATGGCTTGAGTCAATTGGATCAGTCCAAAAAACGAAAGTATGTACTGAAATAAGAATATTTATAACATCTCATGCTGATGTAACTTCACATGGTTTGAAATCAAACTTAAAATTAAGCTCATATAACCTTAAGCTTAGAGAAGAACCAAGAAGTCTTTTTCTGTTATTATCCTGTAGCTCAGTGGATAGAGTCCTTTAAGCAAATCAGAGGGTGAGGTGCTGAACTGAGACCCTTGTGATCCTACAAAGACCTTAGCATTCCAACTTTAGTATTTCCTTTATGCACTTTGGTCTTAGTAGTTATTTCTCAGTATTCTTCAGTGGCCTTGAAAATTTTACACATGCCCAGGGTGTATACAACACTCTGCCCTAGAGAACAAACCCTGAAAAGACCAGATTAGCTTTGTGGGGTAATGGATCTTGAGACTGCTACCAGCTTTTCCTCCACTGCAATCACCTTTAGGTGCCAGCATAACATAAAAAGCCATCTGACACGCTAGAACTATGGCTGTATTACACTGGATATAGAATACACGATGCAGACGAAAATACAAAGATTAGAAGGGATGCTTTGGCAATTAGATGGTTCTTTTTCAGTCTCTGTATTTTTTTCTTTTGCTAGAAGCTTTCCTACTACAACCTGTTTCTGTTTCATCACGAGCTCTCTCTTCAGTGTCAAATTTCAAACTTTTATTTGTTATAAGCCATGCCCTCCCACAGATTCATTATCCCCAGATGTTCAAATCCCAGGTGCATCAAAATTCAGCCTTTTCTTGCAGTGTAATCCATAAAATCTGAGCTGTTAAGGATTCTAATTTGAACTGCAGCATTCAAATTGTATTCAGCCCCTTCATTCCAGTGAATTACTTGCATCACCTGACGCGTGAAGAGAGCAATTGGTAAAGAAAGTAATTTCTGTGAAATTTCATAACGAATTCCTAAGGGAGAAGAACCAACTCTGGCCTTGTCTAAGATCATCAGTGGCTACAAATCTTTTGTGTTTGCAAGTGCTGACGAAATAAGAGCAGCTTTTGTAGTGTCTGCAAATGAAACAAATACTGTGATCTTTATGAGAATTTGTAGCTCTTGCAGAATCTCAGCTCCTCAGTGAATAGTACAATTTTTGTTTTATCTAGCAGAGTAAACTTTACAGATCTGAAAGAATGGTTATAAATAGAAAGCTACTACCAGTATTGAACTACATGCAATAGTATGTAGCCTAAATTAGCCTCCAAGTACCAGAATTTACAACAGACAGTGAATCACATCTTTAAAGTAATATACATTAAATGTCTTCATTTAGGATTCTATGAATTTGGTATTTCAGCTACAATCTTCATATTTATTTCTTTGTGCACAGCACAGTAATCACCACTGGAAAAAAATCTGTATTTATCACCAGTTACCTGAAACATGATCCTCTCCACCTAACAGATTGCAAGCAGTTTTTATTTTAAAGTATAAATTATCACAACAGCAGGGACATGTTGTAATGGTTGGAATCACTGTAACTCAGTACAAACTCAGTTTGCTGTTAGAATCAAATTCAGAAAAAAAGAGTCTGAGCGCTTATTCACACTATTTACATGCACAGCATCCTGTCCTTTAAGCAGGCAATCAAGGAGCCAGCAAAATACCAATTCTTTAATGAAAGCAATCTGTAATTACAGCTAGGGATCATAGCAGTAGTTTTGCCTTGCTAAAGAAGAGGTAGGCAGTTCAGCTACATAAAAAGTGAGGAAAAAAAGGCCCTTGAGAAGGTCCCTGTCCAAACTCACTCTTTTCACCTTTACACAGTATCTGGTATCTGTTCTTGTATGTTATAGATATTTCATGACATTTTCTACTAAGTCTCTTTCATCTAGATTCATCCTCCGTAGGGATCATGCAATAAACCTTTGTGCCACCGGATACTTTAATCTCTTTTCTTTGCTATTTGTTCGATTTTATTTTTCTAAATGCCACTTTAACCTTTTTATATGCAGTTCTTTGAGTCTTGAACTACTGTAATCTGCTCTATGGTTGTTTAATATCCCCTTCAATTAAGAGGCTGAGTTGCTAACCATTTGTCATGTAATTGGCTTGCTAGCCTCTGATCTAATTTCATTGCCTTAGGTGTACGTGTAGTTGACTAACTTCCATAATTTAGGGATGCTTTTTTCTTGTTTGGTGGGAGTAGTCTACATGCACCTGATTCTCCAATGCTAAAACTCAGCATAAAATTAAACACCAGCACCCAAGTTTCTGAATATTTGAACACCTGTAATGTTACTGTAATGGTCTGATTTTCAGAAAGGAAGATTGGAACGTCCTTTGGAATTATTTTACATTGGTTGGTTGTTGTTGTTTTACAGTAACTGTCTTCAACAAATTGCAACTAACTGCTCCATAGTATTTATCATTTGAGTGCACTGTATTTCATTTCTAACTTGCTTGCAATGTTTATGTTTTAGGAAATACAGGAAACACTTTCAAGATTGAACCAGTTTTAGGGATCATTACATTACTGAAGGAGCCAGACCTAACAACAATGGGACAGTTTGTTTTGTCAGTTAAAGTGACTGATCAGGGTTCTCCACCATTGTCTGCAACAGCGATTGTACGGATATCTGTGACAATGGCAGATAACTCCCACCCTAAGTTCACCCTCAAAGAATACCAAGCTGAGGTTAATGAAAATGTGGATATTGGTACTTCTGTCATCTCTCTTTCTGCAATCAGTCAGTCCACGCTTGTTTATGAGGTTAAAGATGGGAATGTGGATGGAATCTTCACTATAAACCCATATTCTGGAGTCATCACCAGTCAAAAGGCCCTTGATTATGAACGTGCTTCCTTCTATCAGCTCATAGTTCAGGCAACGAATATGGCTGGGATGGCATCAAATGCCACAGTGAACATTCAGATTGTTGATGAAAATGATAACCCACCAGTTTTTCTCTTCTCTCAGTACTCAGGCAGCATAAGCGAAGCCGCTCCCATAAACAGCATTGTCCGGAGTGCAAATAACAGTCCCCTAGTGATTCGTGCCACTGATGCTGACAGTAACCAGAATGCCTTGCTCGTCTACCAGATTGTTGAATCTACTGCAAAGAAATACTTCACAGTCGATTCCAGCACAGGTGCAATCAGAACAATTGCAAATTTAGATCATGAAACAATAGCCCACTTCCACTTCCACGTGCATGTTAGAGACAGTGGAAATCCCCAGCTTACAGCAGAGAGTCCTGTCGAAGTTACCATTGAGGTAACTGATGTCAACGACAACCCGCCAGTCTTCAGTCAGGCAGTGTTTGAGACTGTCTTGCTTCTGCCCACATATGTTGGTGTTGAGGTTCTCAAAGTAAAAGCTACAGACCCAGATTCAGAGATCCCTCCTGAACTCACATATAGTCTAATTGAAGGCAACATGGACCATTTTTTGATTGATTCAAACACAGGGGTACTCACCATTAAAAACAGTAGCCTCTCCAAAGACCATTATATGCTAATAGTAAGAGTGTCTGATGGGAAATTTTATAGCACTGCTATGGTGACAATAATGGTAAAAGAAGCCATGGATAGCGGGCTGCATTTCACACAGAATTTTTATTCTACTTCTATCTCAGAAAACACTACCAACATCACGAAGATCGCTGTGGTAAATGCTGTTGGTAACCGTCTTAATGAGCCCTTGAAGTACAGCATATTAAACCCAGGCAACAAATTTAAAATCAAATCCACCTCAGGAGTCATTCAGACAACTGGTATATCCTTTGATCGAGAGGAACAAGAGCTGTATGAGTTGGTGGTGGAAGCGAGCCGTGAACTAGATCACCTTCGTGTTGCTCGAGTGGTGGTGAGGGTTTACATTGAGGATATAAATGACAATGCACCAGTGTTTGTAGGGCTGCCATACTACGCTGCTGTGCAAGTTGATGCTGAGCCTGGTACCCTGATATATAGAGTTACAGCTATTGATAAAGATAAGGATGAAAATGGTGACGTGTCATATCTTCTGAAGGAAGACTATGGACATTTTGAAATTGATAGGGCAACTGGTAGCGTCACCCTTAAAGAAGCTTTCAATTCTGATTTATCTAATATAGAGTATTTGGTTGTCGTTCTTGCAAAAGACGGTGGCAACCCATCACTTTCTGCTTCAGTAGAGCTCCCCATTACTATTGTTAACAAAGCTATGCCTGTGTTTGACAAGCCCTTCTATACGGCCTCCGTGAATGAAGATGTAGAAATCCACACACCAATTTTAAGCATAAATGCAACCAGTCCAGAAGGCCAGGGTATCATTTATATCATTGTTGAAGGAGATCCTTATAACCAGTTCAATATTGACTTTGATACTGGAGTTCTGAGTGTCATCAGCCCATTGGACTATGAAATAAATTCTCTTTTCAAGCTGGTGGTGCGAGCCAGTGATGCCCTCACTGGTGCTCGAGCTGAAGTCACTGTGGACTTGGTTGTTAATGACGTGAACGATAATCCTCCAGTTTTTGATCAGTCATCTTACAATGCTACTCTGTCTGAAGCATCTTTGATCGGGACTCCTGTATTGCAGGTTGTTGCTACTGATGCAGACTCTGACAATAACAAAATTGTGCAGTATCAGATAGTCCAGGACACCTTTAACAGCACAGATTATTTCCACATAGACAGCACGAGTGGCCTAATTCTGACAGCACGTATGTTGGATCATGAACTCATACAGCAGTGCAGCTTGAAAGTCAGGGCAACTGACAATGGATTCCCTCCACTTAGCAGCGAGGTTCTTGTTAGTATTTCAATAACAGATATGAATGACAACCCTCCCATTTTTAACCAGCTGATATATGAATCGTATGTGAGCGAGCTGGCACCTCGTGGTCATTTTGTGACTTGTGTCCAAGCCTCTGATGCTGACAGCTCTGATTTTGACAGATTGGAGTACAGTATCCTATCAGGAAACGATCGGACCAGTTTCATTATGGATAGTAAGAGTGGTGTAATCACTCTTTCCAACCATCGGAAGCAGAGGATGGAGCCTATGTACAGCCTAAATGTCTCTGTCTCAGATGGGTTGTTCACCAGCACAGCTCAGGTGCATATACAGATCCTTGGGGCCAACCTCTACAGCCCCGTGTTTTCACAGAGTGTTTATGTAGCAGAAGTCAGAGAAAATGCAGCTCCTGGAACTAAAGTGCTCCATGTGAAGGCCACAGATGGGGATTCAGGTGTATACGGCCAGATAAGCTACTCCATAATAAATGACTTTGCCAAGGACCGATTTTTGATTGATAGCAATGGGCAGATCCTGACAACTGAACGCTTAGACCGGGAGAACTTGCTAGAAAGTGATATTGGGATATTTCTGAGAGCACTTGATGGAGGTGGCAGGACTACATTTTGCACTGTGAGAGTGATAGTAGTGGATGAGAATGACAACGCTCCCCAGTTTATGACAGTTGAATACAGAGCAAGTGTTAAAGCAGATGTTGGGAAGGGTTACTTGGTGACCCAAGTGCAAGCAGTGGATCCAGATGATGGAGCCAATTCTAGAATTACCTATTCTCTGTATAGTGAGGCCTCAGTTTCAGTAGCTGATCTGCTTGAAATAGATCCAGACAATGGATGGATGGTCACCAAGGGCAGCTTTAACCAACTGAAAAACACAGTTCTGTCATTCTTTGTCAAAGCAGTTGATGGTGGCATTCCTGTCAAGCATTCTCTCATCCCTGTCTACATCCATGTTTTACCTCCAGAAACTATTTTGCCTTCCTTTTCTCAACCTCAGTATTCCTTCACCTTAGCAGAAGACACCCTAATAGGCAGCACCATTGACATTGTGCATATTGTACCTAATCAGGGAGCTTTATATAGCACGGTTAATGGGGAGCTGACAGAAAACAACAAAGATGGTATATTTATCATTGAACAAGATACGGGGCTTATAAAACTGGATAAGAGACTTGACCATGAAACAAATTCTGCTTTTCACTTCAAAGTTGCTGCCACCATTCAATTAGACAAAGTAGACATTGTCCTGACAGTGGATGTGGAGGTTAAGGTGTTGGATGTAAATGACAACAAGCCAATGTTTGAAACAGCTAGCTATGATGCTATAATAATGGAAGGAATGCCTGTAGGAACTAAACTTATGCAAGTTAAAGCAGTTGATGCAGACTCAAGTGCAAATGGGCAGGTCACCTATACACTTGCAGTGGAATCAGAGCTGGAAAAGATAACAGAAGCTTTCACCATTGATAGCAACAGTGGCTGGATCAGTACACTGAAGGATCTGGACCACGAAAAGGATCCCAGTTTCACTTTTGCAGTGGTGGCCTCAGATCTTGGGGAAACTTTATCCCTGTCATCAACCACCTTGGTCTCAGTTGCTGTGACGGACGTAAATGACAACGCACCTGTCTTTGAGCATGAGGTGTACAGAGGGGCCGTGAAGGAGAGTGACCCCCCCGGGGAGGTGGTGGCTGTCCTTAGCACCTGGGATGAAGACACGTCTGATGTCAACCGGCAGGTTAGCTACCATATTACAGGTAAGAAACAACAAGCATGCTTTCTTCCCACAAACAGCTTTATTGAAGAACAGTGTGTTTGTCCATTTTCAGGAGAAAAATTAGAAGTGTTTCAGCTAAATTGTCATGGTAAATCAGACACCTGCATCTCCCTTCAGCTTCTGTATCATGAATTTGGATGGATTTTTGCAACAACTAGCAAAACTGAGAAGAGGCAGAGAGAATGTGTGTTTGTGTTTGTGTGCGTCTGTGTTTGTTTAGGTGATTGTGATTTCCCAGAATAATTCTTCATGATTTGCTGCAGTGCAATCAACCCCTCATAGTTGTTGTACCAGCTTGGGAGTGACAAGATTTCAACAAAGAAAAGAACTTTTAATTCTTAAGAAGAAAATCTTTACACTTTCAAGCATCTACAATTTTTAAATATTTTTAACATTTTTCTTCTTGAGATAGAAAAGTACCATAGGAATCGTTTTGAAATTATATTATTTAGTAAAAAAAAAATGCAGTGCACGTTGGAGCAAGAGGAAAATGCCATTCCTTATCAGCACAGATTTCTGGCTAGGGAAATGGTAATCCACTCTGAAATACTGGTTAGCTGCCATGCATTGTTATGTACAGCGTGAGGCAATTTCAATTGCATTACTAACATATTTTTCAAAGGGTGGCAACACTACTCTTTCCTGTTGTGCTGTATTTAATATATTTCTTCTCTCCTAGATTCAGTCTGGATTTTATGTGAGCATATTATGAGGGGTGAGGTGCTGCGGTTATTTTTCTGCCTGCAGCTGGCATTGTCCAATAGATTATTATAGGGAACCACTTTGTCATTGCCTCAAACTTCCCCAACCAAGAACTATTTCTAATTACACTGTAATTAGATTATTGGGCAGATTCACATTTATTAGACCTCATAGGACTAGAAATCACACTAGACTGCATATGGATAGAAGGCAGTGGACAAAATTTACAAGTATGACAACTCAAGGGATAACTGTTTGTATATTATTCTCTGGATGATAAGACTTCTGCCTCTGTGTTGGCTATCAAACTGAAAATGACTGTGGGACGGTTTGTAGAGACAGATGGGATGTTCCAGGTAGCTGCAGAGAGCCTATTATACATCTCAAGCAGCCTCATTCTCAGTGCAGCCAGAAATCCATTCTGACTATTTATATGAAAGCCTGGATTCAGTTTGAAGTTTTGCAAGGGCTGCTGTGTTTGTGGTGTGATGTGTGGTATGATATTAGAAGGAGAAGCAAAGAGCAGTCTTGTGCATTAAACACAGGATTTGGAGGCTCTGAGCTAGGTGCATTAGCTGGCAGTGTCTTGGCTTCCACTTAACTAAAATTAAATAAGTAGTGTTTCATTCTAGCGATTTTGTGATATTTGAAGGAATTCTGAGATACCAAGATAGAAAGTGCTACATGAAACCCTTCATATTTGTAACCAAAATACTTTACTGTACCCTGATAATTAGGTGAAGGTATTGTTTTCTGTTTGTCCTAAAACTTCGTCATCTCTCATAATTAACTATGCTTTTAATTATGCAAAGGCTGTTTTCTTCACATTCCTATGCAGACATTGAACATCTGAATAGTAATGGTAACGTATGACTTAAAGATTTAGATCCTTCTGTATCTTAGTTTGTACCACACTTCAAAATGCCAGATATTTGGGGTTTTTGTTGTTTCTGAAAACAATGGATATCAAAGCCCAAAGCTTTCTGCAGTGCCCATTGTGCAATTTCTAAAGCATGTGAGCTCAGAATCTCCTGTGTCTGAACATAGAATTTGGGAGAGCCACATAGAGAAATTAGGTGCTTTTTGTTTTGTTTTGTTTTTTAATTAAAATATTAAAACATATAAAGTGTAGTGTAATTAATGAGTCTATTCACACATCACTGCAAATGAAGCTTGGGAACTGCACTTGAATATTTCATGGAATTAGATTAACTGGGTGATTATTCAAATGCTGTCCTTTTGGAGGCATTTGAGACTCCCGTGATTTCCATGAATACAATAAACAAACTGAGGTAAAAGAGGACACTGACAAAAAGACAAATTAAGAGAACGACATTTGGATCCATCAAAACCAGCTTTGTGCAAATGCATCGCATAAAAAGCAACACACAGAAAAGGGATGGAAAAGAAAGATCTAGGAGATGAAAGAAAGTGACATTCTGGGTCAGATGTGGTTAGTAAGGAGCCCTATGTGCTTTTTTTAAGAAACACAAACACTCACTACATCTTTCTGATCAACTTTGAAAGGGAGAAGATATATTCTGGTGGATATACCTGTTCTGTTTTGAACTTCTTCTGTGTAGGACTGGTTTCTCTGATCACTATTAAGAAGTTGCCATTTTCAAACTTAGTTTCATCAGCATTTTATAGTGGAAAAAAGTTCTGGACTTACCGATTGTCATTTGAAGTTCAACAGTAACTGGAGATTTCACAAAGGAAAGTGTAATAAAAATCTGAAAATCAACAGAAAGTTTAGGTGATACATTTGGGGAGCACAGTAGTTCTCTTTTAAAGGCTTATTTGTACTTGGTACCTGTGTAACTTGAGGCAGTTTGACAAGCACCAGGGCTATGCCAATGTTCAGGTAGGATACTGAGCCATCCTAAAGCCAGCTTACTGAGACTGAGACTGAAATGTGATTGGATTTTAGGAAAAAATTCTTAAGAAGAGCGGTGATGCATTGGCACAGGCTGCCCAGGGAAGCAGTGGAGTCACTGTCCCTGGAGGTGTTCAAGAAAAGGGCAGATGTCACACTGAGTGACATGGTCTGGAGCAGTCAAAAGCGTAGGTTGATGGTTGGACTAGATGATCTTAGTGGCCTTTCCAACCTGGATGGTACTATGATTCTGTGATTCTAAACTAGGAAAAGCCAGCAGAAAAACATCAGCTGCTAGGACTGTCACCCTGTAAAGTGTTTCACATTCCTCAGTGATGTTGATTAGGCTCCATCAGACGTATAAGGACAGACAATAGTGTTTATACTTGGATCAACTAAGTAGAAAGAATTTAGTGTATTTGTTATTTTTTGTGGTCTAGTGTTATGAACAGTAAATTACCTTTGCTGGGTCAGTTGCCCAGTGTTAGCAAACTGATTTCTTTTGGTTGCTTGGGTTTTCTTTTGTTTTTTTGGTTGTTTTTTGGGGGTTTTTTTTGGTTGTTTTTTTTTGCATTCTGTATTTGAAATCCTGGCATTCTGGAGTAATGTAAGCTTAGAAGTTTGAGGAGGACTCATTCTGCAGACTGAAGAACAGAGTGCACAATTTCACAATAGCAAAGCTGTGAGGATTGAGTTTGTCATTTCAAAAGCAACATCTCAAAGTTAAAACTATTGATTTTCTGTTGCACAACTGTCCAGAGTTCTAATTAGGATTTGAAAATATGTAAATAGATGCGTGAACATAAGTGAGAATCTAAATAAATAAGTTAGTAAATATTCAGTTCTCCTTCCCACATCAGAATATCATAGTGAAAACTGACACCGTTGGCTTCTAGCATTCAGTTCCCTTATGGCTGTTATAAGTCCCTCTGTGTGTGCTTCAGTAATGATGTGTGTCAGGATCTGTTTATTTTGGATCACTGTGTCTCTGTGTTTCATTTGTATCTAGCTGTTTTCTTTCTTTTCCTAAACTTGAGCTTGATTTGGCTTTGTACTATTTGCTGACTAGGGAGGGAGGGAGAGTATTATTTAAACTAAACGTAACAAAAGATAAAAGATAATGCTGATTCTTTTAGCCTCAAAGCCATTCTGGAAAGTTACTGGAGTGTTTTTTGTAGCTAGCACTTCGCTGTTGTGACATTCCAAGCAGAACATAAGAAAACTGCCAACAGATTTTAAAGAATCCATTAATACATGCAGTCAGGAGGTTCCCGTTTAGAAAAGCTACATTATTCAGAGCGAAAAACTAATTAATTAGAACACCCCTAGGATACTGAATCTGCTTACATACATTAGTGAAAAAGTTAATTAATCACTGCAGAATGAGATCTGCATCAAGACATATGTACTCTCTTAGAAGTACTGGGAAATGGTTCCCTGGGCCACAGTGTGGATTTTTTTTTTTGCCTTTTTCTGTTTTAAGAATACTGTCTTGGCACTATTTTAGTCTTTCTGTCTTGTTAATTCTGTTGCCTGGTGTAGTACAACTTCCACCTTTGTCAGCCACCAACAAATAATGTAGCCAGTCTTGAGAACCTAAAAACAAAGGTAGCATTTGTGAAAAGTGCATGCAGATAAACTGTTCTGCATGTGTACTGCTTATGGCTCAGGTCATTCAGAGCAGTACTTTTCTAGTGGAGTAAAAAGGGAAAGGGATTTCAGAGACCATTTTTTTAATATATATTCCCCAAATTCCTATGTGTGGTTCCATTAACAACAAAGCAACAGTGATTTTAAAATAGCTCCTAGCTAGTGTAAATGCCAGCCATAAAAGCCACCAGCTGATTTTAATTAGGTTTTACCTTTCCTCCTTACTTAGCAATGGGATAGCCGTGCCTTGAGTGTAGTGCTTCACAGAAGCTCGGGACAGTTAATCATTTCCTTTTACAAAAGAAATAATGTGCAGGAAAGCACTGATTGATATCATGAAGCTAAATAGGGGTGTTTAAACCATTTTTATTAATGGTTTACAACATTAAACTCACTGTGACAAGATTAGAGCCTTTTCTAAAGGAGAGTTACGCTTTTTTTATGCTGATGTTGAACTGAACAGAGAGAATTTAATGTTAATCAGCAGGAGTCTACCTTTTTAGACAGTCGCATTAAGACACAAGCCAGTGGATAGAATCTCATCGCCTTGGGTTGCATTCAGCTCTGGCCTTCAGTGCACATCAACATACTGTGTAACCCTGTTTAGGAGAAATTGGTTTATAACGCACAACAGGTTAAACAAGGTCTATCCACGTTCTGTGATGATTATTCCAAACTGTCATATAAATTAGTGGGAAAATGGAAATCTGCTTGGTTTTGTGACCTAAAAAGGTGATTTTCTATCAACAGAAAATATCCGTGTTATCCATGGTTGATAAATTGGTTTTGTGCTCTAAATGACTACAGGCCTTTTATAATTATAATGCGTATCTGACTAATTTTCTGGAAATCTTATTCATTACAACGTTGTTTTTTTGCGCAATTACAGTTGGCACAAATGGTGATGCTTAACAGGGAAGATTTGCTCAGCCTGTCTATACTTAACAGCCTTCATATCAAACAGAAACCAGTCTATCTTGTCATTGGTAGCTAATGAAAAAGGCTCAGATTACAGCCTGTGACCTCTTTTCTGCTTATTGATGTACAAAGAAGGCAAGAAATGTACATTACACTTTCTTGCTCCATTTTAAGCTCAGTTTTAAGTTCAGATCTCCTCTGCCTCATTTCTGCTAAGAAGATCCCAGGGAACTGACAGAACTGTGACACCAGAAGCAGCAGCAGTGACAGCTAATCACTTGACAGCAGAGGCAGCTCAAATAAATTCAGCCCCCAAAATGTATTTTTCTCTGTTGGATTTATAGGTTTTGGATTTTTTTTTAATACTTACCCACTCAAACACTGAACATAAGCACTAGAGAGGGAGGTTTAAAAACCTTGTCTTGCTGTTACGTTTGAACAGATCCACTGGCACATGTCAGGACCCTGAATAACTTGTGAGCAAAACCAAATGTGGCAAGTTTGACATTCTTGATCCGGCCACAAGAAAGAATAAGCATCACGTCCTTAATGTTTTTATACTACTTTTATACATGAGAAACATGGAAAATAGTTATGAAAGGACATTTCTGCATGGAGAAAAAAGCTTAATATTGTAGGGAAATAGTTGTGGGTTATCTGAAGTTAAAGTTAGCCAGTGGAGCCACATGATGGTTTTTTATCGTAGAATTATCATAGCATCATTTGAGTTGGTTGGGACCCTTAAAAGCTATCTAGTCCAACGTTCCTGCAGTGAACAGGGACACCTACAGATATTTCAGGGTCTCAGACCCTGTCCAGTCTATCAAGTGCACCACTCAGCTTGGTGTCTTCTGCAAACTTGCTGAAGGTGGACTTGATCCCACTGTCCATGTCTCCTACAAAGATGTTAACTAGCACTGGTCCCAACACCAGTCCCTGAGGAACACCAGTCTCCGGTTGGACATTGAGCCATTGGCTGTGATTCTGAGTGCAACCATCCAGCCCAAACTGACAGTGGTTTTTATTTCACAGAGCAGGCAGAGGGCTGTACCATTTCAAATAAACATGGAAATAACTCAGGAAGATTAATGAAGAACTGT
Source organism: Cyrtonyx montezumae (assembly GCF_038088225.1). Lineage (NCBI taxonomy): Eukaryota > Metazoa > Chordata > Aves > Galliformes > Odontophoridae > Cyrtonyx > Cyrtonyx montezumae. The sequence goes on from NW_027071848.1 coordinate 7,473,970, forward strand.
GCCTGCCTTGATTCCCTATATCTTTCTGCATGTGAGATGTCCATCCTTCCTTCCTGAGGATGACAAGGGCCCTATAGTTCCTTCTTGCAGCCTGTTGTTGTCCCCCATGTTATTTAATGATGTGGAAGAGAAACCCTACAAGGTTCAGTGTCAGTTGTTCAGCATGATAAAAAGCTGTTCTGCTTCGATTCCTGCAGTTCTCACTGGCTCACTGTGCTCTCACCCTCCGATACATTTGATGTAATTGTAGTGCTTATCTTCCAACTGCTCCTCAAATGACCTCTTGTTAGGACTATTTTAATACTAATGTGTCTTCCTATGTCATGTAAACTTTTTTTAAAACTAGAATTTTAATGAGCAGAAGAATGGCACAGCTGTATGATAAAGCTTTCATTAGAGGATTCCTTAATAGAACCTACTTCCAGTCCTTGATTGCATAATCAACAGCTAATGAAATTGTCTTGGTAACAAGAGCTGTGGTGTATTACATCCTCTCCCGGGACTAAGTGCAAAGACAATTGTACCAGCCTGAGAGGACTATTGATTGTTCACAGTTTGAATTTGATTGTCCTTAAGGGGAACTAAACAAGGGATCATCTTCAGCTCTGCTAAATGGATTTTGTTTCTGCAGAAAGTTATTGGTTCACTTTCATACAAGGTGTTCAGGGGGCAATAAACACAGAGAGCATAATCTCATTACAGACTTCTCAAGTCTGCAAGTTGGAAAGCACCTATCACTGTGAAACAAATGACGATTGTGTATTCCACATCTTCTAATGAGTCTGTGTTTGTGTTTAAATCAAATGGGAACTCTGAAGGGATGTCCTAGGCTGTTACATGTTGCTTGTCTTATTGCAGGAGGGAATCCCAAAGGGAAGTTTGCTTTGGGACTGGTTCAGAACGAGTGGAAAGTTTACGTAAAAAGGCCACTAGATCGAGAAGAGCAAGACATTTATTATCTGAACATCACTGCCACAGATGGCCTCTTTGTAACCCAAGCTGCAGTGGAAGTGACTGTAACTGATGTTAATGATAACAGTCCAGTTTGTGAACAGGTACGTTAGCAGTACCCACTGCAATTTACTATTGTGCTGAAAGTGATGGATTCCCAGTGGATGCCGCTGCTGCATGTACAGCCAGCCATTTTCAGCTTGAAGGTCTTAAGTGAAGAGCATCTAGAGCATCCTAGAGAGAAGCAGGATGCAAGAGTCTCATGAAGCCATCATGCAGGCATTGTGACCTGACCACAGCTTTCATAGCATCATCTCTGTCTTACAGTAAGAAAGAAAGGCAATGTGAGGACTAATATTAATGCAGTAAAAAGGTGTGTGCAAAAGAAAAGACACTATGAAAACTCCATTTCCTTCATGGCACTGCTCATAAAATCTTAATTATATATCTGTATGCAATTATCATCATTACATTATCATCAATGGACCATTGTCATTCCAAACACCACTCAGAGGTATCAGTCTGTACCTCCCCTGTACATCCTCTACTGCTGGATGATGTGATAAAAACAGCTGTCTTCATTAGCACACTTAACAGAGTTTCTATTGAATAGGTGTCGATGGAAGAAATGGAAGATAGAAAATGTGATTGTATTTTATGCCTGACAGTAACCCTGTTGAGAGTCATTATTTGGCAATGTTTTTGTGACACCTCAAAGCTTAACACTGATTTGAACTTCTGGGGACATGTTACAATGAGGAAAATTGTTTCCTTTGTAGAAAAATGCACTACAGATAGCTTAAAAATAGTTTGCCAAGGCTATAAAATGCTGTCATTGCATAATTTACACTTCTGTTTTTATCTCTAGGTTGCATACACAGCACTGTTCCCTGAAGACATCCCGTCAAACAAAGTCATTATAAAAATTGGTGCTAAAGATGCTGACATTGGGTCCAATGGTGAAATTCGCTACTCTCTTTATGGTCCCGGGAACAATAAATTTTTCTTAGATCCAGAAAATGGTAAGGTGACAACTAATTATTTTAAAATATCTTATCCCCTCAACATCAGCAATGAGCAGTTTGCTTGTCTGGAGCTGGGTTAAATTTGGTTATCAGTCAGTTGTTCCCATTCTGGAAGGCATGGATGAACACCAATGGAAGGAGGGCCATGCTTGTTGGCCAGGTTGAATGTTGTATTCAGGGCCATAGATGCTGACCTTATTGTTTCCCAGCCAGACCTCAAGTTAGGTCAGAGATGTATGCACTGCCAAGTAATGGTATTCTCTTGGTGCAGAACAGGGGAAGCTGCCAGCACAATCTTTCTTCACCATTGGAGTTTATTTCTTCCACATTGGTCTGGACTTCTTGGATTTTATAGCATGTGAGAATATTACTCTTTGTGCCTTCAAAGATCACTATGTGGGACTAGTCCTCCCTGAACCCACAATAGCAGCCTATTTAGTTGAGTGGAGAGGAGGCAGAAGTGAGACAGCTGGGAGTTTTTAATACCTTTATTGGAATGAGCAATATTGATTTTTCCTCTTTTAAATACTGGTGGAATATGTGTTTGAGATACACCCACTAACTGAAATTTGTGATGTTGCTACAGCTGTAATGGTGACTGCTGCTTTTAATCAATTTCAGGTGAGTTGAAATCCTTGGCCCCACTTGACCGAGAGAAAATCCCTGTGTACAACTTGGTTGCACGAGCTACAGATGGTGGTGGCAGGTTTTGCCAGTCAGAAATCCATCTTATTTTAGAAGATGTTAATGATAATCCACCAGTGTTTTCGTCTGATCACTACACTGCATGTGTCTATGAGAATACAGCCACTAAAGCACTACTAACAAGAGTCCAAGCTACTGATCCTGATGTTGGTAAGTGACTAAAAAAGCAAACAAGAACTAATGTTCAGGAAAATTCTCTATGTTAGTGCAACTTCAATACTGATGGATTTTTCTGTAGCTGCCTTTCTTCATTCTTTCCTCCTTTTGTTTCTTACATCCTCCCCATTTTCTGTCTTCTGTTTCTTTACTTGCAAATACTGAAGGCTGAGCTTGGCACGGTAGTGCTGCAAACAGAAAAAGCACAGCAGCAGCTACAGAGGTATGTAGTCTTTCAGTCTGATCAGTGGGGGTAAATTCCAGCTTTCTTCCTCCGCTGGCCTCACCTTCTTTCTTGAGCTCTGGTTTTGAACACTTGTGTCTTTACTTAAGCAACTACTATAGTTACATGCCATAGGGACCTATATGTGATTAATCACAGCTTTGCTAGAGTTTTATATTGCTATAACTCCCATTTGTTCCAGCTGGTTACCTTAGCATAAAACTATTGTTGTACATTGTGAATGTACGTTGTAAATGTTCTGGCTGTTGAACCACAGATTCTTTTCAGGTGGAATTGTTTATGATATGAGGTACTTAACACTGAAATTTAGGCCCAATTATAAATATTTAAAGGTGTTGTTTTTGTTTTATTTTCTTTTTTTTGTCTTTTTTTTTGGGGGGGGGGGGATTGCTTTGTTTTGCATAGCACTGTCGTACAACCTGCTAAATATAAGATTTTATTTTGAGCTCATTCACTTCAGCTGGAATAAATAAATGCAATCGCTTATTTTTTCTTTTTGTGGTTTTGTAGATGCTTTATAAAACCTTCACATAAAAAGTAGGCCTTCAACTGAGTGATAAAAATATTGAAGAAGACTCTTCTGAAGAGTCCAGTGGAGGGCTACAAAGATGATAAAGGGTGTGGAAAACCTCTCTTATGTGGAAAGGCTGAGAGACCTGGGTCTGTTCAGCCTCAAAGAAAGAAGACTCAGAGGGGTTCTGATCTGCGTCTATAAATATCTAAGGAATGGGAGGCAAAGGGATGAGGCTGGACTCTTTTCAGCAGTGTGTGGCGATAGGATGAAGGGCAGCGGCCACAAACTGAAGCATAGGAAGTTCTGCACAAATGTATGTGGGAACTTCTTCACAGTGCAGTGACGGAGCACTGGCACAGCTGCACAGAGAGGTGGTGGAGTCTCCTTCTCTGGAGATGTTCAAGATCCATCTGGACGCCTACCTGTGCAGCCTGGGCTAGGGAGCTGCTTTGGCAGGGGGGTTGGACTCGATGATCTCTAGAGGTCCCTTCCAACCCCTTCAGTTCTGTGATTCTGTGATATTGTTTTTTAAGTCCAGTTCATGCTGGAACTCTCTGTTGTTACTAACTAAGGCTAGTAGTGTAAATACACAGCAATCAGCAGAGGAGCAGCAAGCATTCATTAAAGTATCTATGAAGAGCTGCATTATACACTTTGTTGAAAAATCACAATTAAAATTTATGACACCATCCTGCAGTGAAGAGCCAATTACTGGTAGTAAACTACTGAACAATCTGAACACCCAGTGTTGTTGTTTTCCACTGTTGTCTTAATTACCATTTTTCTCATAGGTGAGATGACACTCAAGGAGCATGGAGACACGGGGGATTCAAATTGAAACTTGTCAATAAAAGTTCTTGTTAGCACCAACTTTGCATAATAAGATGGTTAGCTATGAAAAAAACATGAGCTAATTGCTACATCTCCGTTCTGAAACAAGTTAAAGGGAGGGATGCATGTGATAAATGAGAAGGGGGTATGTAGTTTAATGATTAGACCTGAAATCAAACAAGATTGTATGAAAGCGACTCGAGTTTCTAAAATAGGACTTCACATTAATTACTGTTCTATTAGTCCATACTAAAATCTACATCTAATACTAAAATCACTGATTCCTTGCTATTGCATAATGAATTAATTTGGGTAGTGTAATGTTTCTGACACAGTAAAAAATGTATTATTTATATTCTTGGTGGGCTAAAGACATGAGTGAAGCCTGGAATCATCATAGAAATCAATTTTTGGCATTAAGGACATTTTATTTATAATCAATCTTAAAATTTTCCCAGTATGGACATAGAGGCCATTGAGATAAAACCTGAGATAAGTCACTAAACATCATTTAATGTAAAATTGAAAATACTGTTGTCAGATGATTCTGGATAATTAAGGCAATTTGTAGATAAAGGGTGACTAGTGCTGTATCTGCTTTATGCCTTTGATGTCTCTTAAAACTCCTGAACTCACAATATTCGGGGAGTCTTCATTACAGGAACATACTTTTTTTATATATGTTTGTAATTTTGTTACATGCTGAGGAACAACCTGTACCAGGTACCTCACTGAAGGAGGGGTATGATTCTTCTTCGCTATACTCAGTAAAGAAAATGAGTTGAGCTATCAAACATTTAACTCAGAAGCATGCAAGTTTGTTTCTAGTAACTTCTCCATGTAGCTAGGTATCTTAAATAATCGCCTGGGGTAGAGAGAGTATACACACATCCCTTTACTAAAAAAAGTATTGCAAATTTTGTTATAAAGCAGTTCTTAAGTTTAGGGAAAGAAGGTGTGGCTATGCCAAAAGCAAAACCTACCATATATTTCTTATAGTGTAAGAAGCAGCAGCTATGTCCTTTTTTTTTCCTTCCCAAATGGTCAGAAACAAGCAGCCTTTGAAGCTGCAGTGCTGACGGTGTGAGGGAGAAAATGGGTGTTGAAATCCTGTTTCAGGGAGCCTGGGGAAGACTTGTGGCTCTTAAGACTCCTAAGGATAAGTTTATGCAGCAGGGTTAGGCAGGTCAATTATAGTTGAGTTTGTCTATTTTTTTAAAAAGAGTTGTGTGTAGTTAAACACTCTTTGGGACGGAATTTATGAGGCAGATTCAGTCGTCGTCTGATTAGTGCCTTTAATGTGGAGAGTTTTAATCAATCAGTTTTCTAATCAGCCTGGTTCTGGGGAAACTTAATTATTGAGTTCTTCATGCAAAGACTATGGCAGAGGAGAGTTGGCCCTTGTGTAAAATCCATCTGGCCTCACACTGTGAGACCTCTGCTTTCTAACCCTGACCTCCTCCACAATGTGCAGGGGAGCAGACTGTGGCCCATCGTCTGCCTGCTGAGCTGGGGGGAATCGGGTGAGCTGGGGGAAGGAGTGTCATTTGCTTTCTCCCTCTGATGGAAAGTTTTATCTTGGCTTTGAAAGAAATTTCTGACAAAACATTTCCCAGCAATGTTTGACCTCAGTGAGTTTTGATGTTTCAACAAAGACTAGGTTTGTCAAAAAATAAAATACAATCCCTTACCATGGACATTCATAAGGCAGGTGGACAGGAAATAAGAAATGTCTTTTCTAAGGAAGAATGGTAATATAAACTCTCCTTTAAACTTCAGTCCATTCTGAAGTGTATCTACCCCCAGGAGAGTGATGAGGCAAGAATGTTATATCTTCCTTTTTTTCTTGTACTCTCCTTGGGTCAACAAGAAAGCTGAAGAAACAATTAAAAGAATAAAAATGAAATACTTGTCAAAATAATGACTAAGACAGAGCTCTCTGGGGTTTATCAAACAAAACGCTTGCCTGAAGAAAGTGGCATCAAAGTGCTGGTGAGCACAGCACAGGAAGAAATTGCTCCATTAGGTGGTTCACTGAGTGACTGCTTCCAGCAACATGTGCTTGTAATTAATGAGTCAAAATTTCAGTGATACCAGCCCTTGAAGGAATTAGGGGAACTGAGCCCATTGGGCCACACAGCCAGGCCTGGTGAAGAGTTATGCACTGCCAAGTAAGATTGCGAAGGTGCCAGAGAGGAGTACAAGATGGTCACAACCTAATTAAAGCTGAATTTTCTGTATTATGCACAATGGCAAGTAACACATGAAAATGATGAAGGAAACACTGATTTTGACGTTTGCTGGCAAAGCCATGTACAGCAAACTTCTGCTTCGTGTATGGTTTGTTTATGTTAGGCAGGTCCCTTAAAATGAGTCTAGAAATTTTTGAGGCAGTCAGGATCTTAAAAAGAAGAAAATGAGGACTGAAACATGCATAAGAAGAATAACACAGAAATAGGACTGAAGATTTGCTAAAACCCATCTGCTAGGTAGATAGTTTCGGCAGTGAAGCCAGGCTTAACTATATGATATTTCTGGATGTTTTCTGAGTGTTTATAAAAATATGACAAGGGTGTTTCATTCTCTTTAAAACTTACATGGAGCTTCCTAGATCTTTACTCACATCTTTTCCTCACTGCCTTATAAAATAGTCCAGAGGATAGTACACTAATGCAGAATATGGAAGACCTGAATTATTGATTCCTCTTTCTGCAGCTATTCAAAACAACACTGCATAAGTTAGTGGTTATACAGATTCAGGTTACAGTTGAAGGAGAGGGTCCTTTTCACCATCACTGATGCTGTTTTGAAAAGGGATTCAGGAATCAAAGGATGTGAGCAAGCATTGCTCTGTAGCCTGATGGGTAACTGGGTTCTGAGCTCCTTTCCCCAGGGCTTATTCAGTGAAAAGAAGTAGTCTGTAGCAATGTACCCTACTGCTCCTCCTTCCTTTAAGGTATCCCAACCATTAGAATTTTCTTCCATAAGGAGAATTGGAGGTCAAAGCCCACAGCCCCAGCTAAGGTGAAACACAACAAACAAAAAGTTTTAGCTATTCTTGCATTATGGAAAGATTCCAAAACTTTCAGTGTGGGCTAGCCAGTCCTGAGGATACCTACAGGTCCAAGTTCACCTAGAGAGAGGTTCAGAAGAAAATCCAGCTTTTGCTTTCTGATAAAGTCAGAAGCACTTCTAGGAATGCACTTTGGGCCCCTGAAAAGCTGTCAAAAAATATAATAGATTCAGTGGAGTTAGCGCTTCTTTATTGTTAGGAAGTAAACAAACAAGGTGTTTGGGGATTATGATAGAAATCTTTGGTTTCTGCCTAAATAAGCCTTCATATTCCATGTTTTGCTTCCATGCCTTAATGCTTAGGAGACCTAATCCTGTTAGCAGTCAGTCTGTATGGCCCTATTGTTGAACTGTTCGAAGGGCCAGATTTTTAAAACTTCAGATAGATTGTCAGGAGAAGTTAAGCACCCAACTTGCATTATAATAGTATGTATCACGTATTGAAATTACTCAGAGCTAGTCTCCATTCAGCAAGCAGAAGTCAAAACCATGCCTATTTCCCTCTGTAACTTCCTGAGAGGACAGAAGGAAAGGAAGGAAACATGAATAGTATGGCCGAGGCTTAGTGAGGCTTTTTGACACCATTTTGATGATGTCTTTACTAGCAAACTGAGGGAAATACGGTCTACATGAAGTTGTTATCAGGCAAGTTTGTTATATAAGGTCTCTCACTCTGGACAAATAAGTTAAGAAGAGTACTGTGTGCAGTATTCTTATTTTCATTCTGGAATGAATATGTAGGCATAAGGTTTGTGTTAGATGTCATAAATCAGAACGGGGCTGCAAGCACCCTGGACAGTGTCTTTGTTGTGGGATTTAACAGGTGGAAGAGCAGCACAGAAAAATACAACACAAGTCTTCAGATAAATGTGAAGTCTTGTGTTTAGATAAGAATTACCAAGGGTACCATCACTGCCTTGGTAATGACTGAATGGGCAGTAGAACTGCAGAGGAGCAGGTGTATTATAGTGAATCACAAGGTTAATGTATGCTTACACTGCCATTGTGGTGTGAAAAGGCAAATAGTTTAATCAGCTGGGTAAACGAGAATAATGCTGAAAAGCAAAAAAGTAATATTTTCTGTTTACTTGGTGGTGGAAAATCCTGATCTGAAAGGTTGTGCCTGGTTTCAGAAACACTACTTCCACAGAGATATGGACTACCTGGAGCTTGACAGGAAAGATCACACTCCTGGAAAATACGTGCTAATGGGCAGTATCAATAGGTGAAAGGGGTGGATGCTGTGGGAAAAAGAGAATTAAGATGATAAACCGTAGCATTCATCAGATATGACTTAAGAAGCTTTGATGAAGAATATCAACTTTTGTCCTAGCTTTACCTCGTCTTTCATTATTTTATTCAACCTCAGCAAAAAGTATGAACATAATAGTTGTAAGGAAAGTCAGACACTGCAGTGTGATATCCAGTGAGGTTATACAAATTCCCAGTCAAAGGACAGGTCTGTGTTCAGTGATAAATCAAGTGCTTTCTTTCTTTGTGCAGGGATAAATTAGATGATCTTGTAAGATTCCTGCTGTCCTTATACACTGTCATTTCATTTTTGAGATTTCCAAGACACTGTTAACAATATGGAAGCAGAGAACTAGATATATGTCAAATAAGGAGAATTATATCTGCTGGATTATCTTGACTGGATAAAAGCTGGATTTAAATTGGGTCTCTGGAACATACATATGTATGTCTGTGTGTTTACGCATATATACATACCTACGTGAGTATGTATATATACACATTCCCTTGCAACAGAGCCCTGTTTTAGCATAGCAGTGTTGCCCAGTGTTGTCAGATTCAGTGGTACTGCAGCCATTAAATGTATACAAATAGTGTTTACACCCATGATTACTGCATAGCCTCCCTCCACTTAGAAAAAATCATCAAGTTTATCCATGAAATAATCAGGCATCCATGATAACTAGCAGAAGCAACTCATGTAATACCAATATTGTGGGCTATAGAAATCCCTGCCAGAAGAGAGTGTGAGCCAGCCAGCCATACTTTCCACCGAAGAAAACGTCCAACCTAGATGAGCCAGAAAACAGGGCTTAGATGCCTGCAGAAGATATTATATACTGAAATATTCTACTTGACATTTCTGTCCAGTGTTTTTTTCTTTTTGCTCTCTTCATCTGTGTCTTTTGTGGCCTTCCATCAGTTCCATGGTACGAAGACTGCCATAGCATTTGTGTGAGTAAAGGCCTTTTGGGGTTAAGACTATTGTTCCTCCACAGGAAAGGGTAGCAGTGTTATGGATTGAACTTGGCCAGTTTTTCTGCTTAAGTTGTAAAAATCTCTTGAAATATACTGTATAGGGCTGCATATTCTTCTACAGTTCGGCAAGATAATTCTAGCAAGAACACTCTCTTTTATCTCAGCATCATGGAGTAGAAATTATAAAATCTGGTTTTGTATTTGTCCTGTGTCTTGTTTGCTGTTAATGAAGTTTTGAACTTTTAACTCATGATAATTGGTGGTGTAGTTAACATTTAGTTAATCATTGGCCAAAGATGCCAGTGTTAACATTACACTAATCAAGTATCACACTTAAAATCTATCCCTCTGAAATTGATAAGCAGTAAATATTTTACATCACTTTTTCTGGACTTTTTATTTTTTGATTATTTGTGATGCTTGCCCTTTTACTTTCTTCCCAAGGTTTTCAAAATAAAAATGAGCAGAAGACAAAATAAAACACTCCTTTCCACAGATTATCAGGAATGAGCGGGCTAACTATACTTGGGAAAATACAATAATTAATGTGTCCAGGTGGCAGATGAAAACAGACAGGAGAACCACACAGTTAAGGTCTTTAATATCTGTAAATTTTTGTGTGTTATGCAGTCAGCAGGTAATGCTCTCTGTAGAATCTCACTGTCATATGGGAGTTGTCTGTTGTATTAATGCTTGGCTCATCCTGTGTTGTAGTTAAACAAAGCGAATTTTAATATTCCTTAATTATAAGTATTTTATTTCCCTGGTGCTATTTAAAGTAGTGATGACATAGAAGATGTCATTATGACATTCAGTACATGCTCCTTTGTTTTAGTCCAGAAGGAAACAAAAAAATCCCTGGTGAAGAATGGCATTTGAGGTACTAGATGGCTGTTTGTTGTACCAACTTTTCCCACCAGAGATTTGGCAAAGAGCAATATTCTATTGTATGCTAATACAAGTCTAAATATAAAAAGTGCTAGCTTACAACTTTATTTAAAAAATATACTACAATCCTCTTAGAGGAACAATAATTCCTGCAAAGCTTTTCATGTTCATGTAGCTTACAGTTGTGATTGGCACCTTAGAAATCTGAGAAGTATAAGGAAATAAGTGAATAGACAGAACACAGTTTGCAAACATTAATCCTCCAACAGCTGTGGGCAGTCCGTGTGGGAGGATTGCTTTCCTTAACAATCCATGGTGCTGGAGCAGTTGTTTCCTTTCCACAGAAAATCTCCTTTATTACAGCAGTCTGCCATCATTTCCACTGCAGGGCTGCCACTGCCACAAACTGGTGCACACTTCTTTCTTTGCAGATGGGCAGCCCCAAGCACTCCAGTCTTTTGGTTTTGAGTAGAAATAACTCCCTACTTCATCTTTGCCTCCTGCTCGTTCTCTTTCCTGTCTTGTATCAAGAAGGTGAGAGGAGACAACTACTGATGTAACACAACACTTCCTTCAGGTGCTGTTTCTGCTGCAGCTTTTTTTTTAATTGTGTCCTTCCAAGAAGCAAATGTTAAACTAGTTTTCCCATAAAGCACTATGGAAGGGTAGCAAGAAGCTGAGATATTTGTTTTTCCATGTGTTCTGCTTTGTGTTCAGGCTGGAAGCTGTCAGGGAATGGTATCTGTGAATGTCTCAGTATAGGTCCTCTGCCCTGGTCTTATGTCTCTTCATGCTTCAAATGGCTGTTTCAAGTGTAAGCAACTTTATTCCGGGTCCTATGGGCAAAATCAGACAGTTTTTATCATCAGCCTATTAATGTGAATAGATTGGTATGCGATAACCTACACCCCTGGAATTTCTGTATTTCTCTCTTACTTTCCAAGCTTACCTTTAAGATGTAACTCTTTCCATTTCTGCCTAAAAAACCAGAACACTATAATGAATTTGAAAGAGTTCTTTTTGGGGATTAAAAGCAATCACTTATCAATAAACACTATTCATATTGTATTAATTAACTGTCATTGCCTTGAAGCAGCAGAATACAGGAGTGTGTTCTGATTGTATGTCAATCAGACTGTGGTCAGTAGAGTTACCACTAACTAACCCACCCCATGCAGCTTCTTGTGCACCAAAATTTCTCTCTCGCACTTAACCCGTGCACAATCTGGCTGCAGTTTTGAGGTGTTTCAAGACACAAGTCATGGGTAGGCTGTCTTTTTTTTCTAGCTATTCATGCCTTTAAAGATCATAATACTTGATTCTGTTATGCTCACATGTGCTGTGGTTACTTTCAAGCTGCATCTTTGTACCAGATTAAGCCCAGGCCATGCTATGTCTCTTGTGCAGTCAGAGACACATGGGCATGGAATATGTGAGTTAAGGTCCCAGCTTCAGAGAAGTGTGCAATTCTATACAGAGACTGGGGAATAACAGGAGATCCCAGTATAGAACACTAAGGAGCTTTGAAATATTTGTATAGGTTCAGTGTTCATCTACAGTGCTCCAAATCAGGCTAAGTCTACTTTTTCAACATACCCAGATATCAACTTTAACTAATAGCTCGTTAACTGTTCTGGTCTTGTAAAGATTAGGGGAAATTTTCTAGCAGGAAATCTTACCAGAAGTGTAGGCACATCTCCAGCCATTCGGATCCTTAAAATCTTTCCAGAGGGCTTTACTCCTTCAATTTGGTTCCTTTAGTTGACTGTCAGGTAACAGAGCATTTGAATACATTTAAGAGGCCAAATGAAAAGCTGAGCGTGGTTCCCAGCAAGCTGTAAGGTTTTCAGAGTCTAGGTGCTTCAACACACAGAAGAGTCTCTGACTGTGGCTGTGCTTCATTCCTTGTGTCTAAGACAGGAACAATCTCTTTGTCTGCCCCACATGTTCTGCTGAAAAAGGGCTTTTCTGTGCTTTTTCCTATCAGTGGTGAATGGAGAGGTCGTTCTGTGATTAAAACAAACAAACAATTGGTTTGTTACAATATTGGCATTTAGACTTTTCTTTATTTTAAAGACATTTGAAATAGACATGGTGTTTCAAGCACTGCATAAAAACTTTATTCCCTGAAGAGGTCAAATGGTAATTCCTAGCACTATCCCAGTAGGGTCGGGACTTTGTAGTTGCTCTACCTTTTATGTGAGCGTGGCTGAAGAAAAGAGTCTCCCAGCTCCCCCTCGTGTGGATGCTCTACTCCTGCTACGTCAAGCAGAAAACAAATGCGATTTGTGCTGCTTTTGATCAGTCAATTCTACAATGCTTTGCTGCTGAAAAGCAGAGTAATGCTGTCACAAATTTTAAATTAACAAAATATGCCTAGAAGGGATTGGTAGCTCTTGTTCATCTGATTAATGTCAGGCTTGTAGAGTCTGTTCTCTGGCAAAAAGGACAGCAAATGCTCAACTGAGAGTTGTTAAAAACACAGACACTCCAATTTGGTGAATCTTTGTGTTTTAGTTATAATCTCATAGCACAGCACCCAGGACCAAAGCACAAAATCAAGCAGCATCAAGGGAGCTGGAGTGAGTTTGCATCTGTGCTCACATTTATTTAGATTTGAAATGACTACCCCTCTGTAGTGCAGCAAACAACCGAGGTAGTAACTTCCCCTCGGCCCTCATTACTAACAACTTTAGCATAGATCTGCATAGTCAGCAGCCAGTTGGATAGGTGATATATATTGGAAAATGCAAGCAGGATTTGAAAGCACAAGAGATCATTGTACAATTCAATTTTTGCTCTCAAAGTAAGTAAGTGGGAGACTTCTCTTTCTGAGATTGCAAGAGTTGTTTGATTAATCTTTTGTCTAAAAGTTATTGTCTTATGATTGTATTTTGCTTCACCTTATTTTTTGCATCTCAACAGAAGAAACAAGGCAGCACTGGTAGCAAGTACATTCTGTGCCACCTGATGTATTTTTATGAGTTTATTTTTCCCTTATGTACACCTTATGTACATTTCTATTCCTTCAAGATATGCTCTGAGAGTTTTCCATTTCAGCATTCTTCTTCTCTCATCTAATTCAACTGTAAGCTTTTTTGGGAGAGATCTATACCTGGATTCTGCTTTCAAGTTCCATTCTACAGCTAAGCAATCATTTTAAAAGTTATCAAAACTTAATTATCCTTGGGGATCTGACATGTGAGAATAGCATGTCCTGGTCTCCCAGACCTTCAGCAGTTCTGTTCACTTTGTACTCTTTTCTCCATGTGCTCCCATCAGTCAGAAACAAAGAGTACAGTAGCAGATTTTGCTTAGAGCTTCTAATAAGTGGAAAGCGGGGAGTTGTACATCTTTTCTTTAAATGCACTTTATCATTTTAACATCTGCTTCTCTTTCAGGTGTGAACAGAAAAGTTACCTATTCCCTCACAGACTCCGCAGATGGTTACTTCTCAGTTGATCGGTCATCGGGAATCATTATTTTGGAGCATCCACTTGATAGAGAGCTTCAGTCTTCCTATAACATCACTGTGAAGGCCTCAGATCAGAGTATTGTGCTGACCTTGTCCTCATTTGCTACTGTTACCATTACCGTGCTGGATATTAATGACAATCCTCCCGTGTTTGAAAGGAGAGATTATCTTGTAACAGTACCTGAAGACACTTCACCTGGCACTGAAGTCCTCTCCGTTTTTGCTACAAGCCAGGACATTGGCACTAATGCTGAGATTACTTATCTCATCAGATCTGGGAATGAGAAGGGGAAGTTCAACATTAACTCAAAATCAGGTTTGTAAAGTGGTTCTTACTTGTAATACCTAATGAAAGTTTCAGAAAAATGTGAATGTTTCAGGAAAAACCAATTGAACCACATAAATTCCAAGAACAGAGACTCAGAGCCCGTCAGCCCTGTTGCGCAGATTAAAACAAATGTTACTCTGAAGTTTGGTCTAAACTACGGTGCCATTCAGCTGCTTTGACTTGAGTAGAGAATGCCTTTCTACATTAGCATGTCTATTGAAGTCAGCCTTCATGTAACAGCCACATCACTGCTGCACTGTGGGCTCCTCTGTGGCTGCACATGGAGATCTGCCCTGCGTAGTGCCCATGAGCTGCGGAGGGCTCCATCGTGGGCCTATCCCTGGCGGGGAACTTCTGCTTTGGTTGGCTTTTATCCACCAAGATAGTAAGCTGTGAATCTTCTGTGCCACTGGATTCCCTTGTTCTTGTGGCATTCAGGATGAGTGGTGCAAATCTGCCACCAGAGCTTCAGAGCAGAACAGTCTTGGCTTTGAAAGCTGAAGTTAACACTTGTTTGAGTGCAGCTGTAATAATCAGTAACCTGGAAAATCTTGGAATGATGCATTGTGTTATTTATATTACCTTGTGCAAAAATCTCTCTCCACTCCTTGTGAAGGCCACTGCCTTACATGTAAAGGACTTAAAATAACATAATTGTGTGTTGTCTTTAATCTTCATAATGTTGATTAGTGCTAACAAAATTTAAACGTAAATATGCCTAGACAGCAATACTTAACTTTGCATTTGACTATGAAGCCAAGGAGATAAATCAATAAAAACCCATAATGATACTTAATCACACAGGGAAGAAAAAAAAAACTATTTATTATTCATTAATGTGTGACAGCTCCATTATTATCAGTTTAGAGACAGGAGCCGAGATCCAGACAGCCGGGTGCTGATACAGCATGCCTGATCAGGGCTTGAGAAATAATGCTCGTCACAGCATTTGTCAGTGGGGACTCCCTGCTAGCCACTTGGAAGTATCTCTTCAGGGCTTCTGCTTTCAGCAAGTCATGCTGAAAGATAGGATTCATTTGGAGAGAGCTCAGACAAGATTAAGAAGAATGATCTGAGGTCTGTAAATTGAGGCTTACCAGGAAAGACTGTGGCTATTTAAACTGGAAAAAAAAAAAAAAGGCATGCTGATAATATTCAAGCTTGTAAAAGTACCCATGAAGAGGGGGAATAAACTATTCTTTGTGTCTACTCATGAAAAAAGTTTTGAATTGGCTTAAGTTGCATTTGGATTATTCCAGTGAAATTATAGGAAGAAATACCTTGCTGTAATAGTTATTAAGGATTAATAATTTCTAAGGACAGAAAAGCAGTTACTGGAGGCTTTTTAAGAGCGCTAGAAGTGAGTAGCTTCAAGAAAGATTGTGTTTAACTGACCTGTGCTGAGCAGTAGTTGGACTAAATGACCTTTAAGCCCCAGTTGTCCCTGCTCTCGATGAGTTCATACTAAGGAGCCCTTGCCAAGGTTAGGGATTTCCTCTTAAGCTTATTTCCTGCCATGTCCCACATCACCTCCTTCAGGACAACACTAGTAATATGTGTGCAACCCTTGACCCTCCCCTTGATAAGGTTACGGGTGAGACAGGTAGAGAATGTGTGTAAAAAACATTTTTTAATGTTTGTAAAAACCATGTCCTAGCTGAGATGCATAGGAAGTTCCGCACAAATGTTTGTGGGAACTTCTTCACAGTGCAGTGACGGAGCACTGGCACAGCTGCACAGAGAGGTGGTGGAGTCTCCTTCTCTGGAGACGTTCCAGACCCACCTGGACGCCTACCTGTGCAACCTGGGCTAGGGAGCTGCTTTGGCAGGGGGGTTGGACTCGATGATCTCTAGAGGTCCCTTCCACCCCTTACAATTATGTGATTCTGTGAGATCTGAGAGTGAGTCAAGTTACAAATAATCTTAATTTTTATTATGAGATGCAAGAACCCAAAATTTTTAATGCTAGTTTACTCTGGAAGTCCCTGTTTAATCACACAGATGATAGAAAACTAATTTCTCAAAGGTATTCATAGCCCATTTGTTAGTATTTAATTCATGAGAAGTTAATTACGTAGGAGTGAATTTCTGTTGATTTGTCAGTGTTGATTTCCAGAGTTGGCATCTGGTTCTCCCACAGGCTCTGTACGTGAGCCCAGGCAAATGAATGGATGTGGCCTTCACTTCTCTGTCTACAGTACTGGTATTTTCCACAGTTACTTATATGAGAAACCATTAGTAGCTTCATGTCTTTCTGTAGAGGCAATCCAAGTGCAATTGTCGTCTCTCTTTAATTAAATGATAGTAGTAGAAAACTGACAAAATATTTTTTATTGGATTGGGCAGTGTTATATTTAGAACAACGTATTGTGTTTTTGCCGTGGTGACAAATAGCATGCTGTACTGTTTGCTACAGTGAAATCCCTTAATCTGCAGCAGCATTTGCTTTTCACTCTGTGTTGACATTACCTCCTTTCCTTCGAAGGAGCCATTTCCATTTCTGAATCTTTGGATTATGAGTCGTGTAAGGATTTCTACTTGGTAGTGGAAGCAAAAGACGGAGGTACTCCAGCCCTGAGTGCTGTTACAACTGTGAACGTCAACGTGACGGATGTCAACGACAACGCACCAAAATTCAGCCAGGTGGTCTACAGTGCAGTCATCAGTGAAGATGCTGCAGTTGGTGATTCCGTTATAATGGTGAGTGAGGCCATGTGCCACCATTAGGCACGATCAGTACCTCTATTACATTTAATAAGGTACTGCTGCATTTATTAATAATTATAAATACAGCATCTTGAATCAACCAAACTGCTCTCGAGCCAATACTTTGTTCTGCTACTGCTTTCCAGACAGCTGCCAGTTTTCCCCAAGAAAGAAAGAAGTAGCAATGCTGAAATGGTTTTTGATTCCTCCAATATGCTGTCAGAGAGCCGTGCTGTGTTTACAACACTGTATCTCAGGAGTCAGCTAGAAAAAAGTAGTTTTTCTGGAAAGGCAAAATTCAACTTTTCAGGGAAATACTCTATATTTGTATTATATTCTGCTTCTTATATAAAATAATGAGATTAAAATCTCTTGGGGGTTTTAAGGCTACAATTTTGGAAAGATGCAAGGAGTGCTTCCTATGAATAGTAGCTTGGCTTCATGCTGTAGTGGTGTGCAGTTCAGATATGACTACCGTGGCAGAATATGAAGGCTTCTTTTTGGGGTTCTGAGTGGTTAATGGAGCATTGTGACCATTTAAAATTTGTTGTGCTAATTTTCAACTTTCTCTCAAAAAAAGTTGATAGCGGAAGATCTGGACAGTCCTTCCAATGGCCAGATTCATTTCTCCATAGTGAGTGGTGATCAAGACAATGAATTTTCAGTCGATCCTGGTTCAGGACTCGTGAAGGTTAAAAAGAAATTGGATAGAGAAAGGGTAAGATGTGAGATTTCTTGACCTACAGTGGCTTACAGATGTGTGTTAATTAATTTCAACTCTGCTGCTAGAAGTAGCTGCTTTTCACTCTGCAGCCATCAGCCTAAGATGCTCCAACATCTCTTTCTAATGTTGTTCCCCCTTTTCCCGCCTCAAACTTTTCCCCAGTCATATTTCCAAGCCAGCTATCCTGGTAGCATTCTCACCCTGCACCAACACAACTCCTGAGGCCAGACTGGGGAAAGAACCAGCCCCGGATTTTTCTTGTGGCAGTTGTTGCTGTATTAATGAGCTGCCCCCTCTCTCCTGTGCCTGCAAGCACGAGCTTGCAGCATTGTATGCAACAGAGGGGCCATGGCAAACTGCAGATTGTAGCTCCAAGTCAGACTTGAGACCTCAGCCATTAATTAGCACTCTGCAAAACGTGTCACAGGGGAGCTGATGTTATGGAGCAGCCAGACTGTACCAAAAGAGAAAGAGTGCTTCATTAATCTGATTCTGCTGCTTTGTTTGCTCCATAGATTCATGGTGATTTATCACAATTTTGCTCCAGCAAGCAATTAGCAGCTTTTGGAGAAAAAGAAACATAACAAACAAATACAGTTGCCTGTGCTACTAGCGGGGCAGGAATGGGCTGCATGACTTCATAAGTCCTGCAACACATGCAGGACCCAAGGGTACTGCATCTTTGCAATGCATCTGCAGAGCTGGGGAAGCTGATTGCTGTCACCCGAATATGGACTCAGCTGGAAAAGCTCCCTGCTGGAAGCAGAGCTACTGCTTAAAACAGGCAAATATCCTGCATGATCACACAGGCAGGATTAAATTGCTAGTGATTGGTGGCCAAAGGACCTTCCTTGTCCTGCAGAGCAAGGAAGTAATAGGCTGTGCATGTGACAAATTTGCTGTGTTTCTTATATGGTGTAGACTTAATTTATTAACATGACTTTATTTAGTATCTCCATTTGACTTAGCTGAGATATATATGTCTACTTTTACCCTCACTAGCGCTGTACATTTAAGGCCAGCTCATAGATCTGCATTCTGCTAGGTTTCCTTCAGCTAATGTAAGCTGTAGTGTTGTCTTTTTTGCTTCCTTTGCACATTTCCTGGACAGAAGTGTTCCTTTCAGCAGAAATGATACATGATGCCCCATCTGCTGTAGATCTGATCCCTAAAGGCAATGCTGATTTCCAGATTTTAGTGGTTTAAGGGAGCTTGTTTCCAGAGCTCTAATCATGTAGAAACCATGATTACTGCCATTTGACTTTCTGGGATATGTGGAAATGAAAACAAACACACACAAAATTTGAGAAAGATCCCACAAACCCTCCGATTTCCAGCAGTAAAAACTAAAGCTTGAAAGTGAAAAAAAAAACAAAACAACAATCTATACTCAGCCTCAATTTCTTCATCCTTCATAGTTAAGGATTCTTCCTCCTGACATTATCATTACATCCCCACCAAATCACATACTTCTTTGAGACTGCAACCCACCTAAGAAGCTGTTTCTTTTTCTCCAGCTTGGTCCCATAGCACAGAACAGCCTCCTTGATTCATACATTTTGCCTGTCTTCCTCTCTCCTACCTCAGCAGCTTTTACTTCTGTGTCCCTTTGGATTTCCTCCCACCCTAAAAAGCTCCTTTAAAAACTTCATTTCACTCTGTGGGCCATGTTTTACCCCTTCCTAGTGTTTTATCTGACATGTGGTTCGTCCTTTGTTCCCCCTGCTCTGAAAGCTTCATGGGTGGACATGTCAGCAGCTCTCAGGGATCAGGGAGCTCTATAGTCAAAGACTGTCGTTAAGACATAAGGAGGCCAACATAAGGATGCACTTGGTGAAATCACACTGTCATCCATAAGCAGCACATAGACAGATCTTTTCCAAATTGTCACACACGCTCACACTTTGTGCACGTGCCCATATGTGCCTAGAGGGTCTGTGGGTGCCACAGGCAGTGGGATGCACTGAGCTGCCCGCACCATGCTGAGCTGTCTGTGGCTGTTGCAAACAAGAAGACTCAAAAAATCCCTTATCTTCTACTGTACTGTATATAATAACCTCTTGCTATATATTGTTCCCAGTGATCCCAAATGTTTTCCAGTATGCTTAACCCAATTGTCCATGAACTTTTTGTTGGGTCTTCTTTACCATGTCAGAAACATTGTCTGTCAAACTAAGACTTTCTCTCCTAAGTACTGAATACATTATCCTTGAAATTAACCATAAATAAATAGAATGAGTTCACATACCCCAACTGACCTAGGCTGAGTTTGGATATTATTCATTTGTTTTTTGTCTATCTCTTTTATTTCATCTGATACAGTTATTTTAATGTAGTGAAGCTGTTAGGTTTATTGATAGCTTTATAAACCAGAGTTTGGGACACAGTCTGGCAATAAATGGATAAGTCATACAAAGGGCAGGAAAGGTAATAAGGCCAGACAGCTTTCCTTAGAATATGGTTAGAATAAAGGACACAAGTTAAAATTTAGGACCACTTTCATGATGATTTAATATTTTCATCTTTTTGCAGATATCTGGTTATTCATTAGTTATTCAGGCAAGAGACAGTGGCACCCCTCCTTTGTCTTCGTCGGTGACAGTCAATGTGGACATTTCTGATGTGAACGATAACAGCCCTGTGTTTACTCCAGCTAAC
Source organism: Cyrtonyx montezumae (assembly GCF_038088225.1). Classification (NCBI taxonomy): domain Eukaryota; kingdom Metazoa; phylum Chordata; class Aves; order Galliformes; family Odontophoridae; genus Cyrtonyx; species Cyrtonyx montezumae. The sequence continues at coordinate 7,494,476 of NW_027071848.1, forward strand.
TATACAGCTGTAATTCAAGTAAGTTTGTCTTGCACATCAAAAACATCTCTGACTTCTAAAACACAAAAGCATTTGGTTCTAGTTAAGCAGCTTTTGATGATTTATCTACCAAAGATGTATCAAACGATCTTATTTAAAAAAATATAAACACTTCTTTTCTGTTTGCTCATTTTCTGTTTGCTGAGACTCCTTAACTTCGGCATCTGTCACACATTTTGTTCTATATCCCTGTTGCCCCAGGAAATGTTCTCTGGCCTCACAAATTCTGAGCTGGGATGACCTTGCACTTGTCTGTGCCTTGCTTGGGATGTGAGTCCTAGTGGTTAGCCAGTCCTGGCCAGACAGACTCCACTGGGTGCCTCTGTCTCTGGTACTGGTCCATGGGGTGCAAGTGGTGCCAAAGCAATGCCACAGTAAGATGGCTTCTTGGCCTTAAAGCTTTGACTTGTATATTCTCGATAGCGAAACGTGGTGTTTTATCATTGTGATGAGATGTATTATTTTAATCCTTTTCTTTATACGCTGTGTATATGTGTAAAGGAAAATAAACCAGTGGGCACAAGCATTTTGCAGCTGGTAGTGACAGACAAAGACTCTTTTCACAATGGCCCTCCTTTTACCTTCACCATCCTCACTGGCAATGAAGAGGAGGAGTTTACACTGGACCCTAACGGTGTCTTGAGATCTGCAGTCATCTTCAAGCACATGGTTGCAACCGAATATGTGCTCTGCGTGCAGGTATGTCTTCATTTTTTGCATCTGCACAGAAAGAAAGGAAACTGTCGGAGTGACAAGTCATGTGCATGTTGCTGTATGGGCTGGTTTTAATTGACTTTAGTCTGTGAGCAAATACCATGCATTCCATTTTACATGTGCGCAATATTGTATATTTCCTTTGATGTTCTTAAACCCAATTTCATGTAAATATAAATAGGTAGCCAGCCACCTTTCCAATCTTCTCTGCGTGAAATGGATTTTCTGAGCAGCAGCCCTTATGATTTAAGATTTTCATCTTTTTTTCTTTTTTTTTTCTGTAGCTAAAAGAAGAAAATAAGCAAAAATGCATTATATACATATAAATATACCACAGAACAAGTGACAGCAAAATATTGTTCTAGAAAGGAAAATCACTTCTCCTTTTAAGTCATAAATTTAATCATAAATTTTTGGAAGCCTACCAAGAATTCATGAAATCACATATCCAAGGTCAGCTTAACTTTTAAGGAATGTAAAAGGAAGACATAAGAATGTAAAAGGAAGAGGAGTCATTTTTGAGGAGTAATTTGTCCATTTCTCAGGCTTGTGAAGGAAAACATAGTAGGGTTCAGTAAATACCCCAAGTCCAGGGATTTCCATTGAAACTGATTGTGGTCCTACAGTCTAAGTCTGAAAATGAGGCCTTCCTCAACATACTGTGCTGGGTTTGATCTCTCTAACTAGAGCCTAATCACTCCTTTACCACCCACTTTTAATGACGCTCGCAGCACTAGCAACCTCATTGAGTTACAATTCAAAAATACAAGTTCTAGTATCACTTAACAGTTCAGATTAAAGTGACAGCTTACAAGTTTGCTATTTAATATTCTTGCAGTCTTATTTTTTGAGCCTTTCCTTGAGGAAAACAACAAAAAAAATCATTTTTTATTCTTATCATTTCCTCATTCAAAAATGTCTGTTTTCAGATGATTTACTAGCCAAACTTCCAATATAACCAAAATTGGAATTAAATTCAAGCAGCATCCTCAGCTACATACATACAAGTATGTCATATAAATGAAGTATTAGCCAGACCGCAGTCACAGAGATGCACCAAAATGCTCAGAAAACCACACAGTTGGATTAGAGGCCTGATTCCTCTCATAATTATTCTTTTTATGGATTCCTTCAGTGAAAACATATTTTGTAGTTTTCTGTTGTGTACAGAGCAAAGAACTTTTTCTTTCCATTTATATGTACCACAGTGCTGCTTCCCCCTTTCCACCATCAGATTCCTCTAATAAACACTGTGTTTATTAAAATCGTAGTGTTAAAGATGAAAGAGGAATGAGAAATAATCTCTGCATGTATGTGTATCTAGGCACACACATGTAAAATATTTTCTACAGTTCTCTACAAAGCCCTGATAGGAGCCATGATTTTCAGTGTCTCAGGGTTACTAGTCCTTTCCTATTAATGTCCATATCAGTACTGCCATCCTGCTGGTATTTCTTCAGCTAGTAAATTTTCCTCCCCATATCCAAATGCAAACATCTTTCAATGTGTGCTACATCTGTAATTTTTTGGTCATATGTTCTTCTCTGAAGCAAATGAATGTGTGCAGTAGTATATCTTCATACTGACATCAATGAACATTGTCCTTACTGCGGGGAAAAGTATTGATTCAAGTTTGCACACCTTTCTGTCAAGATAGCCTTGGATTTTTTGTCATACTTGCTCTTTACTCTCTATAAAAATGTACAGATTATGCTATCATATGTGCTCTGGGTCATGCAGTCACCCGTCCAAGTGCAGTGCTTCTATAGTATTTTATCATTAGTAACAGCACAAGCACCCTGTTTCACTTTTGGAGGGTGATAAATTTTATTTATTTCAAGCATGATTCTTGACTGCTTCAGAGAAAGTCATACAGAGTGCTTGAAGAAAACTCTCAACTCCCTTGTGTCCACGTAGGCTTAGCAAAATCTGAAGCACTTCAGAATGCAACAAGCAACACAGACACTGCTGCTGGTATTTCACTGGGCTGCAGCCTCTTTCCTAGGGTAGAAGTGAGCCCAAATTTGACTTGGTGTAGAATATACCACATTCAGATGGCTCTGTTGTGAAGGGGACAAGTGATAGCTGTGGGATCCTGGGAACTTTTCACACTGAGTAATAAGACATAGTGCTGACACAATTCTCTCTGCAATCCACTTAGAGAAGATATCTGTGCTTCCCTAAAGAGTTCTTAAGTTCCACTGCTAAAGAAGGATGACACATTTCTTTACATGTGTATTTTGCTAATGCGTTTGGGAAGTTCTTTTGAGAGATCTTCAGAATTATTGATACTGTGAAAAACATAGCAGAAAGTCTTGAATACAGATAACAAAAAGTTTTGCTTGTCAACTGCATTATATATGCATTACATTTTGTTGTTTGGTGGTTGTTGTTGTATTTTTAATTATATTAGGCAAAAGACTCTGGGAAGCCTCAGCAGATTTCCCACACGTACATTCAGGTGAGGGTTATCGAAGAAAGCATCCACAAACCAACTGCCATTCCACTGGAGATTTTCATTGTCACCATGGAAGATGATTTTCCAGGCGGAGTCATTGGAAAAATTCACGCCACAGATCAGGATGTGTATGATGTCCTCACTTACACACTAAAATCAGAGCAGAAAAGTTTGTTCAAGGTTAACAGCCACGATGGGAAGATCATTGCCCTAGGAGGGCTCGATAACGGCAAGTACGTCCTCAACGTGTCTGTGAGTGATGGCCGGTTCCAGGTCCCCATCGATGTTGTGGTCCACGTTGAGCAATTGCTTCAGGAAATGCTGCAGAACACCGTCACCATCCGCTTTGAGAACGTTTCCCCGGAAGACTTTGTGGGCCTTCACATGCACGGGTTCCGGCGCACCTTGCGAAACGCGGTGCTCTCCCAGAAACAAGACAGCCTGCACATCATCAGCATTCAGCCCGTGGCAGGCAGCAGTCAGCTCGACATGCTCTTTGCAGTTCAGATGCACAGCGGTGGTTTCTATAAGCCTGCCTTTTTGATTCAGAAGCTTACCAATGCCAGGAGACACTTGGAAAATGTGATTCGTATTTCTGCTATCTTGGAGAAGAATTGCTCTGGACTGGATTGTCAGGAACAGCACTGTGAGCAAAGTCTATCTATCGATTCCCACTCCCTGATGACCTACAGCACGGCAAGAATTAGTTTTGTGTGCCCCCGCTTTTACCGGAATGTGCGCTGCATGTGCAATGGTGAGTATCACTCCCCCGTCCCCTCCCATCCTCACACACTATGCGATAGGATCGGTTTTATCCCATTGATGCAGATTAGAAGAGGCATTTCAATTCAGCCCGTTAAAGCACGACTGGCTGATGTATTTCTCAGGCTCTGGAAGAATTGTTCGTGTTTACTGATGTAAATGGAAGTTGGTGAACTTTGGCCTTATGTGACAAAGACTGCTTTCCTGGAGCCTCCTAGCCATCAACAAACTTCCAAGGGAGGGCAAGGAAGGGGAGAGGAAAGGAGAGGAGTGGGAGCAATGTGGGCGCCCACTCAGTTCACCGCCATCCCACCAACACTGGAATAAATCAGCACGTGGTCGTGGCAGAGCCACCTGGTCTGCAATGGTGCACAGGGATCCCCAAGGAAAGGACCCCTGACCTAAGCAACATAGGTGCAAAGCACTTTTCCAGTCTGTGTTTACAGAAAGCAGTGGAAAACTGTGAAATATTTTATTTTGTAAGTGATACCAAATGCTATTCCTGACCCTTAATGCTACAGTGGGTGTCAGAGTGCGGTTTTGTCCTGGTTCCAGGCTGCCTCACATTTTGTCAGCAATTTCATGGGGGTATATAGGACAAACAGACTTGGCAGCCAGCCTGCCATGTGTCTCTGTGCTTGGAGAATAACACTTCAGGCAGTTATAATAATAGTTCTGTTTCTTTTGTTTGCCAAGCTATTTGCTTCTCATTCCATTTCGTTTAGAAAGAAGCTGCTGGAAAATCAATACATCCAAGTCTCCCTCATCTGAGGCACACGTGCAGAGATGCACACACACACAACCACACAGGAATTCAGTAGCCATGTGTCAGTGACCAACCTTTGTCCCTGCAGCAGTCAGCAGGACTTCATGTCATACCGTTGACTTCAGTGGGAAGGAAAATAGGCCTTAATACATAAAGCTGAACCAGAAATCACTGTGTCCTGCAGCACATGAATAATAATCCCTAGGAGTTCAGTTCTGTAAAAATATCAGAATTCTCTCTCTGTGCTGTTTTCATGTACATTCAAGAGCAGACTATTTGGTCGATTTTTAAGTAGTAGCATTCTACGTTCTGAACAGATAGATCTATTATAACAATACTTGGCTTTCTGTTACACATGAAAGGCTCTGAAATAAAAAGGGATTTTCACAGGTTGGAAAGGGACAATGCCATAATATCCCCGAGCTGAGTCCCGGAGCCAGTGCAACAGCATTGTCTGCAAAACACTTTTTATACTCTCTAACTCACATCTTTGTCTCATTTATGTACCCAGAAATCACAAATCCTCATCTCCATAGGGATGGTGCTAAGGGATTTGATTTAGTAGTTTAGTGGGTAGAGATGGTGATAGGGGGATGGTTGGACTAGATGATCTTGTAGGTCCTTTCCAACCTAATGTACCTATGAACCTATGGCTATAGCCCTCACTGTGTCAGAAATTGTTTTTCTGGCAGCCAGGATTTGCACTGTGTGTAATTTCATTTCACTACTTATTAAAGTCAATAATGATGTATATTCCCTTCAGAAACTAGTAGTGAATGGATGTGCCTTGTAATCTGTTAGCCTACCTCTCAAAAATGGCTTTACAAAGCAGTATGTTTCCATATGTTTCCATCCAGCAGATCTCTCCTTTCTCCCTGCTCAGCACACTTGAGCAAGAAGCATAAAAAAATCAGCTGGGGTGGTGATTTCCCAATTTTTTCTGCCATGTAGTAATCAATCCTCAAAAAATATTTCAGTCTGACAAGACTACCACTTGTGGTCTGTATCCTTGGAACCGCATATCCTGGCCATGATGCCTACAGTTGGGAGCCATTGGTGCAGGCGTTCCCTGGTCCAGCTGGGAGGATGGAAGGGTCTTACGGAGCTGAAGCTGCTCTGTGCCTGTTTTCCTTGGGTGATGCAGATGCCTTGGGGTGGGCATGTGCACCTCGAGTCCATCATCCAACAAAAATGTGTCCATTGCTGCTGATCCAAATACGTAGATCATCAGGCAGATGAAAGCCTTGGTGCTTGTTACTTGTACAGAGATAAGAGACCTTTGATAGGAAGGAAAAAAAGAAAACATGATTCACTCTTCTCCACATTAGTTAATACTTTATGCACTTCTAATTTTTTTAATCAAAGGAGCCATGAAAAGTGCCTGGCTCTTTAGATAAATAACAGACTCATACTGTGTTTTGTCACTTAGGTTAACACAGACTTCTGAGGATATATTAATTAGAGAACTTGGGTATGGCACTACTTTTATGAAGAGTAGGCCCAGTGAAGGAGTCAGAAAAACCCAAATACTTCCTTTGATCAAAAAAATCCAAATGCTTCTTTTGATCCTTTGTACATGGATATAAATGTGGCATAGCAGGAAAAGGAGCACAGAATAGTGGAATGCATCTATTGTGCTTCCTTTTACAAGACAGCATTAGCAAGATATTATCAGTATAATAAAAGCGTAATACTTTCTAGGATAGTTTAATGATCCAGTCCAGTAAATATTAATAGCTCAAAATATGACAAACCCATTAAAATATTCCGTATGTTTTCAGTGGTCTCATTCAATTATAAACCAGAGAAGATTGAGTTTGAGCTAATTCACTCATTCTCAAAATATGTATCATACTTGGAGAGATTTTCCCACTAGCAGATGTCATAGATATGCACAATTTATGCATGCCAGCTGTGCGTAGCTTACCTAGATTACCTTTGTGAGCAAACAGAGTTATCTAACATAAAAATGCAGGGAGACTGTAAAGCAGACACTGTGTGAACTTCGGAGGATCAGCAGCTCTGTTCTGGAAGGATGAGTTCGAAAGTTCAGGTGTATCAATCTAAGCCTTTAAAATCAATAAAATTGAACTATAATTTTTTCTGGTAACAGACCATCTCCTTAGATTTCTGGCTCTTCTGCTTGTGTTTATATGAAAAATATAACAAACTGGGATTTGTTTCAGTGTAGCTACAGGGGCTGTGCAATTGCCAATCCCCCATCACATGACATAAGGTATGGAAACATCTGTCAGTGTTTGTGGGAAGCAAAGACAGGAGGACCCGAGTAAATATATATAATAAATAGTTCTCATGACATTCTCATTTTTCAAAAGCAGAAATCTATTTCAATTCTTTATTTCTTCATGTGGCAAGGTAATTCTTTTGTGTTAAGACAAAGATGCAGGAAATAAGAAGGTTTCGTTGTGGCTGCTTTGCTACGGTGTGATTCTGTGATACAGTCCTACAAATGGAGGTTCCATTAATATGTTTATGGGAGAAGACTTGATTGAAATCATCTTGACAAATGTGGGTATATATACACATGTGAGCTGGTCACTTCAGGCCCCATTTCCAGACAGTGGAAAGAATGAGGTATTTTTAATGATGTGATAAATCTCTCCCCGAATGTCTAAAATCAGTCAGATGAATCATGCCCTAAAGTTAGAGGAGATGAATTCCATTTCAAGTGTTTAATATGGTTCTGGCTTAATAGTTTGAAAGAATTTTTCTAATAGACCCAGAAGTGTTCGACGAAAGTGTGGACATTCACATTATTTAATCAAGTGAATAGCATTCTTGCACCACTTTATCATGGAACCAGGCAATTCAGATTTTATTAAACCACTTCTAGCATTTTGTGAAAGTTCTGACAAGAAGAAATCATAAACTGTGATGCATTATAAGATCTGCTGTTAATATACGACCTAATTTTGAGAAGTAGTCTGTGTTCTCGGAGCACACGCTGTCTCTTGAAGTCCAGAGTATTTCGTAGTATTGGGTAGGAATCCCAGAGTCTGTACAACCCCAGTGCTAACACCAGGATTCCTACCTTAGAATCATAGAATCCTTAGAGTTAAAAGGGACCTCTGTAGGCCTCCTAGTCCAACTCCCCTGCAATGAACAGGGACCCCACAGCTAGATCAGGTTGCTCAGGGACTGATCTACCCTGACCTTGAGTGTCTCCAGGGATAGGGCATCGACCACATCATTGTCCAACCTGTTCCAATACCTCACCACCCTCACTGTAAAAGATTTTTTCCTTACAGCTAACCTTCATCTCCCATGTTTGAGCTTGAAACCATTTCCCTTTGTTCTATCACCACAGACCCTGTTAAAGAGTCTGACCCTTTCTTTCATGTAGTTCCCCTTTAGATACTGAAAGGCCACTCTCAGGTCACATTTCAGCCTTCTCTTCTCCAGGTTGAATAGCTCCAGCTCTCTCAGCCTGTCCTTGTAGGACTTCGTCTGCTTTTCCTGTTTCCAGGAAGCTCACACGTGCCCTTGAGCTCTCCAGTAAGGTAGCAAGGAAGATAAAGAAGAAATTGTTTGTAAAGAAAGACCTGCAGATGTGATAGATAGTGATAGCGATAGATTTAGTCAGTTTGAGTGCAGCCCTTCTAACATTGCACTTGTGCAGGAGATGTGTTTACCTGAGAATATTCCCAATTCTAAGACCTACTCAGAGAACCCACTGTCTTGCATGAAACTCATGAGAGCCGAAGCAGCATGAAGTGGCACCATGACTGTAGAATCAAGAAGAGTTGTTATCTTTATCACCTGGTTCTTACAGAAAGCTGTGATCAAGTAATGGTTGAACATGTCCATTCTTCTAAAACTGTAAGAAATTATGATTCAGTAGGACAGCAACCAAGTGTTTTTCAGGTGTCTTTGAGCTTAACGAAACATGTGGCTGACTTGTGCAGAACAAGTTTTGTGGTATATGAATATATATGTATACTGTTATGTTTATTTAAAATACCTGGTCACCATGCTCAAAAAAAAACCCATGAATTGGAGGTAAACAAGAATACAAATTATCATCTTCCCTCTCCACTTGTGGTGGTCTCACACTCATGACCAGCTAAGCTCCACCACACCATTTTTTCACACACCCTCCTCAAAAGAACAGGGGAAGAAAAGATGTTGAAAAAAAGGCTCATGAAACGCGATGAGGACAAGGAGATCACTCACCAATTATCTTCAAGGGAAAAACAGACTCAGCATAGGGAAATAATGTAATTTATTGATGATTTATAACAGACCGGAGCAGTGGGAACTAAAAGCAAACTGCAAACTCCTTCTTTCCACCCTTACCTCCCCCCCCAGCAGTTCAGGACAGTGTGTAATGGGAGCTCTGTTCAGTCCATAACACTTGGCCTCTGCCACTCCTCCATGGTCACTCTCTGCTCCGTGTGGCTCCCTCTGACAGGATGCCATCCTTCCCAAACTGATCCTGCGTGGGCTTCCCACAGGCTGTAGCTCTTCAAGCTTCAGCATGGCTCTATACTTGTACTTTCATTCAGAGAGTTAAAACTGCAGATGTTTTGTCAAGATGAAGTGAGCTAGTTCTACTTTCCCTGCCATGCTCTGGGTGACACTACACCATGTGTCTCTGGGTTACCTTTCAGAGAACTGCTCTACTAATACTAATGTGAGTTTAAGGGGAACACTGGATATCCTGGACTTGCCTAGAGAAAAAAAAGTGGTTAATTCGAATCCATATTTCTTGAATCACTATTGAGTGGTAAACAAACTGTTCTTCAGAGTGCAAATGCAACATTAGAAAAAAAAATTAAACTCAGGCTGTAAATCTTTGATGTGGACAACAAACCCTTGAACGATTTCACAATTTTCCTTAGTACAGTTGTGAAATCAGCCTGAAAATGCGTGTTAGCTTGAGCAACGCAATAATGCAGATTTGTAACTTCTGTACTCATAACCATACAGACAGGCACAAAGCATTTCTTCTCCCAGCTCTGAATATTTTAAAACTTAGTTGACAGCTATGAAATCCTGCTGCAGTACGATGAATAAAAAGTTGATTTGCTTGTAGCTTAGCAGAAGAACTATTCTCGGCCTGCCAGGATAAGCAGTTCTTTAGTGTATTTTCAGATATACTAAATACATTAGATCCTTTCCGTGTATTTTTTGACTGGGGAAAGATGACTCCAAGGTACAAATCAGAGCTTGAATCAGCTAAAAACCTGACAGAGATGGATAACAACATAACCTACTGCTTTATTGCTTCGTGAAAAAGATGCAGTCATAGGTTAGGGGTTATGAAAATTTGTGGGGCTTCATTGAGGAAACTTGGTGTCCCTTTCTGCTCCACACTGACGTGCTGTAGAGCTTTCCTCCAAGTGACTTGTCTGCCAGCTGCACTGAGCATACCTAAATTACAGCCTCACAAAAGACTAAAGCCTGTTCAGAACAGGGAGGTACCATGCACACAACAGAGCACTGTGTGCATATTACATAACAATAAAATAAAAGAGTCTACAGAGCCATGCAAAGCATGCAAGGCAACCAGAGCAATATTTCACCATACAATGTAATTTCAGAAATAATAATTGTTTGCTATTGAATTCCAGAGAACTGGTGAAAAAAAATAAGCCACAGAAAAAATTGTATTATTGGTTAAATTCTGTAGACCTTATATTTGAATAGAATATAATTCTCCAGTGTTGAATCCTATTAAATTCTATTTTTTTCTTGATTTGATAAGACTGAAGGTGTGGCCATATATTGCAGCTGCTATTCCTGTTAATGTTACCTACTAAACTGATTAATAAAGATTGCCATTTTCTGATAGTGCTACAGGCAGTACTGTAAATGGTTTACTGCACAGACCTCTCAAACAAATGCCTGACAAAGGAGGGGAGGATGTTAAGGATTAAATTGACTGTGCTGTACATGAAGCAAGGCATTTACAGTCCTTTCTGTATTTGTAGTCAGCCTGTGTCCATTTGGAACCTGCAGCAGCAATCTTTCTTTTTCCAGAAAATACTTATGGTACCAGCTAATTTCAGCTGTGCTCTGAATGAACCCTACTCAGTTTGTACTACGCTGTACTACAGAAAGCAATAAGATTCTTCCCTCCATTACTGTGGGAGATGTACTTTATGACAGGTTGATTTTTTCCTGTATAAATTGTAAATAAAATGCGTACGCTCAAAAAATAAAATAGTATTTGAATACGATTGAAGTTCTGCAATAAACAAGAATGGCTGTTATTCAGAAAGTGATGGGTAGGAAGGGGCTGAAATTCTATCATTAAAATCATCACCTGCATGTATTACTTTAAATAAACTAATCTGATAAGCAAAAATTCAGTTCAGCAGCTGGCTTGCTCTCAGTTCAAGCCCTGACTGCAAATCAATAGAAGCAATGACATGGGTGCCTTTTCCTGCAGTTGAAGGAGTGTACTTTCATAACAGCTGCATACACACATACAGGTAGATGCTGACCCCAAATGTACTAAATTCTTTATATTACAATCAACAAAAGGTTAACTGCTGAGAAATTTGTTGGAGAATTCCTGAACTGAACATCAGTTAAGATTAGGGCAGTTGAAACATTTAGACAATGGAAAGTTGTGAAGAAGTTTTATCCAAGAAGTCTGACATTGACTGGTATTCAGGTAAACCCTTGATGTGCTCAGCATGTTACATGTTAAAATGTGGAGGTTTCAAAAATCCTTAATGCAATTGTGTGACATGACAGTATTCTAAGCAAATTTAAAATATTGCATACACCTGTTCTTCTATCTTAAATACCTTGTTAAAGTTACAAGTAGTTCTGAATTCTCACCTTCTTGGGCAAGGTTTGATGCCATACTATGATTTTTTTTTTTTTAGGAGAGAGCTGCCAGTAGCATTCAAAATAATTTTATCTAATTTTTGCTCTCCCCCTAATACAAAAGGACATTAATATTTTGACCCATTTGTAGTCATCAGTGGTAACTAGCTATTTAAAATATTAAGTTGCTTGTTCCTCCATTAGGTAATATCAAGAAATACTGTCATTTTTTATTTTCACAATTTCTTTGAATTTTTAGCAAGTAATTCTTTATTATTAGGGTTTTTTTACCTGAACGTAAAAAATTGCAGATGCAACAGATGTTGTGTAGTTGCAACCAGAAGGAAGGAGTCTTGGCAGCATGGGAAAGATGTACAGTAGCATTTGAGGTCTCAGAAAAAGTCAGAGGAACGTGGGGACATGGCAAGTCTGCCTGTGCCTTGTGCTTATCCTGGGAACATGTCCTGTGGAGCAAAGATGAAGCATTCAGTTGTCACTGCAGCCAGACTTTCTTTTTCTTATTTTGTCTTCTACAATCTCCATAAAATTTACTTCTCATGAGTGTGCTGAGGCTAAAAAAGCACAGAGCTTCAAGTAATTTATTTCCTGGTATCCCCAAATTCCCTGTACAGGAGGCTTTGTGAGTAAGTGACTGAGCTGAGCATCACAACACTGATATATAACCAGTTACTGCTCAAAACAACTGTTTCTTGTGATATTTTGCTATGTATTTTAGGCTACCGTTTTAGGAACCATAACCATGTTTTGCTAAGTAATTGTCTAAAAGGCATCTCTTCCCAGATTACTTTTATTTAATTATTATTAAGCCATGCTTGGCTTGTACTGAAGTTCAAGATCAATAATTGTCTTTTATTACTATTGTGCTGCTAAAGATCCTGTTTCACACTGTGTTCCTGACTGTATTTTAACTTATTGCAGGAGGACTGTGCCCAGGGTCTAATGATCCCTGTCTGGAGAAGCCGTGCCCAGGGGACATGCAATGTGTGGGATATGAAGCTAACCGGAGACCCTTCATCTGCCAGTGCCCACCGGGGAAGCTTGGCGAATGCTCAGGTGCACATCACAGCAGGAAAGGGGAATGTACTTGAAGAAAAATGTGCTGTCATTCTTCTTTTGTAGGTAGAGGTGCCACTGAAGTCAACAGAAGACATACTGCTTAGCTTTTCCCAGCACTGGCACTCGGCGTATCCCTTCATAGCAATTAGCTTTTTAGATATAAGGCTGTATGAACACCATAAATAATGTAGTTTCTGTTGAACCTGACTTGGTTCAATCCCAGATCAGTAAAACAGGCTGCTTAGAAAAAAGGGGCAGTTTCTAGAGGTGTGATGCCAGATGTTGTTGTGGATAAAGCACTATGGTAAACTTTTGCGCTTGTAATTTAGATGAACAAAATTCCAGTTTTTACCGATGAAAACACTACACCATCCCAAAAAGCAACTTGCAGAACATTTACTAGTTCTCTGCAGCTATATTATTCCCTGGGATACAAAGGGTGTGGTACAGAGCCCATGGAGAAAAGCCTTCCATTGACATCAGTGGAGCCAGGGCTGTATGACAAGGCACGGGGTGTTTTCTCAAGAAAACACAGGAAATACTATGTTGTTTCACTGTGGTCCTGGGCAGTGCTTGCAGGGAACTGGCTGTACAGGTTTGACTGGCATCTGCCCACACCTGGCTTTCTACCTGAAACTCAACTGCCTGATGTTCAGGTTGGCCATTTCGGATTCCTTGAGTTATGAAGTGAGGAGAGATAGGTGCATTCAGGGATAGATAGCCTTAAAAATGCTGAATGCTTGGAAGAAAACACTATTTTTCTGTAAGTATGGAGAACTAGAGCTGTCCTACTCCCCTGAAAAAATGCAGTATTTATTTGTAGCAGGTGCAAGCTTTTTTCCCGTCAAAGTTGGGTGTTAGTTACAAGTTTATTCCTAAAAATTCTTACTAGCTTCTTAAATTACTTAATTAGCTTGATGGCTGAGGAATATTTTGTGTGTCACTAAAAGAACATGTGTCTTTTCAAAATGGTTATTTCAGGCCACACTTCCCTTAGCTTTGCTGGGAATAGTTACATTAAATACCGTGTTTCTGAAAATAGCAAGAAAGAGGAATTCAAGTTGGCTCTACGTCTGCGAACCCTGCAAAGCAATGGGATTATAATGTACACCAGAGCGAATCCCTGTATAATTCTGAAGGTAATTAAAATAACTTATCTTTTCTGCAGTTATTTTTCTTGATTACATGTTTTCTGTTGGCTCTTGATTCGGGGAATGTTGTTCTCATTTCAGCTGTAGATTGAGAAGATGAAGTCTGATCTGTTTCATACTAACAGGGATAAACAGCAGTTTCAACAGTGGCAGCAACAACAACCAAAACCCAGCTTGTTAGTGGTATTTTACTTGCAAAATGCTCATTTGGGTGCTGTTCATTTTAAGAATATTACATGTGTAAGCATGCAGCAGCTGATCTGCGCAAGATGTAAGATTTGTCCGTTTATATGACCATGTAGTCAAAATGACATATGCTGATATAGCTTCTCTTCCCCCGTGTTAATGCCTGTGGTTAGAGAATATGCCCATGCTGCTGTTGAGTTAAATCCAGAAAATAACTGTTTAGAGCATCTCTCCTACTGAATAAGTAGATTTCTACACTCTGTGAATTAAAATTGGCTTAGAGAGGCATGAAGTAGCTGGAGATTGATTGCTAATTGTTATTTAATTGATAAGCTTTCTGTTCTTTGTTGGGTCTTTGTAGAATGACAATATCTTCTGGATGGAAAGGGAGTGCTGGTCTCATCCAAGAGTCTTGTGTATAGTATTTCTGCTAGAGTCTCTAGGGTACAAAACAAAGATGCTGACTTTTGTAATTCAGCCATATCCTGTAATTCAACAGCGGGAAAAATGGCACAGCGCCTTTCGTATCTGTATTTGCAATCTTCAGATTTCTTTTGGCTGAATTCTTAGGTAATGTTAAAATTGCTAGATGAGTTATTAATGGGCAACAAATGATTTTATAGCTGTTGTACTAAAATATTTCATGAGTGGGAATATTGTCCTTGATTCTCTGCAAATTCTCAGCAGTGCTGAGATTTGTACAAGACAAAGCTTGGAGACCTTCTTTGGAGCCTTCGTTGTGGTTGCTCTGGATAGGTATCAGTAAAGAACATTGTAGATTAGTTTTGAAAAATACTTGGGGAAAAAAACAGACGGCCCTTCTGAAAGGTGCCACTTGAAAGCAATAGGAGATGATACACAGGCAGACTGAAACAGTGTTAGAGTGGATATAGGAGAATTTATTTTGTTAAGAGTTTAGTGTATAAAACTGTCAGAATAAGGGAGTCAAGAAGATCAGGACAATGATGTTGTAAAAAATGTGCCCGTTCTAGATAACATTTTATTTCAAATACTACAAAAGAGTGGATTCTGCAGTGCAAGCATACCATCTACCTTTCCACCTAGTTTATTTCAAGTGACTAAATTATTACCATTTTTGTTACCATTGGTATGATTCCTTATTTTATGGAAAGTGTGGATGGATGTAAAAAATCTAATCTTTGCTTTGGTGAAAAGTAAATGGATATCCATAGCGAAATCCTATATGCAGCTCCTCAGGGCTTTGTTCAGGGAAGTAGCACTGAGCCCCCAGGTAATGCAGGACTTAGGAGAAGGTATGCTGAGAATCACAATTGTTTCAGTTAAGCCAACCACCTAAGTCTGCTTGGAAACTGGACATTTCATGAAGCTCATTCGATGGGAATATTGGGAATAGTACCAGTTGCTGTGATTCAGTACTGGCATTGCTCCTTCCTTCTCCTGCCACCTGTGCTCCTATATCACCTGGATAGTGCTTTAGTCAAAAAATGGGAGATATGTTGATGTTAATGGATTGAGCTCAGGCTGTTCAACTCCTGGAGAAGTTCCCTAATGTTTGAGTTGTAGGAAGCTGAATGGAAATTTCCATTTGAAGTTGGGAATTTTGCCTCTAAATTGATAAATCTGTGATATTGTTAGATAAAAATAAGAGAGCTCATCACTGCAGTTGTCTGGGTTGGGTTCTTATTTATGGGTTAGGAATTTTGTGAGTTTGGTCATGGCTTCCCACAATCACCTAATCGTTTTGCTTTGAAATATGCTGGGAAGAAAGAATGATAACTGAAGGATCAGTGACAAGAGCAGTTTCCTTGCTGTTTCACTTCCTAGCTGATAAGGAGAGATTTCCAGATCTGAACCCATCTCATGACTCTTAACAAAGATCTTTGAATACTTCAGACATCCAATAGGAGAGATTATGTATGCAATGCTGTACGTGCAGGAGCACCACTATCTTCAGTGCAACAGGAAAATCCCTGCTTAAAGCCTAACACTTTCCTTTCGTCTTTTAGGTTAGCAAAAGACTTGCTGTTGTAGTGGGTAGGTCCTTTTTCCCAGATCTGGCCTTTGGATTATGTAAGCATGAAGTTTAAAGAAGAGTATTACACTTGATGTGTTTGTGGAGATGTGGCTTCACTCTATCAGGAATTGCTAATTTTGTTCATGAAGCTCATTTAGCAAAGGAACATTAGAGTGAAATTTCACAAAGGTTCGTTGTGGTGGACAACTGGTGGTGTGCTCAAGGGATGCAGCCATAGCAGGGCTCTTCAGGGATATCACCTGGCTTATGAACTGCACTTTGGGATCTCTTACTGAAATGTTTCCAAGTAAGTTAGCCTTAAACTTTTCAGGCATATATTTTCATTTGTAACCCAGAGGTGGAGCTTTTTCTTTTCAACAGATACGTATGTTGTGAGATAGGGAGGCACTTAGAAATGAAACCATTAAGTAGATTAATTAGGGGTCTATAAATGTGAAGTTGTTACCATTTGAGCATTGCTTTCAATTAAATTAAACATGAGGAGAAGCTTTCCAAATAGAGGATAAAAAATGGGATCTTGTGCTCTTTTGAGCACTCTGGCACCACTCCAGCAAAGCACTTAATCACTTGCTTAACTTCCTGTATTTGAAGGCAATTGGAACGACTCACATAACTTAATTTTAAGCATGTACTTAAGTGTCTTGATGGTTTAGCACCAGAGGGCCTAGCACCAACACTGAGCCCAAACAAAGGTAGAGCTGGAAGAAGTTTAGACCAACCATGTAGTACGAACCCATGGGAGAACAAACAGAAAACAACAGCACTGCTGGGGAATGTAGTGGCATTGATTTTTTCAAGCAAGTCTCCTCCATTGCAGACTATTTAAAATTTAATGCTGCAGTATGGTTTTCACTGTTTAAATGACCAGCTTAATTTGGGGATCTCATACATTTATGATAACTCTAGGGATGGAAATATTTCATAATCATAACACAGTGTCCTTGGATGAATTATCAATTCTGTAGAGCAAACTGCTCATCTACTACTTTGCTGAAAGCCTACAAGCTACACTGTGTTGATGAAATAAAATAAAGGTGTTATTTATTCAGTTGTTTCAAATAAAGCAACTCATCCATCGATTTTGAGAGGCTGGCCATTTTTTCATTGTGCACACTTGCTTTTAAGACAATTGAAGCAAAATGAGATTTTTCTTTTTTCTTTGAAAAGATTTCATGTGCATAAAACAGTACCACTATTTCCAAAGTCCATATTTGATGTCCCAGATGGGGATCTGAGAAAAATAAGAGTTAACAAATTTAAAGCACAGTGAGGCCATCCCAGGAGAGAATTTCACAATTAATTGATTTTTTAAAAGGAATATAATGGAGATCCAATTTGATTTCCAGAATTTAAAGGAGCAAAAATAGGTAAATGAAGAGTTTATCTTCATGCCAGAAATGTAGCTATTTAATGGTAAAAGACGAGCATATGTTCTCCCATCCAGACATTTAATAGGAAACTTTGCACGGTTTAGTTAAGTGTGTATTATACATTTTAATGCATTACTGCTGCATGGCTTATGCTGGGTAAGGCTGAAGCTTGGATATGATCCCAGCTATGACTGGAGTTGAAACAAGTAACGTTTTAATTAAATATACCATTTTACATAAACAAACCCAAAATGTAATTCTGCTAACGAAATATTTCCCCAGATAGATTAGTAGGCAGCACACTGTATTCGTGGTGTGTGACTGCAGATGGACTGTGAGAGCCTAAAGTGGTCTCAGAAGAACCATTTGATTGTTTTATTACCTATGTTGATACACAAACATGGATGTTAGCCAAGCATCTTAGCCAGGCTAATATTCTAATATAATTTACAATATGTGTTTGGCTCCGTTTTGCTCATTGAATGAAACTGTTGAAATGTAACAGATTGCATCACCTTTTGGAGCCTTTTCTGGTCTTTGTACTTCTCCACTCATTTTGTGTAGGTGAGGAACTCTGTGTCATACATGTTTAAGTGGGTATTAACCTCAGAGTATAATGAGAGACAGTGTAACTAAGCCCAGAAAGAGGTGGTCAGCTGGAAGCTTGGTGGGCTTCTTATGGGATTTCCATACAATTTGTTTTACATGTACCTCATTTGATCAGAAGTTAACTCAAAGTTCAGCTTTTCTTGGTTCCAAGGTCCAGGCTATTAACCTAAAATTCCCCTCTAAGGATGAATCAGTGCCAAAACATCACAGTGGTTATGCAGAATTGTGGGAACATCAGAGAATAGTTGCTGAATCAAAGATCTGCAATTGACTTCTCCATGCTTAGGAGAGGAGACATCATTTTGTCTTTTGAGTGGAGAACCCTTCTCTTCCCTGGGCCAACCAGGCTGCTAAGCAGGCAGGACAGGAGCTCTCAGGGTTCCCCACTCCTGCTAGAGGCACAAGGCCAGCAAAGGACAAATATTTCCTCCCTGCCCTGCTATAGCAAGGTCTATGACCATCCGTTTAATGAGAGCATTTTTATGGTTTGAGTGCTAGGGGGCTCTGTGCATGTCAGAGCCTTTAATGTGTTTATCTGTGAAGCTGTGGTGTGAGGTAGGGAAATGACGTTATCCTTGTTTTATTGATGGAGACCGGAAACTATTGACTTGCTTGAGCTCCCAGAGGAAGAGTGTTGCAGTGTCCAGATTCCCATGGATATCTATCATGTCTTAGGCCAGCACTGCAAGTGCTGAACCATCCTTCCCATCTTTCACCTAAGTTTGGGGTTACTAGAGCTTTTTTAATAAAAAGAAGGAAGCACAGCATTTCAGATGCATGTCAGATCATCTGCTGGTAAAAAGAAAGAGAAATGAATGAGAAAGATGTATAAAACATATTTGCACTACAGATCTTTTAGATCATCATTTCCCATATATAAATGCTGTAATATTTATCCCAGGTGCTCATATGTGGTGTTGTATTTATAAAGATAATTGGAAAAGCATGTTCTGTGAATAAGGGCAATAGGCATGCAGGCAGTAGGTCCTTCAGGGTATAAGTAGTCTTAAGGGAGGTATATGTATACTGTACACAAGCAGTAGTATAGTTTCCATAGGAAAAAGCCTTTAGAATAAAAAGAAAGTTAGCTGCTTATCCAATGATGGCCACTTTTCAAAGTATAGTATCTTGGCATGTATATTTCAGCATAATTTTT
Source organism: Cyrtonyx montezumae (assembly GCF_038088225.1). Classification (NCBI taxonomy): domain Eukaryota; kingdom Metazoa; phylum Chordata; class Aves; order Galliformes; family Odontophoridae; genus Cyrtonyx; species Cyrtonyx montezumae. Next base: position 7,513,582 of record NW_027071848.1, read on the forward strand.
ATTCCTGTTGAGTCAGAGCTTACTTTCAGAGCAGCATTTTCAAGGTTTGTGGACTGTTTTGCTGCACAAGGTGAAAAGAATATTGCTTCATCTCTAGAGAAAACCATCTCAGTTTATCAAGGCATCTTGTTTACTAAGATTCCTCCTGAGCAGATGCTTTAATAGGGCCAATTTCAATCTTCAGAAATAGTTGACAGATGAGATTTGAATCCTTTAAGAAAAGATTTTAGATGAAAAATGTTCCAGACTTATTTTTCTACACATTTATTAGCCTTTTTTGATTGAGCTCTGGGAGTACCAAGCAATGTCCATCCCTCAGACATGTCATGTTACATTCACAGATCTCATTTCTTCTCAATTTCATTACATCCTACTGGTCATAAACTTCAAAATAACCAGCTGCCCATAGCAGGACCTAATTCTTGTTCTTCTGGCTCATTGTACATTCTGTTCACCTCTGGTGTTATACAGGATCTTTTAGTTTGTGGACGTTTGCAGAAATCTTGTTGCATGCTTAGCATTTCTATTTCTGTCTTGCCCAAGCAATTGTGGAGCAGCTGAGCAGTGTGGGAATATCCCACCTGGCCCATGTCACTTGTTTTGAGGTTTCAGCCCAGTTCAAATTCAGCTGGTCATGAGACTGAGATCTGGAAAGGAGAGACACAAAGTCCAGGGAACATCAGAACTTAAGATTTTTTCCATATTTTTTCTCTAGATAGTTTTGTGAACCTCCCAAGGGCTGACATTATGACTGTCAAGAAGGAATTCTTGCTTTAATGTATGATATAGACTCAAGCTTAGTGGAGGCATCAGGCTGGAGCACTGACAAACGGCAAATAGTACTCACACTGCAGTTCAAGAAGTATTTGTTTTCCTAGGGTAAAGTGTACTGTCTCAGATATTCACTTAGTGGAAACCATGATCACTACTCCCATAGATTGATAGCATCTCATTTATCATCAAACCACTTCAGAATGCCTGCAAGAGAAGAGTTTGAGCACCAGTTTAGACATATGTCAAAGAATGTCTCTAGGTATCCCAGTTTTAAATAACTGTGCAGTCAACCATGCAAGAGATAGCCAAAAGTGGCCAAAGGTGGATGGACAGAATGCAGCATTCCCACATCTGCAGTACCCATGCCAGCTCCATGGGCTACCAAAGCTGTGGTGTGTTCTTGTTTTTGGCCTATGATCCACTGGTATCTTTGGCATCTGTGCTTTGCTAGAAGCGAGAGTAGGGTTATGTTATGGATGAGCTGGTGCACAGTGCAATGTGTGCTGCAAGGAGGGCTGCAAAAGGACAGAGCGTCTGAACTTTTCAGGGGGATAAATAATGGGACAGAACTGTCTTTAGATGGGATTTGCAGGAATAAATACTTCCTAGAGCATGACATAAAGGTAAAATAATTGCAAGAGCTTTCAGAGATCTTGAATCCAATTAATGTATCATAAGAAATTATCTCCTAACCTTGACAGCCATCTTAAACTTACTGACATCTATTAGAGAAACCTAAAATCTTTGGATAAACTGCTAATCAAGAAAGCAGCACTTCATACCCATTCTCTCTCTCTGCACTTGGCCTGCCCTAGCATGCAAGCACAGATTTCCCCTGGATAAGGACTTCAGATTAAAAGGAACACAAGTCTGAGCTTCATAGCTGTCTGTAGGTATTTGCATCAGCTCTCATCACAATATCCCCTTTACAGTTCTTGACAGATTTTACTTACAGAGTTTCCCTATCAGAAAGGGAAGGGCTGTATTATTTTACAGTTGCATGAATGGATTAAATAATAAGTACAGCTGTGTGCCATTCCTCTCAGTGCTCCACTCTGCCTCTTACCTAGCACTCCTCAGCCACTTTCTCTTGACAGTCACCCTCTTGAGTGAGAGACATGATGAAGAGTGAGAAATCAAAGGACTAGGGAATCATAAAATCATAATATCATAGAATAGTTGTGTTGGAAGGGATCTTAAAGATCATCTAGTTCCCCCTCTCCCGCCGTGGACGGGAACATCTTTAACTGGAAAAGATTGCTTAAAGTCTTGTCAAACCTGACTTGGAATGCTTCCAGTGATGGGCCACCCACAGCTTCTCTGGGCAACCTGTTCCAATATCTCAGTCAGAAGAAGTCATAGCAATCACTCTAAAGCCACAAACTCAGCATAAACATGAGGAAAGGAAAAGAAGTAACGCCATCTTATGTGAGGTATATGCAGTTTGGATACTATGGCCTCAGTGGAAAATACATGACTTCTAGCCAACCAGAGTCTTAGAATAGTTTAGTTGGAAAGGCTTATGAAGACAATGAAGTCTAACTGCCTGACAACTTCAGGGCAAACAAAAAGTTAAACCATGTTTTTGAGGATGTTATCCAAATGCATCTTGAACGCTTGCAGGCATGAGCTGTCAATGAGTCTTCTCGTTTCACAAACAACAGTTCTTGTAGTGCACCTTTCCTCATTAACCCACTCAATATTTAAGATGGGAAGATAAGAAGAAGTTCTTTACTCAGAGGGCGGTGAGGCATTGGCACAAGCAGCCCAGAGAAGTTGTGGATGCCCCATTCCTGGAAGTGCCCAAGGCTGGGTTGGATGGAGGATTGGTCAACCTAATCTGGTGGCTGGCAGCCAGCCCATGGCAGAGGGGTTGGAGTCTGATGACCTTTAAGGTCCCTTCCAACCCAAACCACTCTGTGATTCTATGATTTTCAACTTGGTTTAGGAATTTTCCACACTTGCTTGTCACAACACAGTGATGTTTCCAGTTGATGTTGGGGAAGTTAAAGTCTGGCAACTGAACACCTCATTACCATAGAATAATTAATCTATCCCAGCATTCCAATCATGGGATTCATCCCATCAACTATCACTAATATCAATGATACAACTCTGGGAAAGGATCAAAGCTTCCAGTTTGTCTCATTTGCTCCTCAAACCAGGTATGTTCATACACAAGCATTTCAGATGTGCTTTTTAACCCTTAATGCTCCTTGGAGAAATGGTGCTATGCCATCTCTTGGCTTAACTTCAGTGTTCCTGCTGGTTTTCCCTCCCCCTGTACCTGTCCTTAGGGAATTGAAGTTGGGGCCAAGTGCACACCTGCTGTGTTACACATCCATATTTATTTTTCTCTGTATCTTCTGTTTGCCTATAATAACTGTTTTTGTGTACATTCTAAGTAGTGATTCTACCTTGTGTTTATTGGTTGTGATAAAAGCACAGCATTTCGTTGTTTCAGCACCGTGTAGAAGACCATCTTTAGCACTGTCTAGAGTCCGGAAGTCCCCCATGTTTTCATTCTCTGTGAGAGCTTATTATGGGAAATCTGAAGCACTTTGATTTCTGTTTTCCTCCCACAGATTGTCGATGGCAAACTGTGGTTCCAGTTGGACTGCGGGACTGGCCCGGGGATCCTGGGAATTTCTGGCAGGGCTGTCAATGATGGCAGCTGGCACTCAGTTTTCCTGGAGCTGAATCGCAACTTCACGAGCTTGTCCCTGGACGACAGCTACGTGGAGCGCCGCAAAGCCCCCCTCTACTTCCAGACCCTCAGCACGGATAGCTCCGTCTATTTTGGAGCTCAGGTCCAAGTGGACAACGTCCGCAGCCTGACCGACAAGAGAACCACGCAGGTCTTGAGCGGCTTCCAGGGCTGCCTGGATTCAGTCGTCCTAAACAACAACGAGCTGCCCCTGCAGAACAAACGCAGCAGCTTTGCAGAAGTGGTTGGCTTGACAGAGCTGAAACTCGGCTGTGTGCTGTACCCGGACGCGTGCGAAAGGCATCCCTGCCAGAACGGCGGCACCTGTACCAGCGTGCCATCTGGTGGTAAATGTTTTGCATTGCTTTATGGGTTTTCCCCCTCATTTTCCTCAGCAATTTATTGTTGGAGATGGTTTTATGCAGCAGCCTGCTTAAAAAAATCTCATGAACTCTATAAAGCTCAGATAGGTATTGCAAATTGTGTAAAAGCTGTTTGCTCTATAAATAATGGTGAAACCGTGCTCCTTCTCCTTGCATTAGTGTTCCAAAAGGAAATTGATATATTGACTGTTAGGATAATCCTATTTCTATAGAAACCAATAGAATTACAATTACTGTAATTCTCAGCTGGATTTTACAGGATCCGTTTACAGCAGCGAAGGTTATACACAAAGATGGTGATTTCAAACGTCCGTCACTGATGCAGTGGTACTGTTGCCCTTCTCTGTTTCTGACGCTGTCACAAATAATTACTGAGCTGTCTACAACCACCTTGGTCCTTCTGTGAGTAATTTCATTCCGTGTCTGCATATAGAAGAGTGAGTCTGAGCCACTATAAACCCCCTCGAAGCGAACCTACAGCTTCCTTGAAAGCCTGAGTGCTTCAAGGTCTAATACCAAAGTTTATAGGGTTTATAGGATTTAAATGGTGCTAGAGTTTCTTATCCAGTGGTTATATGGTGGCATGTGTAATCTGTTTTTAGTGACTTACTGCATAGTAATCTAATGTAGTAAACCAGTAAACTAATCTAATGTAGTAAAACTAGTAGTAAACTAATCTAGTGGACAGCATACCCCAACCATAAGAATATCTCAGTGGGAAAATAGCAAATGGCATTCATCTGCAGGAAGGCAGGAAGTCATCCTGCCCCTGCACTCAGCATTGGTGAGGCCTCACTTTGAGTACTGTGTTCAGTTTTGGGCACCTCAGTGCACAAAGGACACTGAGGGGCAGCAAGGCTTGGGAAGGGCTTGGAGAATATGCCCTACATGGAGAGACTGAAGGATCTGGGGCTGTTTAGTCTGGGGAAGAGGAGGCCAAGGGGAGACCTTATTGCTCTTCCAATATCTGAGAGGCGCTTACAGCGAGAGTGGGGTTGGTCTCTTCTCACTGATGACAGGTGACAGGACAAGGGGAAATGGCCTAAAGTTGAGCCAGGCTAAGTTTAGGTTGGATATCAGAAAACACTTCTTGACATAAAGGGTTGTTTCCCGAGGGAGATGGTTGAGTCACCATCCCTGGATCTGTTTAAAACCCATTTGGATGTGGTGCTCAGGGCCATGACTTAGTGGAGGGTTGTTAAGAGTTAGGGTAGTATGGTTAGGTTGTGGTTTGAACCAGTGATCTTTAAGGCCTTTTCCAACCTGAGTGATTCTATGATTCTATGAATCTGTATAGGACCTTTCTTGTAGGGCTGTTCTATTTCTGCTTTCCTGCCCCCTTTTTTACACTGTATTAGCAGAAGACACTCTTCATCTTTTCTGACAAGTTAAAACTTGGCCTTAGTGAGCTGACAAGGTCTGATACCCCCATGACCTGATTATGACATTTTTCAGTCCATAAAACGAGAGTAGTCAGCAGGGAGGTCTTCTGCAAGCACAGAGCTTTCCATTCACTTACTTTGGTGTTTTAGGTCATGTTTCCCTAAGGAAAATACTTTTTAACCATTATCGAGGATTTTCTGCTTAACTGTGTCTATGTAGTTCCCTCATACACATAAGACTAATTTCTGCTCTTCAGTTGTTTTCAGTTTTGTTTTCTTATTTCCCTCCTGGTTCCCCAGGGGCAGGTGGTTTTTTGCACTCACTTTCTAGCTCTACTTCTTGTTTGAGGGTTTCACTGTTACTTAGGATGTCTTTGAATCCAGTGGTTCCAGAGGAGACTGCAGAATGTGTTCCCAGTCCTCCCCATGCCACCATGACAACAGGGTCTTCAGAGGTCCTTCCAACCCTTCACCTAAACTGAGATTTTCTGTGCCTAACCTGTGTGGTACTTTTAACCGAGGTCTTTTTATGAAGGTGTAATTCACAGAGCTGTGTTTATTTTCTTAAACTTCAGTAAATTCTACAACTTTTGAACATTTTATTCAGAGCTGAAATCTGGTGAGATCTGAGCAAAACCGACCATCAGACGGATTTTTTGTCCTTATAGAGTAAGGCCCAAAACTATGGATTTTCTGATCCCAGCTCGCTTCTCTTCTGAATGTTTGGCTTTGATTCAGCCACGTCTTCTCCAATGGCAACATTACGTAAAGATTACGTAAATGGCTAGGAAATACATCTGTTCCATGTATATGGACCTAGTGTGGCTTTGATTGAGACTCCATTCTTAATGAACAAGGATAACCATTCCTCCAGCCATCATCCTAGGAAGCATGAGAACAGCCCCTTGTATTGAATTTGTTTGAGCTTATATTGCTCAACGATCTCATGACAAGTAAATTAAAACCTTTTTAAGGAGCTGTTTCACAGTTTCACAGCAATTGAATTTTTTTCCCAGCACCCTCTGCGTGCCTGCTCACACAGAGGGGAGCAGTGGGATGGCAAAACCACCTGAAACTTGGGCAGACTCTTGAAAATAGACCCATTTTATTACTAGAATGGGCAGGCACGGTTCTCATGTCAACGTAATTTGCTGCTGGAACACAGTCATGGAGCTGATTTAACTTGCCTGCTTTCCTGCCTCTGTGAGGGGCATGTGCCCTGCAGGGATGTTTCGGCTGCCTGCCGCTCAAGGTCTGTTTGCTGTTTTTACTGCCTCAGCAGTGTATGTAAATACAAGGTTGTTATAAAGCCATCATTCTTGCGCAATGGGCCCTGACTGTACATTAGCAGTTCTGTAGCCCAGCCCCTCAGGAGAAGTGGGCAGTTTTGTTTCCACCAAGCAAAACGGTTCTGCTGATAGTGTCCTACATGCACAGAAAGATCCTGCAATTAAGTTCCATGCAGCCCAACAGCACTGCAAATGCTGGTTACAGGGCCACAAATTGCAGTGTGCATTTAGGAATCACCAAACATATTCCATGACACAGATATTAGCAGATGGATTTTATAAAGAATAAAATGCAATCAATCTTTATTTTTTATAATCTTGGGAAAGGAAATGGCAGTTTTTTTCAGGGGAAATAGACATTTGAAATGCACTGTACCAGCAGAGATCTCATCCCCAGTCCCAGGGCATTTGAAAGGATCAAGATCTCTTCACTGATACTTTCACAGAATCACAGAATGGTTTGAGTTCGAAGGGATCCTTAAAGACCATCTAGTTCAACCCCAATGCAATGAACAGGGGCACCTACAGCTCCATCAGGTGCTCAGAGTGAGTCCAGCCTCATGCTAAGTACCTCCAGGGATGGGACATCCACCACCTCTTTGTTCAGCCTCTGTCAGTGCCTTTACCCTTACAGTAAAAAAAAACCAAAACCTTTTTATCTCCAATTTAAATATCTCCTCTTTTAGTTTGATATCATTTTCCCTCTTCCTATGATTCCTTCCTCTGATATGGTATTTTCCTCCTGTTAAAGTTTCTGGAGAATTATGGTTCTTTTTTCTAAACAGTGAGTATCTAGAATAATAGCAGGATTTCTTTTAATAAATCAGTCCTTTAATATGAATTTTACAGGGCAGATTTCATATACTGTTAACATCCTTTTTCTTAAAACACCCTACAGTGCTTTACAAGAAAATTGAGAGAAAAAGAAAGCTCAAATTTGTAGCTAACTTAAAAAGAAAACAGTCAAACAAAGGTTACCCAACATTATAGCATTAAAGTTGCTGGCTACATGCCAGAAATCAAAGAGCCAATGTCTCATTTACACACAATTTACATAAATTGATCATCTAAAATACAATCTCAGTAATAGCGTTCCTGTTGTGAGATCTTCCTTTCAGTTGAAATGCCTACTGTTCACCATTAATAAAAAGCTGCCTCTGAGTGCCTTTTATTGTGCAGCTATGGAAATAGGGTAACATTATGGCCCTGTGTGGGGGATTGTTAAAGCAGTGCTTTTTATGCACTAGGAGCGTGAACGTATTGTAACAGTAGGACAAAACTGCCATCTCAGCCTGCAAGAGAATGCACAGATAGTTCAGATGCTCTGAAACATCACTGAGAGGCTGTGGAGTCTCCTATTTGGAGATGTTCAGAAGTCAGCTGGACATGACCCTGGCCACCCTGTTCTCTGTGTCCTTGCTGGAGCAGACAGAGAGAGGATCCTGCCAACCACTGCCATGGGGTGAGAGCACGTAAAAGCTTCTCTGCTCCCATAATTTCATTTCTGGAACAGCAGAAAGTGACCATGATAGGAGTTGCACTCGTGTTTCCACAAGTCTGAATCAAATCCCATGTCAGCATTAGATGTGCAGTGCTGTCAGTGATTATAAAGCTGAGACAGGGCCCAGGGACCTCATGGGGACATATCACGTGTGGTTAAAAGAGCATGGGAATAGGGGAAGAGCACTCACCAGGATTGCTCCTGGCAGCTCAAAAGACTTCAGCGTAAGGATAATTTTCTTGGAGACATTGGAAACCGCAGTCCTGAAATATAGACCACATTCTTCCATATTTTCAGTCCTTATCCTCAAGTGTGGGTCAATAAAGCTATTTTTAAAGAAAGCTGTTAGTATTTTGAAACCTGACAAACAACCTCGTGTTCTTTAATGACTTGTCTCTTCGGACTAAAATTTCCAGAGGAAACTCAACCAAGTGTTTAAAGTGTGGTTAAGCTATAAGCAGCTAAATATGAGATCTTAAAATGGGAAATGTCGCACAACCTTAATAATAGAGTGATGTTACCAATTCTGCCAATTCTGTGTATGTTTATCTGCTTGAATAACAACATGAGCAATCACAGCAATAGAAAGCTTTACTGTAATCAAATCTGTCTTTTGCCAAGGTTTTCAGCCACAGAAAGAAACCTTATGCTTGTAAATCCTGCAATTAGAAGTGCAGTTACTTCCTTTTAATGTGATCAGTCCTATATACATCTGGCTTTGATTGAAGTAAATGGTTTATATAAGTTGGCAATTTGATTTGAATATGAAGCATTTGAGCAAAAGTATCTAGCAAGTCAAGGACTGAGGGCAAGGAGCAAGGACAGAAAGTCATTCCTTTCCCCTCTCATTTTTCCTTCCTCTCTTTAATATTTTTAGCGAGTTAAAATCCATTGGGAGAGAAATATGCAACGTGGCACTTATATGGTGATTTTACTACATGCTTTAAAGCATGTTGCCTGCATTAACACATAGGTGTTTTTGAGGTCTATGTAGTTTTCAAGAGTGACAGAGAAACAATGGGTGTGTTACTGCTGTAGCTTTGAATTGACCAGGTCTTAAGTGTACTCTCAATGTCACTTCTTTCACGGAGACACAAACAAACAAGCATGCTGTAATGCAAGCACACCATGTGTGCATCAGTTCATTTTTAAAGGTTTTTTAGGAATTTGTTGGTGTTTTGTTTTTTTTTTAATCTTACTCATAGCTATGCTTTTTAGAGATTTGGATTGAGATTCACAGTTTCAAAGCAAATACACAGCAACCCTTTTATGGAAAGCACTAGGCAGCGATCATCTCTTTGAAGACAGATACATTAAATCTGAAGTGGCAGGAGTACATATGGCTGAAGAACACACAGCTCTTGAAGCTGGCCAGGTATGTCTCTAAACACACCAAAATGTAAGTGCTGGGATAGCTGTTTTCCATCTGCAGCTTTCTCATCAGTTAACTCAACATGAGATGATGTGTGAGCAGGGCCAAGGGCAGGCCTGCTCCTTGACATCAAGTTTGTCAGGGCTGGTGGCGCAGCAGGGAAAGAAACTGCATGGGGAGATCAAATGGGAAAGCCTAGCACATCACAAATAAAAGCCAGATCCTCTTGCATGTGATGGATAGAAACAGAAGCATACACATGTTCAAAAAAAGAATTGGCAGCAGTTAGGAGCATCCTCTTCAATAAAACCAAGCAAACCTGAGGATAGACAGGCATTCAGATGCTCAGGCTGGGAATTTTACCAACAGGGATGTTCACTGCATAACAGCATCCCATCTGCTGGTGGCACAGTGCCTGTCTTTTGCCAGTGTCACTGCTATTAAGTGCCAAGCAAATACAGGTATAGACAGAAAGCCTATGCAGTGTCTTCAGTTTCAGCAGGTTGCTCTTTGGTAAGGTCTGGGCTGAAAAGGCCATTTTTCTTCTTGTCACTTTATATGACTGAACAGAAATGCAACAAGTCAGGGGGACAAGCCAGAGTCAAGTCAAAAAGACAAGAGGACATCCTCTGGAGTCAGAGAATATGGCACAGCTGCATAGAAGCATTTGGTGAAGGAGCATCAGAGAAACCTAATAAAACAATCAGATCACCCAAGACTAATGCCATAGGCATTAGAAGACTATGTCTGTGTAAGTGTGAGCAGTGAGGCCTTACAGAACCAGGTTTACTCTGGGCAGTGTTGAGCTGGAAGGCACACATCAGGAGTGTGGATAACTTGATCCTGAAACCCTGAAATGTGTGCACTGAAGGTGTTCCAGTCCTCAGTGCCGTTTTTCTCCACAAACTCACTGCCCATTGCTCTTTAGGGCTTGTTTATACAGATATGGCCCTAACTAGACTGTGTCATTGCTCAGTGGTTATGGTTTCACAGAGTTGGCTGTTCACAGAATCATAGAACAATAGAACTGTTAAGGTTGGAAAAGACCTCTAAGATCAGCTAGTCCAACCAGCTACTTGTCACCAGTATTGCCAACTAAACAATGTCCCCCCAGTCTCACATATCCATGGTTCTTGAACACCTCCAGGGACATTGACCCCACCACCTCCCTGGACAGCCTGTGCCAATGCTGTTACCTGAGAGAAGAAGCCAACCCCAACCTCACCACAGTCTCCTGTCAGCCAGTTGTAGAGAGCAATAAGGTCTGCCCTGAGCCTCCTCTTCTCCAGACTGAACAGTCCCAGCTTCCTCAGCCACACCCCGTAAGACTTGTGCTCCAGACCCTTCACAGCTTCATTGCCATTCTCTGGACATTCTCCAGGGCCTCAGTGTCTTCCTTTTGTTGGGACAGACTGTTGTGACACAGACCTAGGGTGCACTGACCGTTTCCCAACAACATCGTGGATGTGTTTATCATAGCTTTCTGTCTTTTTCCACTGGTTCCTTCTGAAGCCATACAGTGGTGATTTGTTGCATTGGAGAATGCATATCAATATTTTTCAGGATCAGTATGCAAAATTAAATATTCATATCTCAAAGGGAAAACAGATAGACTGTATGATGTTAAATGCTGTAGAATTTCCAAGACTTCCACTGTCTTCACTGCGAACAGGGACAAGCCCTAGATATCTTGGAAGAGGAATTATTTTTTCCTACTGAGAGGGCAGGGGCATTTGACCCCTGTACTTCAGCTGTACTGTCCTTAGGCATGGGAAGTTTGCATATTACTCTTGCATTTAACAGATGGGAAGAATTTCATGACATATTACATAGGTATTGCATCAAAAATGTATTAAAAATACTTTATTAATCCTAGGATGCACCCCTGACAAAAAGGTTTTCTTTAGAAATGCTCTTTGTCCACAGCCATGTGGCCACAATGTGCAGCACCAGGTGGCATGATAGCTTCTGCTGGGAGGTTTGGAAAGGCATGAAAGGTCTGGCAAGTCTGCTGGTCTAGTTGATAGATGCTGTGAACTGAGCCATTGTATCTGCTTTACTCCACTAATTTTGACATATGCTTTGCTGTGCTGGAGTTCTCCCAGATGAATGTTTTGCTGCTTTGGTTGTGTGTCACAGGAAAGCTCAGCGTATTTTGCCAGTGACATAGAGTAAGCAGGTGTATGGCAGTGCTTCTAATAGGAAATCAGTGATAAATATTATAATATAACACTAACTTGTTTTATTGTCTTTTTTTATTCCTAACTTTGTGTTGTTTTTTTTTTGATCCCCAGACTTAGAAATTATACTGAATACTTTAGCCACCTAATATATGATTATGTTCTACCGTCATTAAATCAAATTCAGTCAAAAATGTTGGCTTTCATAAGTAACTTCTCATTTTTGTTTGGTTTATACATCACCCAACAGACCCTGGACCCATCCAGAGTATTCAGTTTGGTATAAAATCCCAATTTGAAGTCAGTGTATCTTGATTATATATAATTGTCAATAATGACAGTAAATTAACCCTTACTCCTTTTATACTTAGTGGAAAAAGGTTTTTTTGTTTTGTTTGTTTTTGGTAGTCAGATCAGTATCTCTCAGGTTGTCTACAGTGAATAAATGTAACAGAATGTGTTACACAACAACAATCCAGAGCTTAACTCAGTGCAGCTGAAACAAATGTAAGAGGTGAAAAGAAAATTATTTGAAGGCTTTGGTGTTCTGGTGTTGCTTATTAGTAACATAGGTGCACAAAGATTGATTTTAAAGTCATTTCAAAGCTATGTAGTTGTCAAATGCCAGTTATCAGATAGTTAGAAAAACAGATCTATTCTGCTATTATATAAAACAACATATGTGTTCATGAATAAAATGTTATATATATTTGAAAATTTTCATTTCACTTAAACCTGATGAGACCATATATGTATACAAAAACATTACTGCAAATTTTTCAACCATAGATGTCACTGTTCAGTCATAAAATGGAGCAGTGAAACAGCCTCTCTTATTCATGCTGTGATTTCTACCTCAATGATTTCTAGATCAGGTGTTCTACTGAGTAACAAAAAATACTTTGTAGGAATGGCATCAAAATGTGATGCCCGGTGCAGTCACAGTTTTGTAATTCTTCAGTACCAGCTCTCTGCAGATCTGAAGAGCTGTTCGCATTGTCTGAGTGACTGTGTAAGACAGCTAGAATAATCCTGTCTTGCTGGTGCTGACCAAGTATGCTTTCTAGGAACATCTGCAGTGGAATCATTTCTTTTCTTAATTCTGTAACCTTCAAATAGCAGTGCTTTTATCCCCCTTTTTGTTGCTGGACAACAGACATGGTTGATCTGATTATCTATTTCATTTATCTTCACTTAGATGGATTTGGAATCTTGACTGAATGAGCCACTAAGTCTTGTTCCAGGTTTCTTTGCTGAAGCCTGTCTTCAGGAAGAATTCAATTAGGATAACTGAACAAGGCAAACTGAAGCAGATAGGACATAAAAGACATAACAGTCCTAATGCAGAATTGCTTTTTCCTCATGCCACGACTGTATTGTTTCTGTGAAATTCTCCTTCTCATAACTTTGCCAAAATTTCCTGCCTCGTTTTCTAGAACAGTGTCTTTTAAAATGCATATATGTATATATACATTTTCATATATGATTTTATATGTATATATACATTCATTTCAAAAACATAGATGTAAAGATTTCAACTGCAGTAATGGCAGGAAGATTCCTTGTTCCAGTTGATTAAGATGCCATATTTAGTACATTGCTTTGATATGTGAACCCCGTAAGCAGAGCTTGAATCTTGCCTACACATCTATTGGGACATTTTGATTTTGTAAGTAGATCTTGTTCTTCTCAAGTGAAAAAGGACTCAGATTTCCACACAATATGAAGACGTGCATATTCTTACTGGATTTCTTTATGACCTTAAATAAAGGACTTATTAATGGCAAATCACAAGGAGAGGAGAATAAAACAGACTGTCATTTGCTACTTGAGGTAGTGAACTGATGGTGTCAAGAAATGTTTCTGACTCACATTGCTCCTTTGCTGCCATGGAAGATGGACTTTGGTACCTTACTGTCCCCTTCTTGAGTGGTGTGATACCCAATTTATTGCAGCTAGTGATTAATCAGTCTCCTAATAGCATAAACAGCACTTAATCAGCTTTGATTAGGGGTAGCATTCCCCAGTTCAGCTCGTATTATGAAGCTCGTGGTTCATGCCTTGATGATGCACCTTATGAAAGAGTTGAATATCATTGTCAAGTGCTTTATTATTGCAGTCTCATCCCTGCAGTGTCATCCTTATAAAAGACAGGTATGAAAAAGCTCTCAACTGATGTATTTGATCTTTGATGAAGCCCCAGATGAGGTCTGGGCCAACAGTATTGGAACATATGGTCTTTCTTTAAAAAAAAAAAAAAAAGAGGGAAATCCATTGCTGATCTGGGATATTTACTGCAGCCAAGGTTGTTCACAGGAGACATTTATTCTTATCTGAATCACAATGACTGGAATAGTTGGAGCTCCAAAGATTCCACTGGTCCTTGGTTAAGTTACATGAGCTCCAATCACCAAATATTCCAGATAAGCACACGGTCCACTGGAGTTAGTGTGGACCACACAGATGTACTACAGTGAGAATAGGCATCCCTTCTTCCCTACAGGATAATAAAATTTTTGGAGTAAATTAGCCAAGTAGGTTCCTTTGCTTCTAGACAACAGTGGATGGCTTCTGATGTATTTCTTTGTGTCCTTTACCTCTCAGGATACCAGTGCAATTGCCTCTCTCAGTTTACTGGAAGAAATTGTGAATCAGAGATCACAGCCTGCTTTCCAAATCCCTGCCGGAATGGAGGTTCATGCGATCCCATTGGCAATGCTTTCATCTGCAACTGCAAAAATGGCCTGACTGGAGTAACGTAAGCAGACTTTTCTACACAGGCAATCAGAGCATTTAAATTCAGTGATGGAGTTTATTTTTTTGACTGGGTGCTTTGTGCCCAACTCAGGGACATGATTTAGTGATGGGATGCTATGAATCACGTTGACAGTTGGGTTCGATGATCTCGAAGATCTTTTCTAGCATAGATGATTCTATGGTTCCCTTGCAAAAAACAACCCAACACTTTGTGCTTAAATCAAGTCCAAGCTAATGAAATCTATGAGGCTTTCTGAATCCAGCTCTGAAGCTATTGTTTCAGATGTGATCTCCAAAAGAAATATGGATCTCACTAAGATACGATCACCCTGAGATATGGACACCTGAGTCAATCCATAAAGCCTGTGGAAGCTGATCTGGGATCTGTTCTTTCTGAGAATGGATCAATTATTTAAGCATAACATAAAAGCCTAATTTATTGCATTTCTTTTTAAAATTCAAACCTTGATAATGTACTTGGTGTAAAAACTTGCCCCCTGCTTTTTTCTCATTTACTTTGTACATCTTGTTTTGTTTTGCCTTATTTTATCACCTGCTTTTCTTCTCTGTTCTCTCTCTGTTTAGGGTTTCTGTGATTATAATTTTCCCACTTCTCTAATATTTATTGATTTTTATCTCCAGCCCTAAATCAATTTTAGAAGTCAGTATATCCCCCTTTTCTCTCAAATTAGTAGTCTATGAATTCTTTATTATACATATTTTCAGCTCTGTTTTTTTCCTTGACTCCCCTTGATAATTGTATTGAATCCCATGTGTTGGTCCAAAAGTGATATAAAAGTGATGAGATCTTCTGTTATGTTTTGTGATCCATCTTAGGATCAAGGAGCCTTTTTCTGTGAGATGCTTTAAACTTTTATTTCCTTCTTGACGTTTGTATTTTATTATTTTAGAAAGCCATGGAATAACCACAGAAAAAAATAAATGCCATTAAATAACATGATAATAATATGTTAATTGGACAAGCACCAGCAAGGTGTCTTTTTGTTGTACCACTTGGACAAATGATCTCTTGAAAACTGGGCTGTTCACTAAGCATTCTTCAAACACCATGTTTCTCCTTTTCTTCTTTTCAGGTGTGAAGAAGATATCAATGAGTGTGAAAGAGAAGAATGTGAAAATGGTGGCTCCTGCGTAAATGTATTTGGTTCATTTCTGTGCAACTGCACCCCTGGCTACGTGGGGCAATACTGCGGTCTTCGCCCCGTGGTGGTTCCCAATATACAAGCAGGACATTCGTATGTCGGCAAGGAGGAGCTGATAGGGATAGCCGTGGTTCTGTTTGTCATATTTGTGTTGATCATCCTTTTTATAATTTTCCGCAAGAAGGTATTCCGCAAGAACTATTCCCGCAACAACATCACACTTGTTCAGGATCCAGCAACTGCCGCCCTGCTGAACAAGAGCAATGGCATCCAGTTCAAGAACATCAGGAACAGCGGAGACAGCAGAAACATCTACCAGGAGGTTGGGCCTCCACAGGTTCCTGTAAGGCCGATGGCCTACACCCCATGCTTCCAGAGTGACTCACGGAATAACCTGGACAAGATAGTGGATGGGCTCAGTGTGGAGCACCAGGAGATGACAACATTTCATCCCGAGTCCCCTCGCATCCTGACAGCCAGGCGGGGTGTGGTGGTGTGCAGCGTGGCTCCCAACTTGCCCGCAGTGTCTCCCTGTCGCTCCGACTGTGACTCCATTAGGAAGAGCACATGGGATGCTGGAACGGAAAGTAAGTGATGGATGCTGCTGCCACTCTTCTTACCATAAGTATAGCTTCCTCACAGGGTGCAGCAGGCACAGCTCCACTTACTGCTCTAACTTGAAGGCTGATGCATTGAAAATTTTGACTTGGTTTAGCTTTGAAAGAGTATAATTAACACTAGGCACACAAAACACCTTCTTACATGCACTAAGTATGACAGAACACATTATTTACTTGTTCAAAAAGCGTGCACTCAAGCACTCTGAGCACTCGTTCTTCAAGTGATACAATGCAATTGTCTTTCTAATGGGGAAAAAAATTGAGGCAGAGTTCTCAAACAGAAACTCTGCTTGGTCTGGGTGTTTGGTCTCCCAGGGAAGTTAAAATTTTTAAACTTTCTACAAGAAATTCTATTTTGCAAGGGAGACATTCACCAATATATTCTCTAATTCGACTGTCAATGAAATGAAGCAGGAAATCAAGCACCACTTAGAGAATCACCCTTTCAGTTCATTGCATTCTCATCTGCATGCAGTATCAGGGTGATCACAAACTTTCTTTTCCCCACAGTCACACTGTTTGTACTCTGATGGTTTCTCAGCAGCTTAATACAGTGCCCATTTTCATTCCTGAATGAGTTGCTGGAGATACAGCAAGCCTCACAGACACCAATTTGTTGAGCCAGAGTTAAGGCCCTGTGTTGTCCATCCCTGCTAGTTAGAACACTTCATAATGGCTTGCTTTCACAGAGCACAGGGTTTCTTTCTTTTCTTTGTTGAGTTTTCTCTTTTAAGTAACATTTTCAAATTAGTGCTCAACCTCATTGCAACACAAATTTGATCAAACCTATCAAGAAAAATACTCGATCCAGGAGTTATTTTAACTCTGTTGTTTTAGGGAGTAAGAAAACAGCAAAGAGAGATGAACTGTCTACAGTGCCTCTCATTTGACATGCAGGTTTTCAGCTAAGGCGACACATTGGCTAAGGCCTTCCTCTGAAGAACAGGAATTAATTCTTATTCCTTCGGGCTGTATTTCACTGTTGTATTGTGGTTGACCTTTTTAACCATTAAATATAACCTTGCTGATTTAAAATATCAGCATGTAAGCCACCATCTGTGCTCTGTTCTGTGCTTTCTTGGTTGCTCTTAACACAGATGCTGGTATCTGCATGAATTTCTGCACAGCATGAGGCCATGCTATGGGGATGGGCCTCAGCTGTCAGCGAGTGGAAAGCAGTGCAGCTTCGTTGCTGCAGCACTCATTCCATCTACTGTGTACCCTGCTTCTCAGCAGTACAAAATCAGCTGTTACTATATGCAGGTGCCCCATACTGGGTAGAAATATCTACAGATTGCAGGTGGAGTGCTGTACTTAGGTGGATTGACTGTTTGCAGCACCTGAGTTTGTTCGTTCATAATTAACTAAGACATCTGTCTCAGTTCTTGCTGTGGTTGATATGCTTTCCTTATTATCACTCACAGAATGCATATATGAATGTGTGTATTTAAGCACAGGCTGCAGTTACATTCCTAAATGGTAGATGGTTGACGAGACTGAATGACCATGATGAAGTGCATAATCTGATCTACATCAGTGGTGAACCCAAGGGTCACTGACATAAAGATGCCCAGTAACTTTGGTGGGCTTTGTATGAGCCTCTTAAATTAAGAAATGAACAGTAAAGATAAATGTACTGGTAATCTCTTGTATAAGATATTTATACCACATTTTTATAATCATCAATTTCCTTGCCACTGAGACTACAGAGGGTCCAAAAGGCAATACTGACTGCAGGTGTTTAATCCTTGATAGCAATGGTATCAGCTGCTTGGGAACCTGTTTGACTTCAAACACTTCAGCAGTCACTAGCTGCCTTCGTGGACAATGGGTCATTTCCTCTATCTGGAGGAAATTTATTCTGACAAAAATAAGAAAAAGCTGTCTGTTGGCTATGTGGTACAAATGTGCATACCAATAGAGTACCATTTTGCTTTGTTTTTGCTGTCAATGAAGGTAAAGGTGTTGATGACGCTGAAGAAGTGACCTGTTTTTCAGGAAGTAATAAAGGCAGCAACTCTGAAGTACAGTCCCTCAGCTCCTTCCAGTCTGACTCGGGTGATGATAATGGTAAGAAATGATTTTATCTTTATTATGCTGGGGACAAAGGCATTTGACTCTCTTAATAAAAACAATTAGGTGACATATAGAAAACCCTTTAATGATGCTGGAAGTCAGAAAGCCGTGGATTCAAACCATAACTTTGTGGCCATTTTTAAATTATCAGAACGTAGCTGAAATCTTGGTGCATGGAGCCATTACATCAGTACCAAGCTTTGCACTGAATTAGAGTTAGGATACAGCAGGCTCACATTGCCAATATAGAAGTAGACTAAGAGGTAGCAAGTTCAGCTGAGGCTTTTCTATCCTTTTCCCTCTTGGAAGGGGATGACTTTCATGTTTCATCAGTCAAATCAAAGGGAATTTCTCTCCAGTTTGCCAGGTCTCATTCACAGTCCCAGCAAAACTCTGCAGGTGCTCAGCATGCAACAATGAGTGGATGAGGCAGTCCCCGGTGCCTTGGCCTCTCCCTGGCAATCACAGCTCAGCGAACAATAGAGCACCATTAAATCCTTGCTCTGTGCATGTTAGTTGTCCTACATCATTATCTCAGTGGGTGACGTGGGCAGGGCCATACACAGCCAGAAAGCAGCACACAAAGTCAGATCAAACCCTTGTTCCAAGGCCCATGCATGTGGAGCAGTGGTGCTGAGAAAAGCCAAGATGTTTCTGCCAGGGAGGGATGATGGTTGTCAGGGAAGCCTCATTGAGATACACATAAAAGATTAGCACAAAGAGATTGCACTTAGGTTCCTCACTCACCAGTTAATGAACTGTCAGGAGGCTCAGTTTCTCAGTCATGTCACGCAGCTTTCCCCTAGGTACTCCTGAATGTTGGAAAAAGCGCTTAAAGGGAAGGGCACTTGCAGATGCTTTTGGTGCTTTTGGTTCAGCTGTGACTGAAGCACCATGAGTATTTTTGTCACACTTCTCAGGGCTTTTCTGTGTTCCCCCTCAAAAAAAAAAAAAAAAAAAAAGCAAAACACTTCTGTGATATTACTGTTACTTCAATAATTATTCACGTGTTCATCTGTGGCACATGGTTCCTTTTTATATCCCTCAAATTCTAATTAGGCTTTTCATCGCATTCCAGTCACTGGCACAATATCCACTGAAGCTGGATCTGCCCACTCATTTTTTGTGAAAGCTACACTTAAAATATGACCTTTAAAGATAACAATTCTAGTTCAGGGTCTAAACAAATCTGTAACTACAAACAGAATGGGAGGAGTAGCTTTAATCATCTGAGTCATTCTGTAGAGGTCAATGCAAGACTGCATGCTCTGATTTTCCTGCAACAGCAGGGTGGGTTTGCAGTAGCAGAGCCTAAAATACAAATATAAGCATAGGTAGTATTTGCACGCACACCTACTTGCACATTGGGGATATTGGATATCCTTCCTGAAGCCATAAAAAGTAATTTATGGTATTCCTTGTGATCAAAAAAGACCCCAATTTTTTGTGATTATAAAGAAAATAAAATGCAAAAATAGTCACTTTCTCTCAGCAATAACAGTCAACTCACTTCAAAGGCAAGTCACAGATTTCCATCATAAGCAATTTCAAAACAAAGGGATGTGGCAAAAGCAGACATTTAGGTTATCATTTCACTGCCATTGAATTGCTGATTGTGCTGGGTAATCCAAGGGAATTCTATAGGGCACCGTTTTCCTACCCCTGGGCAGTGCTGGGTTTGGATGTTCTCTTCCACTGAATTGCTGGGGTAGAGTTTCCCTCCCTTCTGTGGGAATGCTCTGCACAGCTCTCACCACAGACAACTCATATCTGCCATGAAAACTAATTCTGGCCGTTTCTGACCTCATGTTCTCACTCCCTGTTGTCCATAGCTCCCAGATCTCTGGCAGAAGCACCACTCTTCCTTCTCTCATTACCTGCCCCCATCTGGATGACATTGTCAGTAGTGCAGGGACAGACAGATCTTCCTTGGGGGTTCTTTTTGTTTCCAGCCCTTCCCTGCCATGTCTTGCTTACACCAGCAGCACATGAGGAAGCCATGAGTAGTTCGGAGCTGCAACCCTACTGACAAGGCAGGGCTTCCTCCTAGCTCTGATAAGGCTCCTCTTGCCTTTTTCAGCCACCCTCTACCTCTTTTTCTACCCACACAGAAAGTAATTACATGGTGCCGCTTAATTTTCCATAATGTCTGTTATGCATTAGCCAATATGAGCCTCCCTTGTTTATACAATCACCAGGGCCACTGATACCATAAATATAGTCAAAGACAGAACATGGTTTCTTTGGCTCATCAAGACGTTTTGCCAAGCTTTCACAAGGACTGAGGAAATTGGATGTGATTCTTGATCCTATGCCCAAAATTGAAGAGCCCTCTGAATGTTTAACATAAGGTGAAAAGTGCTATTAGTGTTAACATGCTTCTTGTGACCTCTAAGTCTATTGGCTGTGTGAAACAAAAATGTATTTCCTGCCCAACATTTCTGTTCGCCTTAGCCTGCTCCAGAGAAATCAGTTTTCTTGTAATTAAGACAGCAGAAAACCCAGTACCAGCTGATTGTAAAGGGAGCTCTCCCTTTGAGTTTTGTCTCAAGTAGTCAAAGGCAAGGGTGTTACTTTGTCCAAAATCATCTACAAGATCACACACTGTACTGCTGTTTTACTCCTTGTTAAAAGATTGTTTGGTCAATACCAATTATTTCGAAGGAAAAGTATATTTTGGTAAAACAGCTGCAGAGGACGCACAAGGTATTTGTGAAAATATTCTGTTAAGCAAAAATCAAAATTTGAACCAAACCTACTTGCCTACACCCTTCCAATTACAGCAGTACCACTTAATGTCCCAGAGATACTGCATTGCACAGTGCAAGCAGTAAATAAGTAAAACATTTCTCTTAGGAAATGGATTAAGCCTGGTGCTGTTTCAGACGGTGCAGTAGTATGAAGATAATGATTCCTTGGAGCACATATCATGGTCTCTGGAGACCTTTAAGCAAGAGTGAATTAGAAATTACTGTCAGGTAGACAAGATACCGCTGTGGTTAATTGAATCAGCTGGCCAGTCTGTTTGAATTTATGAGGCTATACACATCATACCATACACCTTTTTGGAAATGTTGGTTTGGAATTTATCACCGCTCTGAAAATGTATGGGATTATCTGAAATGAAGTGTCCTGCAATCCACTGCATAAATCATTGGTCGGCAGCCTTTTTCTTCAATGTCAGTTCTGTTTGAGAGAATTTATTGTGGTAACATATGACATATGATTTAAATACTAACCTGAAGCTGTCCTTCCTCTCCCCTTATTTTCTGCTTTCCCTCCCCTGCAAGCTTCCATAGTGACTGTCATACAGCTTGTCAACAATGTAGTTGACACTATAGAAAATGAAGGTATTTAATTTTTTTTCTTTCTTGTTATGCAACAATGCTTCTTGTTTTCATTGTGAAATGTTCCAGCAGAACCTCACTAATATAAACTGACCAGCAAACCTGAGGTGGGGATTGGGATTCGAAAATCAGCATGTTCACCAGCAAACCCAAAAGTGGTGTACTACAAGGTATCTTTAGGTAACTGGAAGTGGTAGAAAGGTATCAAGGCCATCATCATCTTTTGGTCCAGTCAGTGTTTTTGCTTGCTTATTGCCTTAGCCTTCTGAGAGAGTAGGATGAGGTTGACAATGGAACCAAATCATTGACGTTGTCCTGTCTGCAGAGGATGGGAACAGAAGGTGCCAGAAGGTACCTGTAAAATATCCTAAGCTGTGGTTAAGCTGGGTTATGCACTCCATTGAGAGAAACATAGTGGTGGTGGGCAGGTAGCTGGTTTCTCCCAGGTAATAAAGTGCAATAGAAGATATATAGACACAACCCCCTTGATGCTACGTAGCAAGGCGGCCTCGCCACCACCACTTTTCCCTTGGGGTTCATGTGTGTAGTGAATAGAGTGTAGCACTTGGATCCAAAGACCCCTTATTCAGCTCTGCCATTGACCTCTGGGTAATCTTAGACCCATTTCACTACAAGTGAACTAGTTCCCTTGCCTGTCAAACAAGAACATTACAATTTGGCTCTCCAATAAAGCACTGAGGAAATGTGATATAGCTAAGATAAATAAGTTTTATTTATTTATACAACATTTATCTTAACTTTGGGAAAATGTTGACTTGAGTCTAGTTAAGCATCAAGTCCAAAATGTAGTAAATATAGTATATTTAATGATTATCTGAAGTGTAGGATTGCCATTCTACTGGCTGCTGCATAAAAAGAACTACCCAGAAACTCAGAAATTCTACTCAAAAAGAAAGAAAGAAAGAAAGAAAGAAAGAAAGAAAGAAAGAAAGAAAGAAAGAAAGAAAGAAAGAAAGAAAGAAAGAAAGAAAGAAAGAAAGAAAGAAAGAAAGAAAGAAAGAAAGAAAGAAAGAAAAAGAAAAGATAGAAAGAAAAAGGAAAGAAGAAAGAAAATATCACTGAAGAGAAAGCGTGGTCTCTGTAATTGGCTCTGCCTTCCTAAGGGAAGACATAAGCAATCATACTGGATTCCTGTCATGCTTCACAGGTCAGAAAAAGCCAGCCTGGCAGCGATCTCTGAAGGCCACCACTCAAAGAGCTTTGCCCACTTTCCAGCTCCTTCTCTGAGAGTTGTTCTCACAAGCTGTGCAGGGGGCTGGTGACAGCAGTGCACTTGTAGTTGCACAGAAGTCGTGGGTGCAGAATGGATGCCACGGGAGGGGGCAGAGCTCCTTCCCCATGGAGCTCTGCAGGTGCTGCAGGTCAGCATTAGTGAGGTTCTCCTGGATCCTGAAGCCATGCAGCTCGGAGGGATCAGACGCATCTCGGGTGCAATGTCATTTTGCTGAAAGATAGCAACTTCAGCTTTGAAAAAAGAGAGAAATGAAGGAGAAGAGTGGTTAGGGCCGGTTCAGACAGTGCTGCTAAAGTTGCAGTAGCCAGAGCCCTTCTCAGCCCAGGCTAATACAGAGCAGGTAGAATGCCAGTATCTGGCTAATGAGCTAATAAGTAAATCATCACTGTCACATGGCTCATGTGATGATAATCAAGGCCATGAGTTGTGTTAATACATGGAGGCCTGGAGAACTGTATGCTTTGCCCTCATTTGTGGCTGAGCCCAAGAGAGGAAACCCTGTCATGCCAGGAAACACTGTTCATCTGGCCAGGCCTCCTCCAGCAATGCAGTCCAGAGATTTTGTCCAGTCAGTTCCTGCATGAAGCCCAGTAATGTGGTTGAACAAGAGCATCCCATCTAGAAAGTGCTGCAGCTTTTTCCCCGCTCTTTTCTCACTCAAAACCTCTTCCCCTGCTCTCTCCCCAACCCCTGCACCCTCTCCATACTGGAATGCCTCCCTCCCCACCAGCTAGCATGGCAGTGCAGGTGGGAGGTGGGTATGGGGTTGCGGGGCATTGTAGTTGATGGCCCCATTAAATGGCTTTGTATTCTATTCTATTCAGGTTCTTATACCGTGCCCATCACCATGGTATCTGAGCCCAGGTGGGCCCAGATTTGTTTGAACCGGCCCTGAGAATGGTAGATTCTTATTTTTCTGTTTCAAAGTGAACAAGTGAGAGAGAAATGTACTTTGCAATTATAAACCATATAGATGGTGGATAGCCATTTTTGTATTAAGATTTCCAGCTCTAATGTAATTTCATATCTTTTCAGTGAGGGTAAATAGTTAAGATATGGTAGAAAAGGAATATAATGCACATGACATAATCATTTCTTTATGTATGTCTGCATTTGACTGGGCAAGCTTATCTTGTACGTTAAAATAAGGAACAATTTAAAATCCTATTAAACAACACTGAGCCAGCTGTATTTTAGAACTTATGCATGCAGAGCTTTGTATTTTCACATGTAAGTCCATGCTGGTAACAAGCTCCTAGTTACCAGTTTTTACTTTTCACTTTGTGTCTGGCAGTGTCTGTCATGGATCAAGGACAGAACTACAACAGAGGTGATTTTTCTGGGACCTTTTCTTCCTGCTGGACTGTGCTAGGGTGGGAGGGCACTGACTTGGTCTGTTTTTCTGTTACTGCTTCGTGTATCCTCTTTTCTTTGAATTCTGTTGGGTTGCAAATGCTGCATGAGAATGGCCAACCACTTTTTCGTTCCAGGATCCAGGTCTTACTCTCTCAGTCAATCAGATTGTTTGCTTGCACACTTTCTTGAAACAAAGCCATTGGAGGTGGAAGGAGAGTTTAGATATGATATCATAAGCATGCTGACTTCCATTATGTATTTTTTAATTGACTTTGAAAAGCACTGTTTTGGAGATTTTTGTAATTTTGGTTTCTCAGCTTTGTAGTTTCTAATATAACCTAGTAGCATCCTAAAATGTGAACAGCCTTCTAGTGGCTGTGGATGCTTTCTTTGCTTGTTTGCAATTGCATCATCATACCACATAGTCCCTATGTGCTATCCCTTGGGTCAGAGCATGGCTGACCCATGCAGAAAACCTCTGACGCATGCTGTGATCTAAATGTGTTTTTAGGATTAAGAGTTTGCTCATTAGGGAGTGCATGCCAGACATCCCCTGGTCATTAGTGGCCCCATCCTCACTGATGTGATTCTCTTTCCAGCATACCATTGGGATACCTCAGACTGGATGCCAAGCACTCGTTTATCTGACATTGAGGAAGTGCCCAATTTTGAAACAGCGGACGGAGGCTCGGCTCATCACGGCAGCACCAGAGAGCTGGAGACAGATTACTACCTTGGTGGCTATGACATCGACAGCGACTACCCACCCCCTCACGAAGAGGAGTTTCTGAGCCAGGACCAGTTACCACCTCCTCTTCCAGAGGATTACCCAGACCAGTATGAAACCCTTCCACCGTCGCAGCCGGTCTCCATGGCAAATACGCTCAGCCCCGACTGCCGGCGACGGCCGCACTTCCACCCCAGCCAGTACCTCCCTCCTCACCAGTTTCCCCACGAGACGGACACCGCAGGGGCTCAGACTGGGAACGAATTTAGTACGTTTGCTGTTGGCCCAAGTCAGAACACAGAAAACATTAGTGCAGGTAAGATGCCCTTATCCTTGCACAACTCTCTAGATGCCTCCTCCTCCGACGTCTCAGCCAGCTGCGGCTTTGATGACTCCGAAGTAGCCATGAGTGACTTTGAAAGCGTGGAGGAACTCAAACTAGAAAGTGTTCACATTCCATTTGTGGAGACCCAGCATCAGACACAAGTGTAAAGGAAGATCCCTTCTTCTTTCTCTTCTTCCTCTTTATTTTTTTTTCCTTTGTCATTTGGTCCAATTAATAGTATAAATATTGAGAAGAAATTTTGCTGAAGGTGTATCTATATATATTGGGCAATGCAAAAATACAGTATAACCCATTATTAACTTGTTCAGAAATGGTATTGTATGTGCAGACATGAAGAGACCAATTGTGTTAAGTATCACACATTACAAAATTGTTACAGACAGTCTGGAGAGTGTGTACCTTCTATTTATTACCAAGAGTTAAACTTGAGAGGAAGGAGAAAATGATCTCATTGCTGAATAAATTCTTTTTCTCCCTCCCACCTCCACATAGGGTTTGGGGTTGTTTTTTTTTGTTATTGTATTATTAAAAGTGTTACAGTGTTATGAACTTCCTACAGTATTAAAGGACTGGTGTGGATCATTCCAAGAGGCAATGTTGCATGAAATATTGTCAGTGAAAGAGTGAAAGCAATTGATCACTGAGGCTGCTATGTACATCACATCAGATGCTTAAAAAACAGCATTTACAAATTGACGTATCAAAGACGGTCATCTGCCTATAAATGGTTTTGTTTGTGACATAACATTTCATTCTACTTCATGAACACATACAGCAATGCATCTAGAGCGTTTATTTACTCTAAATCAGCACACTTTGGTTGCTGTTTTTCAACACAATGTGTACAACTTCACAGCTGAGAACTTTTAGAAATGTTCCACCTTGTCGCTGTCAGCCCAATTCTGCCCCAGCTGTGTAACTACAGCTTCCTTTGACTTCAGTATGAAATGTGAACACAGATGTAAAAACATTTGGAAAACATAAGGTATCCATGTAACACAGCTGTGTGGGTTTTTTTTAATTCCTTGCTTGGGCAATCTCCTCTTTGACAGCAGTCATGATGCTGCAATTATTGTAGTAAAATTAGTTGAAATTAAGTTGCATAAAACATTGCTATCATCTCAGATTGTTAGTTGACATCATTTGGCAAATGTCCATTCTCAGTGTTTGTGGGAAGAGCTCTCAGCTGCTGCAGACTGACTCTGTTGGTTGAACTGCATGGATGGATCGTGGCAAGGCATATCTGGTTTTAGATTTTCTGCTGGATGTGCATGTGATTTCACATGATTTGAGGACTTCCAAAGGTTGTTTGCAGACTGCAGGATGTCGTTGTGGAATGAAGACAGCGGCAGCATTACTGCGATCTTATGCTTCCCTCACCCTGCTTGGAGTAAATGGCCTTTCGCAATGATTGGCCTGAACAGCTCAGTGCAATATTGGAAATGTGAGATTTGCACTCAGTGTATACATACCCATTGCTCAGTGCTAAGAAGATGTTTTACCACTGCTTTTTATATCATCTCTAGATCTTTTACAATGAATGTGAGTCTGTTGTCTGCATTACTGCCTGAATTTCATCCATTCCTGCCATGGCATCATTCAGTCATTTTGGAAAGCTGTTGAATACATGACGTTGTTATTAATGAACGGATTCATTAACAGATTTCCTGTGCTACTTTCCATGTCCTATCTCTTAGTGAAACATGTTAATGGAATAGTTTCAGCAGTTGCATTCTGGGATGTGTTCTTGACTGAGTGGAGTTTCACACAGAATTAAGTTGTGGGTCATTTCTTGTCATACAGGAACTTCTTCACAAATCACCTTTAGCAAAAAGGAATTATTAACAGAATATAATTGAAGTAATTACAGCTTGTAACACTTTTAATAAAATGAGATTTCTAAAATTCTCAGAAGCAGGTATGATATGCAGTAATTCTTCATTATACAGGTACATGAATAAACCAAGTCTGCTTTTGGGAAGACCACGTACTGCACATATGAGTATTATCAAGTACTTATCTGCCAATAGTTCGTGTCCATGGAATTTATGAATGTCACTTGGTCTTCTCACTGCTACATGCTTCTGTAGCAGTGATACATTCTGAATGTGCTCACAGTATGGTTCAGTTCCCTTTCCCTGCTCCTCTCCCCTCGAAAAAAAAGGATGGAAATTTGTATCACAGTTGCAAGGAACTGAGGGATTTGCCAATGAGCTATGAAGTGGTTTGGCAAGCCTTGAAGTGCAGACATAGGATGGTGTGCATTGTTCATGAAGTTGGTGTTGCAGGAAAGCAGATGCAAGAACTGGATATCTCTTCAACATTAGGAACAACTGAGTTGGAAGAACAAAGCTACAAGTTTGTCTGCTGTGAGGTAACTCTAAAGCTGGCATAACCTTCTGAGAGCGTGGTACTCTTTTAGCATCTGCTTATAGCTTACATGAAGTTTTGTACCCACTCAGGTTTGGTGTGAGACATTTCTGTCTGTTACACAGTTTGTTCTCTTTTAGCCCCCAGCTGGTTATGAAATGTTCTTGTCATCAGTTTTCTCTAGTGGGAAATCGTGAGTAAGCCTGAAACACTGATATCAGAACTGTCCTGGAACATATCAAAAGCGTCACAAGGGAGAGCACCACAGAAGCTTAGCAACTGCCATACAGTTTCAATACTGTTTTCATACAAATCAATGTTTCTTACCAAGCTTGTTGCCTCAGTAATATCTTGTTGGTAGTGAATTTTACTAGTAAAATATGCATAAATACAATGTATAGTACTTTTTCTGTTTTGATGTTGTTGCCATTTCATTTCACTGAACATCTACTTCTTAAAGTGCAGTGGGGAAGGTGCCAGGGATCATCCATTCTTCCTTCTCTGTCCCACTCATGATTTCTATACCTCAGTATCTCCTCCCCTCCAAATGAAGTAGTCCCAGCCTGATTGTTCTGTCTTCAAACAATTTTCCCTCTGTGGATACTGGTACTTTGATGGCCTTTCTGGTTCTGTTCTGGCTCTTTTTGGTGGTGATAAGACCTGAATGCAGAGGTCAAAGTCAAATTCTTCTTAAGGAGTAAGACTACTGCATTAACATCTCTCTTGTTAATCCAAACCATTTTATTGTCCTTTTAAGAAGCCCTAATGATAACAACATATACACGACCTAATGTAAGAATTAGTCTTCACATTGTTCCATTCAATATCTGTGTTGTTTTTTTTCTGCCGTACGCAGCAGATTTATGTTGCTGTTGCGTCACTCCCAGCTCCCTAGTTTTGTTACAGCTCCCTTTGCTATCCCTGCTGATCTGATTGGCCTCAGCCCTGTGTCTGTATTTCAGTTCGCATTCCTGTAGATGGCTCCACTACACGCTATTTTCTTTCAGGATCAGATATGAGGAGAGATTTCATAGACTTCAATGCTTTTCAGTATCAGAGGCTTGCAACCCTTAGAATCGAGATAGCATTTGCTTTTTGTAAAAATGCAAAACAAATAACTTGCTAAAATTCAAAAAGTACTTGTATCAAAAATACAAGACTTTGCAAATCGGTGTGTACCTGAGGAAAAGAATGTACGTTCCCTAAATTTTGGTCAGAATACATGGAGAGCTTTTTGATAACTCTGAGAAGAGCCTTAAAATGACTGACAATTTATGCACAGAGGCAGTGGTGACACCAAGGAGCCATGGCATCACCTTCCTCCACAGGGCCAGGTGCAGCAGATCCTGTAGAAAACTACAAGACACGGTAGATAAAGGCAACAAAGAAGGCGATGTAACACAGATTCATTACAGTGCTGTAATTTCTAAGCAGTCCAGAAATTTCCCTAAAACTTAGTGATGTCCCTTGTGTTTGTGTTTAGGAAATAGAGCAACTCAAGGCTGGAAGGAGCCAAAGGCTTCTCACTCACTGCCTCTGTCTTCCCAAAGGCAGAAGGTTGTGTACAACAGCACGGGCTCTCCCACTCTGCATGTCCTGCAGACAGGTTCAGTTTAGGTCCTCAGAATATTTTTTATTCTTTTCTCTGATTTCTCTAGTGGAGTCTGAAGTAGTGCTTGCTTTCATGCATCGGTACCCTCAGAAACTGAGCCTGGATGCAGCACAGGGAGGCAATACATGTCACTGAAATGCTGATTAATAGAGTGGCAGCAGCTTGTTGGCTCTGAGAGCCAGGAGAGTGAGAAGGTTCAAGAATGCAGCTTAAAAATCTTGCTGTTGTTGGCTCAATTAAACATCCATTATAAAAAGAAATGTGGACAAAACAGGAAAATGGTTAAAATCGTGAATTTACTCCTTATCAAGCTCGTGTTAGAAAAGCTAAAGGAATGCTGTAGCGTGTCCTTAATAACTGCTAACACAGGAGAGCTGAAGGGGCCCTGGACCAGTTCTTCTAAGCTTCATTTGTAAATGTAGTGTGCTTAATAATGGAGAAAAACGGCTATTTAAAGCCAATAGTGAATGTACGTCAGTGCTCTCTTGGTGTTTTTTGGAGCTATTAACTGAGTAATAATGGACATTTCATAGGTTTCCAAAGAGAGAGTTACATTTTCAGGTTCGTCCTCTGATGGTTTACCACCATTCACCATGCAGTAAAACTGCTTTTTGCCTCTTTGCATCAACACACCGAACTGTGAACTGAGCCTTAGCAATTTAGAGCGTTGCCCATTGTCCATGGCCATTAACCTGTGCTTCATAAACTTGACATTTAGCATCTCCATTACCAGAAGGGGCATTCAGTTAGTAAATTAGCTGCATCATCCAAGGGATGGGTGGGTGGGGAAGAAATGATATTAAATTCATTTCATTCTGTAATAATGAAAAGCAATAACTACAAATGTGTCGTATTACACAAAGGCCATAAGTAATCTTTACCAGTGTTAAGAGTGCACTTGAACTGTATTATGGAAAGAGATTGGAGCCCTCGGAACTGTAGCATTCTTCTGTCATAGGAATACCTGAATGGCTGTTATTTAACAATGCAATGAGCCCATACTGCCACTTTTCAGGAGGTGACAAAGATGTTTATGAATGAAAGCAGTTCTCTTTAAAGCACTGTATCAGAAAAGATTGTCTTGTAAATTTTACCTGTTTCAAGCAGGCTGGTTTGTAAAAGATGTATGTTTTGGTGTTTAAAAAGAAGTTTATAAAATAATGTATATAATGGTTTCAAATTACCAGGCTTTTGTAGATATTTTATGCCAATCAGGTCGCTTTAATTTTTGTTCGTTTGTTCGTTTGTTTGATATCATTCTGAAGAGTCATCAAAGTTGGTTTGAACTCTTGAGGTAACCGAAAGAAGAAAGTTTTAGATTTGAAAAACTGGTACTTCTTAATCATTTCAAAATGTACTGTAACTTTTCTTTTGGTTCAGCTCTTTTTTGTTTAACTTTTTCTGTTTTTAAGAAGACGTTTTTTATTGAATTTTTTTAAATGAAATGTGTTTTGCACAGAAATGCTCTGCAGATATGATTTTTACGCCATTTCAAGTAGGTATTAAGATGTCATTTCTCCAATGACAACAAATTCAACCTTATGCAAAAGGGAAGGTTTATCACTTCGAGTGGGTATAGTCCCTCATCCAAAAACTAATTGTTCCTTCATAATTGCTGTTGGCAGTATTCTTGTGTTCTTTTGCTATAAAAACAAAACAACAACAAAAAAAAGAAGTGTACAGGTTTGTAACTGCCAGAATTTGCTAAAGTTGATGGTTAAAACAAATTTTCCAAGTAAACAAAAAGAAAAGCCTAGCTGTGTTGACTATTTCTTGATTTTTCTCCTATTTTCAAAGACAAGACCATTTCTGCAAGGAATATAGTTTTCATTGCCTTGCTGTGTACAGCATTGCAGAAAATGCTATTTTTTTGGGCTGCAAATTCACTTCGATATTACGTGGCATTTCCTCCATAGGAGTCCTTACTCACACCACAGAGTTCTTTGGCTGGTGTGTGTGCACTAATGTGGTTACGTAATTAAAATCACTTCCTTATATGGAGAGAATGTCAACACATCACATAACCATCTAGATGTTGAGCTCCACAAGCTGCACTCATTTCAGAGGACAGCTCAGCTGTTCTGGTTAGGTGCTGAGCAGGGTATGAGGGATGGGTGCTCAGAGGAAAAAGCAGAAGCCCTCTCTGTAGTACAGTAGGGCAGATTTCCTTCCTGCCATGGGCACCTCCATCCTTCACCAGCATGGTACCAACAGCTGGGACCAGCTAGGACAAATTCAGGTGAGAATTCTCAGGTGTATACACACTACCCCAGGCAGAGCCGTAATTAGACCCAATACACTGCCTGCTTAGAGGTTACATTCAGGGATTATAGAATCATAAAGCAGCTTGGGTTGGAAAATACCATAACTGTCCTCTAGCTCCAACCCCCTGCCATGGGCTGGTTGCCCACCACTAGCTCAGGCTGCCCAGAGCCCCATCCAACCTGGCCTTGAGCACCTTCAGGGATGGGGCATCCACCATTCTTTGGGCAGCTGTTCCAGTGCCGCAGGAACAGCTTATCTTCTCCTCCAACGCATATGTTTCACTGCACAGCCCAAGCTGCCCCAGTTGTAGTATAGTAAGGTGGGAAGTCATCCCTTGCAGAGCTCCTAGAACGCCTTTCCAGGAGCACATCTTGTGTTGCCTGGGTGGAGGGGTGCTGCTTGCAGTGCAGTGCCACATGATAAAGTCTCAGAGCAGTGTTCTAACCAAGCCCACCATCTTCCCAGAGCATTGTTTCAACCAAGCCTACCATCTGGGACACAAATATCCTGTTTTAGAATTCTTGAAACAGGATTTAAACTGTGTAAAAATAAAATACCAAGTCAACATTAAAATCTCTTTCCCCAAGAATACTAACTTTTTGTCCTAGAATAGACAAGAAAGCCACTTCCCTCCTTGTTTTACTCTATTTTCCTTGCTTATAGAGAAGCTTCTTTGCTTTACCATCTTTCCCAGCAGCTTTCAATTCAACCTGAAATTTTCCTGACAGTGAAAGTGGCACCACAGATCAGCAAGGCTCACCAATGTAGTGGGAAGAGCAGTAAACAAAGATGTAAGGCTACTCTGGGGAACATTCAAGACTAAATGACTTAAAATTCCTGCCTCTGTTTAATGTCCTGAGCTAGAATAAGGGAAAAGATGAGATTGAGACAGCAACAGATCAAAACTCAGGTGTCCTGTCTATGGGGAAGTGCCACCACTGGCTGTCCTCTTCACTTGGGATAACAGTAAGCTATTTCTTCCTTCCATGTGTTATAATCAGGTTGTGCAACCTTGCAGTGTATCCAGGCCAACACTGTGGAATCAACTTCCTTCCCACTAAAACCATGTTTCTGATTATTTCAGTGGGCCTAGAGTTGGTTCACAAAGAGTATGTTCTTTTATCACCACAGAGACATCTGTAATGCAAACAACATGGAAAGCGGGGCTGCATGGCCCAACTATGGCATTTCCAACCCTTCAGAAGCAGTTGAAGGTTGTCACAGTACTATAGGAATTGATCACCTGGAAGAGAAGTAGCGAGTCCCATCTATCTGTAAACTCATTGAGCAACTCCATTTTCAGATCAAAGGCATTTCCTGCTGGTAACAGCCTTTCTGCTTCCCCTTTTCATCCTATTTGCCTCCACTCATATGCAATAGGGGAAAATCATTGCAGTGACTGTGACTTTATCTCAAGTTCAGAGAATGCGATTTAGAAGTCCCTACCTCTGTTTAGCAAGCAGCCACATGCATGCCTCAAGGAAGAAAGCCTTTCCCAAAATACACATCAGCTTCCTGGTAGTAGAAACATACATGGTTTCATACAAAAGGAGGCAAAGCAAAATGTAACAGCAGTTTTTCTTCTTTCAGTTTAACTTTCAGGACCATGTTCTTCCCAGCAGTGCAGGGATCTCTCTGCACATATAGTTAGCTCATATCCCTTGTAAAATTCACTTTTCTAACTTAAAAAGAGTAGTCAAATGTCTTCCATTCAGCACATGAAACCCTCATGCCTCTGGATCTGGATTGGAGAAGTCATATCAGAGGACTTTGTGCAGGACCTAGTGAGCCATATATAGAGATGTAGCAACCAGCCTGGGTAGGGAAAACCCTGCAGTGTGTTTGAGGTTAATGGAATATTGCTTAAAGGTCATCCAGGAACTATCAAATGAAATGTAACCCAGGTAAGGGAGTCTTTATTCATAGACACGAATTTTCAGACAGTTGCCAGTTTGACAGGAGCTTTAACATCCATATATCTTTGAAATAACTGCCTACAACACACTTCAGCTGAGCTCCTGCTGGAGCTGGTGGACAGCATCAGGCATCTCCCACGTGGCATGAGATGTGCTCAAGTACAAGCTAGGGTAAATCACAGCCCTGGGGAGGCAGCTAAACTGAAACTATTGCCTTAGGGAAGAGGAAAGGTACGAAGAAGCTGCAGGGAAGCTCATTCCTGCTGTCCCACTTGGCTGGTTCTTGGCTTACTTGGACGTGTCATGAATTGCTCTCAGAGGAAAAATGCTGCTGTAAGCTGGCCAAGCAGAGAAAGCAGTTGTCTGCTACAACTGGTCTGTTATTGGGAGCGTTTTCAGGAACGTTTACAAGGTCGAAAAAGAGTGGAAATGGGGAACATAAACTATTTTTAGTTACTATTTATGTCAAGTGAAGTATTTTATTTAAAAAAATATAGAAAATTGAATACATTAATTAAACACAATGTTATAAAGTGATCGCATCTTTAAAAAAAACACCAACAACAACAACCAGGAGCATTAAGGCAGGACTAGTAATTCAGTCTTAATACATTTAAAAAGTGATGTGCTGATTTTATTAAGCCCACCACATCTCTCAACTTGTCTTCAGTATGCCTGTGACTCTGCTGGGTCTCCCTGAGAATGGGATCTTTGCAACTCAGGAATAATTTCTCCTGGAAATTGTTTATTAGGGAAACCTAAACAGCCTTGCTTGAGTTATGTGTGAATTGAGAAGCTGCAAGGAGACAAAATACCTGCCATTTCCCATCCTACTTTGGGCAAAGCAAGGCTAGCAGTTTCTGTTAATCTTTTGATCAAAGATAACAAACACACTGAGTGCTGGGTCTGCAGATCCCCCCAGTCTTTTCCAGTCTGAACAGCTCCAGGTCTCTCAGCCTTTCCTTGTACAAGAGTTGTTCCAGGCTTCTCATCTTCATCTCCAGTGCCTCTCCACTGGACTCATTGTAGAATATCTCTGTCTTTCTTGAAACATTTTTTCTCCAAAAGAGTGGTCAGGCACTGGAATGGCCTGCCTAGGGAGGTGGTTGAGGCACCATCCCTAGCGCTGTTCAAGAAGCGTTTAGATGAGGTGCTAAGGGATTTGATTTAGTAGTTGGGTAGGGATGGTGATAGGAGGATGGTTGGACTAGATGATCTTGTAGGTCCTTTCCAACCTTATGAACCTATGAACCTATGAGTTCTGCCAGTCAGCAGTTCTTAAACCTTCTCACTGTCCTTTCATGTATCCCACTTTTACTATGCTTATCTATAAAGATGTTATGGGAGACAGTGTTAAAAGCCTTGCTGAAATCGAAGTACACATTTATTGCTGTCCTCTCATCTATCCAGTCAGTCATGACATCATGGAAGGCCACCAGATGGGTCAAACTTATCTTCTCCTTGGTGAACCCATGTTGACTACCCCTGTTAACCTTTGGTTCTTGATCTCAGACATGAATTTTTATCTTGGATCCTATGGATTCCACTTTCAGTGCATGCTTTGCTATTGGAAATTATTGTTTCATGTAATTGTTTTAAGCTTCTTTACTCATATGAGTGAGAGAGATTAGCAAACTAGAGAGAAGTCAGGAGAGCCATTAAGATGTCCAGGAACTGGAGTGCACGGCATATAGAGAGGATATAGGGAACCCAACTTACTTGGTTCTGTGATTCTGTTTCTGTGCTTTCTGCCCTAAAAAAATAGAATGTTTTCTGTCCTACTGAAATTAATCCATTGCCCTGTACAAAAGATTTTATGAATTGTTAAATATAAAATATATAAATTATATAATATATAATATAAAATGCCTTTTATAAATTACAGTAAACCTAAATCTTATTTATTAGGTCTTTGGAAAAAAGTTTAATACCTCTGCTTACTGTTCAGTTCTAGTAGTACTAACTAATACAAACTTCAAAATCACATTACTGTATGGAGAAAATATATATTCCTACAGCCAAAACCAAAAATTCTGTGAGGAAGGTCTCTCAGGGGTGTATGTACTCAGAATACACCCACAGCTGCAGTTCCTTCAGACGGATCTTCTCTGACAGAGTGCCTCTTTCCAGAAGCATCTTCAGCCGTATCCCCAACAGTGTCTCCATCCAGATTTCCTCGTGTGTCTCCGCATGTTGCTTAACCCTTGCAGCTAACACTTTTCCTTCAATATGTTTGAGTCTAATATTGTGGTAGTCAGTGAGTGCCTTGCAGCATTCTTGGAACTGAATGTAATGGCTATGAGCAGCACAGAGCAGCCCCTGAACTCCTCACACACAGATCAACCCCAAACTTCCATGCCACCAGAACCCTGAACAACTGAGTGACCTCGTTTCCTTGTGTACTCTCTTGCACCCTTAGATACTGTATTAGTTGCAGGACAAATCCTTAGCAATTCTTCTTGCTCCCATCCCTGAAATCTTGCTGTGTCCTACTTTCTATCATGATGCGAAAGATTCCCGCTATCTTCTGCAAAAAATTGCATTATATAATGTCTGAAATACCTGGGTAACTGACAGGTATCACTTGCCACAGCTTACCACCTCTTTAACTGCCATAAAGAGTGCTGTGCTGCTTCTGAACAAGATTTCTGGAGACGCACTGGTCTGGTAAGTAAGTTAGTACCTCTGATGTCAGCATCTCCCTTCTTCTGGCTGGGCTTAATTAAACCCTCTGTGAGCCGCTGTGATTGGTTTGTCATGCTGTGCAGGGCTCAGATAAGCCCAAGTCATGCCATCCCACATCTGTCTGGTAAATCCTTAAAGGAAATTGCTTTTTGTTAGTTTTTGTTTGTTTGATTGGTTGTTTTTGCTAGTACTATACTTCTTCCCTGAGAATTGCATCCTCTATAGCTGTATAGACTTATTCCAACCCAAAATGCTATATTGAATTATCATTAGTCTTTCTATTCAGAAGATAGTAGAATAAACTTGCAGAATGCATAGTTCCTTGAAGAGTAGCCTATAAACCCGTGCAGTTTTACTGATTCTGTGGTTGCACTGTACGTTTCAACTAAAAGGAAGAGAAGCAAACTCATTTAATGCTCTTTAACTATTTTTGCCTTATGAGATGGTTCACTCTCCATCTAGAGTCATTGACATGACTAGATCACTACTAACTGTAGTGAGAGATTAGACACCTGACCGACCCACAGCCACCAACATCTATGTTAAAAGGATGTGGGATTCAATTGTTTACATATGTCACTGCAGATGGCAGTTATCCCACGCAGTCTCTGTCACAGAAGGACGGACATCTACAGATTCTATGCCAAATTTGCCATTCCCATACATTTGTGTTAGACTTAGAAGAGTGCATATCCAGTTGCCCGTATTTAGATCCAGCCCAACTCCTTGAATAATCTTCCTTCCCAGATCCCTTCTACTTCTCTCCTTCTTGAAGAGGAATTGAATGATAGTCATTGTTTAAATGGCAGTGTTGCTGAACTTCAGTTGCAGGGGCATGGCACCAAAGACTCCAAACAACATTTTGCTTTCTGTCTTCTCTGCAGTGTCCATAATTTGCATGAACTCACACATTAATCTTTGTCCAACCAAAAAGCAGTGACTGTCCATTCAGTTGTGTGGCTGAGCTCCAGATCCAACAGCACACAGTGTCTGACATTTCTTGCTGTGTGTAATGTTGTGACACTCTTCAGTATGATAATTTTCGAAGATAGGGCTCCTATGTATCAGGCTTACTTGGAGTTGAATGACTATACAGCAGCTAACTTATGCAAAGCTGGAACACAGCCTGACTGAGGCCTCAACTAAAAGACAGAGTCGGGCAGACATACAGTATTAGAAAATATTCAGGTCACAATGGCTGATATAACTTGGTGAAAAAGTATTATCATTATAAGGAAAAAAGGTCACTGAGGTAACCTTAAATAGCTTAAATATCAGACTTAAATATCAGTGTTAAAATGACTGTGAATCACAGCATTGTACACAAGTTTTCATAACAGCATAGAAAACTCAATTCTAGGACCAATTTTACCCCAGTCTTATCAGAACAATCTGGAAATGTGTGAAAGTCTTTGTTTGTGTAATTAATGATACAATGACACAGAACTGTTGTTTAAATGGTAAATAATTATGGAAACTGGTTCATTATACAGAGCAGGCTGAAGCATGTGGTAAGCCAGGACCAATTGAGAAGGATGCACTTTTCAAAATACAGGCAGTCATATATCTCAAAGAAGTTAACATACATTTCTTTCAGAGTTT
Source organism: Cyrtonyx montezumae (assembly GCF_038088225.1). NCBI lineage: Eukaryota > Metazoa > Chordata > Aves > Galliformes > Odontophoridae > Cyrtonyx > Cyrtonyx montezumae. Next base: position 7,551,267 of record NW_027071848.1, read on the forward strand.
AGGAACTGGGACAATTCAGCATCCCAGTAAACAACTCTCAGAAATAGTATAGTAGATAATTATTGAATAAGTTATTTAAGTATGATGGTAGGAGCTTGATCTGTGTCTGAGAAGCAATCTTTGTCTCCACAAAACTGGCAACACCAAATGGTAATGGTGATACCATGAAGTGATAAAGATATTTCCATCTGCACTAAGACTCATTCAAATCTTCACAGTTCAGAAAAGGATGTTGGACAGTTGAAAAGCATTTAGAAAAGCCACAGAACCGATTTGAGATTTGGAATCCAGAGTTTACAGTGTCAAAATAAATGTTTTGGAGATGTATTTGTTTAGTTACCAAAAGATGGCTAAAAATTACCACAGAAAACAAAACAAAAAAAATCTATCATCTGGACATCTTTAGATCACTCCGATCTTCAAACTGCCTGATCTTGAACTAATCCGCATCTCCCTGTGATAGAAGAGCTGCAGTCAATGTGGTCAAAATCAATCCCTCCCAGTACTGTTAAAAGAAAATGAAATTAAAATAAATAATTTAACATGGAGAGTAAATGAAAAGTCTGTGAGATATTAAACCCCAAACCCACCCAGTGCCCTAGAGCCTGTAGGCCTGGTAGGCCCCACTGCAGCACTCCTACCTTGGGCTTTGCCAGCAGCCATTGAGGGGGACATAGTTGATTTATTAGCTCTAATTTATCACTTGCAGTATTTCTTAATTCACAGCCCCTTCTTCCTCCCCTTCCCCTTCCCCTTTTTTGTTATTTTTTTTCCTTCCTAACATCATATTTTTAAAACAGAAGAGATGTTTCATCATACTGACGGCAATATAGAAATCAGAAGACCTCAACAATATTACTCCAAAACACCTTCTGAAGGGATTTATCATCAGCAAACAAATTACTCATCACCTACTCCTTAGGAAGAAATTTTCCTCTAAATTGCCAGAGAAGGTAGGGTTTTTTCTTTTTATTTTCTCTCTCCTGTTTGCTCTGGATTTTTAGCCAGAGATGTTTTCAACATTAGATCACTCCTTTGACGTGGTTTATTCACAGAAGATTAATTTCGGGGGCAACAGAGTTTATCATGTGGAGGAGAATTACTCATCGCTAACAAGAGCTAAGGAAGAAAGAAGACTTCACATTGTCCAAAGCACTCAATAGATGCTCTGACTTTGAATGCTTTAGGTAACAAAAACGCTCTGGCATGTTCCCACACCTGGATATGAAAGGAAAGAAAACAGCTACCCTGTTGGCAGTACAGAAGATGACAGCATAGGAGCTTTCAGCTAGGCCCTCAATTAGAATATGTGTCAGGGTGATAGGACAAATGGTATCTTGAGATTTATTATAGGGAAAACTGTTGTGTCAGGTGTTACTGTTGCCTCCCTCAGAATTATTGTGCTACCTGCTGTGTAAGCATTCACGAAGACTGCTGCAGTCTAATTTTCCTCAACAGCAAAATCCAGTTACTGCTTTTTGTTCAGTTTGGAATCAAGTAGAATGCATATTTCTCACTGAATTTCATGGTAGGCCATGTTGAAAAACTCAGTATTAACATGGATTTTCATGATCTGGGAGAAGATCAACTACCCATTCAGCAGGCATGGGTTGGTAAGTACTTAAAGGCTTGCAGATAAGCAATACAGTTACTCATTCAGGTTCCATGGTTACCCTAGGGAAATATTACAAAATCCAAGCTGTGTATTTTGAGTTATGGCCACATAATTGATTCTATCCAAGTCAAAGTGCCATATAAAGTTATATTGTCCCAGCTGAACTGTATGTGAGAACGCTATCAACAGCCTCCTGTGATATAATGTGCAATAATTTAAAAATCTTGTGAATGTACAGTTGCAAACCTAGTGTGTGATAGACAGCACTGAAATAATTTACACTGACTTATCTCAAAGGTTACCTAATCCCAACAATGTCTCCCACAAAGCTCCATTCTGTCAGCAAGATCCATCGGTGTGGAGTTTCCTCCTGTTGATTTAGGGCTGTTCTAAATTCTCCATCACATCTTGGAATCATGTCAAAGGCCAGAGACAGTGAAACTCCTTGACCTTTTAACTTTATTTGCCAGGAAAGGTGCAAATCATTGAGCTGTACTTGTGTTTTTCTCTGCCATATTTTCTACCCTCCTGCCCAGAGGAATGACCTGACAGGCAAACAGCAAGCCTAAGGAGGCAAAAACTGTCAGTTCTGTCCAAAACTGAGACATCTTCATGTGTACTTGTTTGTTCTCATCTCAGTATACTTCTTTCCCTTCTACTGAAAGGTTGGAACTTGGATCCATCCCTACTTAAATTCTTGCCCTCTTTCTAACCTTTGCTTTCCTGTCTGGTTGAAGATGCAGAGAGCATATAAACAAAAATGTGGAATGAGATGATGGGATAGAATATCCCAGGAAAACAGTACTGAGACTAAATAAAAAGGCAGCCTTAATCATCTTCAAATCATGTAATAAAACCATTGAATGGCTTGGGTTGGAAGGGACTTCAGGTTTAATACAGCCATGGGCCCATCCAACCTGGCCTTGAGCACTTCCAGGGATGGGGCATCACAGCTCTCTGAGCAGCTATGCCAGGGCCTCACCACCCTCTGAATAAAGAATTTCTACCTAGCATCTAATTTAAATCTCCCCTTTTTTAGTTTATAAACATTTCCCCTTGTCCTATCACTGTAACAAAAACAAGGCTTAAGGAGGATATGATAGCAAGCTGAAGTTCTACAGCAGCTTATTCAGGTGAGGATCCTGGTCGTGATTGGATGAGTCATAGCAGTGGGACCACTACATACAAACCACAGCAATGATGACGGCATTGGTGTGGTCCCAGTGCACAGAAGCAAGGAGGCTCCCCAGCCAACTGCCTGTATATGCCCTTTCCTTCACATTCAGTGCCTGGCTCCCTCCCATACACACTGCATCTGTACAACTTTCCCCCTAACAAGTAACCTCCTCCCCACCATCACTCACCATTGCTTATCACTTCTGCTCCTCGCAGCCTTGTTTTTCTCCTTGTCCTCAGATTGGGCTCATAGTGTCAATTACAAAAATTTCCCAGGACACCTGCTTTTGTCCTACAAACTGCTTTCAAAGCTAAGCTTCTTTGATTGACTAGGACAGAGAGGAGACAATTCCCTGAGAGCTGCTGTTCTGGACATGATAAGATGGTGCTGTCAGGAGCCAGCATGCGTGCAGTGGCTATGATAAGCAGAGGTATTCCTCCTCCCTATGCTCTTTCCATCTGATGAGATTCCATGGTTTGTTATTCTAGGAATATGTATTTCATTGATTCTTGAAACACATGGTGGTAATGTATCTGTCCTGTAAATATAGCGCAAGCAAAAGCTAGGTAGCTCTGTAGAAGAGTTGGTTATGAAACTGCCTCCAAATCTATAGTCTCATTTCGTTTTTTCATCTTTTGCCCTCTCTCAGTTCCTGACTACAACACAAAAACTTTGCTCCTCAAAAAAGCTGTATTTTTTGTGATTTTTCTTTCTCTGAAAGCAGATTGGAGGTTATAAAATCTTCTGTGCCTACAAAAAACTACACCACACTGAGCTCTGAGCATCCTGATCTAGCTGTAGGAGACCCCGTTCATTGAAGGGGATTTGGACTAGATGGCCTTTAAAGGGTTCCTTCCAACTGAAATGATTCTATGATTCTGAAGTGTATCATTATCAGTAAATAGGCAGCATTCAGAAACGTGATTTGTGAATTAGGTCAGAATGGAACTAAAGACATTTGAGAAAAGAAGCATGGTGGAAGTATTTGAGATGGTCATAACAGAAATGCAAGAAACTGGATGCCAGAGCAATGAATTTTGTAGCCGTATCATTAGTGATTTCCCCTAGCCCAAAACTCATGAACATTTTGTCTAGGCTTTATATTTTCTCTGTTAAAATGGACAATTAGTGAGACCCCTTATTAGTAGCTGAGTTCCTCATTTCCCTCTTTGGATCACTAGAGTTTTAAGATGAAAAATATACTAATATTCAGGAAAAAGAAAAAATAAGAGAGATTCTTTGAAACAGTAAATACAGTGTAATCTTTATAGGAAGGAGGAATTTCTTATATGTTGCCAAATACTGCTGAGACAAATAGAAATTCTGATGACACATGCTGATCACAAAGAAAACCTCATTTATTATCTCAATGTGTCATTTTGGTGCTCTTAACACTTTTTATTCATAGTCAAGCAAGAAAAGAATCCAAAATAACTGAGCAGCTGCTTGGCTGTGTTTTACTTGGTGCAGAAGGGAAATCTTTTCTTCTGCTCTAACTCCCTGGATAAATACTTACTTTCATGGGTTTTATTTCATTCTAATCCTCCTGGTGTGTATGTGAAAGCAATTTCATGTAAAAATACACAGAGCAGCTGTTGCCATATTGGATAATAGGCCTGTAATTACTTCTCTGATTTAAAGTCCTATAGTTTATTCCATGACTGTTGTGATGCATTTTTATTAATATTGCAATAATTTTGCTGCCCTTTTGCTAAGTTGCATACTATTGTCTCCCAAAATAAGCTGGGTACTTACAGTGTAAAGGAAAATTAGAATTCTGTTCAGTATGGAAATACTTAACTCTCAGTGAACCAGATCAATCTATTTACAGCAGGAATTTAGGAACTTGGTTACAGTAGAAGTCTGTAGTTAAACTGGGAACAGAATCCAGCACTGACAAGTCCAGTACTATAAAACATGCTAAAATAAAAATAAAATTCAGACATTGTTTTCCCTTACTCCCCTAACCCCCCTGATCCTAACTATTATTGGATGTTCAGCATGTTAGACAATATTGCAATGACTTAGCCAAGACATAAAAGATAAAATATTTTTGCATTTGTAACTGATAAACTTACTGGTGTAGTTTATTATTGTGCCAGGGGAATGAAAAGCAGCAACTGTGAAGTCAGCTTTCCTAATTAGCCCCAGGAAACCACAGGCTAATAGGACCGACTGCCACAGTAAGAAAGCAGTCAGATGCTATGACTGAGAACAGAATGAGTCCACATGTAAAGAAACATATCATAAGATAGCTAGCACTGATTTGGTGTAGAAAAGTAATCACAACAAGTATACTTGAGTTCATTGGAGACATCACTAAGGATGTTGTGATGGGTGTCTGGTCAATTTGCTTTACCTGGACATTTAAGAACCTTTCAATATGGTCACTCAACAGAAGTTCCCTCAGAGAAATTGAGCTTATGGGTAAAGGTGGAAATCCATCTTGGGAAAAATGATTAAAACATCAGAAAAAAAAAAAAAAAAAAAAAAAAAAGAACAGATAATGAGTTTTAATATTACAAAGAAAATGCAAAAAAAATTTCCAAATAATCTGTGCTAGAAATTGAGCAGTTCTGCATATTCATAAATTATTTGTAATTACTGGTACTATAGTCAAGTTTGCAAATAATAAGAAAATTTTCAGGATAGTCAAAATAGCTTATGGCAAACAATTGCAGAAGATTGTCAAAATACTAGATAACTGCACAGTAAAATGTCAGTTGAAGTGTTATGTTGATAAATGTCAGGTAATGCACATCACAGAAAAATAGCTGTAACTAGCTTATTATGTAACTTTATTCAGAAAATCCATTAAAAATCATCATGAGTAATTATTGTGAAAAAGAAGTTTTCTCTGCAAATATTAACTTAATTAGAAGTTGTTTAAAAGAAAACTTGTTAGGAATCATAAGGAAAGCAATTAAAAATACAAGCAAAAAACACAATTTTACTTCTATCCAAATACACAACGCACCCTTATATTTATTTCTGGGTATTGTTATGATATCCCATCTCACACCAGACATGGCTGAACTATAGAAGTTGCAGGAATGAACAGCAATAATGGTATTCTTCCACATAGTAATAAACTGTACTTCAGGATAATTTGTTTTATAAAGAAATAATAAAAGATTCTATGATAAGGATTTACAAACATCTGAAATATATTGAGTGTATTTTTAGACAACATGCCTAGGAAATGATAATTCACAGCTCTTTACACAGAATTAAAGGAACTGAGTGAAATTATTAGGCAGTGGGTTTGAATCAAAATGAAGGCAGTAATTTTTTTATGAATAATTAACTTGTGAAACTCTTTTCCAAAATAGTTACGAAGTCTAAAACTTAAAATAGGAACAGAATCTAATGATGCTTAAAAAAAGAACGTTTCATGAATCCTCTGATGGTTATTAAATGAAGTGGTTTGAATGAAAACTCTGCTTTGGGTACTTCCTAAGAGACTTCCTCTGCAATCTTCAGTAGTAAGAACCACTATATTCTGGGAGTTATCCTGTTTCTTATATTCTTTCTTGGAGCATCTTGTACTAGCCATCAATGTAGATGGGACATATGGGTTGTTAGTTTGATTCAGTGTCATACGTTCATATTTTAGCATGCTATGGAGCACAAAAATCAACGATCTCTTATAATGTGAGTTTGCTGTACTAACCTAATTTCTATCAATTTCTCTTCAAGGATGTCATGTGGATGTATGTTTCCATCTAAGTTATATACTGACAAATTCCCTTTTTTAATTCAGAAGAGCGAAATAAGCACTTTGAGGGCATAAAGCATGCAAATTATTTTAGACATCTTCATTTGGATAAGATAAACCACACCCATAAATTCATATTACCTTGTCTTTTCATGACTTTTCCTTTTTTTTTTTTTTTTTATTCTGTTAATGTGGACTAGCTCATTCTAGACTGAATTTAGAAAAGTTGTCCTGGTCCCCCAGTTTGCCACAGTATAGCAAATGCAGTTTCATTTCCTCCAATATATCATGAGTGTGAGCAAGCTTACCACCTGACCAGTCTCCTGATTCACATGACCACAGTACAGAACAAGATGGACAGAGCTTCGAAGTGTCATTAATGTAAGCACAACTATTTCTGAAATGTTTTAGATCCACTAGCAGATACATTCCCTAAATTGCCCAGAAAGCCCATTTTCCCTTTGTGAGTCGTGCAGTGGTATGCACAATATTCTGAAAAGAGGCAATCAGGAGGCTCTTGAAAGTAACAAGAACAGTGTCCCAAGTTGGAAGGGACCCACAAGAATCACCAAGTCCAACCCCTGGCTCCACACAAGGCCAAAATACAATCTCAGTGTCTGAGAGCATTGTGCAAAAACTCCTTAAACTCCCTGGGACCTGGGCAGCCTGCTCCATGCCCACCACCCTCTGATGAAAAACCTTTCCCTAACCCTCACCTTACCCTCCCCGACACATCTCCATGCTGTTCCCTCAGGCCCTGTTGCTGTCACCAAAGAAAACAAGAATGTTTTCTATCACTGAATATACCTCAGTTGGAAAAAAAAGAAAGAAAGAAAAAAAAAAACATGAAGGTCAGGAGAACGTTCAATGCAAAATATTTAGATATTCAACAGCTCTTACTTTTTTATTCCAAAATCCTTGTCCTATGCATTAAACTGGAAGGAAAACATTCCTTGTAATAATTTCTGTATATAACGAGTTGCAAAATGAGATCTTTACTTTGAATGTGGCCTGCAGGTGCTATCAACAACAACACACACACATATGCATGCACACACACACACACACACACATCTAGATTTGGAACTGTGTATTCTTTTAGAGAGCACTCTTCAAAATGGAAAGCAAGAAGCACCAATGTAAAATGTCAAGCTTTGTGGCTGAGCAGGTGGGTTGTATGCTTCTATCACTCGTTTGTATAGCTGGAGAAAGGTAAATGCATGTGGTGTTCAGGGTTTCTGAAGCTTTATCTCAGAGACAGCGTGGTTACAAAGATTACAGCCCACAATGAGATCTGAGAAAACTGGACTTACACTGAGACAACCTAAAACACCACCAGCATGATGACTCTCTTTGAAACTAAAGCCATCATAATAGCCCTTAAAACATAGTAAGGAACTTTTTGCTTATGGATTCAAAGCTCTGTATTCGTAGCTAAATGTATAAAAAGGTCTTTCTATATTAACACCTACAGCAAATAAATGAGAGAAACTGTACTTGCTTGTTAGCATACTAGTCTGGAGGCAATAAGTAACATATATTCATAATTCATAGCTGTGACAAAAAAAAAAAAGTAAAGAAAAGAAAAACTGTGAATATAATGATTCTGGCCTTTATGCTTTGAGTGGCACTCTTAGTTTCTAAGAAAAGATTATATTTCTACATGGAATAGGAGCTTTGTGCTTCATACACAGCAAATGCTAGTAAAATTACCAGGAGCTGTTGACAACCAGGTCTCATGTGACCTTTTTTAAAGTACATAGAGAAATACATACAAATGACCATTTATCAGAATGATGCCTGGACACGAAATGCACAGATAAATCAAGTTCAACCTCTGATAGGACCTTTCTGGCTTCTCTGGCAACTGTACCCCTCTGGAGGGTCTCAGCATGGCACCAGGGAGCTATTGCAAAGAAGCATCGTGATTTTGGCCCATGCCAATTGCCATTTCACCAAGCAGTATCCATGCATGGGGACAGCATGAGACAGGAACTTTTCTCAGTAGGTCAATTCGTGCCATGCCACATACTCTTAGGGCTGAAGACCTAGTTCTTGCTGATGTTATTTACTGGAGCAGATGTCGATTTGCAATGCCTACAAAGCAGTGAAGGAAGAATTGTCCATAGAGAGCAGGCAGCTCTGGGGCTCACAAATCAGGGTGCCACTGTCTGATTACACTGATTTGTTCGATTTCTTCTCACTAAAACTGGGACAATAAGAGGAATTTTTGTGGTGATGGAATCCTTTATTGGCAATGAGGACCTCAAATACTGTTTAGATATTTCTAAACAGAAGTGAAATTCTCTTTGCTGTAGGCTTTACATAAGATGAAGCATGAACATCTATTAGTTTTCAAGTGCTAAAAAGCATCTGCCAAGTACTTAATCTCACTTTAAAAATGTGTTGTATCATAATTCCTCTCCAAATACTTGTTTTAACCACAGATACTTCACCTACTAAGACAATTATCCTTAACCTTCCTATGGAAATCTGTGAGGAAAGCAGAAGAATTACATTTAGGTAGACATAATCCCATTTACCAGCATGTCTGCTTTATCACAGAACCATAGAATGACTAATGTTGGCAGGGACCTTGGAAGGTCAACTGGTCCAACTCCTGCTCCAGCAGGTACATCCAGAGTGGGGTGTCCAGGGTCACATCCGGACGCTTTGGAAAATCTTCAAGGACTGATATTTCATGGCCCCTCTGGGCGACATGTTCCAATAGCCAGTTACCCACACAGTAAAGACAAACACAGTGTCTTGTAAATAAAGAATCTCCTGTTTTCCAGTTTGTGCCCATTGCCTTGGGCACCAGTGGAAAGAGCCTGACTCTGTCCTCCTTGCTGCCACCCTCTGGGTATTTATCAACACTGATAAGATCTCCCCCACTTCTCTAGGTTCAAGAACCCAACTCCCTCAGGTTCCCCTTACAGGGGAGACATTCCTGTCCCTTAAGCAGCTTTGTGGCCCTTCACTGGGCTCTCTCCAGTATGTCTAGGTCTCTCTTGCACTGGAGTAGACAGAACTGAGCACAGCACTCCATGTGCAGCTTCACCAGTGCTGAGTAGGTAGGAGGGTTGAACTCTTGATCTGCTGCTAGCAACAATTTGTCTAATAAAGCCTATGACACCAACAGTCCTTTATCTTGCAAGAGCATACTGCTGGCTTCTGTTCAATTTGCTGTCCATGAGGTCTCGCCCTTTTCTGCCAAACTGCCATCCATCTGTGTGGTCTCCAGCATATATTGGAGCATGGGTGCATGTGAGGACACATGAAATATATCACATACATATTCTCTCATCTGGTTGCAAGAGTATCTTCTAAATAGCTACTTAACATGGGGGACAAAGACAACAAAAAAGTAATAACTTCAAAATCTAGCTACACGAGCCCTACAAAGGTATAGATAACAGACAGTCTCATAGACCTGAACCCTCACATCCCTCATTTATATGTTCTTGAAGGAACTACTCAAGGCATGCCTTGAGGTGGTTCAACCAGGATAGATAAGAAAGAGTGGGTGGAATAAGTTTAGCATGGGTCTCATTTGTAGAACAAAACATCCTATGGGATATCCTGGCGATTATGTAAAATTAATTATGTAATGTTTTAATGGGACTGTGAGATGTATTATAGAACATTCAGGGAAAGGGACAAAGGAGAAAAGAAGAATTAAAGCTGGCTCAGAAATGAGCAGTTACTGGAAAACTGAGAGGAGGAGGCTCTAAAGAAAGCTGCTGGTATTTATATTTATTTGGCCAAGATCTGCAAGGTTCTCCTTTCTTACTAAATCCCATTTGTGACTTTATTTTCTGTATGAGAACACTCTGTAGTCTGTGAATGTGTGAAGGTATATGTAGCTACCTATGAACTTTAAGATGGACTATCCAGTAAGCAGGATGAGAGGTCTGAGGTCCAGCAACTGAAAAGAAGGCCACAAATTATAGTACATACAGTTATAGAGTCTAGCAACTATAAGGCTTGCAGAGAGGAAGCCACTGAATGAGATGAGTGTCTAGAGCCAGCTCCTGGAGGGAAGGATGGGTGTGTGTTTCAGATAGAGATGTAGCTCTACCAAATGCATACCCTCAGTAGTAAAAGGGAGAAGGAGGGTCAGGACATCTCTGTTGTCCATGCTTATGTAGTGAAGGGTTTTTTTGTTTGTTTGTTTTGTTTTTTTCTGTGAGTGCTAGCATTTCAGTAGCTGCAATTATTGAGCAGGGACTGGAGGAAACTCAGTGGGCTTAAGCCTGACCAACATTGGCTATAATGAACTATAGAGGTGAAACTCCTGGAGTTTTAGAGTCCTCCAGTTTTTTTTTTCAGAAATCTTATGGCATCAGTCCTTCAGAGAATGGCTAGACTCCAGTCAATTTTTTCCTGAAAACTTCTTTTATCACAGTTTTGTAAAGTCCACAGACATTTCTACTACAACACTTTTTGGAATTTTACTTTAGGTATGCAGAGAACTGTATGAAATAAGTTGACTTGGCAGCTGCAGTGAGAAGAGAGCCCTAATTTGTAAAGTCTGTTCCAACTTCAACAGAAAACTTTAGTTTCAAAAGAGGTACTTTGAGCTTAAAAAAGTAAGAGCCACTTAAACTTGGGCATATCACTTTATTTCCAGTGAGAACAAGCTTCATTTCCATTATCTCTCTAAAATATTGAGACAATTCCTATCTCTTACCTTCAACTACTTGTAATGGTGAGTAAAAGCTTTTTCATCTCAAAGAACAAAAGTTTTCATGTAAAACATTACAATTGGCTTAAAAGTTTATGCTCCATAATGAGCACGACTGATAGTTTCAATTCTACAGCTAAGTGTTATTTGCAGAGAACTATCTTACTGTTAAGAGGATAAAACTGAATTGCAACCTCACATCTGGTCTTACCTTTCCTATATGTGATAGTAGTACCGAGTTCCTACAGCCTTGAAACAAGAAGAAAATAAATTTACTAGAAACACAAAGCTTTCTCAAAAATAAGTAGTCAAATAAAACATGAAACAATGACTTATGGAGCCAGTTTTCCATAGTTTTACTTTAAGCTTGTCCTAAATATGTGAGTTCATCAGATTTCATCACCATTAAGTCACTGTGACAATAGTGAGTAGTTCAAGAAGGCCACTCTGCATTCAGCTATAGTCTGATTTCAAGTATTTACTTTGACATTTGATTAGATGACTCATTAGATGAAGTGGGTATCGGGAGGCAGAGGTACACTTTGATTTTTTTTTCTCTTGGCAGCACACTATATTTTAAAATGCAAGAATGCTTGGAGAGTTTGCATCAGTGGATTCTGCTTGTTTTAAAACTTAAACAGAACAACAGAAACTTTCTTTTTCAGGGTAGTTCATAAGAAGTTAAAATGGAGTTTCTTGACATATCTTGCCCTCCTTCTCTAATCACAAACAGATCGTGTTCAGCAATTGCTCATTTTTTAAAAAATAAGGAGTCCAAATGAAAAATGTTCAATAGTGAATTAGTTTCAATATTAAGTCATGAGATGGGCATCCAGATCCTGAATCACAAAGGATTCCTAAATTCTAGCACCAAAACAGTGCTGATCTTTTCTCCTGGGATCTGTGGTCTCACCTGCTTTCCAGGGAAAGCATCTCTAACTCCAATAAATTAACTTGGATAATCATAGAATGCTGGACCAAACTCTGAGCAACGTAATCTAGCTGTTCATTGCAGGAGAGAAAAACTACATGACCTTTAAGGGCCCCTTCCAACTCAAACAATTCTATGATTCTATGAAAATAACTTCCAGAATTCTTGGAGATCCCAAGAAGGCTCTGCTAGATGAGAAGGCAGGACACACACCATCATTTTATCTCACATAGCCACTTGACACTGCAGGGAATTGGTGACATTAACCCAGCACAGGTAGAACTACTGAGGAGATGTCATTGCAATCAGGATACAAGGTTTTGTTCCCTTACAAAGTAGGATAGAAAGCATGTCTTGACCTGTTAAAAGCAGCAAAGATAAGGTCAAAGACATTTGTCTTGCCTCTGTAGTAAATATAGCCCTACCAATGAATTGGCATTGCCAGCAGGTCTAGAGGAAAAAGAAAACTAGACATCATTTTCGCAGCAAAGTGCACAAATTCTTGCTTGTGCACCAAGATTCACTCTCATGGGAATCAGAAATTACTGGAGGTTATTTAAGTGACCACTGCAGGGAAAGCAGCAAAATGTTTCTGCTAGCACAGTATCTCCATCTATGTCATTTCCAGAGAGAAAATTTCAGTTTGTTTGGGATGACTTTATGTACTTTCCTTGGAAATGGACATTTAGACACATCTTATCATCACCAGAGCATGGACAGCCAAATGATAAATCCTGGCTGTTAGAATTGTTGAAGATCTATTAGAGAACACAGTGGAAGACAAAATAAATTCACAGCAATGACACAATGACATTCTTGAATAGAAAAAATCTTCCTCCAGAGACCTTCTAAGTGGCATTTAGTTCAAGATATAACACTACATTGATGTGCATAATGCCAGGAGTACTTGCAACAGACAAAAAGACATAGACATGTGTAGTTCAATGCTGATTATGACTGACAAATGAAAGATCTCAGAATAACAGCTTAGAGACTGCCAGGATGAAATGACTTCTCCAAGAAAAAAAAAATACAACACAAACATTTATTCGGATCCAGGGTGAAATTCTGATTCTTGTCATGAATGCCATTACTCTTTTCCTTTTTGGGGGGGAATGTAAAACAATGAGAACTTTACTCCTTCCACCTCAAAAAAGAAAAATACATTGCTATGACACAGTGCCTGGAGGCTCTTACCTATCATAGTACTCTGTGCTTCAGGTTTTGTACCTTCATTTTTGTATTTTTGTTTTGGCTACAGTAATATTTCTTTTTTCCACCAGAACACACCAGAAGCCTGTGTTCTACACAAGATTCATAGATTTAGAGTTTGCAAAAGATTTTGAGTTAAATATTAGAAAATCCTTCAGCAGAGAAAGGAAAGCAAAGCAGTGGATCTCCATCACTGCAACCTTTGCCAAAACAATCTGTGTTAACATATGGCAGATAGCATCATAATGATGAGTCTGATCTGAGACAGGTAAATGAATTAGTCATCATGAGGTCCTTTCTACGTCTGTCTGTCAATCCTGAATTCTATATAATGGATGTGAATGTCGTAGGAACTGCTAGATCCTCATTCATATCACAGGACAGATATGTTGTTTTGTTATGCACATGTATTCCCAAGACTTTCTGCAAAAGCAAGATGTAAATACAGACATGCAAGATCAGCAAGTCTGCACAGGCTGAGGGTTCCCCAGAAGGAAGTAGAAGAATCAGAGGCACATCTCCCAGTGTGAAGAGATAAATGTTAGGTTTTCCCCTGCCTACGTAAGGCTGGCATATCTTTGCTCCAGCCTCATGTCACTTACATGAAGAACTAAGAAAGAAATCCTGCCAGCTCCATGGTCGAGCTCCCAAGCACAGGGATCACTACTGAGGGAACCCTAAACAGGACGGTACTTAAGGATACTTTTTTTCCTGCTTTTTTATTTTCACACTCATTTGAGAAGTGAGTAATTGCAGTCATTTTTAAATGCAAAGTCATAGCAGCAAATCTCTCTGAATTAGATTTGTAATGCCCAGCTCATCAGCCAGTTGATACCAGTTGATGCTTTGTTGAAGTGCCCAAGCAATGCTTTTGTTGGCAGCTCACCAACTTATTCGAGCACCAATTCTTTATCAACTATTATTTTCCAGCAGAAGCTCCTTTATCTGTCATCATAAACTAGGACTCCTGTCCTCTGGAATGGGTTTTCTTTTGATACAAAAAAAGTGTGAAAAAGATGCAGAGAAAACCAGGCTTGAACTAGTGGATTCACAATGATTTTGCTAATCTCCTAACTAGAGCTTTTCAGCTCATTTGCAAGAGCTAAAGTTTGGGAAGAGGCAAAGTATAGGATGGAGGAGATGGAGGAAGAATGGGACTTCCTTCCTTTTCTCTACACTTTCCCTCCTTTTAAGGGTCACATTCTTTCTCTTCTCCTTGTGTTCAATCCTCCACTTTCTTTACCTTCTTCTTTAACACTGATTCTGTGTTAAACTTTTGGGCCTGAGATACGGAAGTGTCCATCAGCATATGGGATATTCTGTATCTGGGGTGCTTGTTTGGTTGTATACATTCTGTATTGCACTTCACAACATGAATAAGATGAAATGGACTCAAGTTGTGCCTGGAGTAGTGTAGGTTGCATATTAGGGAGAATTTCTTTACAAAAATAGTGGTTAGGCATGGAAGAGGCTGCCCAAGGAGGTGGTGGCTTCACTCTTTAAAAGATGCATGGACATGGCACTTAGAGACATGATTTAGTGGTGGAATTGGTAGTGTTATGTTGATAACTGGACTTTATGATCTTAGGGGTCTTTTCCAACATAAATAGTTCTACAGTTCTACAACTTCTCAGAGTCCCTTCTGGAATCCAGCTGCACTGGATGATTGACTGACTTCTGACTCCTGACTTCTGCACTCTTTGCTGAAAAGGAGTATTGCCATCTACAAAGCATGGCCCAGATTTCTGTTTGGGTGTTTGAGTGTTTTCTCCAATGGCAATATTTATCAAAATCTTAGCAAGTCTGTTGATTTATTCAGCATGCAGAAGCTCCTGTCGTTTCCAGCACCTAAAAAAACATAATGCAAAAACAGCAAACCGTGGGAATCTTCTGGTGGTATCTCAAAGCTATCAAATAGTGATGAATGAAAGCCTGGGTCTGATGCCAGCTCCTACATGAACCAACTGTGACTCAACAGCTGAGTTTGGAAACGAGGACAATGTAGACACAGAGGTATATATAACAGTAAGAGACAGAAAATATGGGTTTTGTTTGTTTGTTTTAATGCTAATCTACCTTGGAGAACTCTGAAAAGAGTACTTAAGCAAATGAGTCAAATCCATTCAATGTCCAGAGTGAAACTATGCATAGCACCACCTAAAGAGACTGTGTATCTCTGTGACCTGATGGTAAGCGAAGCACTCACACCTCTTCATCAGAGATCAAGTAGCATCCTGACCATGGATGAAAACCCACTCACTTAGATGGAAAGAAGCAACTGTGCACACATATACACTTAAAAGTATCTGGCGCGTTATTAAACAAGTTCGGAACAAATCTGAACTTCTAAACAGGGAATTTTTCCCTGCAACTTTTTCAATTGCAAGTCACACATACTGGGTACTGGACTTCTACGCTTGCTGCCTGGGACTAAGTGAGACAATTTCAATGAGCAAGGAGTAGGAAATGAGTGATGAGAAACTGTATAGTTTAAGCTTCCAATGGTGAATTCAACCAAGGTATTGACCCAGGGGGAAAATGAATCAAACAATAATTTTTATCTTGACTAGAGGAAGGGCTAAGAGTTACCTATGGTATTAGCTCAGATTTCCCACTGCAATCCCTTTCTGACCTTTATTTTCACTGAGGGACAGGCTGCCCCATTAATGTTGCTCTCTAACCTCCTGCCTTTTTTGCTTTTCTGAAGTTTGAGAGCCAACCACAGACCTCTTCACATGTTCCTGGGGTACTATTTGAAAAAAAAAGAAAAAAAAAACACCTTATTCTTTTGGTGTTTACTAAAGCACAGTCCTTTCCAGACAAAGGAAAGTTGAGTCTCCTTCTGATGACAGACCTGTGCAGAGACCTGCTGCATGGCTTACGTGAACCTGAAGGCAGTATGGAAGGAAACCAGTACTGGGGAGGGAACAAAAGGACAGCCATAATATGCACACAGTTTCTGGATGCTTCGAAAAGGCATGGAGAGAGGCAGTTCTCTCCCTTGAGTCCCTGGCCTTTGATGTGCTTCAGTGTCACCCGAGCACAAAGGCCTCACACATCATTGTGGTGTTAGGAAGAAATGGAAAACTGTCCATCATACATAGTGCTGTCAGCTATGGGTCTTCTCTGCACACACACAAGTGATAAGACGGTGTCTGTGTAGCCAGAGCAGGATGCCTCTCCTCATATAGCATCCATTTATCTCTGTTTAGATCCCATCACAGCTCTACACACTAGGCTGATTTCTACCACTCTTGCTCCAATGAGCAGTACAATGGAGCGTGACCTCTCCATGGTAAATGCAAGAAAACTTGAGGATGAAGGTGTAAGTCCCAGAAGATGAAGTTAACAACTGAATGTAAAAGTTGAAAGCAAACATATCTGCCATGAGGCATAATGTCTGATAGCATTTTGTTGTTTCAGCATAGGCCTGTAAATATTACTGTTCTATTTTATTTTATCATCTACATACAGAGATCAGTGCAGCTATCCTTATGACTGGTAAGCAGTACTTCACTATGTAAACTATTCCATTCCTCTTAATGGTGCAGCTTACAGAATAATACACTTGTATTTATTGTAAGAGTATCAAAATTTTGACATTTATAATGATGAGGGTACTGTAAGCTTTTGTAAGTGGGGTTGGTCTTTCATTTCAGTGTGTTCTGTGCAATATACCTGAAATATTAAGACTCATTTGAAGCCTTTGTAAGGAAACAGAACTCTTCTACCGATGCTAATGATCCTTATTACATAAAATAAAAAGCATATAAAAAACCTGAAGTCATAAAAATACATTAGTATTTTCTAATGCTCTTGAATAACAATCTAATAAAATTAATACTGCTTTCTACTAATGTTGCCCATTTCATTTCTTGAGCTAAAAAGCAATGAGCCATATGCAGCAGCAGGAGCAGCTCAGCTATAGTCTAGGAAACATGGAAAACCCTTGAAGAAAGATTTTTAAATATTTTAGGGATTATATTGTTTCTACTGACTTCAAACCCCTCTCATTGATGATGTACCCATAAAAGCAAAATTCCCTTTACTTCCATGTTGTGACAGCAAATTTATAAAGGGAACAGGAGGGACTATGCTATAGTCCCATTTGGGATTGAAATAAAGCAAGGAAAAATACTCTTTCCTTGGGAATTCTGGAGCTGTGCAAAAATGCTTTGGAGCACTACCCTAAGACTACAGCACAAAACTTGGAAAGTGGATGATACTGTTAATCAGATCACTAGATGTTTCAAAGCAGAAATGGCCAGAAACTTACAGTAACTAAATATGGAGGTGAAACTCTGCAAGGATGAGACCACACTCTTATCAACAGTGTGTGGCGATAGGATGAGGGGAAATGGCCACAAACTGAAGCATAGGAAGTTCTGCATAAATGTGCATGGGAACTTCTTCACAGTGCAGTGATGGAGCACTGGCACAGCTGCACAGAGAGGTGGTGGAGTCTCCTTCTCTGGAGACGTTCAAGACCCATCTGGACTCCTACCTGTGCAACCTGGGCTAGGGAGCTGCTTTGTCAGGGAAGCTGGACTTGATGGTCTCTGGAGGTCCCTTCTAACACCTACAATTCTGTGATTCTGTGATCCTGTGACTTCAAAAGTTTACTTACCACCATATATTTGATGTAAAGATGAGCCATGGAATGTACCTGATGCTTTAGTTTGCTTTAAGGGAAAGCTCTGATTTTCTAAATCCTTTCCTGTCTCTAACTTATATTCCACCTTTGGATGAGAAATGGGATTTCTGTAATTCATGCACCTACATCTAGCAGTTAAGTCAGATTAATACATATGCTATGAATGTAAAGAACTGTAGCTATTTCATGCCTGAATACTTATTCCCAAGTAAACATCTCTATGCAGAGTTATTCAGGAACAGCTATTCCTCCTATGTGACTACCTCGCCCTAAGCAGTTGTGAATGCACAACATTTGCACTGATTCACCTGCAGTTAGCTGTCTTAGATTGGTGCAGATACTATAGGCTGATTGGATTTGTTGTGCAATTGGAAAACTATGAAGGTACAAAATGTCCTCTGATTAAACCCTTTATAGAAATCATGGCAGTTTCAAAACAAGTTCAAGCATTCTTTGAACATTTCTGTCCTAGAAAAAACACTTTTTGCATTGAGGCTTTTTAATTTAGAAAATGTTAGCTCTCCCTCAGAAACTCCCAAGTATTAATCAGTTTTGCAAGGCACTAACATCCACAGAAGATGGTACAAGACTTACACCTAACAATTTGGACTTCTTTATCTGAATACTTTTAGATTTTATCACTTGAAAAATATGCATTGCAGATAATTATCTCTGTTGATGTAACAGAGCGAGATCCCATAGCTGCAGCCTTCACATTTCTGCATCCCTTTCCTTTCATTAATTATGAATTATTACTTTTATTATCAGAATTCTGCTTCAAGGCACCAGTTGAGGGTAAGGTACCTTTGGCATGATGCTCTGCATACATACAATAAGGGTTTGATGAGAAATCTCAATGAATTTACTGTCTTAAGGCTACTGCATTCAACCTCAGTACAGTCACTAAAGAGAAATTACATTTCAAACTGTGATTAAGAAAAAATATCCAATATTTTATAACCCTAAAATGCTGATGGGGAAGTTAGACTAGCCAGGTCCTTAACTGGTTACTCCACCCTTTCTACCAATGCAATTGAGATGAGTAATTCTAAAGAAAATATTAGGGACTTGAGTTCATGAATGCAGACAAGGATTTCAGAAAATCATTTTATTTTTCTCATTTAACGACAACTAAATGAAATGTCCAGTACAGAAAATTCTCCATCCCTGGAGCTTTTCAAGACAGCAATGCAAAGCCACACTTGATGCTGGTGATCTTTGAGCAGGAGATCTGCAGAGATATCTTCAAATCAAAATTAGTCCTGGATCTTAAATTCATGTAGTCTAAGGCTTTCATCCAGCTTTGGGTAAATCTTGCTATGTGGGGTACTGCTCTGCGGAGTGCTGATGTCTCCAGCTGCCTTCTCCACCTTTCTGCTGGTGCTTACAGTCTGCTTTGGAGTCAGCAGAGAGAAGCCCATGTCCTGTCTGAATCAATGCACTGCAGTTATGGCATGTATGCTGCAAACTGGAAATTCTGGCTGATGGCAAATTGAATCTGAGTAATCAGTGTGCCCTGGGAGCCCAAAGGTACAACTGTACCCTGGGCTGCATCAGGCCTAGCACTGCTACTGGGTAAGGGAAGAACTTATCCCACTGCTCTGCACTGTGCAACCTCACCTCATGCACTGTGCTGAGTGCTGTGACACAAGAAGGACATAAAACTATTAGACAGTGCCCAAGGAAGGGCTAGAAAGATGGTGAAGGGTCTGGAGGGCACGGGGTGTGAGGAACGGCTGAGGTCCTTGGTGTGCTCAGCCCAGAGCAGAGCAGGCTGAGAGAAGGACTCATGGTGGCTGCAGCTCCTCGTAGGGAGCAGAGGGCAGCCCTGAGCTCTGCCCTTGTTCATT
Source organism: Cyrtonyx montezumae (assembly GCF_038088225.1). Lineage (NCBI taxonomy): Eukaryota > Metazoa > Chordata > Aves > Galliformes > Odontophoridae > Cyrtonyx > Cyrtonyx montezumae. The sequence continues at coordinate 7,571,111 of NW_027071848.1, forward strand.
ACTGATGGAGACCTTCACTGGATTCTGGTGTATACTGCAGGAAAGAGATCTGCAAGGTTCTTACTTGGGACAGCAAAATACCTCTCTTCTCAACAGTACGATACAAAATGGTTGTTTATGTGATGATTCATTACCAGCTATTATCAGAATTGCATTTACCAACTCAGAAATTTAAGTTAAACTCATTATCTTTTCCAAAGAGGCGCTGTAAATCCTCGCTTGTCAGATCCACCTTGAAAAATGCAAAGCTTCCTTCAAGTGGAAGCCCTGTTGTGCCCTGACAAGCACTTCAGCTCTTTTACACTGTACTTTCTGAGAAGGTTATGTTTGCAGTTCAAAAAGCTCAAAACACTTCAGAAAAGCAAGTTAATTTATATCCCATTTGGCAATATGAGTAATCATTCATGTGACTGTCAAGTTGGATGACTATTGCTCTCATTTTACATCTTAAATTAATTCACTAACGTAGACACTTATGTGGAGGCAAGCAGTATGGACAGGGCAGGTTGATGAGCCTCAGTAAGAACTGGAGAGGAAGAATAGCCAAGCTGAAGAAATTAGCAAATTTACTACAGTGTGACACTGTCCAACTAGTTTTAGCATGCCCCTAAAGCCCAGGGTAAATGTCTGCCGGTAGGAGCCTGCCCTGGCATTATTTGACATATTCATGTTGACTTGGACAGGCTGGAGAGCTGGGAAGAAGGAAAATGGATGAGATTTAACAAGAGCAAGTGTAGAGTCTTGCACCTAAGGAGGAATAACCACATGCCCTGGTACAGGTTGAGGGATGAGCTGCTGGAGAGGAGCTCTGAGGAGGACCTCGGTGTCCTGGTGGATGACAGGCTGGCCATGAGCCAGCAGTGTGCCCGGGTGGCCAAGAAGGCCAATGGGATCCTGGGGTGCATTAAAAATAGCTTGGCTAGCCGGTCAAGGGAGGTGATCCTCCCACTCAATTCTGCCCTGGTGAGGCCTCATCTGGAGAGTACTCCAGATCTGTGTCCAGTTCTGGGCTCCCCGGTACAAAGAAGACAGGGATCTCCTTGAAAGAGTCCAGTGGAGGGATACAAAGATGATAGAGGGCATGAAACACCTCCCCAGTGAGGAAAGGCTGAGAGACCTGGGTCTGTTCAGCCTTGAAAAAAGAAGGATCCATGTCTATAAATATCTAAGGAGCGTGAGGCAAATGGATGAGGCTGGACTCTTCTCAGCAGTGTGTGGTGATAGGATGAGGGGAAATGGACACAAACTGAAGCATAGGAAGTTCTGCATAAATGTGCATGGGAACTTCTTCACAGTGCAGTGACGGAGCACTGGCACAGCTGCACAGAGAGGTGGTGGAGTCTCCTTCTCTGGAGACATTCAAGACCCACGTGGATGCCTACCTGTGCAACCCGGGCTAGGGAGCTGCTTTGGCAGGGGGTTGGACTTGATGGACTCTGGAGGTCCATTCCAACCCCTACAATTCTGTGGTTCTGTGATTCTGTGATTCATGCTTCTCTGTGCACAGCTCAGCCTCTGTGTGCAGCAAGAACCATCCACAGGTATTCCTGTGCTGTGCTGGGTGGAGACTTCAGAGATCAAACAACAGCTGCTCACTTGAGTGACTCAGTGGTGAACTCACTACTTTTCTTGTGTTAGTGAAGGGCAGGGAAAGTCTGTTTATGTATGCTCCACTCAGCTGCAATCCCTGGTATCTTCAGACCAAGGATAATGCAGTACAATGATTGTGTTTAAGAGTAAATATGTGGGGAAGAAAAAGGATAGAAAACTGGATATTCTAAATTTTCTGCCCCTAAATCATTTGTAACTAAACATAGATGTTTCTGCAGCTAGTCCATGCTTTTAATTCTTACTATTTTCCATTTACTAAACATAAAAGGATCCTTTACAAGTAAAAACAAAAACAAACAAAAAGAACAGTAGGGATGTGTAAAAAGCCATATAGTCTAAAAAGAAAATCCACTAAAATCATATGAGATTCTGTTTTCCTTGAAAAGTACTTAGAAATGGGGTCGCTGAGGGATGGAAGGATCTCATGGCAGCAGGCAGGAATTTGGTAAAGTCTCCTGAGTCACCAGACACAATGGAACTCTGCAAATAGAGTAGTTTGGCAATGGTTCATATGTTGTGGTGAAGAAAAGTTTATATGGAAGCTTTTTACTGAGATAAGCCTTTAATATTCCGTAGAGCTCTACTTAGCTAAACATTCATGAATTCTGTCATTGTTCAGCCCAGGGAAATTCTCATCACAGCACTCTGGCTGCCAGTCCACATATGCATTCTTCAGCTGTGCTGTTTAGATATGTCACTGGAAATGCCACTTCACAAAGAACCACCACCACCTTTTGTGCTGTATCTTACCTCCACAATGCACAATATTTTTCCCCATGAGACCCCTGGATTGTGAATATTTTGGAGGTGAAAGTTTATAGAGCCACAGTATTTTTGTAAATCAGTTTAGCTTACAATAATCAGATTGTTAGGATCATCTTTCATTACCAGAATGTGTATTCTCTGTCTACACCATTAGCAAATGTTTATTCATACAGAAGATGGCCCATTTAACCCACCACTATTTTTGGATGTGGAGAAAAGCAAGCTCAATATTAGACATGCAATGTCAGGAATTCCTGAGGTGCACAGTAAGCTGTATTCTGTCTTGGTGCTCACCCTCTTAAAGCACAAACCTCATCACCAAGACCTTCAGTGGGATTTATCAGAATTCATTTGAATATCCTTGAGCCAATCACCTTCCATCATGGTCCCAACAGGCAGAGAGAAATGTGCCACTCTATGGCACAATTCATTCTACCCCAGTGCAGACATGTCAAATAAATGCTTTGGTTGAATGACAAGGTTTTTTTTTTCCTTCCTATTGTGTATAAAACCTTCAGACTTTGGCTTTTAATTGAACAATCTCACGGGGATTTCTGATTCTCTAAGTATATTCATTTTCCTCCTTTTTTGTTTTTTGCAGATTTTTGCTGAATGCTTTTCAGAGGCATACCAGCTCTATTAGATCTCTCTCTTTCTTTACTTTGCTGCTTCTTGCAAATCTGGATGAGCCTTATTTTGAAAGTCCTTTCCCAGGACATGTGGTTCTGTTTTTCCTCTGTAAATTTGGTTGGATTTTACCCATCCAGTCCACAACACATTGCTCTGTTTTCCTTATGAAGAGCTAATTTTTGCACGCTGAAAAACTCCAATTGCTGGTTCTCACCCTAATAAGATAAATTTAGCTGTTCTGTTTCTGAGTACTTTATACTCCATCGGGGATCAGATTCTGTAAAACATCCAAAATGATGTATTCCATCCCACCAACTGAAATCTATTACAAATGATGCAGCATTTCCTCCCTTTCTTTATGCTTCTCCTATCAAGCTGACATCCTTGAAATGCAATCATTCTTTCTCTGAGTACAGAACTCTCCAAATGTCTGCAGCTATCTAGCTGTCATGCTCTATGTCACTTATATATAGCTATTAAATCTAGTGTATCCAACCCATTAATATTGAAATTAAAATAGCTACCTTTCACATGTCTTCCCTTCCAGAAGCTCTATTTGCACTCATGAGTAGACAAAATTCTTGCCAGTGATGTTTCCAGTTAGCAGCAGTTTTGGAGAATTTGAGTTGCCTCAGGATTTTTACCTTCTGCTCCAGTTTCTTAGTCAAGTCTTCTCCACTTTTCTTTTTCCACCCCCACTGCTACCATGCAGTGTGGCTAATGTGATGACTCACATGAACTTTGATTCAGAGCACATCTCTCTGATGATTCTCCAGTATAATAAATGATAAATGAACAAACACTGGAGAAAAGAGCTTGAGAGGGATTTTCTCGCCTCTTTCTTTGTCAGATTGTTCATCAATTAAGTATAATAAGACCCAGTTCTAAACCTAGATGAACCAAAGCCCAGTGAGCTTTACAACTCAGAAATGTTCACATCTCTTGCAAAGGAAGAGTTTCTCTCTGCATGGTTCTCTCAAAATCTCTTTTCTAAATTAAGAGAAATAAGACATGGTGGGGAATTCTCTGATCAGGACTCTGGCAGAATCCCTTGGGACAGAAAGGCCATTGCACTCAAAAAAATGAAAACTTTGAAGAAAAGTTGATGTGAACTGGGCCCTTCAACTAAGAGGATGAGTACATCTTTTCTTTGTTGTTTTGTTTGTTTGTTTGTTTGCTTGTTTGTTTGTTCTCTCTGCCTTTTCTCCATCTACTGTATTTGGGCTGTTCAGCCTGAAAAAGAGAAGGCTCTGGGAAAACTTGAGAGCAGACATCCAGTATCCTATCCCCTAAAGAGGGGCTATAAGAAAGGAGGGGACAGATTCTTCTGCAGGGTCTGTTGTAATATAACAAAGGGAAATGGTTTCAAACTAAAAGAGGGGAGATTTAGACTGGATATAAGAAAACAATTGTGATAAGATTGGTGAGGGACTGGAACAGGTTGCCCAGAGAGGTGGTGGGTGCCCTATCCTTAGAGGCATTCAAAGTCATGTTGGATGGGGTTCTGAGCATCTGATTGAGCTGTAGGAGTCTTTGTTCATTAGAGGAGTTGAATTAGATGACCTTTAAGGGCCCTTCCAACTCAAACAGTTCTATGATTCTATGACTCTCTGATTCTATTCATTTCTTTGCAATAAATAAAATAATAGTATACTGATTTGCAAACAGAAAGAGTGGGGATAAATTTATACCAATACTCCGTGGAAACAGAAAGTTTGTTATAAAACCCACATCTCACTTAAACTGCATTGTAAGTAGTATGTAGCATATGTTGCATGAAAGTTTTATGTTTTTATGCATTAAAGTGTACCATCCAAAATGTGAATTCGGAGATGGGCCAAAGCACGTTTCACATGTCAAATTGTGAAGGCTGCAGAAGCTGGTCTGAAGAAGGGTCTCTGACCTCATTCAGTGCTGCAGAAATTGTCAGTGAAATGTGCCGGTTTGGCCTTGGCTGACTCAGAAACCAAGCTGATATTTCTGGGAAGTAAAAGAACATTTAGAAGTAAGAGGCTTTCTCATTTGGAAGACAGTTCAGGGACATACGGATTACATGCCTCTGTTGCATCAACATCGTTTTTTATCAGTCTTGAATTTGCTCCCACTGTTTAAATATCCACAGAAAACATTGCTTCTCAATTTATTTTGTACAGTAAGAGTGGTAACTGTGTATGAATTGATAATTATTCTTTTTCTAGGGTGTAGTACACACTGTATTTCTCAAATGAACCTGCAAACTTTCAATTTCTGGAGACTGGAAACATCCAACTTTTAATAGGCTGGAATTAAATTCACTAAAACCATTATCACAGCAAAGAGAAAAAGAATTTCTATGATAGAGAACAATTATTATGCAAGAATTGTGCTAACAAAGTCATTTATAACTGAATGAACACTTTGTTCCCTGGAATATTATAATATGTATTATGTTTTCCTTTAAAGTGGCTCCTAACAGCCCATGAGAGTTATATGACTCAGACCACCTGTGCCTATTTCATGGAGAGCTGTAAGTTAGTGTTAATGTGGGTTGTACCCTCACTGGGAACAGGACATCTCTCTGGGGTGATGCTGTGCTGCCCTACTGAGCTGGGAGGTATCAGAAGGACATGTTGCTGATCCTGAGCTGACAAGTCAGTGCTACAATTTATTGCCAGCTTCCTAGTGGCCATATCTGTGTTGGAAGCAAGACTCAGACTTCTAAGGAGTTGTTCAGACCTCATGTATTTGTGGAAGCTGGTTCCCACTAAGGTTGTGTTCCTTGGGGCTGGTTCCTTTCCAAACAGATGTGCTGGCACTCTCCTGGGAAGGAAGGCCAAGTTGTTCCCATCTTGCTCACATTATGGTGGAAGCAAGACTTCCATCTCCTGGTGAGTATGTATCCAGAGGGGATTTGGGACTGACAACCATTTATCTCCAGGCAGCGGATACAAAGCTGTGTAATTGGTGCCCCTGAGAATAAGCCATAGCACTTGCAAGATGTTCAGCTGACATCCAAGGGCATGTTCACTGCCATCAATTAGTGCAAGTCTTGCTTCTCCCTCCTCTGCTCTGCACTTAATCTTGTGAGCACATGGCTTTGTGTTCACCGGAGTATACTGTAATCCACCCATCCTGCTAAGATAGCATAATGCCCATCATTTTACTGTGTGCTGGAACAATTAAAGTGTAACATAAATGGCTGGCAGAAGACAAGAATCAGAATTTTGTAACCTGGATGAAAAGTGGGATCCTTCCATTTTGGCAATGATCACCCGCTATGTTTGGTGGAAGCAAAGCTCTTTTCAAGCCTGATACATGAAGAAGTGGCCAATGAAGACAGAGGATAGTGAATAGTACTGCTTGTGAAACTGTATGGAAAGTTCCTGGAAAAGATGCACACTGCATCACAACTTACAGGTTTATTTCCATGAACGGAGACATTGATCTGACACTGCAGCACAGCCCAGGCCACTGTGCCACCAGCAGATAAACCAAAGGTGTAGTTGGACTCAGAAACCCACACATCAGCTCACCAAAGAAGCAGATATGAGGCTTAAAATAACTGGAGGTTTCTAGAAGGTACTTGAGGAGGAGTACAAAGCATAGAAGAAAGTGTAAAGCTGAAGAAATTAATTATTAGGTTCACATTTCAGATTTCACTGACTTTCAACATCTCTTGATTCTCAGTTCCCTTTCAGCAGCTCCACCTTATTAGGAAGGTAAATTACTGACAATAACTGGAGAAACTGCTATCACGTACCACCACAAAAATACTGTGTTTAGCATCAAATGAGTCATATGTTTTTCACAGTGTAGGAGAAACCTTATCTGCTTGAAAATATTTCCTTGTTGTTCTGTATAATCCACTCTTAACACATAAAAGCAGGATCTTGGCACACTCAGAAAACTCACACATTTCAGCTGTGTCCTAAGAACACCAGCTCCTGGTGCTTTTAATCTCTGGCACAGTGGTAGAGTGAGACACTTTCTGCTGTGTACCTAACAGAGCCCTCCTTGACAAAAGGGGAAGTTGCAGGTAGGTTGAAAAATTATCCCTCAGAAACTGAATTTCTATTGAGAACAGCTTCATGACTCATAACATAGAATATATCAAAAGAATAGCCTAAAGGTTTGTTGTATTTTAACCCTGCCAGGCAGCTCAGCACCATACAGCTTCCTACTCACTCCCTACACAGTAGAACAGAGAAGAGTCAGAGAGGCAAAAGTGTAGGAACCTGTGGGTTTAGATAAAGACATCATACCAGTTAAAGCAAAAGCCCCATAGAAGCACAGCAAAACAAGGAATTCACTCACTACTTCTCGTCAGCAGGTAGATGTTTAGGTACTCTCAGAGTTTATCACACATAATGGTTTCATGGAATGATAGAACTTTTTGAGTTGAAAGGGACACTTAAAGGCCATCTAGTCTGACTCCCCTGCAATAAGCAGGGACACCTACAGCTAGATCAGGTGCTCAGAGCCCAATCCAGCCTGACCTTGAGTGTCTCCAGGGCATCTACCACCTTTCTGGCCAATCTGTTCCAGTGCTTCAATGCTCCTGTTGCAAAAAACTTCTTTATATCCCATCCAGGATATGGTTGGCTTTTTGAGCTGTTAGGGCACATTGCTGGCTCATGTCCAGCTGCCATCTACCAGTACCCCCAAGCCCCTTTCAGCAGGGCTGTGCTCTATCTTTACACCCACAGCTTGTATTGACAGGGGGGTTGCCACTACACAGATGTAAGACCTTGCATTTGGATTTATTGACCCTCACCTGGGCCCCCTGCTGGGGCCTGCTCTAGTTTTCTCTGAATGGTGTGTCAGTCCCACCGTAAATCCTGGTGTCACCTGCAAGGTGTCACCTTGCTGAGGATGCACTTGATCCCACTGTCAATGTCACTGATGAAGATATTAGAGTATCAGTATCAGTACTGACCCCTGAGGTACAGTATTCATCACTCTTCTTCATCTGGACACTGAGCCATTGACCACCACTTTCTGGGTACAATCTCTCATATAGGTCCTCATCCATTATACAGCCCACATCTTCCTAATTTGGAGAGAAGAATATTGTGGGAACCCATAGACTTTTGGAGGTTCTTCAGATGGTCACAAATCTGCTTACAGCAGGAGGGACATTGCTTCCCCAGTCCCCAACTTCTGTTTCATGGGAAGTGACATCATTCTGAATATTTCCCCCTTCTTTCTTCTTTACCACAGTTTTATTTCTGAGTAGGCTGTTGTTATGCTGTCATATGGTATGGGACATATTTTGAATCAGTTAGGGTCAGCTGTCCTGGTTGTATCTCTTCCCAGTTCCTTGCATACTCCCAGCTTCTTTCTGGCAAAGCAGCATGAGCAGAAAAGTCTTTGGCTCTGTGTAAGCACTGCTCAGCAACAACTAAAAAACATGAGTGTACCATCACCAGGTTTTCATTCTATGGCCAAAACTCAGTATCATGTCACCAGCCTCTGTGAAGAAAATTGACTCTATCACAGAACAAACCATGACAATTGCTTACAGCCTCAGATGTCTCCAACCACTACAGGGGACAAGCAGTTTCTAAAAAGGTCTTTGTCAGAACGAGCACTGGCCACATGGTTTATTATTACTACATGTCCACATGGCTTTTATTATTGTATAAGAAGAAATTAATAGTAAGCATAGTTATACAGTCTTTCCAGTTATATGGAGAGACCTCTAAAATTGGGTCAAATTCTGATCAGCATGCAGTGCAGTGATACTGTAGTCTTAGGCCACACATAAAAGAATACAATTCACTCAGTGAGTGGAGGAAGAAGATGACTCAGGCTATAAAATGTAGTAAGATCTCATATGGTAGATCTCTTCCAAAAGCTTGAGGATAGTAATTCCTTAGTCAAGGAGTATTCTGCAAAACTCATGAAACAACTAAAAAATCCCTAAAGGGTATCTGCTATTGTGGGTGCCACTGTACAATACTTACACTAGTCCCACCTTGTTGGTACTGTCATCAGCAGCTTATAACACAGCTTCCTTCTGGCACTTGCTGTCTATAAAGAGTGGGGGGATGCAGTATCTTAATGTTGTCTGCTAGTATTTATCTTCCATAGGCAATATAGAACTGTGGTATGAAACTTACAAACAAAATATCAGCACTGAGGCTATAAATGTGTTTACATTCTGGCTCTTCTGGTTATGCATTTGTTCAACAACTGAAGTTAAAACTCCATTGTGTCACTGTTGGTAGAATTTAATACCATTTTTGTAGACTAAGAGATGGCATGAGGCTCAATGCCATGGTGAATCACATCCTGATGATTACTAGCCATTAGAGGAAAGGAATGCCAGGCTCTTCAGTTTCACAAGGTGAGACTGGTGGAGTATTGTTTTTTCCCCTTATGTGTACAGGTTATGTGGTTGGTCAAACTGACTACATTTCATGAGACTTTTATGTCTTTCTTTCCAACTTTCCCCCAAGAATAATTTAGCTGTTTGGCCATCGGTCAGACCCCAAAAGCTGTGTTAAGTGGCCTGGTTACACAGTGAAACACTCTGTCTGTAGGGGAAATCTCCCACATCTCAATTCTCTTACCAGATTCCAGTCACTGCATACCATAATCTCACAATGCAACCTCAGTTCTCCCCCAGTGCTCTTTGTATTTAGAAAATGAAAGACATTTGGATTTTAATTCATTATTTGCCTTAATTCATTTAACCCTAAAGTGTTGTAACATGGCACAAGAAGATATCTCTCATTAAGAGTTCATAATGGATATCTCTACTAGATGTGATGACAGACCTCCTTCCCTAGACTAGGGTACCACTATAATATAAATGAAGAGGAATGATAACAGTTGTGAGATGGGGTAGAATGGATGGTAGAGTGAACAGACGCTTCCAACTTCACCTCAGCATTAAACTATAACATCTAAAAGCTAATGAGCTAAAGAGGAACAAATGAGAAAATTAATAATGCACTGCAAAATAGAGCATTCAAGAGAAACTTCTCCTCCCTCCATACCATGGCTAATTAATGTGATCTATTCCAATATGAATAACCCTAAGCAGCACTTACTCATTTTTAACACCCTATATTCCAAGCTAATGTTTAAATGCTCTTTATAGAACTGTAGATTTTGAATAGATATGAATTATGCCTATTAAAATGGCACTTTCAGTTGTGCAAGAAAATTCAAGGACACTTATTATTTAGATGGTTTACTTTATTCATATTGCTATTAAAGAGTCCAGGTTCTATCAAATCTATGTTTATTTATGTTATTTATGTTTTTTTTTCTTTTTCTGGCATGTGCTATCTGCTCCCAAATGAAGATTATAAAAGCTGAGCCAATTTTTGCACTGATTTATAGTTTGTGCAAACTTATAGGAGCCAGAGATGTTACACAGGATGATATTAGTATCAGTTTGGCCAGAAATTAATATATAATGGCCACAGAATATAAATTGGCCAGTTTACCTTTAAGGGAACTTTTTCCCCAAGAATAAGAACATCAATATAAAGTGTAAATAAATTTACAAAAAAAGCTAAAAGGATCCAAGAATTAATGGTCACACCTAACCACTCCCACTTTTACAGGTACTGTCCTATTCATAGAGGATAAATCATGCCTGGCTGTCTCTATATTATACATTTAATTGCTTTTGATTAGTTTATTCATTCAGAGACAGATATGCCCTCATTCTCTTTCCTATCTTCACATTATTCACACTGTATAGAAAAGCTTCCCAGGGAATGTTCTGAAAAAGAAACAGTCTGAGAAATTTCTTGTTAGTATTCCACAGCAGGGAAAAGCTGGCAATGAAAATTATTTTAGGCATATTGCAGCAGAGACTAGAATTCTGAAGAAATAAACAAGGGCATAATAAACTGACAAGTAATAGTAAACTGTTTAAAATTTTTTTTCTTTAATTTGTTTGTATCTTGAGTGAAATAGTGCACATACTGTGTATGGGTAGTAGACATGTTCTGTAGATATAATTATTGTAGGTAAAAATGTTTTGGAAATGGCTTGAAGCAGATGACAACCTGATTGTTGGTTGTGCTATTGCTGGTGACCCGAGAGTATTAATTATGAGGAGATACTAGTTACTTCTCATTAACATCATTTGTTCCTATGTCTATACTCAATATAGGGAATTTTTGTAGGTGGGCTGATACAAATTTTTTAAACAGAAATCACTGAATAGAGATGTCTTGTGAACTTTGCATTACTTGAAAACTTTCATGAGTCACCAGGTGATATTCAGTGTGAAGAACTCACTACTACAGAACTTTATGATTAATATATGGGTTGCTGGGATGTTGTATCCTAATGTTTGAGTAGATCAGTCCAGCCTGCACTCAGGGAGAAAGCCTGTGGGCCAAGTAAATAATGATGACATGCCTGAAGTGCTCTGGTTCCCCATACTCAGTATTCCTGCAAGCAAGCTGGAGATGGAGGCAAGAGAAGGCACAGCAGCAGGGGAAAGGAATTGTTCAGTGATTCACAAAACCCTGCATAACCTCTGCATTTCACCCTGGTATGCACAGGCTGCATTGTGTGCTAGACTGAAGGCAGCCTTCAAAACTGCAATCTAGTTTAAAAATGAAGGCATAATGGAACAGAAAGTGGTCCTTTTGTTTATCACTCTAATTGAAAAAGTTCTGTCTAATTCCTAACTTTTTAGTGATTGCTTCCATCTCCTAGTATTGATTCATCTTATTATAATTCTTTAAATGTCAGTTTTCCTCTGTGGGAGACTCATGGGAGGGAAACAAGTCATTTATCAGTTTTTATTTTGAAAAATTAAACACATCAAGATATTATCTCGGTTCAAGAAAAGAATTTATTTTGTCCCTCAAATACTTCTGTAGCTCTCCACACTTTTAAGAAGCAATCCGGAAAGGATGCAGTCCTCCAGGCCTATGCTTATTTATGCCAGATACACCATGGACTAAGCAGTGTGGCTGTGTCTAATAATTATTGTTCTGATCACAGATTCAGGAGTGATACTGATTCTTTGTACCGTAACATCTGCTTTTCAGTGTAATCTGTAAAGTGTTTTCATAATTATTACTCCTTTGCCCTACGTGTTCTATACATGGTGTTACCACCTTCTACTTACATGTGTAACTGCTTTAAAATACTGCTTGGATGAACTAAGGATATAAAAAAGTCACGATTAATCAATCTATCTGCACATTCCTGTTCATTGTGACTGTTAAATGGTAGTTTTTTACAATCTGCAGTGATTTCAGAGACTTAATGAAGAGGAGGAATGGCTTAAACCAACTCAAGCTTATTTGATAATTGAAATGCCTCATGTCTATCATTCACATTTCCCACCATCTTTTACATTTAAGACACAGAGTGTGTGCCAAATCCCTTCTTGATTCTCATCTTCAACCTGCCTTCCTACTTGGACCCAAGTCAAGAGATGTCATGAGATAAATCTTGGGGCACTCAGATAGCCCCTCCTGAATGGACCCATAGTTTCTTCTCCGACTGCCTTTAAGTAGTGGAGGCACTTGGCATGTGGCTCACAAACTGCCTGTAAGTGTCACTATGGCTGCATGGAAGTGGTAAGTGAGAGGAATAGTCTCTAGCGCTTTTAACTGTCCTGGCTCTGAAAAGATGATGTGAATGTAACCTCCCTTACCAAGAGCTCAATCCATTCAGTATGTATTCTGTGGCACAGTGCTGATTTCTAACAGGGATGTTAATGTAAGTTAAATCCTCTAGGTCAAGTAATAGTTATTTTTACCTTTAGCAGTAGAATGAATACCTAGATTAGAGTGGAAATAATACTTAAATTTCTGTCTTCAGTATATTAGCACAACACCATCTGCACCTAACAAGGGGACCCTATCATTGCTAGTCATTTTTTATTGCTAATGCTGTCATACTTTTCTCTTTTCTTTCTTTCATCTTATCCATAATTTACATTTTATGTAGAATACTATTTTCCTGATTTCCCATTTTTACTTTTAATTGGTATCTTTGTTATTTCTTTGTTAATTTCCATTAGTTCCATCTCCTTTCTCTGCAACAGAGGAAGTAGGACACTGTGCAATTTTACTATTTTGATCTCCTAAGAGCCCTTGTGCACTGCTCATGGCAGTACTGTTCCTGTTCGGTCCTGTTTTAGCTTTCATGTCAACAGTGGAAGAGTTTCCACTTCCTCCGCCACCTCTGAGGCCTACCTCATTTTGCAGTGTAACTCTTCAAGGGTTCTTTTCGTCCACTTTCCTGTGGCTACATGTCATGGTTGCTGTTAACCAGATAGCATTTATCTTTCACTTCACTAATTACCTCATTTTTCTGAATTCAACACGTCCCTGTAAATCTTCAGGGTTGATATAGGAATGAAAGTTATAGTGATTTTTACTTAAAGGAAAAGAGTAATTGAAAGCATCTACTTCTAATTATGTTCCACTGATGGTGAGGAAAGCGAGTGCATGTATCAAAGTTGCAAGCCACTCACTAAGCACTTCTTCTTACACCATTGTCTTAAGCTGCTGAGAAAAGCAACAAAGCATTTATGGTTTTAAATCCCTACAAGCAACCATCTAGAACTCCAGTAAAAATAGTTTCTCATTACAATGAGATTTAAAATATATCTGAAAAATACAAATGCCCAAATACTTCTTAAACACCCCAGTTACATTTAAGTGCTCAGTGTGTTGTGGCTCCTACTGTTTCTGGTATTCTGATAGCAAATTCATCCATGTGCATTCGAGAATCTTAATTGCGTTATCTTAAAATCAGTGTCTTAATTTTTAAGTGCCAGCCATCTATTCTCCTCATATTCAACAATAACAGTTAGATACTCTTCCTTCTCACCAGCCAAAATTCCTAGCTTCTATCATTACTCAGTGTTGGGGTAAGTAACTTCAAAAGTCTCTTGTCACATTTTTTTTTGTAGGATCAACTTGTTTTTTTCAATCTGGGTGGGGTTTTTTTGTGTCAGTTTGGAGTAATTGCAAAAGAACTCCAGGACTGGCAGAAGCTGCCCTTTTCTCTGAATGGGTTTTCTGTAGCCTGCCAGGATGCAGTGAACTATGTTTAGACAGCAATAGCTTTGGACACATCTTAAAGTCATTGAGTCGTGTCTTTTGTGTTGGAAGTAATAGATACTCTTTAATGAAATGTTTTATCCTTTAATAAACTTGATTTTCAACACTCAGTCATTGCTGTTTCTTCAACTCTAACTGAGATGCTTGTAATATTCTTCTAACACATGGTAAACTCTATATACGAGTAGCTAATGGACAGTGGGATTTTCCAGCTTATTCCTCTGCTTTTCCTTCCTTTGTATTTCATCTTTTGAAGCGTTTATGGGTAGCGAACATACCTAGACTTCATTTCACACATGCTTCATATTGTGTTTGTCTTCCTTAGAGGTGGGCGATGGTGGCTCTGTGGAACATTCTAGGTAACTTCTCACATAAGATCTGTGGGCTATATCCATTAATAAAGGTTCTGCACAACTGGACCTGCTATCCAATCTAAGCAAGCTCTTTCAGGGAGGTACAGTGATCTAAGGAGAGAGAACTTGGGGAAAAACAATTTTTGCAGCTCTCTGAAGCATGAACATGGTTTGGATAGAAGAGAGCTATAGTGGAGTTGAACCGACAAGAAGGAATAAGCCGTTGATTACTTGGTTGATTGATTGATGATCGATTAATTGATTGATGCACAGAAGCCTTGATAAGCCAGATGCTGAAGAGGATCTGGTAGTAACAGATCCAAATGTCCTGTTGCTCACCAGATGAGACTGGAGGAGGCAAGCTGAGCATCCAATTAACTGTTTAATGAGAAGACAGGTGGGACCTGTGTTCTAACAAGAACTGGACACTAATGCCTAACTGCAGCTGAGAACATGTAAGGTGTAAATGGAAAGGAGTCCCTGGGAGATACAGATGACTTATTCCCACCATTACCAGTAGGCAGAAGATTGCAGTGGCTTCAGTTAGAGCTTTCTTTCACTGCAATGGTTGGCCTTCACAGGCTCAGCATGAGGCTTTCAGTCTGGGACATTTTCTTGTGGATAACAGCTTCTGTTCCTCCTCATACTATTCACTCTTCTTTTCTTCACTGTGCTTCAAGCTCAAGCTTGAGGCAGCAGATGGATTTAACAGCATGAGATCAGAAATTTCCTGTTATGATGAAATAAAAGAAAAAAAAAAAACTAACAGTGCTACTGACACAAAGAGGAGTAATTGCTTGTGAGTCAATGGGACTCAGATTTCACTCTGAGCATTTATACTCCTCCTGAGTACTTGAAAGTGGACATTCTGAGAGGATCTGAGTCTTTTTATGGTATTTTTAGGGAGCTGCAAAATATGCTAATGAAGTGAAAAAAAAATATCGGGATGATAATGCTTATTATCCATGAAAAATCGTATTAACAAGTTAGGAATGATGATGGTAATGGAGCAATAGCAATTAAAGAGGAACAAGTTTTATTTCTGATGCACTTATCTTTCTTAAATATGATTTTGTGTACTTTCTGGTCATTAAGATTGCTCTCTTGGAGTTTCCCACACATGTAGGTGTTAAAAGTCAACAGTAGGTGGCCTCAGAACATTAGCATTGCTCTTCACTGGACCATATAAGGCGAGGGCAGGAGCCCTGCAAATTCTCAGTGTTTGGGTACAGCTCCCTCTCTAATCCTACAAAGCATGCTGAGGTGCATTCCGCAGCCTAGAGCTATTGCTTTCACCTAGATAGTTATGTGTCAAACCTGAACGTAAGATCAGCTGATCTAGTTTTCCTTGGGGTTTCAAACCCATTTTGAGCACTGTCATGGATCAATTATTAGAGGAAATAACCATTTTGTACAGAAAAAAATGAGAAGATATGCAATTCTCACCACTGAATGTGGCATACCATATATATTAGCTACCTATAGAAATGAAAGAAGCTGGAAAATCCACTTGCTCCTTTACTGATTATTATCTTCTGCTTTGTTTTTCAAAGTGACTGACATTTGGTCATTCACACATTATGTTTGTAGATAGTACTAAATTAAGAGGAGCTGCTGGTTCCCTCCAGGGCAGAGGGATAGATTAGGCTTCTAAAACAGGAGTAGAGAGACTTTGGAGAAAGATTTTGATAGACAATCACCAACCATAGGAAATTTGACAAGATTCTGCTGGATTTTGTACCTGAGACAGGGCAACCCTAGCTATGCATACAGACTGGGGACAAGAGGCTGAAGTGCTTCTTGTGCAGTGCAGTACAACAGAAAAGAATCTGGGGCTTCTGTTTGATAGCATGTTGAATATAAGTCAACACGGTATCCTGGCAGCCAAAAGGGCCAGAAGGGATTGTCCCACTGTGTGCTTCACTTCAAGCACTGGGTGAAATTTTGGGCTGCAAAATATAAGGACAAAAAGTTATTAGAGAGCATGCAAAGGGTGGTGAAGAGTCTAGAGGACAAGGTGTATGGAGGAGAGCAGCTGAGGTCCTGTACTTTGCTCATCACAGTGCAGAGGATGCTCATGGCAGTCTGCATCTCACAGGGTGCAGATGGGCAGCGCTGAGTTCTGCTCTCTGTGACAGCCACAGGGCCCAAGGGAATGGCATGGAGCTGTGTCAGGGGAGGGACAGCTGGGGGTTAGGGACAGGGTCTGCACCAGAGGGCGGTGGGCATGGTACAGCCTGCCCAGGGCAGTGGGCATAGGCCCAAGCTGCCAGAGTTCAAGGAGCTCTTAGACATCAGGTTTGAATTTTGAGTGGTGCTGTGTGGAGACAGAAGTTGGACTTGGTGATCCTTGTGAGTCCCTTCCAACTTGGGATATACTGATTTGTTCTGTTGGTTGAGGAGGTGATGACTCACTATCCACCATGAACCATTCCAAAAGTTGGCTTGTCTTCTCAAGAGAAGTTTCTGCAGGTAATAGAGACTCCAGGCCAAACCTGTAGGTCTCAGGGCTCTGAGAATCTGTTTTCAGCCTTTGTCAACTGTTGGTCCTCTGCAAATGCAATTTAGGTCCTCAGCATCTTATCCTGGGCCTAAATTCTTATGCTTGAGGGGAGTTGTTGATTGCAAAGTCCAGATTTAATGTATGACTAACATCAGTTTGCAGTAGCTTGATCTGTTGCACTGATGCTCCTCCAGACTACCAGATCACCTGAACAGTTGGAAGAGGAAAGCTGTTATTGAATCTACTGTTGGATTTTTCACTGTTGATGCCTCAGGGAAAAAAAAAATAGAAAAGAAAAAGAAATAAATAAACAGGAAGCCTTGCACATTAAGGAAGATGAAGCCATTATAATCTATACTGAGAAATGAAAGTGCAACATCCTCATCACTCCCATTTCCTTTTTTTTAGTACCAGTGTGTCACTATGAAAGAACTGTATATGCACTAAAACCGTATCATCTATCATCAGTCCTCATGCTCTGCTCTCCACCCTAACAACTCCAGCAGTACTTGGACCCATAAAAGCAACTGTGAAGAAAAGCAAACAAGCCCACTTGAGAATGACTTCAGTGTGGGCTGAGAGGTATTTCTCCAAACAGTATCGTGATGCAGCTCAGAGGTCTCCTGGTCTCTAAATTGAGGTAATACAGGAGTGTTCCCTTCTGTTAAATAAATAGGTTCACCTTGAGTCCCTATCCCTCCTGTGAATCTATGCCATTGTGTTTAGGTAGGGCACAAGTAGAGTACTTATAAATGTCAGCACTTTATCTAGGCTGACCTGTGTCATTCTGTGATGTCTGAAAGAGAAGGGAAACAATAATTTGTATTTTGTAATGCATCTTTTACACACCCTCATTGTAGACAGGCTATTGAACACACTAGAATGGAGTTAAGTTTCTCTTCACTTTTAGTATTTTCCAGCAGAAAAATCTGCCAACCCACTGTGAGTGGGACAGTATAAACTATGGAGCACTCTATGAGAAGCCCTCTGTTCCATGGCTTTATCTCCTCTGATGCCCATTTGTAATCTCCCCAGAATTCTGGCAGAACAGAAAAGCAGCCTTTCAGCAGATATTGGAAGGACAGAGAAGCATTAGGTCTGCCAGCTCGTGGTGAGGATGCAAACTCCCTTCTCTGGGTCTCCAAAATAGTAGTCTTTTAGGACACAAACTTTATGCTTGAAGCAGAAGGGCTGTACGTTCTTGCCTTCAGTTGCAAGTTGCCATTGCTCATCCTTAAAAACATAATATCTTTCACATGAGAAAGGAGCAGATAAAAGAGCTTTGCCTTCCTCCCCCTCTGTTTCTACAGTGGAGCATCAAAGGTGCATCCAAAACATGGCACTAAGCCTATTTTTATTGCTGATGGAACGTTATGTGTCTGCCAGTAAGAAGAAGCACTGAACAAAACAAGCTGACAGGTCCAGTCCTTGCTTCTCTAAGGGAAAAACTGCTGCCAGAGAAAAGCAACATCCATTAGCAGGGCACCCCTGAACATCTCATCCATCAGGCCTGAGGAGACATGGCTCACATGGCAAACCCCAGAGCTCAAAGGAGTGCAGTCGCTGTTGAAGAGTGCCCCATCCTGCACAGGCTGCCCCACTGCCCATGCAGCCTCTGACTGCAGAGAGCTCCTTGTGGCTAGGTCCCTTCCAGTCAAAAAGGTGACTGGGCAGCTCATTCCCTCCTGTCATGGCTCCTGTGATGCTCTGCTTTCCTTTATCACCTCTCCATTAGTGTAGTTATCAGATCAAATTATAGCTGTATGGTAGATACTGGGTTAGCTTTCAAAGCAGCGGGGATGAGCACAAGGTTAATTACCATCTTACCTGCCTAGGGAGTGAATATGTTAACGATTTATTGAGCCTGCATTTCACTCAATCTCCCATGCAGAGCAAAGGAGAGACCTGGACAGCACTACACTGCTGTGGTGAAGGCAGCAATCTGCATTTGGCTCATTAGGGAACCTGGTTACACCTGTCTGAGTTTCAATGGTGCTGACATTTAGCTGAGCATGGAAATCCTCCTGACATGTCCTGATTCTTGTCCTTCCATTCAAGTTCATCTGCCTTATCCTGCTACTGGCTGTGCTCCAGCGCTTGGGGATCCCCAGTGTCCTTTGTCATGTGTGATAAGCTGGCAGCGTGAGGAAGAGGGAGAGGATGTGCTCTTCTCCCTCACCGCAGAATTGTCATCTGCATGTGAGATAGGAGCATCCCTTGTTCATTAATGTGATTTCAAAAGAGCCATGCAATTTCATTTGCATTACAACTGATGCTGGCCTAACAAACTGAAATGCTGTTTAACGAGTAAGCAGTCCAGACATTTTCAGTTACAATTTGATGATAATTTCTGTGATTCTCAGGCAAAATTCATGCTGGAATTTAATCACCATAAAGCCACGCGCTTAGCTGGAAGTACGCCCATTCATACTTCTGAGAGTTCGGCTCTTGGTTAAGTGTCTATATCACTCTTAGACAGTCTGAAAATGTCTTCTAAATTGTCAGCAAAGCTCAGAAAGCTTGAAAGAATAATAGGATTATTTCAGTTTAAATAGTGTTCTTGCTCTTCTAAAAGTTTGAGAATATTTCTGCAGGTCCCATTAGTTTTACTATCTACTGTGATTAAATGTTGGTCATCTTCAACAGCTTAGGAGTGTGGCAGAGTGGAGCTGTGTCAATTAATATGGTCTCTCTATAAAGCAATGCTATATTAAGGATGTTTGAATCACTACATGAAATTTTGTGCCTTGCTTACATAGTCTTGACAATATTATAGACTGCATTACAAACTACATCTATAACGCCAAATACAAATGAAGCTGTGGAGCATTTTTTGTTGGGTGAGCATTTAGCCACAAGGCCAGGGAGAAAGGCTGCAAGCCCTACACCCTTGATCTTAACAGAGCTCTGTGTGGTGTTTCCTTTGAATGCTTTAAACCATAATTACTCCCTAGCTTATGTGTGCTTGTTTTTTCCCAAGTTATTTATCCCTAATGAGAGGTTGTACCTGAGCCCAGGAGGAAGATATTTTCACAGTGGGAAGCTCAGAGTACATGTTACATACTCTAAAAAGGAAGTCATGAAGGCATGTTTAGTGTTTAGGGTATAAAACTGCTGAGGTACTGTTGGGGGGCTATGCAGGGTAGAAGGAATCAAAAATGATGGAATTTTGCTCATTTTGATTAACTGGAAGGGGTCAGACCATCTTCTGTCCCTATACAATGCCTGGGCAGTGAATCAAAGAGCATGGCCCCTTCCCAGCCTGCAAGCACATTTGCAGTGCAGCACTGTGCTTGGAACATTCTGGTGGTATAAACACAGTCATAAGGATTTGTTTATACCTTCAGATCCTTATATTTTTTTCTTTCTGTCTTAAAAGACTTCCTAGGTTTCAATAATGACATGGCAATGTACACTGGGATTCATTTGATCTTGTATTACCTAAATGTTAGGCTTTGATCTAAGCCAGTGTCTCGCTGTAGCCAATAGCAAAATCCTCATCCCATTCTGAAACTGCTAGTGTTAGAAGAACTGAATCTTACAGAGATTCTGTTTCACAGCAGAGAAATGAATGGTCGATGTTTGTGTTAGGTTTTATCCCTTTTGTTGACAAATGTGATCTCAAGCAAATCACTGAAGTTCAGTGTGTGTCAGAGAGCAATAATAAAGTCAACCTGCCTCTTAAACAGAGTTCTGCAGGACTGCAAACCTTTTGAGATCTCTGGCTTAGCAGAGCTAATGTGCAACTGTAAGGGATGGTACCCATTTGTAACTGTGACATGCCAGTATGAACACAGTTGAGATAAAGATTATATTTAAGGGAAAAAAATAAATGAAGAGGAGACTTAACTTGTAAATAAATACTATAATGTTGTAAATCTCCCTAGCAATCTACATCATGTTAAAAGGCAGAGCCCCTGTGCTGGCAAATGCTCTGTCTTATTTGAACAAGCGCAATGCATCAGAGGAGTTCAAATACGGAATGTTCTTGGGAGAGGTATATGAGAAGGGAAAAGTTTGAAGGAGAAGGAAGGGGATGAGTAGTACAACAGAAGTGGGGAAAAAAAGTTTAGACTGGGGAGAAATAGATACATGCAAACTTTTCTTTCAGTTATGCCAGTATGAAAATATTTTCCTGTCATTCCTGACTTTGGAGAGCCTGGAATTCTTTTCTATTATTATTATTATTATTATCATCATTATTATTATTATCATTATCATTATTATTATTTCCTCTTAGGAAACAAAAAACAGACAGAATCAGGAAAAGAAAGGTATATAGCACGGCCAGTAGTCTGATAGGGGCTTACAGTATTTGCCATTTTAGAGGCAGAAATGGCAACTCAGTGTATTTTCTCTCTGTGGAATGGGATGTAGTTTGGTTCCCTAAGAAATGAAATAGCTTATAATCATTTTCAGTTTGGGGCTCAACAAGGAGGTGAGAAATGTAGATAGATTTTAATTATCTTTAGTGAACTTGATGACCTGAAATTTAGTCAGGCATTAGAATCATCGAATAATTAAGGTTGGAAAAGGCCACAAAGATCATCTAGTCCAAATGTCAACACATCCCCATCATGCCCATTAAACCATGTACCTAGATGTCTCACCTCCTACTTTGCATGAACTCCTCCAGGAACAGAGACTCCACCACCTCCTTTTGCAGCCTGTTCCAATACCTCACCGTTCCTTCTGAGATGACATTTTTCCTGATATCCAACCTGAGCCCTGGTGCAACTCAAGGCCATTACCTCTCATTCTTTCCTTGTTAGATTTCTTCTGCATGTCTACTCTGCAAGTCAAAAAAGATCTGGATAATTCTTGGAAAGCAAGTAGATGAGCAGGTAAGGGATAAGACAACACAAGGATTTGCCCCGAAGCCTCAAACCACCAAGTGCCCGGGCCAGATTCACATTATTTCCCTAATAAACTTCTCTCACAGCAACTACTTGTGATAAAATATTAGCACAGAAGCACTACAGGATGAGGTAGATCATATCTTTTGTCCTTACACTCCGTACATTAAGGATAACATTTGGCTCTAAACATTAGACTGCAGACTTAGCAAAAGTTTATAACTACAAGATTTTGACGTACACATGAGAGAATAGTTAGGTTGTCTGTGGGTAAGGAAAAGGCCAGAGTCTAGAAAAAAAGTTGATGGGATAGGAGATGCAGTGCCCTTACAGAACACTGACAAAGCAATCCAGATATCACCTGCAAAACAAGGAGATCTGTGGGGGCTCGACTGAATCAACAGGAGATTGTAAAGCCTACAATTTTGCCCAAAGAGAAATATTAGGATGGCATTCGGAGAAGTGTAGGGAGTGCAGACAGAGCAGAACAAAATGCCAGTTGACTGAAACTGTTTCTGTTGTCTCATCTAATGTTTAATACCCTTTTCAAAGTGTGACACATACCAGCCAAAGTGTAGGAGGTAATTGTGTACCAGTGGCCCAAGTTTCCTCCCACATAAAACTGAGTGCTTTTACTTCAGACTATCCTCAGCTTTCACTGTAAGGATACACAGAATCAGTTCTTTACCTTTTGGAAAATATATTGATAATTCAAGAATGCTTTCATACACACATTTGTAAGTCTGCACTGAGCACACTGCGAACAACAGCTGATACAACAAGCTGTGCTATCGCTGATTTCTGAAAACTCTTGTTTGCTGGACTAGAATTCCTCCTCTTTAACAAAAGACTCACAAAGAAATATATATGCACTTCCACAATGATTACTTCTCACTGAACATACAATCATAAAGTGGCTTATGTTGGAAAGGATCTGATATTACCTACCGTCAGAAGTCCCACTCCCCTGACTCCTTTGGCAGATGCCAGTCAATCAGAATACTTTGCCTGACCTTTAAGTAGCCTTTCAAGAACACGTAGTTACCCTATCTGTACTGAGATAAAGCTACCAGCCCCGCTCACATACTGAGAGGAGAAGATATGGATACCTGGAGCCCACTCCTCATGACTCATCTTACTGAACTGCCTATTAGTAGAACTAGATTTACTGGTTCATGTTCCTAAGCATCTATATGCCATTTGAGCCTCTTGCCACCACCTATTCTTCACTGCAGTTGCCAGACCTGTGCATGCATCTTGCATAGGAAAATTCCAAAGGCATTTCATGCTATGGAGAGGCAATTGAATGAAAATCCAGATCTCCATTGTTTGTAATAGGATTTCAAATACTTGTCTCATACCAACTGTGTCTAAATCTCATTTGAATCTCACTAGGAGGTGGAAAGTAGATTTTACCCCATCAGAGAGACTTAGCACTGTAATTAGTACTCAGTATTCTCCTAGCTTTTCAATTTCCATCTTCCCTTAATACTTTCAGTGGTAGGATGGTGTTTGATCATCCCTTTTCTGCATTCATGAGTATGCATAGATCCTAACTGGAAGATTATTGTACATCTAGAAGTTAGCAATACCCATAGCAGCTAATTTGAGTAGGCACGGGCATATGCTACACTGTGCTGCACATACAGTGTGGCTTTCAGAGCTGTGTTATGTGGCACAAATTCTGTGGCTTTAGCATAAACTTAGCTGGATTTAACTTTTTTAAGGAGCCTGCAGGCAGCAGGCACAGTACCAGCAATTGCACCACCTGCACAGCTTTGCTTTTATCTAAAAGTAGAGCAAGAAATTGTCATGTGAAAATCCTTTAGGAATAGAATTATTTTCTTGTAAGGAAATTACAAATTACAGATTACGTATTACAGATGAACAAAGTGGAAAGCCTCTCTCTGTAGACTGGATCTCCATAGTGTACCATGAGAAAATACATCTGAACTCCATCTGATGATGCATGAAAGTGGGTTGCCCATCATCTAAAGGAACTTGGATGCTAGTTATTTAAGATTTACTTGCTACTGATATTCTTTTTCTTATTCTGTCTTACTCTGCCAGTTACCCTATTAAGATATGCTTTTGTTGGGCTTTTGTTGGGCATTCTCTTACTGAGATTCAGAAACAACCCTGCACCATCTCCTCTTTATTTTCACCCCTCACTCCAGGGACACTGAATAATACATTTATATCTATGAAAGACAAAGGCAAACTCCTTCAACATACTCAGAATTCTTAAGCAACCATCTCCATCAAACCTGTTGGGCAATAGACTGGGAATAAACATACAAAGTATGGTTTCCCAGAGAAGAGGTATTTTTTTCATTGTGGAAAAACCTTTTGAGTCTGTTTTGGGACGGATTGCTACAAATATCCATTGAATTAATCATATAATTCCATTTGGAGCAACTCTTTGTGGTCCTTATGCACTGTAGTGCTGTTGAAGAGCAGCTTCCAGATGTTGAAGTACATACCGGAGCAGAAGTTCAAAGGCAGAAGAAATATAAGTTGACGTGTGTTGTGGACATGTTCCAGAAGCCATTGATAAGATAGGTGGTGCTGGAGGGAATTGGTGTCCCAGTGCTGGCAGGCAGAAACAATAGCAACTTTGGCTAGACTCTTTAGAGGTAAGAAAATCACATAAAAATTGAATGGTGTTTTGTTTCAGCCTAGAGTTGGATGCAGTTTACCCATGTCTAAGAACTGAGATTGTGAGCAGAAGATGAGAAATCACTACATACAGAGAGTTATCATTCTAGGTTCACTTCCTTAGTTATTCTGAGTGGTGAGAGACAAAGACATGCATCAGAATGAACACAGTGGGTATGGTCTATATCAGTGATCTAAACAATATTAAGGAATATTCTGGGGCCTTACAACCTGTTCATCTGGATTGTTTCATTGCATTCAGTATAGATCTGGACAAGAACAATGAGCATTCTCTTAATCAGTTACCAAACTAAATCCTGGAATCAGCAAGGGCTCAGGAATGTTCCCAACATGTGTATGTAGGAGGCAATCTATTTTCGGAGAGAGAGAATGACTGTGTCATGTGTCTCTTTCAACCCATAAAACAGACGTGGGAATACTAGGTACGGAGTAGATTAGGGTACAGACTGCAGCTGACCTGCCTTCAGGTTTCACATATGGCCTCCATTCACTTTGTTCTGCTACTCAAGTTGAATTCTTGTTGATGATCCTTCCCATCCTAATGATCTACCCTATCACATGCCTAGTGTCCCTCCATATCCTAATGTCCTACCAGACACAGTCACGTGAAGAGTCTGAGGAAACCCCTGTTCTTGTTATCCTCTCTTCCTTGCAGCATCATTTGTTGACTAACAACAAAAAAGAATCAATGCGTGTTTGTATCAGAGATCATTTGCAAGTTGTCTCTTTGGACTGCAATTGTTAGTACCAGACAAGAGGAGATCTTGTAGGATCAAATCAATGTGTAATAGTACCTGAAGGGAGAGTGTAAAGAGGATGGTGCCAGGGTTGTGCCTGGTGTCAGGTCAAGAGGCAATGGGTGCAAACATAGAAGGTTCCCTCTGAACATCAGGAAGCATTTCTGCACTGTGCAGGTGATGCAGCGCTGCATTGATTGTCCAGACCTCCTCCTCCAGATTTTCAAGATCCACCTCAACATGGCCCTGAGCACTTTGCTCTGGGTGTCTCTACTTGAGCAGAAGTTGGAGCAGATGGACTGGAAGATCCCTTCCAACCTCAACCATTCTATGGTTCTATGATTCTGTGATACAGAAGCAAAATATCTCAAAACTGAGAACTTTGGCAGAAGATATCTGAGTGAATGTTAGATGTCTCTTTGAGGTGATGTGAGCTAACATAAGTGAGAGACATCTGGTAGGCACCTTGAAATTCTTTCATATTATCCTAGATAAGGAAGCTGAAAGAAAGAGAAAGAACTGCAGATGGAAAATTAACCACTGAAAGCCACTTTAACCTCAAGCAGGTGACTTTTATGTCTACTGTAAGACCTTGTAGAACTCTCAAAACTGTCTCTGATCTGGGAAAAACTGAAAAGAAAAAAGAAAGATGAATTTTTCAGTCATCGTTATTTTTTAAAAATCGAATGCATTTTTACCACTTTCCTCTTTCAGATATTCTAATCTTAAAAATATAAAAGTAAAATGCAGTGTTAGTAAAATATTTCTTTTCTCATTACTCCCCCTTTTATTATCATGAATACATCTGCCATATGTTTCTTGTTTTAAGCTTCAAATGCTGCAAAATTTTTCCCATTAAAGTTAGAGAACAAATATGAATTAAATAAAATTTGGAGGATAATATATTCTTGATATTATTTTCATGTTTACCATCCTAATATATTGGTTTATTGGAATCTCAGTTTTACTGCTTCTCCTTCAAAACAATTTTAGCTCCCTTTGAAGAAGAAATGATTTTAACTGAGATTTTTATCTTGAAAATATGTGATATTTTTGTCACAGGATGTCATACGCATGAAGATTCTGAGCCATTCTGCTGAGTCACTACCACAGCTGCACCATGTGGGCTTTATTAGTTCTGACTGAAAAAATAAAATAAAATAAAATAAAATAAATAAAATAAAATAAAATAAAATAAAATAAAATAAAATAAAATAAAATAAAATAAAATAAAATAAAATAAAATAAAATAAAATAAAATAAAATAAAATAAAATAAAAATACAACAGAAAAATAGAACATTTCACTGAAGCAGAGTACATCAGGAGTCAAGACACAGGATGCAGTTCCTCAGTGTGTTCATGCTTTGTTGGAAGATACATAGCTCATATAATTTCATGATGCCTAATATTAAATTGAGAGGAACTGTTGACTCCCTTGATAGTAGAAAGGCCTTGCAGAGAGATCCTGATAATTTGATCATAGAATCATAGAATCACTCAGGTTGGAAAAGACCTTAAAGATCATCGAGTTTAACAGGAACTGAACTTGATGATCCTTGTGGATCCCTTCCAACAAAATATCCAAGGATATTCTGTGATTCTACAATTTAAGGTTGAAATAAAAGCATGATGTTGGACTGTTCTCACACAGCATTTATGTCTGCTTTTTCTGTGTATGAACTGTGTGAATTTGCAAGCTCAAATAATACTTGATCGCCACTTCGATGTACCAGCATGATGCATGAACCCTATGTATACAAATGCAATAGTCTGAGAAACTAGCTGCAATCTCTTAAGATAGTCACTACAGCACATGCAAAATGAAGCTCATAAATTTTGTAAGTGGTAAATCTCATTTTTGGAGGTTACAGGTTGGTTTTTAGGTGCTTATAAAGACAGAGGGTGAAAAAGACTTCATCCACAGGCTTAAAGCTCTAGTTCCATGTATTTGCCTCTGAAATTTCAGGATATATTTCAGTGGATCTAAGTAAAAAATGTTAACAAAAATATGTCAGCTTTAGTATAATCTTTCTTAAAACTCACTCATTACGAATGTCCAGCATTTCTACGCTTTGAGAAAGTACCTCAAAATTAGTTGATCCTCTCACAACTAAGATGTGTTTTTTGAAATCACTTTGAATACCTCTTAAACTCTGTTCACTTACAAAGAGTAAGTGGACACCTTAAAAGTCTTGTGTACTACAAGCAATAGTGAAGGAACTCTAGGTGCTTACAACTGTATCTGGTATAAGCCCTAATGCAGTTATTGTCATCTGTTCTATCTCAGAGGGACACCTCACATATATAATCCCCACTGTGGCAAGGTGGTTGGAACTTGATAATCTCTGATAATCTCTCGATAATCTCCCTTCAATCTCTGCTTCCAGTGAACTGGTTTGTTTCCCCACATCAGGCAGTGCCAATTCACTCTTCCTCACCTCACTCAATGCCTGCTTGTCAACACATTTTCAATCTCTGAAGAACCCTGCACCAAGCTGTGAAAGTCATTCTGAGCACTCGTGGTATCAGCTGCCAGGTCCATGGAGGAAACTGTGCCACAGCCCACGCAGTTCAGCATTTCAATAGCAGGAGTGAAACTATCAGTGTTACCTGCATTACCTGGCATTAGCACACACCCCAAAATAATCTACAGGAAATGTTACCAGACTGGGTGATGTATCCTCAGTTTAATCTCTTGCCTTGGTGGAATTTGTCTTGCCAAATTCAGTTCTTGGTCAACAGCAATTTTATCTACACTGCATCATGTGGAGCTAGTTCAACAGCTTGGTCAGCAAGACTGAACATTGAGATTATCTGGCTGCTTCACCTTGAGTTCTTTGAAACATGCTTGTCTTGATTGTATTGACATACTTACATTGAGCACAGCCAATACAGATACGTACATTAGACCACTGCTTCTAGTACTGGTATGAATGAAGACAAGTATTCCTCAGACATCTCTCACATTTCCTAAGGTCTCCTTAAGGCAGAGTTCCTGACGAGTTCATTTGTCCTATCCACACTCTGGTAACAACCTGCTTTTTATATCTTTGCTAGTCTTCTTAGCCCTCACTCTCCTCAGGAAAGGAGATGGCTGGGGAACCATTCCAGTCAAGTGTCATTACAACTCCTCCCCTACAGGATTATTTGATGACACATTTCCTTGCATCCAAGGCTATGGAAGCCAAAAGAACATATGGTTGATAATTTATAATAAACCACTGGCAGTCTGCCTCTACGGATGTTTTAGCACATTGTGTGGACTTGATAGTTTGCAACATTTCCTTCTCAGACAAATAATTTCCTGCTAGTTAGCATTGGCTGTGTTGACAGCTGCAAGTTTATATGGGGAAAATGGAACATTTACATGTCATGAATAGTAGTAAAATGACTGTATAATAGAGTCTTAGGAGGTATGAGAGCTTGCAGTAAGAGATGAACTACTGGCCTTCCTGAGACACAGAGCTTTCTCTCATCTTAAAACACCAGTTGATTCTCTCATTCACACAAGTCCGTCTTTGGGATAGAGTATTTCTAGTTTCTAAGCTTAGCTACAGAAAACTTTTGCAAGTAATTCTGCAGGGACACAGATGATAGAACATTTCTGATCAAGTCACTGTTTCTTGCTCCTAAGCCACTCCTTGCTGGGATGAATTAATACAAGTGGTTGCTGGTTTTCTTGAAGGAGACTGCAGTGGGTGGAGGGGTATCTGAACAGTGCCACATGTGTAGGATCTATCTGAAGTAAGATGAAAACTGTGTCCCATGCATCCTCTGAAGGCATCTGTGTCATTCCATCCACAGATACTAACCTTTCAAATGTTCTTAAATCTATATTTTCCCTTTGCCTTTCTTTCCAGTGTTTCTACCTCTTCAAATAGTTTAATTATGTTTGAGTCACTTCCACCAAAAAAGTATGCAGCTGGCCTGGGGGCAGAACTAGCTGCCTAAAAAGAGGACTAGATTTACTTGAGATGCCACAGGTTATCAGGGTGCTATAGGGTATCTCCATCAAGATGAAATGTGTTACATGGGTACTACATAAGATCTACTGTCTTCTAGGTGGGCAGCTGGAATACAGGAAAATGCAGCCATGTGAAATATATCTTTGTTTATCTACAAAACACTGCAGCTCTCAAGGCTACTTTCATCTAACTCTTACAAATTCCTCTCGAGGGCCCCAAACTTAGATTTTCCTGTCCCATTGATATAGGTGGATATAAACAGAGAACAGTTACTTTTTATTTCTCAGCAATCTGGTACAAGACTGACTTATACAGAGACAGATACACCCCAGCAAGGTCTCAGTCAAAAGAGTGAATGCAGAAAAAATGATTCTGTTTATTATAGCTAGTTCAGTTGATTCCCACCTCCAGTCCGTCCCATCCATTCATTTCTGCTTCTGTTAGACTACCTGGGTTTTGCAAGGGACTTCTTGAATTTTATTTTAATTTTTTGATCTGGGTTAGTCCATGCTTCTTTATTCAGAAGCATGGTACAGTTTTATGAGCAGGTAAATCCACAGGAAGGAGAGAATGGTAACCTCAGATAATGGGGAGGGAAAGGCAAAGGAGGACAAAGAAGCATAGGTTGGTAGGGGAAAGCTGAGGGCAGGAGCTAGGAACTAGCCCTGAGCGCTGTCTTCAGAGATCTAGTCCTTTTGTTCATTTGCTGACACAAATCTGCTTCGAACAGATTGATATTTTCTTGCCTATTATTCAAACATGTAAAGCATTATAGAACTCAAACACAGAAAATTAATTTTTACCTGAAAAAGATTTCACTTTTCATTAATTAGGTCACTATTTTATATCACTATCTTATATCAAAAGTAATACCTCTTATTCATCTCCATAGAAGCTACCACAGACACAAAGAGCAAAATAATGCTATTTGATAGAGCAAATAATTCTGAGCTACATAACACTGTTTTTCAACGTAGTCACCACCATTAGTAATACATTTTTGCCAGCAATGAACATGGGTCTTCATGTTGCACTCAGAACAATCTGAGTGCAAGAAGTAAGCTGCTGTCGCTGTCACCCCTGCTGAAACACACACTCATAGCAGAATGAACCTTTGATTCACTTTGTTTTCTGAGAACAAAACTAGTAAAGACCTCTGGAGCTGAATGTACAGCGACTTACACTGAAAGTCAACACCTGATTTCTTCAGGATTCAAGCTAAGTTCATGGAAACCCTACATAGTTTGTCCTTTGTCTGGGAAGAGAGAAGATGAGAATAAGTTCATGCAATCCTCCAAGCAGGAACATATTAAAAAGCAAACAGTGAGAAACATAAAAAATAACTTAGAATTACAAAATTATATTTAAGATCCTGTTAAACAGAGGATCATCTGAGTACATAGGTCTGATGCCAGTGGCACTGGTGCAGTTGGCATTGTCAATGTCAATTCATATCTGCCCCTGACACCTCTTAAAGCAAATTGTCAGGCTGAGAAGAGGCTGAAGCCACTGATCGTGCATAGCTACAGTGCATTGGCAGTTTATTAAAATAGTCTCCAGCCTGTTCCACTCTATGGCTGAGACTACAAATCTATCAGGACGCTATTAACTGGTTTCCTGAGGACACTGATCTCCACTATTCTGCATAACTGGATGCACAAGAAGTTCAGCCATGAAGATCTAGATAGTATTATCCATCATTTAAATTGTGTCTCGTGGGTTGTAAGGTGGATATTAAATGCTACTGTAAAGCTTCGGATGAAATGAGCTTTGAATTGTGTATTTAGTAAACATCTCCCTTTACTGTAGTTTTTCATCCTTCTGACTTCTGCCTTCTACAGTCCATTAAAGGTTCTGAAGACACATGGTGTAACAGATAAAGACTGAAAAATCAAGGTATTTATGAAATTGGCCCTTCGTTTGCAGACTCTGCTCTAAACTATTAAGGTTTATTTTGAAACAGCATTTTGAGTGTGTAATAATGGCACACGTAACTTGTCAGGGAGGGAAAGTACTGGATTTCACCAAGAAAAAAGAAGCTTCTGAAATAGGATCTTCACTCCACTGAAAAGATTTGAAAAAGGTAAGGGATGAAAAACCCTGTGGCATTGCACCTTCCATGGATGACTGACTGCAGCAGGAATGAGGGGGAGCAGAAAATGTGATCGCGTTAGTATGATGTAAGGAGGCAGTAAGACATGAAAAATCTAGACAGAGGTACAGACATTGTTTTGAGACCAGTAGCACACTGTGGTAACAATGAGTGATGGTGTGTGGACTGGACTGCAAATGTTTTTAAACACTTTTCCAACTCACTTTGCCCCTCAGCTATGCTGTTTGCCCTCTTCATAGACCTCGATTTAGAAGGCTGAAGGTTTTCTGAATTTTGAACAGCACTTAATGCAAAGAAGCATAAAATACCATTGTTTGGTTAAGCCTTGTAAGTAAATTTAAGAATCTGGGGTTCTGAGTCTGTTTATCACTGTACCAGGTGTAGGTACCGGGGTGTAGGTAGCAGGAGGCTGTAGTATGGCCTCTATGAGGAAAGGCCATGTCTGCCCCATGCCACATTTCCAGCTGGCTCCAGCAGGCCCACTGCAGCCACAGCTAAAACTCTCAGCCCTCAAAACGTAAAGGGTGCTTCCTTGAAGGTCCTGCTTTTCTATTGAAAAGGGACCTCTTCAGCCTTCCCTAAGAACCTGATTCATGTCTGTCCTTGGAGCAGGAATTAATGTGAATTTCCTTAGGGCAGCATTCTATTCATCTTGCAGATAGCAGCTACATGTCTGTAAAGTGAGTGCAAGTTCAACTCTCTTTATAAATAAACCACTCCCTGGAAAAGTGGCCATGCACACCATTCATAGAACTGCTTGTTTATGGGGAATAATCTCAGTCCCCATCATGAATGGAGTTCCACAGCTCTGCCAACAGACACAAGCTGAGCCAGCCAGTGTAGCCCTGGACTTCTAAAGGCATCCAACACCTGTTACTGTTCAATCTCAGCTTGTCCCTCTAAGAATTATCCTGTATTCTGTTATCATCCATGGAAAATACCTGAGCACATTGCCAGCCATTTTCCTCAACCAATACAGCAACAAGTGCCCAACACAACACTCACAGACTGCACCAATGACACTGTAGGACACTGTTCTATTCTTTGTCCAATCTTCCATTTTTTCCCCTGGCAGAAGAGTAATTTTTGCCTCTTTTTCTGTTGTGATAACAAGGCAGACCCATAGCCTTCTGCTGATTTATCAGAGGTGAGTAGTTAACAGTTCATGCATGCTTACTGGTGACATCACAGCCTGTGGGACACCCTTACCCCCAGTCTAGATCCAGTAGATAGCACTTAGTCCTTGCAGCACATACACATGAGATAGAGAATGAGATCTTGTAGAGATGTTTGAGAAAATATTCAATAAGATAAGGCAGACTTCTGTGATCATGTACAGGGATCAAGAAGTCTTAGGATGCTGACTGTTTTATGTGTGAACAGCTCCTTTTATACCCTTTTTTGTCTTCCTTCACCTCATCGTTCTTCACTGTGCAGCCTTCCCCTCACATAACCCCTCATGGCTTTGTATGGCTCTATTGACTTCTGCATCCCTTCCAGGCTGTTCTCTGGGGTCTTTCCTGGTTTACACTCTTATCTGTTGCAAAGCTGAGGTTATTCTTCTTTAAGGGATGTCTATGGTTTCTTGATATTATCACCAATAACCACCAGTTAAAATGACAGGCAAGGTTTGTTTCTTGTCATTGTCTCCATGTCTGTTTTGCTAGGCTTGTCATTCCCTTTTTTTTTTTTCTTGGTTCTTCCCTCTGTCCTTAGTTTCCCAAATGACAAGAATTAGATAACCTTGCTGGAAATAAAAGTTTTCACACTCCCTCATGCCCTCTTTAATCACTGAGACCTAACAAGTTTGGTTCTCATCAATGCCTTCACTTTCAGTCACATTGTTTTCCCTGTGTATTCTATTTATGGATTCCTCTTTTTCTCACAAAATTATTTTTTTTTAATTTGGGCTCTTGACTCTTAAAGGAGCAGATTCTTTCCTTTTACAAACCCTTACAGATTTGGCATTCCCAGAGCATTAATGTATGCCTGTCCTTGAAGGAGGGACCTACTCCCCCTCCTTCCCCCCCCCCCCCCCCCCAGTAAATTAATGCACATCTACACTTAGAACAGGGACATATTCAGCCTTCATTCAGAATTCATGTGTGTCTCTCCTTGGAGTAAGGTCTGAGTTGGAAAAAAATTGTGACATATTTATGAATTTTGGTTGTGCTTTCTTATAAATAGGAAATATTTAAAATATGAACATATCTTTCTTCTGAGCTTGGTACTCAAACAGTGTTCATAAAGGATGGCTTGATGTGTATGACACATATTCCAGCTCTTTCCCTTGCTGTCTGGGCAGTACACAGCTTTCAGGGGCCATGCCAGTCACTAGGTGCTGCTACTGATGAGACATGGTCTGCACTGTTTGCATGTGCATGGAATCCGGTGTTACTCATAGTCCAAAATCTGTGCTACTCTGTAAATGGATACAAATGCTTTCAGACCTTCCAGTCTGAAACTTGTGGGTCTGAATTTGTACAGACGTGCGAAAACTTTATCCTGTAGAGAGCTGAGGGCAGAACTCTGTGATAATTTATGCTCTGTGAACACAGTTTAGTTCCAAGAAAAAGGGGAAATTCTCGATCTTTGTGAAACCACATTAAAATAACATTGTCTTAAAAAGCAGCCTTTTAGCCTTGAGCTTGATTTTTAACAGGAAACACTGGCAATGCCTCAAACATTTCTCCATTAATGCCCTCCTGAATTAATTAAGTAGGATAAGCACATTTTATCAGATAATTTGCAAAGAGGATGCTGATAAACTAATTAGTGAGGAAGCTAAGGAAGTAATTTATGAGGGAGTCCTGTCTTGGCAAGAATGACCTGGAATGTGCTCAGGATGGTGTAAAGGCTGGAGAATATTAAAATAATAGCCCATATATTGTTAGGTGTGTTAGTTATTCACACAGCTACTAAATATGATGGCAAAAATAAGACCTTCACAGTAGGTGATTGTGCAGTGGATGAAGATAGGCTATCCAAGCAAGCTTCTTTCTGTAGTCATTCCTTTGCAACAGCACTGAAATCAATGCAGTTGCGTGGCTACAGCTGAGGATAGCCTTTGGCATAGCATTCCAAGAGGAGTTAAGCTAGAGGTCAGTCACACAAACAGCAGTTACATCACCATATTAAATAACATTTGGAAACTGACTGCTCCAGAATCAAACGAGCAGTTCAATCAAAAGATAGTAAACTTCATGCCTCTTTTGCATGTGCTCTTGCAGCTGTGTACGTGAATTAAGTGCATAATTGTGTGTTTACACCTTACTTAAGTCGATTAAAATCTCAAGCATATTTTGTGTAAGTTAAAAGGTGAAGCAGAGAAAGATAAGGGTTGAGGGCTGGAATAATTTGACATGGAGGCCTTGTTGCAAGGTTGTGGTGGGTTGACCTGTGGGACATATAAGCCCCCAGCCATTCACTCACTCACTTACCTGTAGGGACTAGGGAGAGAAACAGAAGGGCAAAAGCAAGAACACAAGGGTGATAATAGCAGGGGTTTAATAAGCGCAGCAAACCTGTGCAAGAAGAGCAAAACAAGGGGTTTGTTCATTACTTTGACAGGCAAATGTCAGCTTTCCAGAAAGAAGGTCTTGATCATGTGTAACATTTGCTTCAGTAGACAAATGTTGTTGCACTCCTTTCCTGCTTCTTTTCCCCATGTGACATTGCATGGTATGGAATAGCACTCTGGTCAGTTTGGGTTCACTGTCTTTCTTGACTGTCTCTTCCCAACGTCTTGTGCACAGCAAGCTTCCTCACTGGAGATGCAGACTGGGAAAGAGAAAAGGCCTTAATGTTGTGCAGACATTGATGCATTATCAACACTGCTTTGGTCACAAACCCAAAATACAGCATCATATTGGCTTATGTGAAGAAAACTAGCTCTGTCCCAAACTGACCTAGCACAAAGGTTCATTTTTCCTTCTAAGGTTAATTGGTAGCATTGTGAATGCTATAGAATACTGCTGACAGACGCCTTTCATGACTCCTACCAAAGCCTTTTACAGCTCTGCTCACATTGATACCACCACAGCTTGCAGCTACAAGGGCAAGCAAACAAAGGAAGCACCATTAATGACAAACGGCTGGACAATGACATGCCTCTCAATTCCCGTATTTTGCTCTGAAGATATTTTGGTTACTTTACCATTCTGTTTACCCAAACTCAGTTAATCAAAATTCTTAATTAAATAAGGATTAGTTTTGCCCCTCAGGACTTCATAGTACTATTTCCTGGATCCAGAAGACCAGAATTCAATACCTGGACAGCTTCCCAGCACAAAGCTTACGGAAAGTCACACGGCAGCTTGCTGAAAGCTAGTTATGCTCTGGGTTCCCACATTCATATAATGTACAGCCAAGCTTGCTTTATAACTCTCATTTCTTATCAAGTGTTTAGAGTGTTTAAATCCCAGTCTCTTCATTACCTTAGTTAACAAAATGTACTAAGTACATCCAAAAGTGTTCTTCCAAATTTTGTATATTGTAATGCACTCGAGTTCTAAAGGACTATTCATCTGAATACTCTCTTTTTTTTATGCATACCTCAGCAGAAAAGAAAGGAGGTGCAGTATGTACAGTTAATGCATCTTCCACTAGTTGCTTTTATAGAGCACAGATTGCTTCTGACACTGAATTTCCAATAATGTTTTGTCTGGGGAAGTCCATGCTTTGTTCTTGTTTCAATTGAAAGCACATGAGATGATTCATCAGAAACATTTGTCGGAGAAATGCATTTTGCAGTGAGAACCATTCAATTACATGCTTTTGTTCCAGGAGGTGTCATCAGTGATGCTGTGCAAATAGCCAGACTTGTTTGTTTATTTTTACCAATGTCTCCCCAGCCTGTGTTGTATAAATCCATAGTTCCTACTTCATTGGTGAGCTCCACTGCCACGCTCCAATATAAACGAGTGAGACGAGGTTCTTTGATTATGTGTATACCCGGCGTGAGATTAAGACACAACGGGTCAAATGTTAGCCCAACCAGTTTATTACAAATACTAGTTGCTTAGGGATATGGGGAAAGGAAGGTGGGTGATAGAAAAGAGATGAAAAGCAAGGAGTCTTGTCAGAAAGCAAGAGAGATATAATCACCACCGTGGACCCAGCGAGGTTCGCAGTAGGACCGTTGATCTCAGGAACTTGTCAGGTCACCGCGGGGGATGGGAGATGGCAGCAAGCAGGCCTCAGGGTCCATCCTAAGTCTCTTCGGGAGTTCTCCTCAAAGAATTTTTCTTTGGGAGTTCTTCTCCCAAGTTCTTTTCTGGAAGTTCTTCTCCCCCAAAATCCTTAGTTCAGTGAGGGCCTTTTATCCCCCATTTCTCAGGTGTTTTTTCCTTTTCTCTTTGTTTGTGTGACATGTTTGGCCCAACAGATAAGCCAGCAGTGGATGTCGCCTTCATTGCCATGCAGGAGCACTGTTGTCTTTTTGTGGTGGTCAGCTTCTCCAAGCCGTACCCCCCCAGAAAAGACTATTTGCACCTACTTCTGCTTATCTTTACAACCATAAGCAGAGACAATGAGGCACCGTAACACCCACCTAGATAACCCGCAGTTATCAGTCAGAGTCTTGTCACCAGAAAAGGCCTTACGAAGCAAACTTTGAGACAAAGGAAATTCAGTTTCTGTCTTTCACACTCCACCAACATCTATTTTCCAGTGTGATGTTGTTGGGCATATTAGCACTTTCCCTGGGCCTTGAGATATCTTGTGTAGAAAATATATGGCAAAGGTGAACATCAGCAAAACTTCATCTAGATTTTAAAATAACAAAATATGATATTAGTAATCTTCTGAATTCCAGGAGATTATCCTGATAATAATGTCCAGAATGAACAATTTTGAAAGTGAGTGAAATACAGAACTGTTTTATCCTTATTGTCACATGTACAAAATGCATTCTTTTCTGTGCAGTCATTTGCCCTAAAATACTTTGAATAAATCAAACGCAATATATAAATCACATTTCAAAATACCTGGTGTTTAATGATCTACATTTTCTTGTCTTACCTTCTTTGTGGGAAGAACTCCACTTATGTCAGGCGAAATCCATTAGGGTTTTGACATGGAAAAATATAGCTGAAGTTTTCTGAAATTTTGCTGACTAAGTACACACCATGAAATTCTACATTCAGACATTTTGAAAGCAAAATTTTGAGGTCTATAGAGCAAATCTCAGCCTGTCAAATAACTTTTCAGATGTTGCACACACACTACATGAAAGTTAAGGGAAATAAATGTTCCATATGTTTTATATGTATTTTCAGGTTGAATATTAGGAAGAACTTCTTCTTAGAAGGAGTGGTGAGGCATTGGCACAGGCTGCCCAGGCAGGTGGGGAGTCACCGTCCCTGGAGGTGTTTAAGGAAAGGATAGATGAAGTACTTAGATACATGGTTTAGTGGGCAATACTGGTGGTATATGAACAGTTGGAGTCAATGGTCTTAGAGGTCTTTTGCCACCTTTATGATTCTATTTTTCACGCTTAAAATATTCAGATTGCT
Source organism: Cyrtonyx montezumae (assembly GCF_038088225.1). Classification (NCBI taxonomy): domain Eukaryota; kingdom Metazoa; phylum Chordata; class Aves; order Galliformes; family Odontophoridae; genus Cyrtonyx; species Cyrtonyx montezumae. Next base: position 7,608,879 of record NW_027071848.1, read on the forward strand.
TTCCTGCCCTTTCATACACATTACTAGATGCCTCAACAGTTGCTAACCCAAAGTGTTAGGTGTAAAAGTGCAAAAAACAAACAAACAAAAAGATCCAAAGCAATGACTTTATTCAAAGTGTCATTTTTAAGGAACAAGAATCTATATTAACAAATATTGTATCTCCCCTTAAGAAACTGCAGCTCTGTGCTTCCCTATGATGAAGTGCAATTGCTGGCCTTACAGGATGATGAGACTTCACATCTTGAAACTGTTACACTGGAAACATGTTGCTGTCTCAAAAATGGATCTTGATCTTTCTACTGTGGAGCTGATGTAGAGAATAATTCAGTATGTGGAGAACTCATGAATCTCTAAGGACAAACAGAAGACTGCTTTCTGACAGGGAGGACTTTTAAAAAGATAGGGTTTTGATCTTGCTTAGGAGACTGGAATATCCAAGTAGGAAAGAATTATCAAGAAAATGTGACAAGACACAAAGAGAATACACCACTTTTCTGCTTCGTGTGCAATGTAGCTCTCCAGTTTGATGCAGCAATGCTCATTTTTCTTGGAAAGTTCCTGCTGTGAAAAACCTTAGGGAGTTCATAGGCTTCTGTTCTCTGTTTCTAGGAAAGTTCCTTGTTGAACTGTACAAAAGAAGGAAAATAACACAGGCGTACACTGCAAAAAAAGAAAAGGATTTCAAGGGAGAGTGAAGTTATTGTCCGGTGGCAGCATTATACCAAAATGTACAGGAGACAAACACAGGAGAGAAGTGGCATAAGTGCTTACAGAATTCATTGATATTTCAATGTAATATCTCCCATTTCCTTTTGCAAAGAGACCACATTTTCCCTTGTCTTCATTTTATCACTGATGTCCTTATGGAAATCCTTGTTGCTTTTGATGTCCCTGGCCAGATTTAATTCTATCAGGGCCTTCACATTTCTAATCCGATTACCTGACTGCTCAGACAATCTGTCTGTATTCTTTCCAGGCTACCTACCCTTGTTTCCACCCTCTGTAGACTTTTAAGTTTGAGCAGGGATTCCTTGTTCATCCATACAGACCCTCTGGTGTTTCTTTTTCCAAATTCCTCTTCACTGGGATGCACTGAGCTTGGAGGAGGCGATCCTTGAATGTTAACCAACTTTCTTGAGCCCCTCTTCCTTCCACAGTGTTATCCATGGTCTTCTGCTTAGCAGATCCGTGAAGAAGCCAAAGTCCAGGGTAGCAAGTTTGCTGTGCATGCTCCTATTTGCCCTTAGGATCTTGTTTCATAGTCACAGCAGCTGAGGCAATGAGCTTCACATTCCCCACCAGGTGCAGTGTAGCACCTTTCCTCATTGACTCTTCTATCACTTGGAGAAGGAAGTTATTATTCCTAATGCACTCCAGGAACCTCCTGTATTGCTTATGCCCTGAAACTTCTGGGTGGTTGGAGACCCCCATAAGAACTGGGACTTGTGAACATGAGGCTGATCCTATCTGTCTATAAAGTCTCATATGCTCATGTGCAAAATTGTTCATTAGTGACATTATTTGTTTTCCTGGAGATCATCCAAATGCCTGTCATAAAACTGCTTTGGTTGGGATGACACTGAGAAATATGCAAAAAATATATTATTCTTCGTTCAAGCTTGCCTAAAGGGATTTACTGCTGTGTTGAGGAAAGTGCTGGCAGGGAAAGAGGCCTGTGTGAGAATAAGGGCAGGCAGAGACTATAAAGTACTCTGTGACAGAGAAAATAATCTCTAAACAGGGAATCTCATAGGCATAGAACTTTCTGTGTTCTGATGAAATGGAAGATTTTGCAGTAAAATATGCATGAAAAGAGAAAATAGAGCTGCCACCTCACTGCACACTGAACAGCTGTGAGTGCAGCCAATGCTCCCAGCATGTGTGTACCAAGCTGAATCCATCCTGCACTCCTTTCCTCTGGCAAGTCTTTCTTTTGGGTGGCAGCAGACAGCTTTGCTGATCAGAGACTTGTCTGTTCTTGGGTGAGTGTGTCAAGGCCATATCCCAAAAGCCTACCTGGTTTGACCTCACTTGACTGATCCCTTGCTTGACTAGGTGAAGGAAGCTTGTTGGGCTTTGGACACTTGCTGGACTAAAGCTACTACCTTTAAAAAACAACATAATCAACATTTTATTAGTCTGACTTCCTGCTTTTGAAAATAATCGGGTTATGTATCGAAGAATGTTTCCTTTCTCATGTTTTTTTTTTCCATGCCATGACTTTGAAGCCTGATGATAAAGGAAGTAAGATGCAGATGGCATTCACCAGTCACCGTGACCTAGGTATTTTAGCAAATCACTATACTGAGAGCAGCTTCAGCAGAGTAAACTTTTGTATTTGTATTCAATTATGACACAGTGCAGCTGGAGATTACAGATATGGACAGATGCTCACTTTTGTTGCAGCTTAATCTGATCTGTTTGAATATGGGTTTGCAGCACTGTGCTAGTTATATTGAGTAACTCTGGCTAAACTGACAGATAATAACTTGATATGGTGAGATTATTGTTGTGTTTGTAACAGCTCGTAGCATATAAATAGGGAAGTAGAAGAAACATTTACAGTGCCAGGTCCAGTTTGCTACTGTTGCAGACATTCAGTGCACAGAAACTTGCTCATCAACAGAACAAGCTTCCAGGTTTATACCAGCTGTGTGTTCATCTATGAAACCCTGTGGACTAGAGAGATTCAAGTAAGATTCTGAGCAGTGGAAGAGGATAATTTGAAAATGAGTCCAAATTGGAAGAGAGTAGAGAAAACGCTGTCTAATCTGGGAAAAAAGTACTACTCAGAAAAGCCAAGACACAATTCTGATTGACCAAGCAGGATATACTTAAGCCCACAGCTTTAGTGACTGATTTTACCAGCCACCGGGATATATGAAGCATTCCAGATGGATGGGGAAGATCAGCAATCAAGGGATGTATAAATGCATTATTGAAACAACAGTGAAAAGTAAATACTGTGTGTCAATTACATCATTTTACAGGGACTAGGTTTTCTTTCCCTTTTATTCAGACCAAAGTTTTCTCATATCTTGTTCCCTTATAAATCTAGTATGCTATAAGCTCCTTTGCACAAATTTCAGAGCAATTTTGAATAAAAGTAATCTATTTAAACTCACTTATTGCATCCCATGGATGTTATTCTGTGCTGGATTTTTTTTTCTCTGTGGTTTTAGTCTTTAAATCTATATTTCTTTGGAATGTACTGTATTTCTAATAATGCAGTGTAACCAGTCATGTCCAAAGAAGGGCAACAAAGCTGTGAGGGGTCTGGAGCACATGTCTTATGGGGAGCAGCTGAGGGAACTGGGATTGTTCTGGAGGAGAGGAGGCTCAGGAGACATCTTATCACTCTCTACAGCTCCCTGACAGGAGGTTGGGATGAGGTGGGGGTTGTCCCCTTCTACCAGCTAACATCAATAGGATGAGAATGAACGTCCTTAAGTGGTGTGAGTGGAAGTTCGAGTTGGATCTTAGGAAAAATTTCTCCTCAGAGTGGTGACACATTGATACAGGCTGCCCAAGGAGCTGGTGGAGTCTCTCACTGTGACTTCACCACTAATGTCTCAGGAACTGTGGAGATGTGGCACTGAGGGACACGGTTAGTGGGCATGATGGGGGTGGGGTGATGATCTGACTAGATGATCTTAGAGGTCTTTTCCAACCTTAATGATTCTCTGCTTCTATGAAATTGCTTAAGTACCAGTGAGTCTATTTATGCAAGTTGCAATAGATGCAAGACATGCAATGGCCTCTCTTGGTGCCACATGGACTGCCCTTAAAGCCCACAGTTTGACAGGCATGTGTGTTTAGAGAGTGGTGGTAAAGCAGGTAGACACACAGAGTATCTCCTAATATCAGCATCAGCAACTAAAACCAGGGCTCCATTCAGGCTTTGAATTGCAGACAGAAACTGCTCTTCCCTTAGTAGGGAAAGACCCCTACGCCTGGAAGCTGCTGGGAAAGTGCTTGCACTTAAAGGGCTAATGTGGAGATGAAGTAGGCAGCAGCTTTCTCCAGCGGTGACAAGACTGCAGGTGCTTAGGAAGAGAAGGGAAGGTTTGGAAAAGGAATATAGGATGCCCTGGCTGAAAGATGAGAGAAGAAAAGCAGAGATGGGGTTGAGTTTGGAGATGAGGGCAAGTGGCCAGGACAGGGTGTGGGTGCTCAGGTACATTTTCTTTTTAAGGGGCACATGAGAAAGCAAGTGCTGTCAGTAAGGTCGTACATGCCTGTCCATCTCATGTCTAAGGACAGGGGATCTCCAAGGATGCTTTGTAAGGAGCAGCTGAGGACACCTTCCTCTCACTGCTGATGCCAAGGAGCTGCTTCTGCTCTGGGAGACAGCGTAATTCAGATAAACAATTTTGTCTTCTTGAAGAACTTAATTTTACTGCGTTGTGTTTGATAAAAAGTATTATTACATCCTTTCTTTCCTCCTTCCTGTAAAATAGTTTTTGAAATCTGTGCAGCATTGAGTTACAGACATGAAGTGATGGAGAAGCTGATGACTATAGCTTCTGGGCCTTGTGGACTTAGATGTAGATTCGTGTGTAACTGTATATTTTTCTTTAAGAATTATAACCGGACTGACTGCTACAATAATGGTCTGACTGCTAATATTTCAAAGATACTAAAAATAAATTACTGAGTATATATATTTACATAAGCTGTGCCTCTTTTTTCTTCATAAATAAAATTGTAAGCATTAGTGACAAGAGGTAAAAAAGGTACAGATGAGATGCCAGGTCCTACCTTTACCTTTGTCCTTGAAAACGAATGCACTGTCCTAGCTGTGGACAGTATTTTTTTTAAACTCTTCACTTAGTCCACACTAATTCTTTTACTGTTATTCTAGAAGAAGATCTTCAGTAAGTTTAAAGTACTTGAGTTTATGGCAGAGAATAGGCTGAAGAAGCATTTCATCACTGCTACATCATGAATGAATGAAATTAAGAAAGCAAGAGTTAGAATATAGAATCATAGAATCACAAGGTTGGAAAGGACCTACAGGATCATCTCGTCCAACTGTCCACCCATTACCATTGCTACAACAAGCTACTAAACCATGCCTTGTAGTTACTCATCCAGACGCCTCTTGAACACTGCCAGGGACAGCGACTTCACCAACTCCCTGTGCAGGCCATCCCAGTGCCTGACCACCCTCTGAGAAAACTAAACATTTATGAACAAAAACACATAGTGTCTGCTTAGAGTAACCAACTTCCCAGCATTTCTGAAATGACAGTTTTGTTGCAGTGATAAAACTACTGAGAGTTAATTGTCGTTCTGCAATTGCAAAGTGCAGGGCAGTATTCACAATACACCAATTGGAATCACTGTCACAGTTACCAGTACTTATTTTCTTCATCACTTGATAGGGCTGGTTTTCATAAGTGATGACTCTAAGAGATGATGTAAGGTTTATGTAAATTTTACCTTTAATGAATTATATCAGTTTCTAGGGTGCTATTGTTTCTATGTATCTTCAAAGGGGCACAGATATTCACCTTTCCAAGTATTAATTCTGCAAGGTATATACGTGCTGCTGATTCTCCATAGCTTTGCAATTCCTTCAGGAAGTGGAATGTATTAAATGTAGGCCTATATCCTGCTATTCCCTGGTAAGGAAAAGCAACTCCAAGATTTCATGCTCCTTCCTCTGATTTCCTGTAGTCACACAGCAGTTAGACTGCAGATAAAGACTGAAGAAAGACTTGCCTCCCATTTTACCAGACAGCCACTTACTAATCATAGAACAGAATCATACTGTGAAGACACTTGGTGATGGCATTTTTTGTTTTGGTTTGTCTGTTTAACAAATGCAAATAATCAAATCCATGTAGGCATATCTGATTATATGTATAAAGAAAAGAAGAAATAAATTCATTAATTCCTGGAAGGTTTGGAGGCAGCTTTGTGACTGCAGTAGACCATCAGGGTGAGTTTTGCTGAACATGCAATGATTAGAGATCTTCAGAAAGAGGCACGCTGTAAGGTAGTGTTTTCCAGAGCACTCAGAATAGGAGAGCATGCAATTGAATGGAAATAGGTTGAAACAAATGTGTACTTCAGTATGATGACAGACTCTCCTGGATATGTGAGAAAGAAACTGCCAGTGAGCATGGAAAATTAAAAAGTATTGTGATGCTTATTAAAAAACTTGCCAGCCCACACAGCCTTACTTGTCTCATACACTCATCTGATGCTTCAAATATGCCTCATTCTGCCTACTCTCCTGTTCTCCTGGGCCTAGCAACTCGGCTAGGAATTTTTAATGTTTGATTACTGGATGTATCAAGTAGAAGAGTGCTTTTGTTGCCTGATGACTGTCAACAACTTGAGATTTAAAATTATTCTGAAGTCAGTATTAAGACCACAGATATTCAAATCACTAGGACTTTTTGTGTGCATAAATGTGGAGATGCGGTCTCTATTAAAAAACGGCCCATGTAATAGCCTGAGAAGGAAGGAAGGGAGGAAGGGAGGAAGGGAGGAAAGGAGGGAGGAAGGGAGGGAGGGAAGGAGGGAGGGAGGGAGGGAGGGAGGGAGGGAGGGAGGGAGGGAGGGAGGGAGGGAGGGAGGGAGGGAGGGAGGGAGGGAGGGAGGGAGGGAGGGAGGGAGGGAGGGAGGGAGGGAGGGAGGGAGGAAAATAAAGTTTTGGCCAGTGAATGATGTCACTTTCTTTTATTTATTTATTTATTTTTTTTATATATATGTAAGATGCTTTTGTTCTTATAACTATGAGCAGGAAGATTTCTGAGCCTGTCCCCTGCTGTGTGTTAGCTCAGGAGTCCAGGAAGTAGCCAGCAATTATCCATTCTCCACACAAAGTCTTGAATTGCTGTGACAAATTACTATTTGAAATTGAGTAACCTAGTAAACCCTGAAATAGCAGTATATTGTTAAGGCAGTACAGGCCTCCCACACAGTTAAGAATAAAAAATCAGTGTGTTTAAACAAAGAAATAGGTCGAGAAATGGGTGGAAAATGGTGGTTGGAGGTCAGTAATTGGGAAATGGGAGAAAAAGGGGTGGGTGGGGAGAAGAGCAATCATCTTGTATTTCAGTGATGGGTTTCTTCATTCTCCCCACCACAAGTCATAACTTTGTTGAAAACTATGGGCTGCACTGCTTCATCCTCTTCCTCCTCCATTTCCATCAGGATTCAGTGGTTCACATCAGCACTGCCCTATCACCTTTTGTTTCCTGCTGGAACTTCTTAATGGGAACTGCCAGAACTACAGAGCACAAGATGTACCGCCAGCAGCAGGCTGTCTCCTGCTGGCTCACGGGTATTGCCAACAGTCCCTTGCCCCTCTCCATGCTCTTTCCTGCACTGTTTGGTCATGCTGACTTGTAGCAAAATTAGATCCCCTAATCTGCACAGATGGTGATGTACAGATGCAATGGTACCACAAGCCCCAAGACTGATAAACTCCAGTGCACACAGCTGTTCACTTAGTTGGCAATGTAGTTCCCCTCTGTTTAAATGAAAGTCATACAGCTTGCTCTATCCCCATCCTTCTCCTGTGTTTATCCTTTCCAACTGATCTGTTTTCTTTATGCTAGCCCCTGTGGCCCTTTTATCACCTTCCACTAATGGCAGTGCAATGTTTTTACATGATCTTTGGCACATTCCTAACCACTTAATTTAATCCATGTACTTCATCCCATGTACTTTCCATTTTATTTTGCCATCATTCATCATGTAATTTTTAATGGATGAACAGCTTTCACTAAGTATGCATGCAAGATCCATGTGTTCAATTCATGCTGGTTATCTGTTAAGTAAGATGTGGATATCTCCCAGTCTCCACCACCATGTTAGGCTGCAGATACCTTGTGCCAGTCTTCAGTATCTCAGTAGGTCTTTAATGGGCTTCTGTAATTATCTAGGTATTTATCAGTCATTACTTTAGCAGCACAGCTATAATAAACAACTTTTATGATTCTGGAACCTGGATGGCACCATTCTAGTCCTCCACTAAGCCACTGGGAGACTCCCTAACAGCAGGTCTGCTTCCCTCTCTTTCAAACTTATAGACTGCTATCGTCTCATTGAATTCAATTTTGACTTTATTTTCTTCAGATGCAACTTTGCTGGCGTTACTACTTTTAAAACAAGTTTAAATCACATTTCCCAGAGAGGCAATGGATGCCCCAGCTCTGGAGACACAAGGCTGGATGGGGCTCTGAGCTCCTGGTCTAGCTGTTGGCATCCCTGTTCATTGCAGGGGGGTTGGAGTTGGTGGTCTTTTCCAACTCAAATGATTCTATAAGTGAAATAATTTTTGAGCTATGGCAACTGAACTATGTGATAAATATGCACAGAAAACAGAAATTCTTCCTCTTCTGTCTTCCATTATCTATCGTTCTACTTACCAACATGACTATGTGTGTTGCAGTGAATAATTTATATACACCACGATTTCAGTCACTTAAAATTGTTCTGACCTTTTATCTTTCTGATTATCTTTCTACATCATTATTTTGTGCTAGACAGTACTTAAAATCAAAGAACTGAACTATAATAACACTCAGAGAAATGACTAAGCCAAACAATATATATATTTGGGGTAAATTATGCAATAGCACTTGAAAGTTTTTGCCATAGACCGTGGCTTTCATGTCCAAGTTGATGGCCAGTTGCTGCATAAACATGGGGAGAAGAGGTGGTACTTGCTTTCCCAGAACAGAAGCTACGAATGGGATTCATCTTTTCCAACTAAAAGCTAAAAGCTAATTTGAGACTAAGCCAGTAAAAGAGAGATTAACATCCCAAGAGGACAGTTTGTCCTGTTCCAAGGAGAGCTGAATTGACCACGATGGATGACATAGGTCATTCTCTTTCTCCCTGGATAATAGATGACAATCCTAAAGGAGACACTTGAAAGCAAAATGAGTAAAGTTATATAGACAAATGCTATCTAAAAGGCCTCAGTATCTGACATCCCTAGCATTCACTGGTTAACATTTTTGAAAAGTTCCATCTGCTAAATTCTGTGCTTCCTAAAATCTTGTATAAAGATGAGAACTCCTGAAAATCAACTTTCCCCTGTTGGCAGAGGTACAGAGCAAGATTGGAGAAGCTCCTTATAAACAATTCTTCAAGTTACTTAATCTTTTCCTGCTCCTGAACACTATCCTATTAATAAAGAATATTTTAATATAAAATAATAATTCACTTGTTTGCTTCCTGACTCTAAGCATTAGCAGTCTTCACAGCTACAAAAGCTCCATAAAGTGGAGTTTTGTAACATAAACAACATAAAATGAGGGACATCCTGCACTGCAGAACAGTCACCATGGGCTATGGTTGTTTCACATGCATGCACACAGTGATTTCTCTAGCCAACAAATAAAGCATCCTTCCAGCCACTCGGGGAACAATATTTGCCCAGCTTTACATTCAGTGTGGGTTTGCTGATATTTACAGAGTTTGTTAATCATGAAGGAAAAGAATATTACTTTGCAGTATCTACACCTAAACAGTACTTATTTCCAGCTGGGTTAGTTCATTTTTTGTCAATATTCTGTAAGAGAAGGCTAAACAAGAGGACTGGAACTTGCATTTTGACCTTAGGGCCTTGTAAAATATTATATAAAAGTTAGATATAGACTTGTCAGAATCAATTAAGAAGCAGCATCAAAGTTAGAAGGCTCAGTTGAGCTGGTAGCCCGCCCACACAATAGTGAGTCATTTGTGCCCCATCACCAACGAAAGCGTGCATATAAGATATGTGGAGAGTGCGTCATGCACATTTAGCCAATGGGTGCAACTCCACTTCTGGACAAAATAAAAGTACTCATTTCAATTTCTTAACTTCTCTGAAGACTCAAATGCCCAGTGCCCAGCATGCCACACTGCCATTTCAGAAACAGAAAGAAGTTACTCTTGCTTTTCTCAACCAGATCAATTATGCATAAATGCACCAGCAAAAGAAAATCAAAAGAATTTTTAGGGTTGCCACTTCTGAGTGAATTGACTTAAAACCATTATTAATTCAAATGGGATATAATTTAATATTGAGAGTAGAAAAATAAAACTCTGTTTAATGAGCAAGCAGTGTAAACCAGAACCTCGGGGATCTGGAGGTATGCAAACACAGTACGTGCTCATCAGTGATTATCAATGAAAATAACAATATTCTGTCTTAATCAACAAGTAAGGTTTGGTTCAGATGCCCCCACAAAGACATGTAATTGCACTGAAGACACACAGATGTGCAGCCTCTCAAGCCTGGGACAGGATCTGAAGAATGACTGCGCCCAGCAGTTACGCAGAAGACAATATCTTACATGCTATTAGTTGTTGATGTATAGTTGTTGATGCATAAAAATAAGTGAAGCCTTATCCTATAAGCAAATACATGATTTTGCATTGATTTATTTTCAGGCAGGTAGAAGTAGAACTGAACCCCAAATTATGTGCCCTCTGTTAGAACCCCACAGACTCCCTCTGTTAGGTCTGGTGAAAGAAAGAATGAGGTGAAGGTACAGTCCATGTGCCATAGGAGGTCCTGCTTCTGTCAGGGCCTTCTAGAGCAGCTGTGACTTTCAAGTTTTGGCTTGGTTCACTTGTCTGCAAGGATCTCGTGGCAGAAACTATTTCAACAATGGAAATGTGGAAGAAAAACTAGTGAAAAAAAAAGCAAAAGGTCATCTCCTGCCTAGCTGGTCTAGTCCTACTCATCAGTAGCAATGGCATGAGTAATGAACATGTGAACTGAAGTGCAAAGGGCATCAGAGTTTAAGAACAATTTCTTTCTTATTAATCGGTGTTCCACTGAGAAGGAAGTACTGCTTTATGGACATGACATGGACTACAGGTTAGATTAGACAGCACACAAGCAATGTACTCAGGTAAAGTACTCAGGGAAAACAGGTTGAGGATGCTGAAGAAAATTCCACTGAGTTAAACAGAGGAGAGGATGGTCTTTTGATCAAAGTGTTAAAATGGGTTCAATCTTTGAGTAGTTAGATTTAATTATTGATTGTGATTCCTTTTTCTTATGATCACAGGCAAGTTAAGTGGAAATTCACCTTGAGACTAAGACATCAAATTACAGAGTGTCTATGTGAGAGCTCTGGTGCTCATAATTTTGCCCCCAGTATGAAATTCATCCAAGGGAAATCTCCTGAGAAACCTGACACATTTACATAGGGTTGGCCACCTATTTCTAGTGAAGCACTTGGATGTCAAAGGGAATCTCAGATTAACCTAGACATCTGTATTGAAATAACTGAACAGACTTAAGTCTAAGTTTCCAATACAATCAAGGAAATAACTAAGCATAATTACAATCAGTGAATGAACAGAACAGTGAATGAAGGCTACAAAGTAATTTAGTGATATCTGCTGTAGGGTGAACATCACTGCTCCCTGTTCTTATTAGATTTCTGTGGGAGTTCAGACACTTGGCTCAGCTCTGCACAAGTACATTCAGAAGTCTGCCTCTGGAGCTGCATCCTATTTCATTTTGGTGTGTTACATTTCCCTGAGTATAGATGAGGACAGTAATTGCTGCTCTTTATCAGTGGCACTGGGGAATACAATCATTACAACATGAGAAGTATTGGTGTCATGGTACCATGAGTGCTATGAGCAGCTGAAGAACACAATTTAGGCAGCTTGTATTCAGTAAGCTCACTACTCAAGAGTGCTTATAGCTTTTATAGGATGAGATGGAGATGTTATGTCTGTAACATACACAGATATCTAGAATTCCTTTCTTGACAATAAATGAGATTAGAAGTGGATCAGATAGTCTGTCAGATAGTCAAGTCTTCCAGTTCCTCCCTAATTTCCTGCATCTCCAGGCCTTGCCCATTTGCAATGTGTCAGACTCATTTGTGACAACACCCATAGTTGTGATTGATTGGATAATGCCTCCCATACAATCACAGCACACAGCCTGGGAGAACTCCTGATTTTTGCAGATGTGAAGTGTAATCTATTTTTTATTTCCATTCAGGACACATGGTGAATAAAAAATTCTGTATGATTCTCTGTTGAAAGATTCTCTACTTTTATCCCCCTATCATGGTTCAACCCCTTACACTAAAGGAGACAGAACATGAAAATTTGATATGATGATGAGATTAAGCATTTTCCCTCTAATTGCACTTCAATCATCTTCTATTGAAAGACTCTTGTTATTTCCTCATATTATTAAAATAACATGACAGTTTTAGTAGACCAGTACTCAGGCAATCTACTTCTGATTTTCACTGCTCTTTCTGCACCTGGGTACGATAAGAAAGAGAAAAATCACAACAGAAAGAATTGTAAAATCTAAAATTGTTTTATTATTATTCAGTGGAAACAGAACTTTTCCCTGTGTACTATGTCCAGTTTTGGACTCCTCAGTACAGAAGTGACATGGAGCTGTTCAGCGCATCCAGAGGAGGGCCACAAAAATGACCCAAGGGATTGAACACCTCTCCTATGAAGACAGGTTGAGAGTGCTGGGGCTGTTCAGCATGGAGAAGAGAAGGCTGCAGGGACACATGAGAGTGGCCTTTCAGTATCTAAAGGAGGGCAGTAAGAAAGAAGGGGACAGACTCTTTAGCAAGGTCTTTGGTGATAGGACAAAGGGAAATTGTTTCAAACTAAAAGAAGGGTTAGACTGGATATAAGGAAAAAGTTTTTTTACTATGAGTATGGTGAGGTACTGGCACAGGTTGCCCTCAGAGGTGGATGGAGTACATTCAGAGTCAGGCTGGATGGGGCTCTGAGCAACTTCACTGTGTTGTAGATGACCCTAGATAACCCTTAAAGGTCCCTTCCAACTCCAGTGAGTCTATGATTCCATGATTCCTAGTTATACTGCAGTCGTATTGCTTCATTCTACATACTCTTTTCATATTCAAGCTTAATGGCTTGCAGTAAGAATGCTGTAGTTATCAGAAATCTTATCTGAAATGGAATTCACTTAAGAAAGACAGGGAGAACATTCGACGGAGAATGAATTTGGCCAAGTACAAGGAGATCCGGAATTTCTCCCTATCTCCCTTGTAATTATATTTATGGAGATAAGCAAAAAAAAAAAAAAAACACAACAGAGACCACAGACATGAGCCAATACTTCCTGTATCTGAGAGGAATACTGACCCAGTGCTTGCAGCATTAAAATAAAATGAACCTTCTTTGAAAAAAGACTGTGTAACCCTGAAAATTAATGTCTAATACTGACTAATAACTCAGAGGTCCTGATTCCAAATCTGACCCTGCATAACATCTAAAGAGTCTGATTAGCAGAAATCTCACTCAGCTAGATACCCACATCTCAGCTGGCCAATGGAAAGAGGTGAGTGTTTCCAGAAAAAAAAATCATACAACCTGCTTAAGACATGAAATCAGAATGAGGTGAACTGCTGTCGTGAAGGGCTTCAGTACTGACTGCAGGGTGAAGTCACTGTGACAGACTCAGGTGGGAAGGCCTGCAATGTGGACACTTGTAGGTAGTCAGATGAATCCTTCCTCCATGGACCAAAAGAGTTTGCAATCCAAGGACAGGATGAGCAAACAGGCAAGAGTGAGTGCAAAAATGCTATAACACAAGTAGTGATCCTGTTAGAAGTATAATAGAAAATTGATCAATCCTTAATTGCCCACATCCTTCAGTTATGGAATTGAATTTTGTAGACTTTCCCTTCTCTCATGCGTTGTTTGTCTTGTCAAGCTCCATCAGTCAGTGGCAGAATTCTCCTTGGATTTAGGGGGCCCTAGGCCTCCCTATCAAAATTTTGGCAAAATTAGCCACGGGCCTAAGGATTTTGTCTTATAAAAAATTGAGAGCTGATTCTAGTCATCTTGAGTATCGTAAGAGTGGAGTACAGAAAAGCTGGGGAAAAAAAACCATCAATAGTAAAATTCTAAAGGCAGCTTGGAGTCTATCAGGGCCTACACTTATTTATGGCCAGTACTACAATTTACAATAACATAAAGATTTTCACAGATTTTTAGGCATAATATAAAGTACATTACATAATTCAGAAAAAAACACAACAGAGATTCTTGCTCCTTTTCATCAGTCCAAGTGCTTTTTCTACTTATGCATAAACTTTGGATGTCACTAAATGATTCTTCATGTTCAGAAATTACTAGACATTCATAAGATGTCTCCAATGGCGTTTTCTTCACTCAAAACTTTGTGAGGTTTTTATTTTGTTTCAGAGAGCACATGGAAGACACTTGATGGTCCCTGTGGAAGAGGCCACATGCTTCAGTCCATGCTGTAGATACCAGAAGGAAGGTGCAGCAGTGAGATTTTTCCTTCCATATTCCTTTAAAGCATCACACTGCAACAGTGAAGGGATGTATTGTTTTTCTGATGCAAGACCGACCTAATGGTTTTACAGTCCACAGACACTCCACTAGAGACCCCAGAAGGATGCAGGTTGTCACGGGAGGAAGAGCTGTCCTGAGAGTGTGAGAGCAGTTGCAAGGATGCCTGAGCCCTGGAAGGACTGCAAGCAGTCTGGCAGGGAGTCTGCCAAATACAGAAGGTAGGAAGCAGACCAGTATGTAAGGGCAGAAAACATGCTGCTGAGTGCATAGTCCCTGGGTTGGAATGGAAAGATGATCACAGAATCACAGAATCACAGAATCACAGAATCATAGAATTACAGGTTACAGAAAGAACCCCAAGAGATCATCAAGTCCCACCCCCTGCTAAAGCAGGTTGCCTACAATAGGTCACACAGGTAGGCACCCAGACAGGTCTTGAAGGTCTCTCAGAGAAGGAGACTTCACAACTTCTCTGGGCAATCTGTTCCAGTGCTCCATCACCCTTACTATAAAGTTCTTCTGCGTGTTAGTACAAAACTTCCTATGTTCAAGTTGTAGGCCATTGCTCCTCATCCTATCACTACACACCACCAAGAAGAGCCTGGCCTCATCCACTTGCATCTCACCTCCCTTCAGATATTTATAAACATTGATCAGATCCCCTCTCAGCTTTCTTTCCCCTAGGCTGCACAGATCCAGATTACTTGGCCATTATCATCTTTGAGGCCTTCTGCTGGACTCCTTCTAGGGGATCCCTGTCTTTTTTTGAGCTGAGGAGTCCAAAACTGGACACAGTAATCTAAATGTGGCCTCACCATGGCAGAACAGCAGGGCAGGATCATCTCCCTTGACCTGCTGGCCAAGTACTTTTCAATGCACCCCAGGATGCCATTGGCCTTCTTGGCCACCAGGGCACACTGCTGGCTCATGGCCAACCTGTTATCAGGCTTGTATTTCTCTCCCCCACTATTATAAACATTCCATGTTTAATTCCTGGGACGTGCTAGGAAGTGGGCGCTACTCCCTTTCAAACACGTAGTTTCTGTTTATAGAATTTTGCTTTGAGGTCAATGTCCCCAAAATCCTGCTTTGTACTGCAGCTTGTGTATTCCTAGCTCATGCTGCAGAGTTGTCTATGAGGATTGACTCTGCTGTAAGAAGGGACCTTACATTGTTTATAATATGACCATAGATCAATATCTAAGTATTGGATATTGTAAGAGTAAGGAAATTTTTTTTTCACTGCTCTCCATTGTGAACAGTTTGATACACAGACAGGAAGAATAGATCTTCCATTCTCCTGTCTCTTTCTGTTTTCCTCTTTCAGCACAGAAAGCTGGGGGTCTGTTTCAAATCAAAGCCCTGGAAGACAACCATGGCAATGGCAGGTAATGTTTATGCACACTCTTAAATGAACTATAAAGTACATTTTCTATTGAAATGGAGTATTTCAAGATATAAAGTAAAAGAAAACACACTTCATATTCTGGAAAAATAAATCCATCATCATTGTTGATGGATTTCTATAGTGAAATACTTGACCTAATTAAGGCCAGTGTCTTTAAATTTATTTGGCATACATTGCAATACGCCATTGCTTTTGTACTTAGGGGGCTCACATCATTTACTCATAGAAGATGAAGAACTGTAGAATAACTTCTCTAAAATAGCCACATGTCCTTTGAGTATTTCTTGTTCCTGCATTATCTAGAATACTGAAACTCAGAGAAATATTCTTTTGTTCTGTGCCTTTAAGTGACATTCTAATTACTAATGATTAATTTCCTCCAAAAGCAATTATCTCTCTGTGTGTACACATGACTTCTCTTTTTTCTGTGTAAGCTGAGGAAGAATATGCCAGGCTCTAGTACACTGAAAGACCTTTTCAATTTTCAGCAGTAATCATATTATCAAAAATTACACAACTCTATTTGCTTTTTGCAAGTCTGACACATCATTAATAGAATGTCTGTGAGTATATTGCTTCCTGCCGTGTTTTCCAGTATGTTATTCTATGTATTCATTGCTTGCCTTCATACAATGTTTGATCTTTTATAGATGATATCAAACAGTTGTTTTCTGGTACATTCAGTATTTTAATTCACTTAATAAATCTATTCATATTAATAATATAATAAACATGATGATAAATCATCATGTTTATTATATTATTAACATCTTAGCAAAGCAGACAAATGTTCAGACCATTTCTAGTGGCATTATTGCTAGGAGGCCATAGATGCTACAACATTCTCTAAAATTAATCACACAAAGTGATTTCTTGTTCATGATGTTCATGTAACTCTCCTGCATCTTGGATAGTGATTCAAATGAGAAAAAGGAGAAAGCCCCAGGTGCTTGATTGGTCATCTTTCCACTCAAGGACAGTATTTTGTGAAAGACTGATAGAGAACACAGGGTAGGTCACATTCTGATGGTTTCCTAATAGACTCAGGGACCTCGATAATGTAATACTGAGGGAAACCATTAACAAAACACTTCAGGCCTAAGGGCTTTTAAGTGTTTGGTCACCAAGTTAACAGCATTGGTCATGTTTTCACATTTATCAAAGTGTGTAAGTTGTGCCCTATATATAAATAAGATTAGACCACATTTTGGCTGTGTGCATACTTTTGGACAAGCCTTTAATGTTGATTGTCCCACCTTTTGCTTTCCTTGGCATGGCTTTCCTACAGTGGTGTCTCAATAGAATCATAAAGATTGCTTTGTTGTCCAGTTCTTCTTTGTCATGTTCCTCTTTGATAGTGCTGTAATGATACCAAAGCATAGCAAATCAAGCTAAAACAGCAAGTCACAGTGAAATTTGTGTGCCAGCTTGGAAGAGCTGTCTTTTCCAGTATTCAGTGGGTTCTCATCTATTCTGACACTGTCTCTTTGGAGTATATAATTGTTAATGAAGTCTGGGGGAATTATTTGTTTTGTTGCGTCAGCTGATCCTGTCCTGTGACTCCATTCCTGCTAAGAAGAAATGAAACCCACAGACAGTTCTGTCCTACACACTCTGACCTCTCAAAGGACACAGATGAGTCATAAGCTTATGATGTCTCTCTTCTGAACTGTCTGTTGTTCCAGCAATTGCATGGTAGAATTTGGATATTTTCCATAAGAATCAATACATACTGGCATTTATTCCTCTGAAACCTTCTTTTCTGACAAGATAATTACTGTTGTTAGCTATTCTTCTGGAACATGTAATATTTTTACTGGTAATATACAGCACTTTAAGAGAACTGTTTATTTTGATTGTGGAAAGGACAAGAAAGGCTAAGATCCTCTTTGATCCTGTTGTTAATACCCATACATTGTAAAGCTATATTTATTGGCTTTGGAGTATACATATCACTTATTCAGAAATATGAGTATCTCTTCTCTGGTTTCACTGGGCCTCATGAATGTCCAGTCCTATATCTTACTTGAGAGGATAACTATCATTTCTTTTAATCCTTATCTAGTTGGACATTTTCCAGATCTGCTACCTTGCATTTCTAGGACAAATAATGATGACTGCATGTAGTGTCAGGTGACATTTCTAAAGTGGTTTATGGATTTTCTTATAGACCCTTATCCTCTGTTTTGCCTTTATTTTCAGGAAGTATCTTCATGTTATAGAACATCTCTCTAATTGTTAATTTCCTTGGAGCAGAGTCAGACTTGTTTTCACTATATCCATTCACTCAGAATAATAGCTCAAGAAGCTCCATTATTGTCATGTTGTGTCTCCCATGACATAGGTGTCATAGAAGTTCCTTGCCCGAAAATAACAAGGGAGGGAAAAGTAAAGCAAAACACAAGGATAGTGTGCATGCTTTTTTACTTCTCCAAATTATCAATCATTGGAGAATACTGTAGGTAGAGCCAATATAAAGAATAAGCACTACTTAATAAACATAATAAACACACAGAATAAGCTTATGTAAATTATAAAGCTTAATTCCAATTAATTTTATAGTCAATTGGATAATAGCTTGAAGCTCTTATTTATTGCTTCTAAACTTCATAGGTCATGAATGAGCTTTTATCTGACTGTCATTTAGTATTACATCTTTCAATAAGATTAAGATACTACAAAAATAATACTTGGTGATGTTCCTCATGTATTTGCCATCCTCCCATAACACCCTAAGGCTACAGCAAAGAGAACTCGAAATTGCCTACAGAAATTGCCTTCCTATCTGGAGAACAAGGAAACAACAGAAAAGTCCAGAGCAGATATCATGCAGATGCTATCCTGAGCAGTAATACATGTACCACAGCATTTTGCTTAAGGACATCAATCCACTCAGCAGCAGATCATTTCTCACTTCTTTGAGCTGCAAATCCTAACTTGATAAAGACTTTTGTGAATGTCAAATGTGCTGCAGTTTCTTCCAGGGCTGCCAAACGTTCCATCAACAAATACTGGAAATGGTGTAGCTGTGCTAGGGACAAAATAAAGAATCCAATGCCACAGAAATCTGGCAGTGCCCTTCTGCTCACAGGAACTGGAGATTCAACAAATGGCTGTATTCTGATGGAAGTGAACTTGAGAATATTACATATAATTGGACAACTGCAGGGTACATGTTTACGTAAGAGAAATTGAAGGATTTGCACAACTGAATGGCTCAATAATCTCAGAGTTAATTTATAATCTGTTATTGCTTCTCAGAATAACTTACACGCAAACCCATTTGACATCCTCTGAGCTGCACTGGGTAATAGAGCATAGAGTTCACTCTGGGGTGCTTCTCTGGGTGGATTCTGCTGGGACACCAGAATGGTCCTGCCATTGCGTTCAAGGGCCATGTTATAAAGTCTGTAACGTTCAACACCAAAGTTGGTCTGTTTTGGGAGACATGGAAGAGCCATCAGCAAAGCAGACTGATATTAACATGCCTTTGACACCTTTGTAACTTCTCAAATACTATGCAGTATCAATGACCTATCTGTCACGACTGAAGACAAAAAGGAGAGATCAAAATACCAGATTCCTGATACAACATAGGCTTCAGAATCATGTGTCTGGCTATGTATCTGTCCCTCTACTCATATACTGTTCAATCTAGATAAATGAAAACTCAGTCCACTTACCATCAGAATATGATACTTTGGGTACAGTAATGAGAATTACAGTAGGAACTGTTTAAGTTAGCCTTTTAGAATTCCCCATTCTTGAAGGATTCTCTTACAGAATAAGCTAAGGCAAATGCTACAACATAAAATCAGGACTACGTAATTCTGCAACAGAAACAGGAAGATGAGAATCCAAGAAATTAATGAGTAATGGCTTATCCATATAGCATGACAAACGGCAGGGCAGGAGATTATATCATATCCACTTACATCTGCCTTGTATGTGTCAAGGGAGCATTACTCACCTTGCTTCTGATAGATGCAGTATATGCAACCATTTACTGAAAGCAAACAGAAGCAGAACTCCAAATGTAAGAATACTGTAAAATAAAACACTTATAGACACTCCCACTTATTTGCTTTGCTAGGTTTACGTGGAATTAACGATTACAACCTGTGCTTGTATGATTTATTATCTATATTTATAAAGTCTGCCAACCAAGATGCTCTCACTCTTCTTGTAAGACACTACATGCACCCAGGGAGGGATGGCAGTTCTTGCAGAGTGAGATTCTTCACATTACCAAAATGTGAAGCAAATTCACATCAGTGCTAACTTAAAAATGCCTAACTTGCACTGACTTCAGGGGTTCAACAAGCAAATTCAGTCTGATGATAACATTTGGCAAGGACTGGGAACCAAGCAGAAGTGATTATCAATAGGAGTTGTTTGGGTATTTTTAATTTTTAAATTTAAATTTACTTATTAGAGCATTTTGGTTCATTTGTATTTATTTCCCCACACTGTGTTCCTTGCCTGATGAAGCCTACACTCACTTTTCTAGAAGGCTTTACTAACACGTCTGTCATTCATCTTGAGTATTCAAACTGTGTATCTACGTAACACTACATAAAGTCAAATGCACCTCCAGTTTGGAAGCCTGCATTAGTACTTCCATGCATTGGAGTGCAAGTCAGTTTGTGGCTACTGTTGCAGTGAGTTGCTTTGTTTTTTAATTTCTTTTTTGATACTATAGCAGTATAAAAGAGGTGGTTTCCTGGCTGTGTTGGGGAGCCCTGCAGCACCCAGCCCCGAAGCCTTCTGCCCAATTACAACTCTGTACAACTCTAATTGAAGTTTAATCCTTAGTTTCAAAAACCGCTATGTCCATTTTTCTGATAAACTATCTCCCATAATCCTCCCAAAAATTTTATATTCTCAATGAGAGTGATGTATAAGCAAATGCAAGAGAATTTATACATCCCAGTTCTACCTTCACATGCCCTATTCACTGAGCTGCTTCCTTCTCTTGTCCTTTTCTCAGACTCTTGTCTTTTCTCAGACTCTTGTCTTTTCTCAGACTTCCTATTACCATTCTCCCTATGATGTGTCTTGTAGCATCAGCTACACAAAGAGAAATATGAGTGGAGAGTTTAAATTGTCATGACCATTGCTTTGTTATAGTGTCAATTAGGAAGAAGAGCGTATCCTTTTTAAACTCCCTAAATACCTAAATAATCAATTTTTTATTTCTTTCTGAAGGAGCACATCAACTCTGAACCAATTTTTCCTAAGGAATGGATAGAAATGAACGTTGTATATATGTTTCAAAAAGGAAAACATTATTCACATAAATAAAAGATTCACTGTCTAGAAAGACATTTTGAAAATGCTGACGGTCTCAGCCACACTTACATAAATTGACAGTGTCTGACTTTGACAAAACCACAGAAGTAAAGAATCTACCATGCGGTATTACTCATAATTGGACGCCTGATTAAAAGCAACCTTTGGGGAAAAAAAAATCATTGAATTCACCTTTCTAATAAGTCAGTCCAATTTCCTTTAAATTTAAATCGAAAGGCAGCTTATGAAAATATATTAAATTGTCAATTATGAAAGCTGGTTACTGTACTTTTTTATTGAACTACAGGTTCAATATACTTCAGATATACTTCAGTTTGAAGAACAACGAGCTACAATGAAATAGCCATATACCTCAAGTTCAGAAAAGTTCTGCATCAGGTGCGTAGGGTTTACATGGCATGGCATAGCAGTGGATGAGGCCTGGAGGAGGCACAGCCCATGGTTACCCCCACAGGAGCAGCCCAGGCCAGAGCTGCAGCACAAGGAGAGGAGCACACGGTGGGGCTGCAGGGCTGGGGGAGCTGCTGCTCATGGGGCTGTGCTGGAGCAGTGCCTGAAGGATGGGCCCCATGAAGCAGAGTTGTGGTGGAGCAGTTCTGGGAGAGTTGCAGCCTGTGGGAAGCCCACGCAGGACCAGTCCAGGAACTGCCACAAGTCCATGGGGCCAGATGGGATCCACCCAAGGGTGCTGAGGGAGCTAACAGAGGTGATTGCTGAGCCACTTTCTGCCATCTATCAGAATTCCTGGTTATCTGGAGAAGTCCCACAAGATTGGAGGCTTGCCGATGTGACTCCCATCTACAAGAAAGGCCGTAAGGAAGACCCGGGGAACTACAGGCCTGTCAGCCTGACCTCGGTATCAGGGAAAGTTATAGAGCAGATGATCTTGAGGGAAATCACACGACACGTGCATGGCAATAAAGGGATCAGACCCAGCCAGCACGGGTTCACCAGGGGCAGGTCGTGCTTGTCCAACCTCATCTCCTTCTATGACTGGGTGACCAAACAGGTAGATGAGGGAAAGGCTGTTGATGTAGTCAACCTGGACTTCAGCAAGGCCTTCAACATGGTCTCCCACAGTATTCTCCTGAGGAAACTGGCAGCCCGTGGTGTGGACAGGTTCACTCTTCTCTGGGTGGAGAACTGGCTGGAGGGCCGTGCCCAGAGGGTAGTGGTTAATGGAGTTAAGTCCAGCTGGCGTCCTGTTACGAGTGGTGTCCCCCAAGGGTCAGTTTTGGGGCCCATCTTGTTTAATATCTTTATTGATGACCTAGACGAGGGAATTGAGTGTACCCTCAGTAAGTTTGCAGATGACACCAAGTTGGGAGGATGTGTCAAACTGCCTGAGGGTTGGGAGGCCCTTCAGAGGGATCTGGATAGGCTGAACAGCTGGGCTGAGCTCAATGGGATGAGGTTCAATAAGACCAAGTGCCGGGTCCTACACTTTGGCCACAATAACCCCATGCAATGCTATAGGCTTGGGGCAGAATGGCTTGAAGAATGTAGAGGGGAAAAGGACCTGGGGGTGTTGGTTGATGCTCGGCTTAACATGAGCCGGCAGTGTGCCCAGGCGGCCAAGAAGGCCAACAGCATCCTGGCCTGTATTAGAAATAGTGTAGCCAGCAGGAGCAGGGAGGTGATCATCCCCCTGTACTCAGCTCTGGTACGGCCGCACCTCGAGTACTGTGTTCAGTTTTGGGCCCCTCACTACAAGAAGGACATTGAGGCCCTGGAGCGTGTTCAGAGAAGGGCAACAAAACTGGTGAGGGGTCTGGAGCACAAGTCTTATGAGGAGCGGCTGAGGGAGCTGGGATTGTTTAGTCTGGAGAAGAGGAGGCTCAGAGGAGACCTTATTGCACTCTACCACTTCCTGAAGGGCGGTTGTGGTGAGGAGGGGGTGGGCCTCTTCTCCCTGATAAATAATGACAGAAATAATGACAGGAAAGAGGGAATGGCCACAAGTTGCGCCAGGGAAGATTTAGACTAGACCTGAGGAAACATTTTTTTTCTGAAAGAGTGGTCAGGCACTGGAATGGCCTGCCTAGGGAGGTGGTTGAGGCACCGTCCCTAGCGCTGTTCAAGAAGCGTTTAGATGAGGTGCTAAGGGATTTGATTTAGTAGTTGGGTAGGGATAGTGATAGGAGGATGGTTGGACTAGATGATCTTGTAGGTCCTTTCCAACCTTATGAACCTATGAACCTATGAACTTTCCAGGCTTCCCATGGAAAGGAGCCACGTGGAGCAGTGACCACGGAGGAGTGGCAAAGTGTTACAAACTGAAAGCAGCCTCCATTGCCCATTCTCTGAACAACTTGGTGGGAGGAAGTAAGAGGGAGTGGGTGGGAGAAGGACATGTGTACTTTGCCTTTAGCTCTCACTTCTCTCATCTCTTTGCAATAGGCAGTAAATTACATTAATCTTCAAGCTCTGAGTCTGTTTTGCCTATTGTGGTAACAGGTGAATGGCCTCCTCATCATTATCTCAACCCATGAGCTAGATCATCACATTCTCCTGTTCTTCAGAGGAGGGGTAGTTAAAGAGCAGCACAGTGACACTTAGCTGCCCATCAGTGCTAAACCACAACAGAGGTTCATTAAAAAAAAAATTACAATCAAGTTCTATTTCATAGAATCACAGAATGACTTGTGTTGGAAGGGACCCCGAGGTTCACCAAGTTCCAAACCCACAGGCAGGACCACCAACTTCCAGATCTGGTACTAGACCAGGCTGCCCAGGGCCCCATCCATCCTGGTCTTGAACACCTCCAGGGACTGAGCACCCACAACCTCTCTGGGCAGCCCGTGCCATCAGTTCTCTGTAAAGAATTTCCCCCAGCATCCCACCTAAACCTTCCCTCCTTGAGCTTAAAACCATTCCCCCTTGTCCTATCACTGCCTACCTTTATAAAAAAAAGTTGATAGGAGTTCCCCTCCTGTTTATAATTCCCTTTTGAATACTGTAAGATTGCAGTGAGGTGTCCTCGCAGCCTCTCCAGGCTGAACAAGCCCAGCTACCTGAAACTGTTTCAAACTTATGGTGAGTACATTGCTATCTTTTCCCTTAGAGCCTAGGTTAAAGACTCTATTAACTTGTATGCATTCCATCTAACTCCCAGCTGATTTTGCGCAGACCAGAGAACATTGCTGTGAGGAATGTGCATTTAATGATCTCATAACTGGTTATGTGATGGGATTGAAAGGCCATCCTGCTGTTTCCTTTAAAAGAGTTCAGAGCATATGGTGCCTGGTTACCCTCCAGTGCTTAGGCATGCTAGTGATTTCAATGAGTCCCTCAAGTCATTCACACATTCAGCTTCCTCAATAAATTATAGAACTAAAGGAAAGATTTTGGCATAATCTGGTAAAGAGCAGGAACCTAGAATACAAAACTGCTTTTTTAAACACAAGGGTTTGAACCCAGACATTTTTATTTCAGTTTTACTGTAATTTAATTCTAGAATTGATCTTTCAAGTCCTTCAAGGCTAAGCCCTTTCCTCTAGTTCTGGAAAAATAAGTAGAATTTGTAAGATTATGCTATTATTCTTGCTACTTCAAGTTGTCCAGGACAGTAACATCAATACTCTCATATTTTCTCTCTTTACTAAATCACTCTCGTAAGCCAAAAATCAGGCAAATCACCAGCTGCTACATAAGTCAATTAAGCTGCAACAGTTTGTGCCAGCAGAGAATCCAGCCTTCCTCCTGAGACAAAAAAATAAAGCGAATGGGATCGTCTCATAGCTCTAAATATGACACTGAGATTACAGCAGCTCCTGCTGTTTTAAATGTTAGGTGCTAACTGCCTTTTAAAACCCCTACAAAACTGGGTTTTCATAATGCCAAGAAGTCAAGAGATGCGCACTGGCTGTGTACCGAGACATAGTTTATCAGATAAGTGTTATTCACCTGTTAATTGGTAATAGCCATTTTAGGTGATTGCTGGTGGATTCAATGCTATGTCTCCTCTTTATTTGACAACCATTTTTCCACGCTTTATTTTGGGGAAAAGTGCTAACTGTGATTTACTACATTTTAAACATTGTGGATAAATCATTTAGTTGTAGCTACAAATTAGCAAAATGAATTTCAGACAGGACTGAAATATTTGGCAACCTATGAGGACTGTATATGGCTTATTGCTGCTTTCAGTTTCTGGACTTCTAATCATTTTTTGTGTTCCAGGAAACAATAATAAAAATGTAGTTATGATGTCAAAGTCCTTAGAAAGTCTAATTAAATCAACTTTAAAAACAGCTCCAGTGACCAATTCTGCTAAGTATCCAATGAATTCTATTGATTTTAACTGACATTGGAATATTTTAAAAGTAAGGAGTTTTAAAAGTAAGAAAATAGTTTTAACTCATTTATCTTAGTGGTCTTTGAGCAGTGGATTATTAGACAATTAGGCATGTTAGGGAAAAATAATAATGAGAGACTGTATTGAAAAAGTTAAAACTCCATTTCATTTTCCTCGTATGACCAGATTTAATGATTAGCCAAACGTCCAATACTGCTGAGCTGGGGAGGGAAGACTAAAGGCACATTAGAGCAGGCAAAGGTGATGAACAGCATTCCTGTGCAGAGCAGGGCTGAATTCCCAGTGATATGGGAGAAAGAAGAGAGCGTTCAAAGCTGGTATGCAACCTTCAGAACTTACAAACCAATCCAGCAGTTTCATAGCTCTCTTCAGAGATGTGAGGCATGTTTCCAGACAGCAGTCTGCCTGGGCTGGTCTCTATGTGCCCCAGCAGGAGGGCACCCACACAGCCCCCATTCTCCTCTCGATATCACTGAAGGATTCCAGGTCTGACACATGTTGTGGCTGTCTCCAGGAGCTGGTTTGAGACAGCTGGTATGTTCAGGAACTGCACCGACTGTCCTCCACTGGCAGGCAGCTGGCACTCAGCTTCTTAGAAGAGACCGTCTTTGGCTGCCACAGCTGGGTGGGGTTTGTCCTTAGGATTATGGCACTCCCAGTCATCCCATGGTTATAGCTGGTTTGGAGGGGTTCCTCCCCCTGAGAAGGTTGCTCTGCTTCCTCTGCCTCTCACTGGTCCTCCTTGTCCCCTTGGGGGACTAAAAGAGGGGAGGTTAAGACCAGATATAAGGAAATGTTTTTTTTACCATAAGAACGGTGAGGCACTGGCACAGGTTGCCGAAGGAGGTGGTGGGTTAGGGTCCTTGGAGACATTCAGGGTCAGGCTGGACAGGGCTGTGAGCATCTGCTCTAGCTGTAGGTGTCCCTGTTCATTGCAGAGGAGTTGGACTAGATGTCCTTTAAGGGTCCCTCCCAACTCAAATAATTCTATGCTTCTAGATTCACTCTGACTGCTCTATCATCACATAACCTAAATGTAGGGAAACCCACACTCGCAGGAAAGGAATTTCTGCTTGTAACTCAAACTACCTGTCAACGTGTGTTTCTGAAGGAGTTTACAGTTCTTTAGGATTCATTTTAGAAGTGTGTTTTCTAACCCATCAATTGGATAAGACAACAGTAGCTTGGAGATTTTGAAGATGAATAATAACATGGATAAACAAAAGCATATTTTGCCACTTGAAATTTCCATGTGTATCCTGTCTGGCCTTCTTTTGTAACACCTGCCAGTCCCAGGTACTGATACTCAGACATCTATGGCCTCCCAGATAGCCCTCAAGGCCTATATTTACAGATTCCCTAAGTGCTGAATTTTGTTCCTTGATAGAAAACTCAGTATTTGAGAGTATAATTGAGTGACAGCAATTACAGACTAATTTCCAGTCCTAGACGTTTCTGTGCATATGTCTGCATACCCCTTACAATCTTTGAACTCCCACAGCTGAAGTTGTTTGTCTAAACGTCATGCTCTAGTACTGCTGTAGGACACCTTGGATACCCAAAGCAGGTGAACTATCTCCCAGCAACTGAATTGCCAAGCTTATCAGTGCCATTGGTAGAGTCTGAATGACCACTGGGCAACTGCCTTAGGATGATCTTAGTTTCAAGCTGATTTCTTCTCAGTTTTACTGTAACTCTGGTGTGTAGCTTTGTGTACCCAAATGCAACAGATGAGATCAGTCAACTTTAGAAAACCCTAGAACCTGAACAGTGGATGATGCTTGAGAAAAAGAAAGTATTAATGGTATAGAGGATACAATGAGATTATACTCATGCCCATTATGTTGGTATAATGAGAAGCAATGACACCCAGTGTAATGAGCAGTGGTGACTGCACCTCATGGGCACGCTCTTACTAAGAGTCTGAGGAAGACATTGAGAAATAAATGAACCCAGTGACCTAGTGATCTTACATTAAGAGTCATATCTCACTCATCATTAACACCTGTATTAGTCATTAGACCTTGGTGAAGATGGTTCGTGAGCTTTTATTCACTATCTGAGGCAAACTGTATTGTTTAGCTGATGTTGTTCTGTCAAGAAAACTCATTCCTAATGATAAAAAAAAAAGAAACAGTGAAAAACATTTTTATTTGAGAAAAATAAACTGCGAGCCAGACACCCTCTTCAGTATGGTACGTGTCTGTCAGCTTAGTTAATTAGTAAGTCATGAAATAAACTTTGCTACTTGCACTAAGCTGGAATTATAATTTGACACGATGGACTTCATGCATGTGTATGATAAAGCAAGTTACGCTGTGTGAGAAGTTTTTCTCATCTCTGTTTCAAGGGGTAAATGTTACTTGAGCTCTAGTTGCCAAATCAGATGGACCACAGCGAAACAGCTTACTGACTTGTGCCAGGAGTATATTGAGAAACTCCTCCTGCTCTGGTGAACCATCCTGGAAGCAGTATTCAGGGTTGGCATTTGATCTACTGTGGGATTTTTGCACAGTGAGAGACAAATGTTGTGGACTAAATGGATGTTGTGGCTTCTTGTGCATTTGATTTCTGTTTTAATACCCTGTTACAGAGAATGGGATTTGATTACCTTAGTTCTGTGCTCCTATACAATGGCAGAGCCTGAGCATAGGTACACTATGTTCAGGCACTAGCCATAACCTTTTATAAAACTTGTGCTCTTTATCTAAAAGGTAGAGCACAAAAAATAACAAAATAAAATAAAATAAAATAAAATAAAATAATAAAATAAAATAAAATAAAATAAAATAAAATAAAATAAAATAAAATAAAATAAAATAAAATAAAATAAAATAAAATAAAATAAAATAAAATAAAATAAAATAAAATAAAATAAAAATAAAATAGAGTTGGGAAATACAACCAACCCTTGCATGAGCATGCCT
Source organism: Cyrtonyx montezumae (assembly GCF_038088225.1). NCBI lineage: Eukaryota > Metazoa > Chordata > Aves > Galliformes > Odontophoridae > Cyrtonyx > Cyrtonyx montezumae. Next base: position 7,637,149 of record NW_027071848.1, read on the forward strand.
GACGTCAAGAGCACATACCATTAGTCTGACTAAAATACTTCAGGATGATAACTAACTATCCCCAGAGCATGGGGTTATATGACTGCAACCACCAAGGAGGGTTTTTCTTTCTTCTTTCTTAATGCTGCTTCTTTCCGGAAGCATGTCACACAAGAAGGGGCTGCAATTGGAACATTGGACCAACCTAGCAATAGGGTATTGTTTCTTCACTAACTGGAGGTTTCCTTACCCTCCCAACTTGTCCAGATGCTGTCTTTCTCATCTTTTCCACTCCAGCCCTACCTTATCTAACTTGAATTTAAACTTCACAGTCATGCAGGTCTTACAAATTTGTGATAATCTCCGCGCACTGAGAGAGCCTCATCTTACTTAACTTTAGATGATTACCACTGAGCTAACTAGACTAGGTTCCTTTGAAGAGAGACATTGAATTATTAAGGCTAGATGTGAATCTAAGCAAAATAAATCACAAACTTTTCCTGGTACAACTGAAGCCATTTCCTCAAGTCTTACTGCTAGTCATACGGCTGATCCCCACCTCACCACAACCACCTAAGAAAGACAATATCTGAGCCATTCTTTTTTTCCCTTGGCTCAAAGCACAACTTTTGAGGTGAGAAGGCTCTGACAACTGTGAATTATCTAGAAGGCAACTGGAATGCGTCAATGTGCCGCAGTACTTCTGCTCATGATTGCAAAGAGAAGCAGGAACTGGACAAGCAGTCTCTTTTTGGGGATGGCTTGAAGGAGCTGACCACTGTAAAATTGATGTAATACTTGTTCACTGACAACTGAGGCACCAGTCCCTGCTGGCATACCTGAAGGGCTAAGTCTGTCACATTAACCAAGCAAAAAGAAGAAGAAAAAAGAAACTGAGAAGCAGAGAATAAAAGGCTCCCATTAAACTAAGGATTTGAGAAGGAATTTCCTGACAAAATAATCTTAGGAAAGAACTCCATGGGGCCTGCTTGCTGCGAAACTTAAAGGCTTTCTTCCATTTCCACAGACCAAGGGGCAAACAATGAGCAATGCTGTATCCTTGGAGTTGTTTACCTCTATTGATTTCTACAAAGATTCCTTGCATTATCTCCTATCTCTTTAGATGACCTGTCTCCATTCCCAATCTCCCTAAGCAATGAGGATTTCTAAGAAATACAATCTGGTAGATACATACATATCAAAGAACCTCCTCTCCCTACTACAACTGAAGAAGGCAGGGAGGAAGGGCTGGCTGTGGTGGGACAGATTGTGTGCTTTCCTTCTTTGCCTTTGAGTGACTGAGGCCCAGAGGAAAACATGACAAGATCACAGAAATCTCCTGTTCTCTGCTGCTCAGATGGAGAAATTTTCCTAATTATATATTAGAAGAATTCTATATATTCTGTATATAGAAGAATATCTGTAAAGAGATATGTATTAAAAAGGACACAATCCTGGCTGTAATTTGAGCACCTGCACCTGGCAACTGCTTTGGTGATGTCATGGCCTTGTCACAGCATTCAGAACCTCAATAGTTCCCTGTGTCATGCAGGCTTTAGCAAGATGGCCGGCACTGGGAGATCATAATTCCAGCTTCATGTCTCTGCCAGCCCACGCCAGAGGACAGAAGGATAATCTGCAGAGGCCGAGGTGAGAGGGCAGGATAGGGGATGCAGAAATGAAGAGTGGGGCTGGGCATAGAAGCTGGGCTGGCTGTGATGGAACAGACTGTGTGTTCTCCTCCTTTGTCTTTGAGGGACTTGAGGCCCAGAGGAGAACACGAACAGACCATAGAAACCTCTTTTCTGCTGCTCAGCTGGAGAGATGTTCCCCCTTCTACAAGGGCATGGATACAAAGATATGTATTCAAAATAACACCAGCCTGAGCTGTTGCAGGCCATGGAATGGAAGGGCCAATCACAGGGCAATTAGGAAAGATTGTATCTGAACCTTTTTATTTTTTTCCTCCCTCGGTTCATACCTTGCTTTGCGTGGCCTGTTTGGCTTGAAGTTTCTAACTGACAACTATGAGTTATCCAGAATGCAACTGGAATACGTTACCGTGCCACAATACTTCTGCTCATGCTTGCAAAGAAAAGCAGGAACTGGACAAGCAGTCTCTTTTGAGGGATGGGTTGAAGGATCTGATCTCTGCAGTAATACTTGTTCACTGACAACTGAGGCACCATTCCCTACTGGCTTTCCTGAAGGGCTATTTCTGTTATACTAACCAAGCGAAAAGAAAAACAAACTGAGAAGCATAGAATAAAAGACCCCCACTAAACTAAGGATTTGAGAAGGAATTTCCTAAGAAAATAATCTTAGGAGATGAACTCTGAGCAATGCTGGATCCCTGTCTCTCCTGCTTTTTACGTAAAAATAAAAGCCCTGGCCTTCTTAACTACCTGAGCACACCGCTGCCTCATGTTCAGCCAAGCATTGACCAACACACCCACATCTGTTTCTTCCACACAGTCTTCCAGCCGCTCTGCCCCAAGCCTGTAGCATTGTCTGGGGTGGTTGTGGCCAAAGTGCAGGACCGAGCTCTTGGTCTTGCTGAACTTCAGTCTCTAAGAGAATACTGTGGGAAGCAGTGTCAAAGGCTTTTTATTTTTTGAGTGTCAAGCAGGTCACTCAATCACAGAAGGAGATCAGGCTGGTCAATCAGGACCTGTCTTTCATGAACCCATGATGGTTACACCTGATCCCCTAGATGTCCTGCATATGCTGTGTGAGCTCACTCAAGATTATTTGCTACATAACCTTTCCTGGCACTGAGGTTATGTTGATGGGCCTGTGCTCCTCCAGATTCTTCTTACAACCCTTCTTGTAAATGGGGAAGAATTTCATGAAGATTTCATGAAGAACAGGATTTTAACAAAGAAATGCCTACTTCGTTAATTTGGGGGTTCGTGAAATTATGAACAAGTAGTTGAACTACTGAAGTAATAGTCGAGTGACTCATGAGCATAGTGATGATATTGCAGACTGATCTGCTGTTCTCCACTGTTTAATGCCCAAACAATTACAAAAAGCAAGATACTTTCTACAAATATTCATAATCACTCCATATCACATTACAGATATTCTGGAAGAACAGCCAGTCAACACATCAAAGAATTTGCTTGAGCTAAAGAGCTGAATTAACAGAAATACCTCCTGTCTTGCTCTCTGTGTTTATATACAGCATGCCATGTCAACCAGTTATCTGTATTTAGGTTAAAGTGGAGAAAAAAAAAAAAAGGAAGAAAGAAGTTTCACTCATTTTTAAGGTAACTGAAGAATCATCTGTTCCTCAGCTTAACTCTGAGCTCATTATCTTAAAGTTCCTTAAAGGAAGAGATTACTCATGCTGGCCTCAGACTTAGCAGTTATCCATTCTGGATGCACAGACATTCAAGCAAGCTGACACTGGAAGACTGGCTTTGGGACATGCAGACTAATTCACTGACTTGTTGTAAACCTATACAGAGATCACAAGACCTTGGCTTCTGAGGATAATAAACCCATTCTTAGCATTTCTCAACTATGAAATAATGAGAAATAATCCATGAACTATCCCCCTCTGGATAAGTGTGTTGATACAATAAAGAGGAAAAAAAAAATGTTTTAAGCACATTATTTCCTTTAGCAGCATAAATTATTTAATGAAGTCACTGATAAGACTGTTTCATTAGAGAAGGGACTGAGTTCTGCAGTGCTTGAAAATATACTATAGTCTATTGTCTTTAAATAAGCAACTTGAACAATTCATTATCTTAGAAAACATAAAGAGATGTTAAATGAAATATTTGTACCTGCTACTCTTTTCAACAATTTTTAATGCAGTCTGCTGATCAAACAAAATGAACTCATACACATGCACAGTTGTAGACATGCAAACGAGATTTAATTCTAGAGGTAATTGTCCTTTGAACATACCAGAGGCAAGGTTCCACTAAGCTTGGCAGCTCTTCAGATAGTACCTAAATCCTTTCGACATGTGAGATCAGCGTACCTGACTCACAAAATGTCAGTCCTCCTCATGTAAATCAAAGTTCAAGCTAATTGGTTTTCTATCCATCAGATTTACTTATACATCATATTTCACCCTTCTGAAGCCTCTTCAGGCATAGAGCTGCTCCCCATTATTCATCCTTACAGAGTATATCACAATACTGTGAACTTCACATCTTAATTATAACGCCTGCTGTTTTCTTGTTACCAAAACCAGATAGTGTCTAGCCCTTCCTTCATTACTTCCTTATCCCTCCTATCCTCGATATAAGCAGGTAACTTTTGTCACAAATCTCCACAGTAGCAATATTTAATTCCTGCTGGCAGACATGGAGATTGGGGTTGGGTGTTCAAGCTGACAACATCTGTATTAGTGTCACTTCCAATGAAAGAATGCTGTAATGGCTTTGTAGTCCTTCCTCCCTTAACAGGCATGCACACTGACATCGAACAGAACCTTAAGTACAACATCAACTTCTCCAATGGTTTCCCATTCTTTTCCTCTACCCTTTCCCACTTCCTACTCTGACTCCTGATGTAGCCTGAAAATGGAACTAAATAGGAAAATAATTACAATAATAAAGAGTGTAGCAGTGGCAATAAAATTTTTTCATTGCCTTTCAGAAATGATGTACCAACATGCACTGTGTATATTTCCATTCACTGTTTAGTCTGCATTCTGCTCCATATCAAGATTCCACATTTCATGCAGTGTGCCATTTCCTATAGTCACTTTTATTAGCATCAGCATTACAGGACACTTGAATAATTAATTACATATTTCACATGTGTGTCTGTGGGAGGACATTAATGATTTATTACTTTCTTTGATTTATATTCAAGAAATTCCACAATTCTTCACTAGAATCCAAATTCACCTCATTACTAAGACCTAGCTTTCTAGAAACAAACCTTAAGCCTCTTCACTTATCTCTGTATGCCTCTCTTAATCTAGATTTTTCATTATCATACCAAAGAAAGCTATCTCCAACCTCCAACTAAAAAACTTTTCTTAAAATACAAACTCAGTTTTACTTATTGCGATTAATCAGAGTTCTTCTTCCTGTCTCCCAGAATCGTAGTGAATGTGGAGGACTATTCATTCTTTATAACAACTTGTTAAATTGTCAAAATACTGTTTTTATACTTGCTTCCGTGTTTGCTATTCTAGACTAAACATACTCAATTCTTTTAGACCTTCCTTTTGGGTTCTATTATCTAGTCATTTTGTTAGTCTTGGAGAAACTTTTGACAGCAATAGGAGTTTGAGTATATTTTACTTAAAATACAGTGCTCAGAATGGACACAGTAGTTCACTAAGGCTTAGCCAAGTGCTTACAAGACTGTAGAAACTGTATAATACTTTGTGCATCTGTTAATAGAATGTCAGGATGGTTTGGGTTGGAAGAGACTTTAAAGATCATCCAGTTCCAACGCCGTCATCGTCAGTGGTGTCTCCTTGTAGATGACATTCCTTAAAGCCTGTGCTGTTTTCAGGTGTGATAGTCTCTTTCCAAGGAGCTGGTATGATGCTATGTTTTGGATTTAAGAGGATAATAATGTTGATAACACACCAGTGTTTTAGTTGTCTGAGCAGTGCTTGCACAGAGCCAAAGATATTTCATTTTCCCATACACTCTGTCAGTGAGGAACTGAGGGTGCACAAAAAGATGCCAGGGGATAGAATGAGGAAAGCTGAACCAAAGTGGCCAAAGGAATAATCCATACCATATGGCATCAAGCTGAATATTAAAACTATGGGAAGTTGGCAAGCAGGATGCTATTGCTTGGGCATCAGGTGGTGAGCTACTGAGTTGCATATCACTGTTTTGTATTTAGCATTATTATTTTTTCCCTTCATTTTCTGCCACATTCAACTGCCTTTATCTCAGGGTAGAAGTTTTACCTTTTTTTTCTGACTCTTCCCTATCCCACTGAGACAAAGTGAGTGAGTGATGTGTACTGAGTTGCCTGATGGCTTAAAGCACAACAAAGCATCTTTCAACCTGACCTTGCTAACGCATCCCAGAACTTACATTTCTGGAAACAACATTGCACTGCAACTCAGTTTCTCCGATAACTTGCTGGGCTTGTTTTTGAATTATTCCATCCCAATATCCATTATATGTGTCTTTGATTTCTTCTTCATAATGGTCATCCTTCACACATGTCTCTACTGAATTTCATCTTGTTGATTTACAATGCTGCTCTCTACAGTCTGCTCAGATCTTTTCACTTACAGAAATTCTCAGAAGTAATTTCTAATGGTTTAACTTCTTAAAGACTCCAGAATGAATATCATCAGGTCTCATAAATTGAATCCATCTGACTTATCTAAATGGTCTTCAATGTCTCTGCTCTATCTTCTTCTGTACCTCTACTTTGTCATTAAAATTCAACTAAGTGTCTGGTCACAGTTGATGTTCCTTTTTTTTATTTTATTCTGCATTGAGTAAAAGCATTGTATACTTCAGTCTTTTCTGCAGTGTCAATCACATCTGCCTCTTCAATGGCTCTTTGTTTCATTGTTTTTCCATTGAAAACAAGTTGAAAACACAGGTAAAAAGGAAACACTCAGAGAACCATTTCAAGACTTCAAAATTTGGCTCTGATACCACAATGAGACACCAACTAAAACATATTTATCATCTCTAGTATGCTTTAAACATAACCAAGGTCAGGTGTACAGATATATAATTGCCTCTTTCTTTCTCAGTATTCCCCACGCATTTCTGAGATGGCAGCGTACTTACTGAGCAAAACAAGTTTCTTTTCTAACTGTTACATTGGTTCTAGTATACTAAGGAGCAGGGTGTCACGCTCGACTCTGAGGAGTCCAGCTGTAACCTTCTGTGTACAGAAACATGTTATCCTCCAAGACTTCCAACATTTTATTACATAAGGTGACATTCTTTCGTTTAGGATGATTCACTCTTCCCAAGCAGCCTATGTGCATTGCAACAGTCAGCAGTGGTCTAGGAATTTTTGTCTTGCATTACCAGTATTGCACTTGTCTCCAGCTATGCATCCTTTACTGCAATTATGTTGAACTTTTACCAAATGCTGGATTTGGAGGTAAAGACGTGGCATGAAAGTTGTACTACAGGTGAGGTGTAACACTGCATGTCACCAAAGGGATGAATGACAACAAATACTGACGAAAGAAGACAGACTGGAAGGTTAGAGTGAATCAATACACTGACACAAACACAAATCGGTGTGGAATCAGTATTAGCAGTATGGATGATAATGAACTACAGGTGAAGAAATGAGCGGCTACAAACAACCAAAACAGTGTAAGTATGGAATGGTACTGAATGGAACTCTAGGGACCTATCAACCAATGAGAATTTGGACTGAAAGCTGACAGGCTATCTGCTGGAAGCTATTGAAGGAGATGAATTTCTAATCATTCCTGAGAATAAACACAAACCACCAAAGTGGAGAAGGTTATCCTACAGTAAATCAGTCCATGATTTTCCCATGTAGACTGTGAAGCCTTGCATAAGACATGGCTCATTTTGAATGCTTTACTATTCATGTTCAAATATTAATCTATGTTAGTAGTGAAAACTAGGATTACTGAGGAAATACCAGGTCTCTCAAAAGGAAGTACAGTAAATAATATAAGCTATTGAAATGTAATTACAGTGAAATAAAAATGAGATTATTTTTGTTACACTTCTTTTTTCCTGCTTTCTTTTCCACTATTAAGATATTCCCAGTGTTATCAGTTATTAGCATGTTTAATTTTATGACTATCTCTTGAAAAATATTTAGGAAACACACCTACGGAAAAACAATAATAGTGATTACTATGCTAAAGAGATAAAAGCACGACAATAAGAAAAGAGGAAGGATTGTATATTCTGGGAGAAATACTGCCAACACAATCTCTTGCTCATTCAAATATTTTTGCTATGAGAGTGACTCCTGTGTGTCTACCACTCACAAAGTTGGTAGATTTTCTGTAAGAATGAGAACATATTTTAGAGAAGTATTTGAATGAGAACAGACTATAGATCAATGGATAATCTCAGAAAAGCATTCATAAGGCAGGAGAAGTAAAACTGTCCAAATGGTACTTCTGCATTAATAAAAAAGTTAAAACTTTACAAATGAGAAGAGGAAGTACAGAGAGACATTACGATGCAAGATCCTGGTATAAATACAAATGGTCTTCATGTAATAAAAAAGAAGATAAAACAAGATCTCACCAGTAATAATGTAGTTATATTTTAGAAGTTAGAATATTTCTTGTATATCAGCAACTACAGAACTGGAATCTGAAAATCACACGTGCATTTTATTCTTCTTCTTTTATGAAGATTCAACAATTAAAATCCCACTGTTTCTTCATTGACAAAGAAGCTGATGAGAATCCATCTCATTCACACAAAGCACCAATGAGCCAATACAAATTACCTGGAGAGAAAGCAGTTGATTTGTTGCCAGTTCAGAAGAAAACTGACCAAAATGCAGGTACAAAGGGCTATGAAAAGAGCACTTCCAGAGTCATTTCTTGTACCTTGTTGCTGTCTTTAATTATTTTGTATGTATTTCCCTATTGGTTATTTTTTCCGCCTTAAAAACCTCTTAATGCTCTTACTTTGTCATACAAATTACATCAATTTATTATATTAAAGTTTGCTGGCATATAGAAAAGCACACTACACTGAATAACATCTCTGAATCTAGCTCTATCTCAGACAGTGTCAAAGGCACACTGAACATGTTGGAGCCAGTAAAAATATATGGCTGTAACTGTGTGATAAATCACATGATTACAAAGTAAAACTAATAGTTGTTCAAACTCTTCACAATGAAAGTACAACTACAACCTGCAAGTCTCAGGAGCAGTTTTATAGTCTATAATCTATAATCCTATAGAGACTTTTTGATCAATAGGGATTCCCCCATTTCTTTTAAAACCTTGAAGCTGTACTGCGTAGTCTAAGCAAACTTGCAAAGCTGTTGAGCAGTACATTTTATGGACCTGCTGGGAGCCCACAAGAAAGTCTGACGCACTCTGAGCTAGGAGCTCTGCAACCATGGCTGCAGGGTACTCCAACAGGTCACTCTAATGAAATCTGCACGCCATCTTCAAAACACATAACTGTTACCATGATCTTTGTTTGATGCAATTAAATTTATGATTGATGAAAAGTTGTACTTTTTTTTTATTAATTTTTTTATTAGATGAGGAAGACATTTTAAAATCTTGAAAAATTGCTGCTTGTGGCACCTAATAACCTAGATATTGTCTGGTGAAATTAACACTGAAAGGAAATGTTTTATCAAAGTGAGATGGCTGCATACAATAAAAATGAATCTGCAGTTTGAGAACACCCCACTGAAGTAGTTTTTTTGGTAACATGACTACACGTAGATTAGAAAATTATAAGAACAGAACCACGAGCAAAAAAGACTCTCTTGTTCACAGAGAGAATTAACACTATCCCTACCAGAGCTTTGTGATCTTTCTGCTCTATTTTGGGAAAATGAAAACTGAAGAATCCTTGTGCAGTAGAAAACTCTACCACTCCTTAGTGCTCTATCCAAACCTTTATATATTTTAATCACTGCTTTATAGAATCCACCATCCTAACTCTTTTGTGGAAAGGAAGCTCCTGAAGCAGTGGTAATTGAAAAGCAATCTTCCTCTGATCCAGCTGTTACTCAGCTACTGTATAATCTCTGTAGCTAGTAGATGGGGAATGTGTCGTACTAAACAAAGTATGTAGTTGTTTCCTTGTGTGAAAATGGGTATGATTAAGTATAGGTGTTGCATGCATTCTGCCATTAACAGTACTGATCTCTTGCCTAAGGTAATTAGCCTATTAAAAACAAACCATCACTTTAACTAACTGAAATATATGAAAGAGATCAATTTCAGACGTGATTTGGAGCTTATCATGAAACAAACTTGGGAACGGAGAGCGCATTGGAGTTTCTGCTCAAATGGATTCAGATCACTCAGTAAGATAATAACTACATTTCTCTACTCAAGGTAGTCACTCACAGTCAAACTAAAGCACATTCAAACTTAAAATATTTTCTGGATCAGAATTGGTGCCAGAATGAAAGTATTCTAGAAAAACACAAGGTGATTGGAGTTATCCATTTACTTGTTCTGATTTCAGTACTAAGTGCAGTTAGTTACAAGTTTTAAAAAACGTTGGTTTTGTTTGCTTGTTTTTAACTGCAAATCCTGCTTATTCTGGGTTCTCAGTTCCTGGGTTCTGGAAATTAAGGTGAAGTTTGTCCCTCCTCATTGTCAGGAGACACAATCAGAAATATCTTCACAGAAAATACAGGAGGCTATCTGAAAAGATTCATGGGTGACAAAAAAGAAAAAAAAAATACTTGACACTTCAAGAAGTTTTCTTTATTAATGACAGACAACAGGGACCTCAAAAACCCATCTGACCATCAGAATCAAAACTGACTTTTCAGGAATAAAAAGTTAGATTTCTTTTCTGTGAACTCAGTACATTTGTTGCTGAGTCACTGAGACACACAACCATGGCAACTCTTTATTTTTTTTTCTAATTGAGTCAATATTGTAGTAAACTTATTGGATTTCATGTAATGGCACCAAAAAGAGAATAGAGAAAAAAAATTGTATTGTGACCCTTATATGTCCAGCCACAATGTTACCAAAATAAGTTTTGCTGCCTCTAAAATAATAAAGAAGTAAATTATTAGCGTAATGGCAGCATGGAGCAAGACAGGTGAGACTATTATTAGTACAGTCAAAAATGAAGCTAAAACATTTTTGTTGATGTGGCTGAATGGCCCATTAGGTCTAATATGGTCTCATTTAATAATTAATAGTACAGTAACCAATCTCACTAAAATCTGTCTGCAGCAGGCTGTGAAATTGATGAAGGAATGTACCTTCAGCCATTCAGGAAAACCTATAGACAGAATAAGACAAAGCCTCCTGGCCTACTGGTCAGACAAAAAACTCAATTTTTCCTGTTGGTTTTACTGCTGAAGCCACACCACAACTCTTCAGATTTGCATTCCACTGAAATGGGACTTAAAGTCATCTAAAATTAACCTTCCTCTGCCATTTGCAGGCACACTGCATAAATATTAATGTGTGAAAGCATTCCATTTATAATCAGTTGCCAAAACTTGGCACTCTCACCCCTGCTCACATCCTCTCTTGACAGTCCACTGCTGACCTCACTGGCAGGAAAGAAGCAAATCAGAAACCTGATGAAGACAGAAATGGTGCTTTGCTCACATCTACATTGCTTTTCTTAATTCAAATGCTATCCTCTCTTTGCAACTCAGTATGGCCGATTCTGTTGCAATGTCTATTCCAGAGGCTAAACTAAAGTCTAAATGTCTGAGAGGACACAAGTGCAAAAAACATTGCATATGCTTGTTCTGACTGAGACAAAGTGCAGACGAGACTGAATGGCTGCTGGAAGCTTATGAACATCTCAGAATTGCACATGCATCCTTGCTTCTAGGATTGAGAATGCTTTTGTAGTACTGTGTGCTGGTCTAATACCAATGGGCAGCTAAGAGTCACCATGCTACATTCTCACTCACCAGTAGTATGATGAAAAAACCTCACTGGTTGAGATAATGACTGGGAGATAATTATCATTGCAAGCAAAACATTAGGAGCACTGGGTGATTAATGTTAATTTATTGCCTACTGCTAACAGACGAAAGCAATGAGAACTAAAGGCAAACTACAAACACCTTTCCCCCCAGCCACCCCCTCTTACCTCCTTCCCACAGCAGCACAGAGGAAGGGCAAATGAGGGCTGCACTCAGTCCATACTGCTTTGTCTCTGCCCCTCCTCCATCACAGTCACCCTCTGCTCCACATCTTCCTCTCACGAGATGTTGACTTTCCCCAGCTGATCCTGCGTGGGCTTCCCACAGACTGCAGCTCTCCCAGCACTGCTCCAACACGGCTCCGACCCTTCACTGCTCCAACAGTGCCCACCCTTCAGGCACTGCTCCAGCATAGCCCCAAGGGCGGCTGCTCCCCCATCCCTCCAGCCCCACTGCGGGCTCCTCTCCATGGGCTGCAGCGCCGGCCCAGGCTGCTCCTGTGCCAGTATCCATGGGCTGAGCTCCCTCCAGGCCTTATCCACTGCTGCGTTGTGGGCTCCTCCATGGCTGCATGTGGAGGTGCGCTCTGCACGGTGCCCATAGGCTGCAGGGGAACAGCCTGATCCCCCATGGGCCTCTCCTGGGCCTCAGGGAACTGCTGCTCCATGCCTGGAGCATCTCCTGCCCTCCTCCTGCACTGACCCTGGGGGCTGCAGGGCCATCTCTCACCCCTCTCTCCCAGCTGCAGTTGTTCAGGACTGTTTCCCTCCCTTCAATCCGCTCTGCCAGAAGCCCAGCATCGCTCAGGCTCAGCTCTGTCCAGCTGCAGGTCTCTGTGGGAGCAGCTGGAGATGCTCTACTCTGACATGGGGCACTGCTGGGTGCTGCTCACCTGGGTCCCTGCAGCCCCTCTGCTACCAAAACCTTGTCGCATGAACCTAATACATACTGTTGGACTGGAATTTAGTCAGTCTCACTGTGAGAATGCAACTCCCAGCTGCTTGGTTGCAATTGCTAAGATGCACACAAGGGACCCAGATCAGAGGAGCCAGTTTTGAGGGACAGGTTTAGTCTTAGGAGAATGTACCAAACAGGGAAGTGCCAGATCTAGCATTCCTAGGTGTGAATGTGTCAGTGCAAAACAGACAATGGTCATTCACCTGCTAAATACGGCAAGGTGACTGAGTAAATTTCCTAGAATTTCAATGACAGGAAGCAAAATGAAAGAAAAAGGAAAAATATTTTCAGAGGTTCAGATTGTAAGCACAAAACACAGTATGCAATTACTGAGCACCAAAGGAGTGCAGCCTTGTGAGTGAGGAAAAATAAACAAAACAGAAACACCTTAAAAAAATAAGGTTGATTTGGTAACAAATAGGGGAAATGTCATGGGCTGAATGGATGTGTTGCCCTGGGAAAGTGGTCCTCTCTATCCTAGTCATAGTTTTGTGAGTTCTGTCCTTTTTCTTCCCACAGCTCATGGTTAAAATATACATGGAACTGGGCCACTGGAGAATGCACACCATTCCAGTGAGGTAAGAAGTGATAGGAAACAAACTGCTGGACACTAGCCCATCCAAAAATGTAATATAGAAACCTTGAATAACAGGAGCAGGCTGTGCACAACGCTATCAAGAAGGTTATGTTGATGAAGTAAATGCAGTAATTGAAGGAAGTTCTAAAAAGTTTGTTGGTTTCTTTACTTGCTTGTTTCTCAGTTTTTAAAAGAAGGAGCATACAGAAGAGACATTGAATATTCCATGAGAATGAGCCAGGACTTTGGAGCTGAACACAGGATGAGAGAAACACACAATGGGACTGAAAGGATGGTTTCACAGTCATAAAGGCTTTGCTACAACTCTTTAATAAAGAGACCTGGGAAAAGGGGATAGAATCAGAAAGATCCAGGCTGGAGGCTGATTATAATGATTATGCTGGGGAGTCTGGAGCAGAACAGTTTCTCACCACAATATGCAGTATTGCAAAACCAGCTAGACAGCCATGCAGAGAAAACCAATAGCTTGGCCAAACCTTTAACTGCAAGACTATAGTAAAAATGGAAGAGCTAGAGATGTAAATGAAATTATTATCACAAAGGACTGAAGTCCCAGACAGATTGAAGCAATAACAAAAACAACAGTGCTCTTAAACAGCGGTATCTCTGGAAAACCAAAAGTAAATGGAAAGAAAAAAGATAATAACAAACACCAACAAAGTGATACTAGTATGTAAGTAAAAGTTATTGTACGTACATGTGTAATTGTATGTAAGAGCTGACAAAAGAGTGGATTAGATGTGACCCTATGAAGGCAGAGAGAAAGGGGAGGGAGGCTGGGGAAAGTTTAAATAATCATTTTACTGAGCTCAGAGTCACCTAACCAAATCACCCATGTTGCTACTGCAATTCAAAATGGCAGAAGTCCCTTATCCTGTCACAGCTGCAAGAACCTGAAACTTCCATTTAAATCCTATAGTTCCTATTTTAATCATCTGAGAAACTGGCAACTGTACAAACTGTACAGGCTATAAAAATTCAAAGCTTAGCAGGTTAATGTATAACCAATACTTAAAGTGAGCAATGAGCTGCTCTCCAACCTTTACAAGTTATTGCATCCCAAGAACAGCTAGGAAAAAGTGAATGCCTCACAAAAAATCCTGTCCTGATCCCAAGTACTACCGTTTATAGTCTTAATATTAAAATCTATTAGTGTAATTATCTTCTCAATAAAATATTTGTTTTATATAAGCATGATTTTTAGAAAGGCTTTCCTGACACAAACATCTATTTTAGACAGACATATATTCTGTCTAACATCTGATTTTTTCCAGATGAGAAAAGCTTGTAAGAATCCAATTTTAACTGTGTTATGTGATGTGGGATAGAAATACCAAACTTACAAACAGGCAGCACACAGTAATATTCAATTTAAGGTTCATAGGCACAATCACCCTCCTCATGCTGAAGACTCATTGTAACAAAGTAGTAAGGGTGAAATGAACTTTCACTACCACTGCAGAAGTTACAAACAATGGAAAGTCCTATGACAAAGCAGTGCAGGGTTACTTTTCTTTTTAAGCCTTTCCAGTCACACAGAACACAATTCCTATTTTGGTGAAGAAGTGCATATCTTAGTCCCAGTTATGGGAAACAAAACACTCAAAAGAGGGAACTGTAGGTACATCAAATTCACTTCTGTACCTCATGATCAAAGAGAAAACTCTCATGGAAACTGTGTTAAGGCATGTGAAGACTAGGAGATGACTGAGGACAGCTAGCATCACTTCACTGAGAGCAAGTCATGCCTGACTGACTTGGCCTGCTACAACAAAAGAACAGCACTGTTGGATGTACCAAGCTCATATACCTCGATTTGTAGAAAGTCACAGTCTCATACAACATCCTTTTTACTAATCTTGCAAGACATGGATTTGATTGATGGACTGTTCAGTGCATAAGGAATTGGCTGGATGGCCACATTCAAAGAGCTGTAGCCAATGACTCATTGTCCAGGTAGATTCCAGTGATGAGTGATGTAAGGGATATGTATTTAGGCATGACGGTTTAATATCTTCATTGGTTATGTGGACAGTAGGACTGACTGCACCCCCAGGAAGTTTGCAAATGACACCAAGCTGAGTGGTGCAGCTGATATTCTATATAAAAAAGCGATATCCTTCAGAGAGACCTTCACAGGCTTGAGAGCTGGGCCCATGCAAATCTCATAAAGTTCAACAAGCCCCAGTGCCAAGTCATGCACCTGATTCAAGGCAATCTCATACATCAGTACAGCCCAGAGGACAAATGGATTGAGAGCAGCCTTGCAAAGAAGGCTTTGGGGCTTTGAGCTGTCAATAGGAAGTTTTCTGGTTTCAAAACTTCAGTCTAAATAAATGAGGAAAAACAAAGAAGTGGAGAGTGAAGGGTACATCTAATTTCTCTTTAGCCATTTAGCAGTAAGGTTGCCATCTGTCTTGTCTGTGAGTCAGTTGAGAGAGTTGTAGAGGTGTGGGGAGAGGGGAGAAAGAGTTGAAGAGAAAGAGATATGCTTCCAAAGGATGGTGCGTGTTCTATCACTGAATATCTGGAATGCATAACCTTATGCCTGTCTTTCTGCAGAAACCGTAGACAAGTTTTTATGACCAGCTTAGACTAGATACTTCACTGCTAGGTGTTTAAAGATTTAAGTCTTTCTTGCTGAAGATTACTCCAAGGAGTTTTAGCAGGGCTGAAGGAAAATCTTGTTTCCCTGATTCTGATTCAGCCTCAACGTTTCAAAGCCATCTGATCTCAGAACATGTCCACCTATTCCACTTTCTGTATTGTTTAGTGTAAGCTTTTTATACTTCTTCTGTATACCTGTATACAAGCTACTGTTACTATTCCACTCCCAGGACTCTTCTGCCAATTTGTGTGGTGATTTTCTAACATGAAAGTATTAAGCTGCCATGGAAGAAACTGATTCTCATTCCTGACCCATTCTTATATTTGAACTTATATTTTTCAGGGGTGAAAGGCTAATTCCGTAATCCAACATAACCCTTTGACTAATCCCATTTAAGGTGAAAAACATTGCCAGAAGAAAATAATTGGTTTATATTATTAAAGGAGCTACCACAATCCCTTGTTCATGTAGCGTTCAGAAGTTGTTATCTCTATCCTTCAGCTTGTTTTTCAAGCTTGTTTTGTTGGCTCAAAGGCCAAAATGGCTGGGATCAGAGCTTTGTCCTGGCAGTCAGGAGGTTCTGAAGTCCTAGTGGTGAGCGTCCCATAGATTTGCCACAGTACTGGGGCTTACTAATTTTATTTTTCTCTTTTTTTCACATTGAAATAGGGCTAAGGAAACACTGTTATGTATGTCTGGGGGAATTAAGAGCTACTTAGTTAATGATTTAAAATGTATTTAATTTTGCTATGCAGCTTATTGTGTTCTACGTTTAACACAGAGCAGTCATGGATGACCAAAGCTGCTTTAAAAATAGACTGTAGTTCTCTGCCAATACCAGCAGTAACAGATGATTTGCTTCACAAGGTTGACCATGAATTCAAGAACTGAAATTTTCACAGGAAGAACTGTGGTGAATCAAAGTAGGCCATAACTTAAATACAATTGTGTGTGTGTTTGTGTCTGTGTGTGTAAGGGAAAAAGGACAAGTTCATTTTTCACAACCTCTTTCCACCAATGTTATCCCAAAGGCAGGATGAACTGTACTGCTTTGAGCTCTGTCATGACATAAAGGTATCAGCTGAGAGAATAAAATATAACACTGACCTTTCTTGGTGTGTGAGAGATGCATTTTGGGTTTTTGAGCAGTGAGTTTACCCCTTCATTTCATGTTGTAATCCAGCTAGATAAAACTTTGGTCAGTTTTTTGATCCAGATCTCATAAACTACAAGAATAAATAAGAGGAAGATTAATTCCCTGCAATATTTTAATCAGGTACAGACTTGGGGAAAGCAACTGTATTTGTATTTAAGATTTTATTTTACACTAAAATTTTACACTATTGTTTAGAACAAAGAGTAAGCATTTGAATTTTATGCTTATGTCAGAAATGTGAACTGAGGTGCAGGATATTTCCTGAGGATTAAGGGTCTCAGTTGCAGCTTAGGGGCCATTGATTTCAAAGACATTTTAATCCCTAGGAAATTCTGACATGTTGGATTTTTGTCTTTGTCAGAAAGCAAGGGGTGTCCATTTCCACCATCTGAAGAATACGGGGAGTTTCTAGGGAACAAACATCCTGTTGATTTTCTTGTTAATACCCTTAATAGCATCCACCAGTATTTTTAAATGGAACTGTTATGCAGTGTGAAGCATCAGCTAATAAATTCAGCAGAAGATTAGCTGCTATTTCCATTGAGAAAATCATCCATGTCATATTTTGTTGTTAAAATTACAGATAAAAAGAAATGGTGAGATAGAAGAATAGGATTACCAATCCCTCTCCTTTTCAATTTTAATGTAAAATTCCAAGGCTGTTCCTTACTCTACCTTTCCAGTATCTTTCCTGTGGTTAACTGTTTCATGAACTTCTGAGGATCTCTCTTATGTCAACAAATACTCTTCCTGTTCCCTTTCCATTTGTCATGGCAAACAGGACTTCCTGTGGCTTTAAGACATTCAGGTTGGTCTGGCAGTGCGTGTGCAGACTGAGCAGGTGGCTGACACAACATGTATAAGGCACTGAGTTATAACTGTCTCTTCCTCGAAGGAATGGAATTCTGGCTCTTCTAACCAGCTACTGATATTCACAAAACCCCTGTGACTACAGCAACCTTAAGGCTTTTAAACCATGACTCAAATCTGGTGTAATTTAGGAAAGGTTTGCAAGTGATTGAGAAATACTAACAAAAGGACAGGTGTGTTAATAGGGAGGCTTGATTATCAGAAAACCCATTTGCTTAGGGAGTTCAGGTTACGTGTGGGCTCTTGCTTAGGGTGACTCCATCTAGGCTATCCATTTCATTTTACCAGTCATGGAAATAAAGACTGGAATTGGAACAGGAACGTATGGACTGGAATAAAAACCAAGCCAGACTTGGTGACTGACTAGAACAGATCATTTTCTGACAAACAGCTTCACACTGACCAAATAACATGCTTAACTGGATCTGTTTTTTTCACTGTTACTGTATGATTCAAAGGCAACAGTCTGCCCTTTCAGTCGCTAATGGACGGTGGTGTGGTACTATTCAGTTGCAGCATAAGGTAGATCACATCTCTCAGGTCTGAGAGAAAAACAACAGGTGATGATGTAAACTGAATATTATTGTCTGGATTAATTCATAGAATCACAGAATCTTTTCCCTTGAGCTTGATCAGGTGCTCAGAGCCTGGTCCAGCAGGTCCTTGAATGTCACTGAGGACAAGGCATCCACCACCTCGTGGGCAACCTGTTCCATTGCCTCACCACCCTCTGGGTAAAAAACATCCTCATATCCAATATAAATCTCCCCTTTTTAAGTTGAAAACCATTTTTCCTTATTGTACCACAGCAGACTCTGCTAAAGAGTCTGTCCCTTTTCTTTTTATACACTGCCTTTAAATCCTGAAAGGCCGCTCTCAGGTCTCCTCAGAGCCTTCTTTTCTCCAGCATGAGCAGCCCCAGCAACCTCAGCCTGTCCTTGTAGGGGAGGTGTTCCATCCCTTGGATGATTTTTGTGGCCTTCCTCTAGATGTGTTCCAACACGTCCATCTCTCTCCTGTTCTGAGGACTCCACATCTGGATGTAGCACTCCAGGTGCAGTCTCACCAGTTTGAAGTAGAGGGGCAGGATCATCTCCCTTAACCTGCTGACCACACATATCTTGATGCTGCCCAGGATATGACTGGCACCAGAGTTGTTCCTTTAAAGTTTAAATTATATATCTAGATTAGTAATTTAGTGGGTTAGTTTCAGAAAGGTTTGAATGGATTCTCTAACTTCTTTCACTTAGAGTACAATAATTATGCTTTTCTTCTGGCACTCTCATAGCACGAAGGACAAAATCACATTAGAGGACAAAGTTATCTTTATAGTAGATGCTAACTGTTCATGCATTGACTAGAATTCATTAACTGGACAAAAGGCCTGAAGGTATGTTTCTGGAAGTGGTTCAAAATTGTTTTTTAACTCTGTATGATTATTAATTCAATAAGAAATGAAGTACTTCCACACTTGTATTGCTGACATGGAGGATATGACTGAAAGCAGAACATCAAATGAAGCACTGAGGAAACAATTTGGAATGTACTGTAGCACCACTATGTTTAAAACTAACAAAAAGGAAAGAGTCATAATAGTTAGCTGTTTAAAGGCAGACTTGGCTGGCAGTAGGTGAGGACTGCATGCATTACAGAGAGATGATACAAGATATGGTTGAATATTAGGAAAGGAACAAATCAAAGAACTACTTCTAGTTTAAAATTTGATTAATATGTTACTGAAAAGGTACTTAAAAAAAAGTAGAATCATAAGATGGTATGGGTTGGAAAAGACTTTGAATACCTTCCAATTCCAACCCTACCTTCCACTACACTATAGGTTGCCCAGGGCCTCATCCAATTTGGCCTTTAACACTTCTGGAGATGGGGTGTCCACAGCTACTCTGGGCAACGTTACAGCATCTAACCACTCTTATACTAAATAATTTATTTCTGGTATCTAATTTAAATCTTTTAGTTTAAAGCCATTGCCCCTTATCACTACAGTCTTTGATGAAGATTCTCTCCCTGTCTTTCTTGTAAGCTCCCTTTAGGTGTTGAAAAGCTACAATACATTCTTCCCCAAGTCTACTCTTCTCCAGGCCAAACAACTCCAATTCTCATAGCCTCTTTTCAAAGGATAGGTGCTCTTGTGCCCTATTATTTGTGGCCCTTCTCTGGACACACTACAACAGGTCCATGTCATTCTTATACTGGGAGCACTGGAGATGTAGAGTGCTCCACACAGGGTCTCAGGAAGGATAATCATTTCCCTTCACTTGCTGGCCATGCATCTTTTTATGTAGCCCAGGATATGGCAGCCTTTTGGGACTGCAAGTGCAGATTTCTAGCTCATGTTGAGTTTTTCATCCACCAGTAACATAAGGGTTCTGTTATGGGCAATGGAAAAATGTATCTGAAAGATATACCAATAAATTATTGTAAATTAGATGACATCTCATTTTACAAGCAATTTCTGTCAGGTATAAAAAATTGGTTGGAAAATTATGGACAAAAAAAATGAACTTTTCCTCACTAGCACCTTGATTTGTATCTAAAAATATCAACATTGTGAAACAAACAAACAAAAAAAAAAGAAATTTGCACTGGAAATATAAATATTCTGTTTCTTAAAGAAGATACAAACTTTTCTGTACAAACTCACAGAAAATAGGCAGTGAAAGAAAACAGGGATTCATTTAAACAATGGTGCTTGGACTTGAACTAGTTCAAACATGTATAGACAACTATTTAAAAAAAAACAAACTGGAGAGTAATGGAAGTGGTCCAGGAGCCCAAACTCCAATATCAGCCATGGTGTACACTGTGAAAATGGTAAACACAAGCTGGTATAATTAATAGTAGGAAATGGGCATTTTAGCTCTAAGTGCCCTTTGTCCTTGTTGAAACGTGTGATAACATAACAAGCATAGCAGAGACAATTTCTTCCGCTACTCAAAATTCAAGAGATGTTGCCCGTAGGAACTTCTGTCTACTGAAATTTCATTCCTGTTGATGAAGAGTTTTTATTTCTGAAACCAATTAGAGATAAGTCCCTTCAAAAAAATCAAATCAACAAAACACAGCAAACAAAGAGCAGGAAGGTATCTCTAGGAAGCAGCCAGAAAGAGGAAAAAAAGACAAACGAGAGCACAGTCTCCATCCACACAGTGATACATGGAATATTTTGATTGTTCTACCATCCAGGCAATTCCTGGTCTTAGCCTGCAGCTCAAACGCTGTTTGATTTAGGAAATTTTTAGGATTACTAGAAATGAACACAAAACGTAACTACTTTTCCTAGACTAAGAATTAGAAGAGAAAATCCCAAAACTTAAAAAGGCCTTAAAGATCTAGCCCTTTCTTTGACAAGGAGCGCTTTCTTCTTTTAGTCATTCCATATTAACTGTAACAATCAATATGTTTAAAGATGTGTTACAGTTATTCTAATTGCTCTCTCAATCACTTGGCAAACTATGAGGAGCTATAAAACAAAATGAGCAATGGTATATAACAGTTGTGAGTGGCAGAGAAAAATATAAAGCACTGTTTGTGGGTGGACAAACTGAATACCTGGAGAATGCCACAAGTAAAGCCTACCTTAAAAAGTCACATTTATGCTCAGGGGCAGGTTAAGCATTTAACAGTTAAAGATAAATTCTGTAGTAATAACAAAATGGTACATTTCTCCTATAGACCCTGGAATGATGCCCAGAAAGAGCCAGAGGCATGTAAACCAATGAAAATATTTGTATGTTCTCCAAAATAAGACAGTGCCTGTACTGTCTCATCAGTCAGACTAGAGTGGTACACAGACAATGGGCACTGACAATAACAACATTCTGAAAAAGTAAATCAGAACAGAGGCAGATAAAGGGAGACATTATAATGCAAAAAGTCCTTTTACAGGAAGATTACTATCCATGGGAGCAAAAAAATTGCACTGATGAATACAGAAAATAGGCATTTCCTTGGATAAATTTCCTTTTACATTTTTGGAGGAAGGAAAAGAAAAATCAAGTAAACTGCAGCTTACTCAAGAAAGTCTGATCTGCCAAGTGTGCAATTACTTTCCTCTAGCAATGGTGGAACTGCAAAATAACCGTTCAGAAGTGATACTTCTCAGCAGATAGTCCTTCTCTGGTTCAAGCTATAAAGCCATGATAACTCCATCTGTATTTTAAAAAGAATCATGATGCAATATGTACTTTATACTGCCTACATTAAATAGAAAGTATTTTATAAATATATATATATTTTTTAATCGACACAAATAAGACCAGTGTAAAAATCTACATGTGTATTTTCATCTTGGTTCCAACCAAGACAACATTTAGAAATGCATTTAATCAAACAATAGTAGACTATTTTAAATTGGAAAAAGAAGTCTCCAGAATAATCTGTAGTATTTCAAATAAAGCAGGGCACTTTTTTGTAGAGGTAAGTCTCAGAGAAGCAGTGTGCCATAATACATTATGTGCTGTTAGAACAGACAGAAGCCTGCCCCCTTATTTTTGCAAATTAACAGAGGAGGCTATCTCAAGTTCCAGTTCCTGAAAAACAATAGGGAATACCTCTCTCTGTGTGATGAGTGAACACAAAGAGGCAGAATGCCCCAGCAGCCTATTCTGCAGATGCATCTTCAACATCATTCTCAAAACTGGGGCAAAACCTGGAAGCAGAAGGATCCAATTGCCCTGCAAATGAAATAAAGTAGGACACAAGATGCTTGTCAGTTGTTTGCTGTGAGCAGCCCTAATTGTCAGCACATACTGATAGCAACCACTGCTACACTGTCAGTGGCGCCTGGTAACTGTGCCAGCCATGCTGGAAGCCAGGCATGAAGGTCCTCCTCCTTTGTCCCACACATCCGATTTGTTCTATTTATTTGATGCAAATGGCATCTGCCACTGGGAGACCTCAAACCAAACTATACATTTCAAACTTGATCTCAGATAGAAGTCCATCCATGTTCCACTCCTGCAGCTTGAAAGGAGTCATATCTGAAATGCATGTTTTTCAAAGCTTTCATTAGCTTAGAGCTGACACATTGCATGTGCCACCTGTAACTTTTACAGACATTGCCATCTGCAAGCATTGTCTTTAGGTTTGATCTGATAGACTTTTGCCCAAACATGAAGAACAAGGCCACTACAAAGCATTTTTTTTTTCCACATCTGTTACTCAGATGCATCACCTTCATTAAATGTAGGCAAAGCCAGTCCTATAAGTTGAACAGGACTGCTTTGTCTTCACAATGTGAATTTCCCAGGCCATGGTGCATGTCATTAATCATATATGCACCAATTTCTTTCATGATGGGAGCAGCAAGAGTCTCACTCAGAACCCTAAAGACAAGATGGCCTTGTATTGACAAATAGAGGAGCAGGGATTATAAATCAAGATCCTGTGAGCCCAACACTGCCAGTTCTCATGCTTTAGTGCTTGAGTAAGCACTGCACATCAGCAAGGACAGAAATATATGGGTCTAGTTCAAATTTGACATTTTAGTATTAAATATAGAGAAAGCATATTCAGCAATGCCTGTACAGACTGGTGAGTTGAGCACCAAGAAACCTGGTGAGCTTCAACAAGAGCAAAGTGTCCTACACCTGGGGAGGAATAACTGCATGCATCAGTATGGGTTAGGGGCTCTCCTGCTGGAGAGGAGCTCTGCAGAGAAAGGTGCCTTGCTGGACAACAGGTTGACCACGAGCCAGCAGCATGCCCTGATGGACGAGGCCAATGTATCCTGAGGGTCACCAAGAAGAATGTGGCCAGCAGGTCAGGGGAGTTGATCTTCCCCCTCTGTTCTGCCCTGGTGAGGCCACATCTGGTGTGCTGTGTCCAGTTCTGGGCTCCCCAGTTAAAGAAAGACTAGAGAGAGTCCAGTGGAGGGCCACAAGGATGATGAGGGGCATGGAACACCTACCTTATGAAGAAAGGCTGAGAGACCTAGGACTCCACCTGGAGAAGGCTGAGAGAGGATGTCATCATACTTATATTGAAAGTGCAGTAGTCAAGCAAATGGAGCCAGGCTCTTCAGTGATGTGCAGTAACAGCACAAGGGGCAATGGGTGCAAACTGGAACACAGGAAGTTTCATACAAACACAAGGAAGAATTTACTGATAGGGTGACAGCACTTGAACAAGGTGCCCAGAGAGCTTGTAAACTCTCCTCCTCTGCAGATACTCAAGACCCATCTGGACACTTCCCTGTGCAGCCTGCTGTAGGGAAATTGCTTTAGCAGAGGTTGGGCTCAACCATCTCCAGAGGTCACTCCCAAACCCCTGTGCTTCTGTTAATCATAGAATCACTCAGGTTGGAAAAGTCCTCAAAGATCATCAAGACCTAACCATACTACACTAAATCTAACAATCCTCTGCTAAATCACGTCCCTGAGCAGCACATCCAAAATGTTTTTAAACACATACAGGGATGATGACTAAACCACTTCCCTGGGGATCCTATTCCAGTGCTTAACAGCCCTTTCTGTAAAGAAGTGTTTCCTGATATCTGACCTAAACTTACCCTGGTTTAACTTAAGGCCATTCTCCCTAATCCTGTCACCAGTGAGAAGAGACCAACCCTGCTCTCACTATAAGCACCTTGCATATATTGGAAGGGAGCAATAAGGTCTCCCCCTAGCCTCCCTTTCCCCAGACTAAACAGCCCCAGTTCCTTCAGTCTCTCCTCGTAGAGCATATTCTCCAAGCCCTCCACAAGCCCTGTTGCCCTTCTTTGCACCTGCTCCAGCATCTCAATGCCCTTTCTGTACGGACGTGCCCAAAACAACACAGTACTCGAGGTGAGGCCTCACCAGCGCTGAGTACAGGGGCAGGACGATTTCCTTAGCCCTGCCTGCCAGCAAATGAATGCCATTCGCTATTTTCCCACTGACACGTTCTTAAGGTTGGGGTACGTCGCCCACTAGATTAGTTTACAACTAGTTTACATTCAGACTCGCTTTTCCACACGCAGACACGGAATGAAACTACTCACCAGAGGACAACAAGCTGTATCCCTACCCCCACCCCCCACAGCTTTACGGACCTCACCGCGGGGCGCCTCCCACGCCCTCAGCGGCCGCCGCGCTCCGTGGGCGTGCCGCAGGTGAAGCGCCCGGCCCCGGGCCGCGCCCAACCCCCTCACGGCGCCGCGTAGCTCCGCCCGCGGCAGCTCCGGTGCGGAGCGGGAGGGGCAGCACTCGCGGCGGGGCCGTTAAAAGCCTTCCCGCCCGGCCGCGCGCTCAGGCAGTCAGCGCCGGGCGTCAGCGATGCTGGAGAATGGCTCTCTGAGGAACTGTTGCGACCCGGGCGGGAGGACTCACTTCGGTTCGGCGGAGCGGGCGGCGGCGGGAGGAGGAGCCCCGCGGCCCGCATGGGTGGTGACGGCTCTCTCCAGCGTGCTGATCTTCACCACCGTGGTGGACATTTTGGGCAACCTGCTGGTCATCGTGTCCGTGTTCAAGAACCGCAAGCTCAGGAACTCAGGTAAGGCGGGAGTGGAGGAGCCCGGCTGTGCGGGGAAGTTCCGTCCCGGCGCGGTCGGGGCTGTGTGCGGGGCGTGCTCTGAGGCTTCGGCTCTCGGTGGCGGGAGAGGTGCGCAGGTGTGTGGGGAAGCGGAGCTCCGGCTCCAGACTGAGCATCGGAGTTCGCCTCGGTCCTTCACGAACGTCGTCATTCTTCTCTCTGCTCCCCGTGTGTCCTTCGGACGGAAATAAAGTTTTTTTGTCCTTCTTTTCGATTCGTGTCTGTAGTTGTGTTTTTGCTTCGTGTGCTCTGTGGGACTTTGCATCTGTGCAGGATTACTTACACGTGCCTCCAACCGCAGCACCCCGTCGGGTTTCCCTTTACGGGGTGCCCGCAGCTCTCTGCGTGGCTGCCCCTCTCTCTGAGCCGTTCTGAAACTGCTGCCTGCTCCAGGTCCTGAGAAGACCTCACTCACATTGCGTGCCCGTGTTCTGGGTATAGCAGAACCTTGCTTTGAGAGCGCAGCTGCATCATCTCGCCTCTGTCCGACCCCATGCTGAACAGCGTGGTGCTGCCTTGCGGTGGGGAGGAGGAATTGGGTGCTTGAATTTCCCGGTGCTTTTTATTTATTTATTTCTGGTGGATCAGAGTTCCTCCAGAATTCCACGTGCAATGTTTCTGCAGCTCCTGCTCGCTGGAACTAGGCACTCACTCGCCCTGCTTTTTAATTACATTATGTTTAAGAACATCCCTGCAAAGGGATGAGACCTCTCCCTAGGGAAGAAATGGGAAAGGAGCCGCTCTAGGCACTGGGTGCGGTGTTTCCGCTGGTAGTTAGGCTGCGTATCCAGCGAACTGAGCCGTTACCGAGAGCGGTACGGGGTGAGGATGGTGATGCCCGGTGCCGAACCGGCGCGGGGAGCTTCCCTTCTGCCGATCCTCTGGGGAGGATCACGATGGAAAGCACAGCGGGTCCCAGCTGTCATCTCCCGGCTGAAAGGGGAGCAAGCGGGGGTTTCCTCCGGACTGCTTCCTTTGCTCAAATGGCAGCAGAGGGAGGAGTCGGACTGCAAGAGTTCGAGGCTTGAAGAATAAGCTTCGAGGTGCTTGTTAAAGTGCTCAGTGGCGTCTGAAAGCTGTTGGAATAACACTGTTTTCTTGTCTGATCTGAATATGCTAATCCTTTTAGTGACATCTTTAATGTGATATCACTGACCCTGTCTCACTTAGCTCTCAATCTTAGAGAAGTATCCTGAAGAACAGCAGGCATTTCCTTAGTGTGGCCTTCATCAAGTTCATCAAGTTAAACTTGAAATTGCCAGACTCTAGCTTGTCATCAGGGAGGGAGGCTTTGGGGATAAAGCTGAAAGAAGATAGGATGAGAAATGCACTCAGAATATGTTGTAAGTAGTGAGCAGAGGCAGAGAACAGTGCTGGTAGTGGAGTAGTGGAGGGAATGGGGAGGTGACAGAGAGCTGAGGCAGTGCTCTGGAGCCCTCAGATAAGTAAAGATGTACCAATGAATGGACCTAGGGCTGCTCCTTTCTGAGCAAACTAGAAACATGTAAGTACTGGCAGGAGGTGGGAATGTGTGAAAAACAAGAATGGTGATGGGAAAAAGACTTACAAAGAATTAGGCTTGTAATAAGCAATGTCAGAGAGAGACAACGTGAAAGCGGTGGAGAGTCTGTGACAGCAGAGGGAGGGTCTAGATGACTGAAGAAAAAGGAGTGGTAGCACAATGAATGCTTGATTCTCCCTTGAAGTGGCTAATGAGAGAGATTTTTTTGGGGAGGGGTGAGAATAAGGATCTTTCAAATAAGCCAGTAGTTTACAGGAAACAAATTAGGCAGCTGACTAATCTCTGTGGTAATCCTTCATTCAGAGAGCAAACCAAAGCTTTATCATATTTCCAGGATCTATCAACACTGATCTGTTCAGTGACAAACAAATCTTTACAAACAAATCTGATCACTGCAAACAATTCACTTACACATCAATCTCCTTAAAATTAAAGCCTGGTCAAAAGCAAATCTGTTTTTAATGCTGATATATAGTATGAGACAGAATGGGGTGGAATAAAATGACCCGTTAACCTTTAGGTTGCTAAGTGTTAACGCTCAGCAGAAGAGAAATGGAGAATAGTTAGGGCTAATGTTCTTAGAGTTTGCTCATTCAGTTCTTAAGCAGTCGGAATGTTGCCAGCCTTACAAAGGAAAGACTGCTTCATAGCACACAGAAGCTTCTTTCCTACATCTAGATTTGTTTTTGGAGGAGGAGGGGGAGAATTTGTGCGGGCTCTTCCAAGTAGTGCATAGTATAATTGGTATGAATCAACATGCTTGTCTTCTTACATAACTGCACCCAGCCTTTTTGTGAAAGGCTGAGCAATTTCTGATCTCTAAAAGTGACTGGATTTGCAGAAATTAATGTTTTTATAATTTCTAATTTTAGAGAGGAAGTAACTTAGTCCAACACGCTAGAAAATGAAAGGAAACTTTGTATGTCAGAATGAAATAAATTAGCCTGTCTTTCTATATGACACTGTGTACTGAATTTTCAAAAGTGACTATTGATTTTGTGTCTTCATTTAAGTACGCCCAATTGGAGGCAGCTTTTAAAGCACTAAACTTTTCTAGTGCTAAAGTTCATGTGTGCTAAATAGTCACTGCTGAGTGGTCAAGCATCCTGAATGTGTAGCCAGTCATTCAAAATCACTATATGCTTTTAAGAATTTCGGATGCTTCTGTATGGGCATAGCTCTCACCATGACGTTATGGCTGATGTAAGAGCCCAACATGATAGAATTCAAAAGGTAGGAGACAAGGCATCTCTCGTGGGAGGGAGATAGAGAAACCCATTTCAATGGCCTTAAAACCAGCACAAAATCAGTGGGAGATGAGAATTAGACGCATTAACTCAAATACCATTTCAAATAGTAGTGAAGATCTTGAGACCCTTTGACTTTGGCAGAAGGCCTAATATTAACCTTGGTGCACTGCCAAAGAATGCATTAGCAGAAAGTGATATTTCTAGAGCATTTTGTCAGCACACTTTAATCTCTTCCTTTCCTACTTTTCTTTCTATGTATAACGACTAGCACAGTACAGAAGACTGAAGTAAGACATTGCTTTTGGATGTCAAGGTGCTCTTACAACATAAATTACAGTTCATGTTATTTTCCCCACTTGTGTACATAGCTGCACTTGCATGTTTAATTAAATCCAACGAGTGAGTCTGTGTGTGTGGCTGTGTAGATGGACATACTACTCACATGCATAGGCATCTGTACAAAGTAAAACATTCCTGCACATAGAATTGTAATTTTGGAACTTGTCTTTCTACTAAATAAAAATATCTGGTAGTATAAGCGAGTCTTGTGCTCTTTTTTTCTTGCTATTTTCCTTTCTGTAGATGTCACGTTTCTATCTGTGGTATAGTTTTCCCAATTGTTACATGCTGTTTTCAGTTATTCTTCATATCTTTGGATACACCAGAATTGATATCTTCTGATTTTTGAAGACTACAGAGGAGATACCCATTTCTGAGCTTCTTCCTTTGGGCTGCCTTTCGAATTTAAGTAGAGAAGGAAACATTTTTAGGGCACAATTGAGCCAACTTATTTTTTGACGTGCACATTAGTTTGGCATGATTCAGACCACAGAAGTGTTTAACTACCTCTACTTAAATAGAGAAAGTATCAGGAGGAACTACCTGAGTGTAGACATTGACCTTGAGGTGGGATGAAATAAACATAAGACTTCAGAAGTCATCATGTGATCCTTCTGGTAACTAGCTGAGTTACATTTTTAAACTTGCACAATTTTCCTCACTGCCAGTCCTCCAAAAGTTCCCATTGATCTAAATAAGACTGATGCAATGGTTCAAATCCTTCCTGGGTCCTGAAATCATTTGGTAAAATGGCTTTTAATGTCAGCAGTGATGCTGAAAAGAATATATTTTGATGAGCAGAGCGTGGGCGCTTCCTATTTTTGGTTTCAAGTAGGACCATGCTTAGAAGAAGAACTGTAATCCTGACTTCTTGAACTCTGGATCTCAGCCCTGGAACTGTGTGTGTGTGTGGCCAGCAAGCCTTCACATTCTTTCATATCCAAGCCCTTTATCCTTGAAGCTGCTGAGTACTGAGCAATTCATGGGGACATGCTTTCAAAATTCACAGAAGTTAATTGAACTCAACACTTAAAGATCCTTTATATCATTATAATAATTCCATAGTTTAAACTTCTTTTTAAATTTAAGTTTTTGCTTATTTGCTAATTTATACATATATATATAGCGGGTATAGTCATGGTCTAGATGACTCTTCTTGGAACAGTAACTTGCTAATACAGCTCATCTTTTTCTTCTGTATTTTCAGTCCCTACAGTTATTATTCCTTCAGCACCTGGCCTCATTCCTTGTATGCTACAATTCATTCACTTTCTTCTCCTTTAGTCCTCAAGAAAAAACAGATTTTGATGTTTCCCTATGTCAATACAGGCTCCCATCTTTGCGTTGTCACATGTTAGTTCTCTTTGTGTCCTGTGACCTGGTACTTCTGAATCAGACAAAGTTACTTGAGTGTAGGATATCTCGCTCTGGTTACAATGGTTTTCTTTCATCACTGTCCAGGCAGTGGTAGCGGCAGTCTGTGTGATACCATGACAAATAGGCTTCCAAAGCTACATCAGTTTAGAGCAACTTCCCAGGTACAGAAACTCCAGTTTTTATTAAGTAACAAAGATCACGTTTGTACAGTCTCTTTTATATTAGCTCATATTTAATTTTATTCAATTTTCCTTCATTTGCATCTTTTTTTCTTCTTTCCTACCAAATGTTTTTCTATAGTTTTTCCTACAGTTAAGCAGAGAGATTGCTCGATCTACTCTTCCTCTCCAGCTAATTCCCCACTTTAAGTTCAGGTACCATGATAGCTAGTCTAGTCTATGTTTCCATAAAAAAAATATCTTCCAGAGGTGAATTGGTAGTATGTTATTGTTCTCATTACTCCCTGACTGTTTTCCTAAGTTACGGCAAGCACTGTTCATGCAAAATGAAACAGAAGTTGTAGTACCAGCACAGCAAGGAAGAGGGACATGGGTACTAAGGGTGGGACCACCACAAGTCATGGCAAAGCTGCTCATCTGGGTGTGGTTCTTCCCTCCTGGGAAGAGCTTTCCTCTTTCCACCTCTTTCTTCTTGAGCCCATTCAGCCCCTTCTCAAACATCCCACCTATAAATTGAAAGAACTAGCAGCTATTCTGTGACTATTTCAAGTGTTCAAAGTTATAATGACTAATGCTACCAAAAAATTGGAGAAAGTACAAAATGTGTTAGTGGCAGACGTAAATCATGTTCTAGGAACTAAAGATTAGGATAAAGTTCTAATCTGATACAAGTTATTGCACAGCTTAATGTGCTTTATGTCCTCCTTCAAAACACCTGACAATACCATATTGAATGAGAGCTCCAAATCATAATTAATATATTTTTTTTATCCTGTACAGGAAGAAAGCATTATATCGATAAGTGGATAAGAAACATATCACCTAGATCAATTCCAAGACGCTCCAATTTTAGAAAAAAATGCCAAACTCTATTCCACTGGGTAAATTATAAGCAGTTAGCCAAACTGAAGAAGTGTAAAAGAATGAATCTTGAACCTGCAAGAGAGCAATCAAAGATCTATTTAAATTGTGCATTTCAGTTGCCATGAATTTGCCCATGTTCTGAGCCAAAGCTGTCCATAGATCCAGCTCTAATACAAACATGCAGCTTTTTATTTATTTATTTTTAACAACTCAGTAAGTTTGCTTTTATCTCCCTGAAACATACTCTCAGAGATAAGAAATTAGAAGGACCTCTCTGCAGCTGTGTATGCAAATTCCTATGTGTCTTAGCTGCATTCCCTTTATAGCTGGCTCTCTTCTGAACTCTGAGCATGCTTTTCCTTCTCAATACTTGCTGATTGCATGAGGCAAGACCTCTCTGCATTAAGACTCTATTCTTGGGTCAACCAGCAGAAGCTCTTCAAGGATTCATGATACTTTTTGACACAATCAGCCAATGAGCTAGAAGACCAAATCTACTCACAGGGAGCCAGCACAGCTCATTTTAAAAGGCCGTAATTTTTTCAGCTACTCTTAGTAGATAGATATTTACCAGGTGGCTTAAACCATTCTGTTATGGATATTACAGGAGACTGTTTTCAACTCATTGAATCAGTGACAACCTATTCTCTGTTTCTAGGAGTAAATCCTACTTCTATTCCAACTTGAACTTCATCTGAGTAACACAGTATGTTCAGGTATGCTCCAAATTTTGGCTTCTTATGAATTATCCTTTACAAGCAAATACTGCTGTCAAATACATTGCCTTGTTCTCAAGAATAAATGTGAGAATAACTATATTGTTCTGGGATGATAAAACTATTTTTTTTTCCTTTGTGGAAAGGAAGAATGATTACAATATCTCACATCTTCCTACAAATCATTCTGAGCAGTTGCTGTGGTCTTTAAACTTCCACCTTGATTTGGGCATGAAATAGATTTCCAGCAAAAGCTAACTAAAGTATGTCTAAATCACTGTGGGTGCAAATTTGTTGTCCTTCTTAACTGCTATTGTTGATCTAGTGCACTCTTTGTATCAATTCTGGTAAACAGCGAGCTGTATCAGAGTCAATGTTTTCCTTACAGGTCTTGACATGACAGGAGATAACATTAGCCTAAACGCATTCATTGAACGTTATTGATTGCTAGGATCTACATTATTGGGATTCTCTTTTATTTATTTATTAATTATAGATACATTTGACTGTGCTGGTTAATATATGCTGCTTAAATTATGTCTTGAGAAAAAACATGATCTTTCTCACAAAGTCACTAATTTTATTTGGCTACTATTTATGGACTTGAAGTGAATTTAACTTTAATTTTCAGAATTTAAATACCTATATGAAGTCAATACCAATACTACATTACTTCCACAAGCATCATCTTCTTTCTGCCATTTCTGTCACATCTTTCATGCCACATCTATCATTTGTTTTGTTAGACTGACAAATTTGTACAATGACGGCAACAACAGCTGTCAGAAAATATGACATGCTACCACTGGATTTGGCAGTCAGACTAATAAGATAGGGAAAATATCTGCTTAATACATCAACGTTGTAAATACAATTATGTTAACAAATTATAAGTTCAGAGCTAACATTGAAGGAGAAAATATATCCCTGCATAAAAGACAGGAACCTACAAAAATATCCTCATATCTCTAATGTTTGCTTATACACTGCCTGAAATTCTCAGCATCCTCTTCTAATAAAAGCAATTATTTTTTTTTTCAATTATCTCAGTATACACAACATTTAATTTGAGTTCAAATAATGAAAAAGACCTTACGTCAAATGGCTATCACCTACGAATATTTTTTATCTCATTAGTCTAGGTATTTTTATTTCCTTCTGCCTCATATCTTGGACTGTCTTTATTAGAGTAAAAATAATCTACTTGACTGAATATTAACTGCATAATTAAAAACCTATGGGTATATAATGACACACACTGTGCAGATCCTGGCCATGGTGACGTTCACCAGTGTTGTAGTCTGTAGAGCTCTTTTTTCCAATGTTCTTAGAACTAGACAACTCTATTCAGTTTTCCTACTTAAAAGGACTTAGCTAATCCTAGGAACCACTTTCAAACACATGAAGGACAAGAAAGTGATCGGTGATAACCAGCTTGGAGTTACACGTGGCTAATTGTGCTTATCCAATCCTGATAGCCTTCTACAAATACATGATTAGCTTGGTGGATCAGGAGAGAAAGATAGATGTTGTTTACTTTGACTTCAGTTGGAATTTTGACACTCTCCCATAACATTCTCTTAGGACTATCTGACAAGATAGGGGTTAGTTAGGTGAACAGTGAGGAAAACTGAAAACTGGTTGAATGACTGAGTCCTGGGGATTGTGGTCAGCACAAAACTCAGCTGGATACAAGTCACTAGTGGTGTCTCCCAGGTGTTTCCTGGGATCAGCGCTGTTTAATATATTCATTAATGGCCTGGATGATAAGGTAGGCTGTACCTTCAGCAAGTTCACAGTTCAAGAAGATCATCAAAGTATGGAAAAAGGTTCTGCAAACTGGGTAAGTTGAACCTATCTTTGAATATCTAGATAAGGAGGGAAATTCTGACCCTGCCTAAGCCAATGAGAATTGTTTTTCAAAACTTTTTCTGTTAGGATCTGGTGTTTCTTCCTGCTTTCTATGCAGCCGTCTCAACTCTCTGTTCCCTGCCTCCCAAGTCTGTACACTTCTGTTGGTCTAGATTCTCTGTTTGGCTCAGACAATTGTACCTAGTCAGAGACTGTCCAGATTCTGCTGCCTTATGGAATATGAAGAGAGAATCATAGTCAAAATAAAGAAACAAAGTCCCACCTGCTCTAATCTAAGGAACTCTCTCTCTTTGTTAGTGACCATGTCTTTATGTCAGCAGATATAATCTTAAATGTTATATAGTAGGTGAAGTAAAACCCTCATCTATGTGCAAAATCAACTCCATCTTCCCCCTATTCCCTAGCCAAAAAAGTAAATCTGCTGTAAATCTCTGCTGTTGAATATCCATGGTTGGAGACAGTCAAAATCAGACTGGACAGAGCCCTTAACAATGTGCTGTCATTGATCCTTCTTCAGGGTGACTTGGACTAAGATAATCTCCAGATAGCTCTTTCAACTTCAATTTGTCTGTTGTTATATTTCTATGTCTACCAATCTTCATTTAACTAGCTCACCAATATCACAGTTCAGGCTGAAGTGAGCTTTTTCCAGTCTTTTTGCAAGACCTTTACTAGTTCAGAGGGAAGACCTAAATTCAGGAAATCATCATGACGCACTTTTTTTTTTTAATTAAGTTGAAATACAGACCAAACAATGCTTTAGAAGAGAATACATGATCACTTTCTTTGAAACACTTTATTTATTCATTTATTTAAAAGTTGTTTACTAACCTATGAGTATTATTATGATATGAATCATGAGTGTACTTTACTTTAAGACCTTGTTTCCAAAAGAAGCAGATGGCACAGACTGACAACATCTGAAGACATTCAACTCCATACGCATGTGCAATGATGAGGCCTTCTAAAAGCTAAGAACAAAAAAGGGTAGGACTTTTCCTCACTGAAAGGTTTGCAATGGCTGTTCTCACCAAGTGCCATCTATTTACTTCCTCCACAAAATAGAACAGGAAAGAAAAAACAGAAATTAAAAAACAAAAACAAAAAAGGAAAAGAAGGCTGTTTGAATGTAGAAGCATTGGCAGCTTTTCAACCTGCACGATCCCAATTTTAGTTGTTCCCAGACACTGTATTACTGTATTTGCTGCATTATATCAGGTACCATTTTAAATAATTGCAAAACTGTCTTGGGAGTAAGGGTGACAAAGTACTGGCACAGGCTGCACAGAGAGATGGTGGAGTCTCCTTCTCTGGAGATGTTCAAGAGCCACCTGGACACCTACCTGGCAACCTGGGCTGGGAGCTGCTTTGGCAAGGGAGTTGGACTCATTGATCTCTAGAGGTCCCTTCCAACCCACGCCTGTCTGGGAGTTGAACACAGGACCCCCTTACTGCATGGAGCAGCAATACTGGTATATGTGTACATGCTTTCCAGCTGCTCGTTACTGGTTGTATGCCTCCTACATGCTGCAAATCCTTCACTGGAAGTCCTGCAGAACAGTTTAATTCATAATGTCTTAATTTCCATGTGGCCAAATCCCAACATTTTTACTGGTTGAAATGCCTTGTTCTGTTTAAAGGATTTACAAGACTTAGCTCGAAGATGCACCTTATCACGGCTAACCAAATCTCTTGACTAAGTAGTGCTGAATATCTCCCATAGTCAGCAATAATCTCATTTTTATTCATTTGAAATATCTGATGAATTGTTTAATCAGATGTGATATTTTAAGCCCTGTATTTCAAATTAGAACTTTTCTTTTTTTTTCTTTTAAATAAATTTACCAGTGAATATTAACCAAAACCACATATCAACTAGCTAGAGAAAACTAAATTTAATTTTTGTTTTCATGATACCTATACCAGCCCTTTATAGTTAATCTGAATAAAATTTCATGTTTAAGGATTGCATTTTTGTTTGTTTGTTTGTTTTTAACAAAATAACATACTACAAAATGCTATATATTTTGCTTTTTGTATATGGAAAGCAATACACTCGTGAGACTGAAAAAAAAAAAAAAGAAAAAAAAAGTATGTTATTAACAAAAAGGTTATCTAGCAACTTGTAGGATCCCACTAGACTGCGCTGTCCAGCAACTTTTTACATTGGCCTCTTTGTCAGCAGCAAATGAGTTTTTATACTTGCTGCTTTTCCTGTAAGTTTCCTCAGTTGAAGCAATCAACAGTTATGATTACTTCAAGTGAAGAAAATTAAGCTGATGTTGTGTACTGATAGATTCAGGAAACACAATTCCTTTCATGTATTAGTGCAAAAAACAACAGTATTTTGTTGTTGTTATTCAGTGATTATGATCAACAACTGGAGGTTTTTAAGCTAAGCCTCAGTGGTGCCTACAGTGGGAGGCACTCAGAGTAAGTGTTTCTTTCATCCCTCTGTCTGAAGGGGTATGGTCACCCTTGGCAATAACATTCTCTTGGTAACTACAGGGCCTTTCCCCTTCCCTGACCACCCTGAGGGCAATATCTTTCAGTGTAAGGAGAAGTGGTGTCATGGAACTTCACCTCTATGATTGGTGCAAAATGTAGCTCAGTTGTGGGTGGATAGAGATACAGAAGAAGATTATTCACCCTTCAAGCCTTCTGTCAACAGAAATGATCTGGTTGTCTAGAGCAGTGGGAGGTAAGCATCTGAGCGAGGATGTTGCACCACACCACTTCAGATCAGTACAACACAAGAGATGTAAAGGAAGCTCCAAGTAGTGTCACTGAAACTTCCTGACCTCATCATAAAAGCAGTTGTATTGGTACAGACCAATGACATAGCCTCATACTTGTTCTTTAACCCTACATGAAAGCAGACACTCATGGAATAAACTGAGAGCAGAACAAGCATATATGATATTTCCCGTTTTCTTTCATTTTTTTGATTGCTTACAGTTCAGAGCATTTACTGAACCTTGTGCATTCTCTCTGTTTAGTTAATTTCCGTTTGTATCTCCTTCAAGTATTTTTCCACTCTTTCCATTAAAACAGATAAACTTTCTGCACCTTCAAGATCCTCCTAGAATAAGAAGTTCTACAGGTTTACTACCTGTTGCAGCAACCACTTCTGTTTGCCTGTTTTGAATTCTGTTATCTTTGCTTAATAGCTCTAGCTCTTCTATTGTCCCATCCCTCAGCACCATCACCCCACTGTTTTGTTTTTGGAACAGTGTGATGGACAGGCTCTCTTTTTTTGTAAGGTGTGCCTAACAGAGATAGCATTATACAGTATGGAGCAGTAACGATCATGAACCCTGCACTTCCTTCTAAAGCACTTTTCTGGGGAGAGCCCCTGCCATCTGTCTGTCTCGGTTTCAGTCCTATTAAATAAAAAGATTTTTCACTTTAAGAGAGAATGATGAGGAGCACTGTACAATATATGTGATAACCTGAGTGTTCTGATTCTAGGGTGAAATTCTTGACCATAACCTAGAGACATGCAAACATACATGACCATAGATGCAGGAGAACCTCAGAAGACCAGCAGGGGTGGTGAGTAAGGCACTCTTTTGGGAATATGAGAATGGCCTTCTACCATGTCGTAACTTCATGGCTACAGCAGGTTCTCTAGAAGAGACTGTTATGAATCTTCAACTTTCCCTTCTCTTGGAAAAATGGATAGTACCAGGAAAGCTCATTCAGTCTTAGAAATTATCGGAAACCCGCAAAAATATTTATAACCCCTAAATGTACCATCTGTGTAGCTATCAGACTTTAGCTTTGGAAGAATGAGCCACTTGCTTCTGCCTTCTGCCTTGTTAGATGACACGATTTATTGTCTCTAGTTTGGCTAGTGCACTAGGTGGCAATAGAAAATCACCACCATCTGTGTTCTGTCTGAATACTTGCACCATAGGAAACCACAGATTGGCAAAATTATAAACCTAGAGGTAGCAAATCTCAAGCCTTTACAGAGTTCTTAACAGCACAGCATTAAAAAGATTTTTTGAACTTGGGATTCATGACGGCAAAATCAGAACAGACGCTAGTGCTTCTACATTTACCAAACTGAAAAACCTGAAGCTTGCTCACTAAGGTTTATACATATCAAGCTGCTAAGCATACCAAAGTCACAATCTCAAAAAAATATTAAAAACAGTGCAACTTAGTTTCCCTTTTCCTCAACACTGTGTTGATTGGATGTCAGGGGGAAGTTCTTTGCAGAGAGATTGATGAGGTGCTAGAACAGGCTGCCCAGAGAGGCTGTGGATGCTCTGTCCCTGAAGGTATTCAAGACTAGGTTGGATGGGGCACTGGGCAACCTGGGCACAGAATCACAGAATTGTAGGGGTTTGAAGAGACCTCTAGAGATCAACGAGTCCAACCCCCCTGCCAAAGCAGCTCTCTAGACCAGGTTGCACAGGTAGGCGTCCAGGTGGCACTTGAACATCTTCAGAGAAGAAGACTCCACCACCTCTCTGAGCAGCTTGGTCTAGCACCAGATCTGATCCTGCCTGTGGCTGGGGAATTGGAACTTGATGAACCTTGGAGTCTCTTCCAATGCAAGCCATTCTATGATTCTATAGCACGTGAGACCTACAGCCTAAAATTCAGCTCCTGAAAATGTAGCTTTCAGCTTCAACTCCTAGATGCAAATGCAGTCCAGAAGACCAGATCTGTCCCAGTCCAGCAGTCACTAAGCTACAGTCTCAAGCTACCTTTTACATTCTGAGCTTCTAGTCCTGTGAATCCTTTGTACTTTGCTTTGGAGTACAGTTTAAGAAAGGGATGTATAAAGCATTCTCCACTAAAATATCACAAAGTGGACTATTTGTATAATTTTTCTTAAAATGAAAAATGACTCTCCTCTTCTGCATAATTTCATGGTGCTTTCATCCAGAAAGTGGATGAAGGGAACTAAGACTTCTGATTTTCAAGGGTGTCTAGGCCTGAATTTCTTCTGAACGGGAAGCTCTCTCAAAGCCTATAGGGAGCTTCACAAGAAAAGGATAACTCCCACAGTAAATCATCCCTTTATGCTTTGTCTATAATATTTCCAGTGATAGTTGTTAATTTCCCTTAAATGTAGCACGGAATAAGTCAAATTCACCAAACTTGCCAAATATTTTATAGAGTTTCATAGAACATACATTCATAAAAAGAAATAATCTGAATGTTTAATAGGTCAAAGATTCAGCATCAATTCATTATTTATGGTACGTTTTTCCTCCAGAGTCTCCAAAACACCTCCATTCTAGTGAAACCTTATTACCTGTCCCTTTCCATCTGTGTCTGAAATTATGGAACAAAACAGCAAAGGAGTTTGTCACTACTTTTAAACTGCCATATTCAATGAAAACCAAAATCCATCTGGCACTCTCTTGGAGGATTCTGTTAAACCTTCTGTTAGTAACATGCTGCTGAACATTAAATTACATTAGTATGTCTCATCAAAGAATACCCGAGGTTCTTGCTTGTGGTCTCACAGGGAATCCAAATGTCAGAATGTGAAAGACTTAATTCTCTGCTCCACCTACTACTGGTGTCCACTTCTGCTGGCTTCATTCCCATGTCATGAGTGGATTTACATCTGAATTGGGCTGTCAGGACATGTTCAGTTCAGTGGATGAAGATCTGGCAGGATGGCTGGGCCCAAGGAGTAGTTGTGAATGGCATTCAATTGGTGGCTGGTCACCTGTGGAGTTCCCCAGGCCTCATGTTTTATCTAACATAAATAAAAGAACTCGTGATGCTGACCAGATGGCTGAACACAAGGAAGCATTGTACCCAGGTGGATAAAGAGGCCAATGGCAGCCTGGTCTGCATCAGAAACAGCTTGATCAGGACAGGGTTGTCACGTACTCTGCACTGACAAGACTGTCCCTCAAGTGCTGTGTTGAGTTTTGGTCCCCACACTACAAAAAGAATTGTAATTGCTGGAATGCATTCAGAAAAGAGCAGTGTAGCTGGTGAAGGAACAAGAAAATGAAAGTTATGAGGAGCCGCAGAGGGAAGAGGACTTGTTTAGGCTGGAGAAGAGAAGGCTGAGAGGAAACCTCATTGCCCCCTACAGCTATCTGAAGGGAGGTTGTCCTGAGGAGAGTGGCAGTCTTTTTTCTCAGGTGACAGTTATAGGATGCAAGGAAATGGTCTCATGTTGTGCCAGGAGAGATTGAGACTGGATATTTGGATGAATTTCTTCATGGAGAGGGCGATTAGGCATTGGAACAGGTTTCCCAGAAAAGTGGGCATTTCCCAGAGATTTTAAGAGATGTATGGATATGGAACTAAGGGATACAGTTTAGTAATGGGACTTGGTAGGGCAGGCTGATTGTTGGTCTTGATCTCAAATGTCTTTTATGACTTGAATTATTCTACAATTCTATGATTTATTCTTCCTAGTGGACTGTGAGAAAAAATAGAATGGACACAGGTGATTTTAATCTGATTAAAAGGATATCTATGTAAACCATCAGTGAGTGATGAGAGGACGAGAGGGAATGGCCAGAAGTTGCGCCGGGGAAGATTTAGATTAGACCTGAGGAAACATTTTTTCTCTGAAAGAGTGGTCAGGCACTGGAATGGCCTGCCTAGGGAGGTGGTTGAGGCACCATCCCTAGCGCTGTTCAAGAAGCGTTTAGATGAGGTGCTAAAGGATTTAATTTAGTAGTTGGGTAGGGATAGTGATAGGAGGATGGTTGGACTAGATGATCTTGTAGGTCCTTTCCAACCTCATGAACTTATGAACTTATGAGTGCAAGAGCTTAAATACTTTTTAAAAACAGTAATCAAAGAATCCTAAAGTAAAGACAAAAAAAAAAAAGAATAAAGAAAAACAGACCACGAGGAACATGAGACTTCTATATGCTATTAATATACTCCAGTTTTATTTGCTTGACACTAGCCATGCTATGCTCCCACTTCTATGGTTTCTTATGTCCCAGATCAGCACCTGGTAACCCAAGGTTATTACATAGCTGCAGTATCCCATGAACAACAGAGAATTAAATCATGGTGCATGGTTAACACTCAATTCCACTGTGATTTTTCTTCAGCTGGGATGTAAGAAGCATCAGCCTTTCTCCAGGGACAGGTAATTCCTCCCTGCCTGCTGTTTGAGCTATATTAGCTGGGACACTCCTGAAATAGAAATAGAAACTGACTCCATCCTTAGTTTTGGCTACCTACCTGGTGTCAGTTCTTCAGTCTCCCCAGAGTCATGTTTTGCTTTCTACATTAAAAAGTAAACCTTGGGAAGACTGGTCCCCTATTTTTCTCCCCTCAAGCAAATCCTGAAATGAATTAGAAGAAGTATAGAATCTATAACTCTGGGAAATTCTGACTGGTCAGAAAAAGGTAGGTGTCACTGACAGCATTGAGAACCAGCAATCCAGGCACAACCTGGGGATTCAGCAGAAGTTCTGACTATCTTTTATACAATCTTTTCAGAAAATGTGCCAAAAATAACTGACATTTTTGGAAGGACTATCAGCTAAATATCTAATAAAGATCCACATGTACTCACATTTAACAAAAAAGCTCCAGGAGTGGGACCAGCTACACTGTTCCATCACAGGAGTCATCTGTTACACAAAACTCCTGAACTCTGAACTGGAAAACTCATACCTCATGCCTCAATTCATCACTCTGCATGGTCTTTAGAACAATCTATGGCTTAAATGATTTGCCCGAGCAGTTTGGGCCTTAGTTTTAGTCTCAGAGCTATTTTCATACATTTATGAGTGGAGACATAGACACAATGAAATCATTTTTATACCAATTTTCTGTTAGATGAGTATGTGTCTTGTTTCAAGTGGTCCAGACCTTGAGACTCCTCCAATATCTGGAACTCAGGAATAATTTAGTCTTGAACCTAAAACTGATGTGCAACAGAGGTTCCATGCAACAGAGTTGCATAGTTTTAATTATAAACAAGTGGAGATTAAAAGATAGTCATCTTGGCTGAAAGATTGACTGTTTTCTTCTTTTGCATATGCCTTTGTGATCTCCATCCATGTTGATTTAGGCTAAAACAACAGATCAAACCAGGTATTTGCTGTAATGAATACGGGCTTAACATGCTTTGGGATTAGCATACTGCTATTTTTCT
Organism: Cyrtonyx montezumae; assembly: GCF_038088225.1. Lineage (NCBI taxonomy): Eukaryota > Metazoa > Chordata > Aves > Galliformes > Odontophoridae > Cyrtonyx > Cyrtonyx montezumae. The sequence continues at coordinate 7,678,659 of NW_027071848.1, forward strand.
TTGTCTGAAGGTAAGATTATATTCATTTAAAACTTGTAGGAGCTATGAAAGAAGTTTAGACTTGGTTGTGATATTTTTTTTACATTCAAATACAATTCTAGTGTTTGCTTTTTTCTTGCTGTTGCTCTTGTTATATGCACCAGTTTATTTTCAGTATTTCACATTCTTGTTAATAAGACTTTTTTATTTCTTATATCTCTGACGGTCTGGTTAATGACTTCTTTAAATCTATGGCAATTCTTCCATTTATTTCATTAGTCATTAAAAAGGCCTAAATGTCAGATAAATTATACAAACATAACAGAAAAGAAGTGAATAACATTAAGATTAACATAAACATTAGATTTTATTTCAATTTCTGTTAGTCGGGAACAAAAATTATGAGTCACCAGCTTTCATACTGAGCTTTATATTAGGATCTTTACTAGAAAGAGGTGATTTCACAGCCAAGGAGGGATGCTGTATGCATATCACTTGCAGAGATGTCACCAGCAGAAACTTGGAGCTGTGGGTAAAACATATTCCTCCCCTTTAACTAAAGGACAAGACGCACTTTGAGTATTTTGTGACCATCTTAAAAATAAGAGAAAATGAAAGCATTGTATATGCTTATATGCTTAATGTTTATATTTAAGTAACTTACAGAATGAATGAAACCATACATCCCTTAAGTGATACCTTTGACTGCATGGCTGTCTAGAAATTGAGCACAGATTCTGTTTTTATACATCTATCACAACAAGAAAGTCATCTGAAGCCTTCCAGAACTCGTTTCAGAACAAGTGTCTGGCAGAGGAATGAAAATGGGGTTGAAAAATGTAGCATCAGAGATATGGCTGCCATGTATGGACAGACAGTCTGTCAGTCTAACATTTTCTTGAATATATTTGTATTACTGCGAATTCTGCCAAGGAATGATTGGCTGCATTTTACAAAATGATGGAACTGTTTTCATTGAAGTCAAGACCTTGCTTTTTCTTCATGGTACAGATAGATAGTGGTAGGTAATTGTCAGAGGATTATTTTTTAAAACCCTCTTAGTTCTTATCAGTCTCAGCTGGTATAAGAGACTTTAGTTATAGACACAGTGATGGATATTCTAAAGGTTTTTAAGCCCTAAGTCTAATCAAGGAGCTTTCCCAATTATCTAGGTCACTCCAAAAGTAGTGCATCATATTTATTTCCATTGAAATGGCAACAGATGCAAAGAGCACAATAGAACTATTTGATAGAACAAATTCTCAGCTAAAAACAATATTTTTCTATGTAGTCATCACCATTAGCTATGCATTTTTGCCAGTGACGAACAAGAGCCTGCATGTTGCTCTCATAAAAGTCCGTGTGGCCCTCTGGAAGATGGCTTGTCTTTCATGTCACTGTCACCACTGCTGAAATGCACCACCCACTGCCTCACTGTGCTCACATTCACTGGTTGGTCTCCAGAAATGTTCAGCAAGCATCAGTGAATGTCAGTAGATGCTTTTTTTTCCACATGGAGAATTCAATTCTCACATGAAAACGTAATGAAGAAGTCTGCAAGAGTAATTCTAGGTTTTCCATAGAGATTTGAATATGAAAATGGAGGGATAGGAAAATCCATAGTCATAAATTCTTGGTATTTCAAAAAGTCTTCCATTAGGTTATGCATCTCCTATTCATTCACTGTCTCCCTTGCCTCTCTTTTCTGCTTATATCGTTGCTGAACTATTACCCTAGTTTGACAATAACAGAGAAAGAGGCATTGTGGCATTTGTATACCCTGATGGACAGAACACCAGTGGATTATTCAATTAGAAATTTGGAAATTAAAAAGGATTACAAACCATCCAGACAGATTAGCTATCAAAATTAAAAACAGTACGTATATGTAACTTTTTGAGTCCTTGGCTAGATATTTGGTGTCTGGTAGTATTTTTGGTAATTGAGTGGTCTTTCCATTCCAGTGAGCAAATGCATTTCTTATAAATGAATATAATCTTCAACTCATGAAATTGAAATCTAGTAGCTTATCTATCAGGTAAATTATCAAGATAATCATTAGAACTAGATAAGCTTTCTTTGATTTCTGTTTTGTCAGAGGTAGCCCAAAGTTTCCTCTTTGATTACTCTATGAATATCATTAAGGTCATTCAAAATGCTGCTTCTTTGTTGTATCAAGGAACACTTTCTCTAATCACTTAAGAATCTAATAACTTTGATTTTCCAGAATGTTGATTACATACTTTTTATGAGTTAGAGGAGTCTCTCTCTTTTTTTGTAGGTTATTAATTACAGTAGGTTACTAGTTGCAGTTCATTCTGCAGTCAGCCATGTAGAAAGACAAAAACTTTGGAACTTTGTGGCACACAGTGATAACACCCAAATCTTTAAACAGCCTTAAAAGTAATAAATTGCTTTAGGCCTTTAGTGATAATGTACTGTCTTCCTTCTACGTTTTAAAGAGGGATGTGTTATCTTTTTTGACAGATTTATTGCTAACTGCCCTTATTCAATGCAGATGGAATTTTCAAGAAGTCCTAAACTGCATATACAGTTTTGATATTCACTTACCAAATATACCTTCCAGTAAATTTCCAAATATAGTTGAAGGAGCTGAATGACCTGTTGATTTAACCAAATAGTTACATTTTAAGCATAAGGATGCTAGGAGGCCTGAGAGATTAGATTTTAGCCCACATCCTCATGAAAACATACATGTTTTCTAACCTTCTTCTGAATATAAGGAAAAATGATTAGAGAAATTCTTGTTGCTGTGATTTAAATATATTCTGATAAAGATTCCCTTGTTTGTTTTTCAATCTTGTCTTTTATCATAATTATAGCTAGAAGAGACCGTCAAAGTTACTTCATCCTTCCTATACTGTAACTAAGGCCAGTAGGTCAGCACTGACAAACGTTTATCTGTTTTTTTTCTCACTACCTCCAACACTAAGAGACATTAATTTTTTTTTCTCCATATCTGGTCTGAAGCTTTCCTGTTGTAACTAAAAGTTTTTGGTGCTCAGCACAAACCTGAGAATAGATTATATACTTCCTGACCCAATTATTTGAAGATTGTTATCAACTACCCTCCAGTCTTCGCTCTAATTTATTAATTCTTTCTTCACAGATCATAAAGCTAATAGATATACTTTAGAATAGCTCTAATCAGGGTTTACCAGGTTTAACAGTTATCTGTAGCTGTGAAAATACTTCTGTGACTTTGTAAGTACATAAAGAGTGAAAGAAAGGATGCTAAATTTATAACAAGGATAATCTAAAATCAGTTGTCCACCTGTCTTGAGATGAGTCAAGTTTCTGTGGTTATGCATTGGTAATTCTGCTCTCTGTTAAGTTCCCTATCTGGTTTGCAAATTCTGAGGCTCGTAGCCTTTTCTTAAGATAGATGAATGAGAATTCCCCGTTCATTTGTTCTGGTTAAGAAAGATACATTTGCAGGAATAGGTGGAGAAAACAGTGTACAAGTGAAGTTCTGCCATTTTTTTTTAAAGTAATCCTACAAGGTTCTGTGTTTTCTGTCCCCAGACTAATGGCATCCTTATCCATAGCAGTATTTATGTTTTTAAAATTGTTTTGAGAACTGCTTTGCTAGATGAGGACTAAAAAGCTCGTAATTTGTAAGATGAATCAGCTAATTGCTCTTTTCAAAGAATAGTTATACCCACACAATTTTAAAAGGTGTTGTGTCTTTTGCACTTCAGTTCACGCAGTGTAGGACTTGAAGCAAAAAAGTGAGTATTCAAACCAAAAATGCTACCAAGAATCTAAAGTTTACAGCTCTCCTGGGAAGTCTATAGAGAATTATTTCCTAAAAGACAAGGGAGCCACTACATGTCATGGAAAGGCTCTCGTTTTTCATGAATAAGCTTAATACTTCACCATTTTATTAAAGTTTCCTAAAGTACAATATTTAAAAATTTCAAACTGATTAAAAGGGCACTGTTTAAAGACAAAAAATCTCAGGCATATCACTAATTTTTATTTTTTTTTTATCATAATCAGAAGAAAGGGTCTAAAGGCTTCTTTCATGCATTTGAATGCTTTCTTTCACTTGCATCTTTCTACTACGTGCATACAGTTAAATATACCTTTCTACAGAAAGTAGTGAAGGCAGTTCACTCTTTCTTAGTCAATGCAGTGACAAAATAACTCCAGTACGGCCATTCTTGTAGAAAATGTCTACATGAGTCTAATGCATATCAATTAAGATTATGCATGGAACAGCACATCCTTCTAATTCCTGTAGACATTGTTTTTATATATATCCTTCCCCTTGGTAAATTTCAAGCCTGATAGTATTCTAGTCATAGATTAAAGTGATGTAGTAGCCTGCCTATCTAGTGCCATTTCAACTTTTTTCTTTCCTTTTATCCTCTTTCTCCAGCTGTGGAGTTAGCTATACAGAAATGACATGGCTTGCTATGTTTATTAAAGTTCAAAATTGAATGAAGGGTATAATCCATTCACCAAGCAAATCAAAACATCATGTTGCTGCAACTATTTTTATGTGTCCTAGGCTGAATGATAGAATTATTTCCCCTACAGACCCTACTGATACTATATACCTGCTGATATCCAAAATAATGCAGTATGTTTTCTTCATGTTCACAACTATGCTTGCTTTCAGACTTATGTCTATGTATCTTTCTTTTCCCTCAGGTAATGCATTTGTGGTGAGCCTGGCTTTGGCTGATCTGGTGGTGGCCTTGTATCCATACCCACTGGTGCTCTTAGCAATTTTCCACAATGGATGGACTTTGGGTGAAATGCACTGTAAAGTGAGCGGCTTTGTGATGGGCCTAAGTGTAATAGGCTCTATTTTCAACATCACTGCGATTGCAATAAACCGATATTGCTATATATGTCATAGCTTTGCCTATGACAAAGTGTATAGCTGTTGGAACACAATGCTCTATGTCTCCTTAATCTGGGTATTAACAGTAATTGCAACTGTGCCAAATTTTTTTGTCGGCTCCTTGAAGTATGATCCACGCATCTATTCATGCACATTTGTTCAGACTGCGAGCTCCTACTATACAATTGCAGTTGTGGTAATTCATTTCATTGTTCCCATCACTGTTGTGAGCTTCTGCTACCTTCGAATCTGGGTCTTAGTGCTTCAAGTTAGAAGACGAGTCAAGTCAGAAACAAAGCCAAGACTGAAACCGAGTGATTTCAGAAACTTTCTTACCATGTTTGTGGTTTTTGTGATTTTTGCCTTTTGCTGGGCACCTCTAAACTTCATAGGACTGGCTGTAGCCATCAATCCTTCAGAAATGGCACCAAAAGTTCCTGAATGGTTATTCATTATAAGCTACTTCATGGCCTATTTCAACAGCTGCCTTAATGCAATAATATATGGACTTCTTAACCAGAATTTTCGGAATGAATACAAACGTATTTTAATGTCACTGTGGATGCCAAGGCTTTTCTTCCAGGACACATCCAAAGGAGGAACTGATGGACAGAAGAGCAAGCCTTCTCCTGCTTTAAACAACAATGACCAAATGAAAACTGATACCTTGTAAAGGGGTGATGATTCATGTAAAAGTTTGTCATGGAGAGCTCCAGTGATAGAGTTGCAATGTTCTAGTCATTCTTGCTTACTCTGGGGGACTTTCCAATTGGATGGCACTTTGTGACTGGAATACTGTCTTCTTGGTAAAGCACATTGCTCACAATTCATAATTTATACAAGATATCAATTGAAAATACATTTCAAAATTAAAGCAGTAGATGAGCGCAAACTATTTTGTTTTTGAGAGTTGAATTCTACTTCAAGGCACATGAGGCATGTTTTTACTCCAGTAGGAACCCTGCATGTTTTATCCAAGGACAGGAGACACCTCTCAGAAGATGCAGTGAAGGTACTCGTCTACGGACACAGCAGCTCATCAAGGCTGTGGAGTGATTTTTATGTTCAGTGATGCAGAGCCAAAATCTTGTCAGTGGTGCCCAGTGCAAGGACAAAAGGCAATGGGCACACACTGGAACACAGGAGGTTCCCTCTGAACACCGGGATGCACTACTGTGCTGTGCAGATGATGGAGCACTGGCATGGGTTGCCCACAGAGGCTGTGGGGACTTCTCCTTGGAGATTTTCCAGAGCTGTTTGGAGATGGTCCTGGGCACCCTGCCCTTTTTGTCCCTGATTGAGTAGCTGTTGTGTCAGATAGACTCAGAGGTCCTTTCCCACTTCCATCATTCTGTGATTCTAAAGAGAGGGTGAATCAGATACTCTGTTTTGCATACATAAGACAAATATCAGGTTTCTGTGCAAGTACTGCTGGCAGTAGTATTGTCTATGAATCAAACTTATGAATTGAAAAAATGAGTGTTGGTATGAAAGTAAATAATAGCATCAAAGCCTTTCCTGACCAGTTTTTTCTTACTTGCATATGTTGTATTTCCCATCTCAATGTATTTAGTCTTCTGTTACCTATTTTATGGTAGAGAATGTAATATAATATAAATATTTTATTTCTTACTTATATACTTAAGGCAACATTCTTTCTTTTAGAGAAGACTGAATTTTCATTGTGCTCCATTTATTTACCTCAAAATGCACAACTAAATTAATTTGATGCACTTTAACTTAATTGACACATTTTCATCTGGCTGAAAATTGTGACATATGTCCTGTAGTAATCTGGAATGCCAACTGGACACCAGGCATGATAGCCCAGATTGACTCAAATGACAGTAGACACTAGTGAGTAATCAAATGAAAAAAAAACCCTTTTAACTGTAATGGCAGCTGAGGTATTTGCCTCGCATGTAGACATCTAGTCTTTAATAGAATCCACTTTTGGTGTCTAATCTAATGTAACCTTCAACCTTCCCTATGTAATCTGTAGAGATAGGATTAATTTAATCTACGATATTCATGCATCCAAAAATGGAATGAATTGCTCCATGGTGATGCTGTGGTAGTGCATTGTCTGTGGAAGGTTTCCTTACTAGTTCAAACTGGTAAAGTTTGGGTAGCTATACAGTAATTTATCTTGCCCAATTTGGGATTTCTTCAGTGTAGGTGTCGGTATACATTTACATTTCTAAATTCCCACTGGAGTCCATGGAGGCCTAGGAAATAATCTATTTTATCTTCCTTCACAGTACAGGTGACAGAGCACTGGCACAGGCTGCCCAGAGAGGCTGTGGAGTCTCCTCTGGAGATGTTCGATACCCACCTGGATGCCTGCCCGTGCAACCTGCTCTAGGGAGCCTTCTTTGGCAGGGGGTTGGACTTGATGATCTCTAGAGATCCCTTCCAACCCCTACAATTCTGTGATTCTGTGAAATAGCCTTCCTTGGTCAGAGGAACTGACTAACAGACCTCAAAATGTCTTCACTGAATATAATTGATATCATGTAGGTGATATGGAAACACATTTCAGACAAAGATACATAATCTCAATCCCATCATTAGTGTACCTACAGTTCATATTTGCACAGTTCATACAATGAAATTATGACTTTGAACTTTCTTTCCAAACAGCTCAAATTTATACTGGTTTTCACATTTTTAAGGTAACAATGATCATACAGGTCAAGTTATAGACTGCATTATACCTTGGATCATCACAGTCACTTACATGATGTGATTTGAATTATCTCAAAATCAGATTGGTGGTCTGTGTGTAAGCACACAGTAAATAAAGTTATTTTATCATTAGATCCAAAATGCACATTTCTCTTAATAGCACTCATCAGGGGAGCGATGACAGGACAAACAGCTTTTCTGTCCCTTTCAGGTACTGAAATAGGAACTGAAGGAATTCAGGCTGCTGTCACGCTTATCTGTGATTCCTAACCTGACTATTGTGAAAAACGTTTCTGCAGTATTAAATTCATGCATCAAATATACTGCTAACAAAGATGTAAAGATATTAAACATAGTCCATTTATTACACATACAGAAAAACTTCAAGGAAGCATCATATTTTAACTGATTTACTTGGTTGCCAAAAGTTTAAGTTGCAGAAACGTAACAAATGTGATGATTCTTTTGGCTTCATTCATGTTAATTCCTGATGATTTCTGAAGTTCAGTACCCTCAGCCTCATAAAGTAGTAGCCTGGTAAACACTGAAAATTTGGAATAGGGATATGAGAGATATAAATATTTTCTCTTCATTACAGATCTAGGGGTCTACTTAATCCACTAGTAGTAGTAGTTGAACAATTAGGACCTGTGATTATTTTACACGTAAATTCAGGATCTTAAATGGGACAAATTTTGCCTGGCCATAAAAATACCATGGGTAAAAGTATCAGTAGTTTAAATGAAGATTCCTTGAAAACAGTTTTGTAAGTCTGGCAGTTATAATTTTTGTATGTGCTGTTTTTTGCTTATAACCTCCAAATTAATGTTCTGAAGAAAGAACTAATATATCTCATATTCCTATATAATATAATAATAATATACCTAATAAACATGAAACTTGTCTCAGAGGAAATAATTAGTTTCAAGAGTCTTGAAAACTTGCAGGAAAGGACATCAAGTTTTCTTCATTGACAATACAGCTTTTTCTGACTTCACTGAGTACTCAAATTTATAACTTGAAAGTCAAAATTTGTTGTCTGACTTGCACATAAATTAGTCGTAGAAGCGAATCGATCAATCCTGGTTTATCACTTGGTAACTCCAATCAGAAAAGTCCAAATTTTTTATCAAATTCCTAATGTTGTTTTAGCCCAATAATACAAATTTAAGCATTATAACCAATTGCATAACTATGGAAGTGAGCAGCTATCATTTTGCATATTCTTGGCAAGCAAATCTGAAGGTTTTATGAACTATCACCTTACATTAAAAATGAAAGATCACTTTCAAGAATCCTTGTGCAAATACTTCCTCAAGTAATAATAATATGCTAATAATCATTGAATCATAACACGGTTTGAGCTGGAAGGGACATTAAAGCCAATCCAGTTCCAACCCCCTGCCATGGGCTGGTTGCCCCCCACCAGCTCAGGCAGCTCAGGACCCCATCCAGCCTGGGGATGGGGTGACACAGTGTCTCAGGGCAGCTTGTGCCAGTGTCTCACCACACTGAGTAAAAAATTTCTTCCTAGTGCCTAACACATATCCCCTCTTTCAATTTAAAACCTTTCCTTCCTCCTTGTTCTATCATGATCTGCTCATGTAAAAAGTTGATTTCTCTCCTGTTTATAATTTCTGTTTAAATACTCAAAGGCCACAAAGAAGTCTCCCTGAAGCTTTCTCTTTGCTGTGCTTAACAAGCCCTTCTCCCTTAGCCTTTCTTCACGAGAGAGGTGCTCCAGCCCCCTGAGCAGTTTCTTGGCCACCTCTGGACCCTCTCCAAAAGCTTTACATCTTTACTATGTTGGGGGCCCCAGTCCGGAGTGCATGAGGACAGAGCAGAGGGGGTCGTTCACCTCCTGCAACCTACTATCCACACCTCTTTTGATGCAGCTCAGGGTACTGTTGGCCTTCCAGGCTGCAAGAGCACACTACTGGCTCATGTCCAGCTTTTCATCCACCAGAACCCCCCAGCCCTTCTCCACGGGGCGGCTCTCAGTGAATTTTTCTTCCAGTCTGCACTCACATTTGGGATTGCCTCAACCTAAGGCCTTGTTGAACCTCATTATGTTCATGTGAGACCACTTTTCAAGTGTGACCAGATTCCTTTTTGTGGCACCCCTCCTTCTATCATATCAACCGCACCACACATCTAGGTGTCATCTGCAAACTCACTGAGGGTGCAGTCAATCCCATCATCTAAGTCTCTGATAAAGATGTTGAAGAGCACTGGTCCCAAGACAGATCCCTCGAGGGGACACTACTCATCATTGTTGTCCACCTGGATATAGAGCTGTTGACCATAATCCTCTGGTTGCTCTCACCCAACCAATTCCTTATCCACTGAAAAGTCCACCCATCAAATCAAAATCTCTCTAAATTAGGGAAAAGGATAATGCATTGTTCAGAGAAGGAAGTGTTTCAGTATTCAATCTTTTCTCACAAGTGATTTGAATTTGTTGAAACCGTACCGAATTATAATGAGTGAATTCTACTACCATGACTTTTCCTGAATGGGATCCTGCTCTGTATGGTGTCCACAAAGTAAATCAAGACATTTAATGTGCCAGACACTGCTACTGAATGAGCCCTGGCATGTGAACAGTAACTCATATCTTTTAAAGTAAGTTTTTATACCAGGCATTACTCCACAGAATTGCATTTGATTTTATCTGAATCAAGCACATAAAATTTATATTAATATATGCTGAAACTTCTTTAGGTAGAAATGTTTTATTTTTTCCTATAGCAGTGCATCCATTTACTTACATAAAATACCTTAAATTCATTTTCTCATTTTCTTATTAAAATTCAAAATCCATTTTCCCTGAATTGTTCCTTGAATGAAGAATACAAATATTGTTTAAAATAACTCATCATCAGTATAGGTTATACGCTTATAACATGACTTGAAAATACACTCAGGAAGAATATACTTGCCAGTGTGACTTCCAACTAGAAAAAGAGTAGTAAGGAGGATTCAGGTAAGGCCCATCAGCTTAAATTCAGTGCCAGGAAAGGTTATGGAGCAGAAAATCTTGAGTGAGCTCACACAGCACGTCCAGGACAACTGTAGGATCAGGTCCGACCAGCATGAGTTCATGAAGGACATATCCTGCTTGACCATCCTGATCTCTTATTATTGAGTGACTCACTTGGTGGATGAGAGAAAGGCTGCTGATGTATTCTGCCTAGAATTCAGCAAATCCTTTGACACTACCTCCCACAGTAATCTCTCATTGAAGCTGTCAGCCCATGGCTTGGACACATACACTCTGCTGGGTAAAGAACTAGCTGGAGGACCAGAACCCAGAAAGTGGTATTGAA